>NC_083316.1:93770927-94422880 GCF_963455315.2 Globicephala melas
AGGAATAATGATTGAAAACCTCCCAAACATGGAGAAAGATTTGGGCATACAAGTTCTTGAAGCAAATAAGTCACTCCCTAATTTCATACCAAAATGATCCTCCCCAGACACACTATAATAAAATTGTCAATAATCAAAGACAAAGAGAGAATCCTAAAAGCATCAAGAGAAAAGAAGATTGCAACCTATAAAGGAATCCCCTTAAGGCTATGAGTGAATTTCTCAGCAGAAGCCTTACAGGCCATGAAAGATTGGGAATGATATATTCAAAGTGCTGAAAGAAAAAATTTGCCAACCAAGAATACTCTATCTGGAAAAGTTATCCTTCAGAAATAAAGACTTCCCCAGACAAGCAAAAGCTGAGGGAATCCATCACCACTAGACCTGTCTTACAAAAAATGCTGAAATTAATGGACACTAATTAGTAACATGAAAATATAAAACACACTGGTGAAGGTAAATATACAGTCAAATTCAGAATATTCTAATACTATAATGTGGTGGTATGTTGGCCATTTTAACTACAGTATAAGGTTAAAAGACAAGAGTAATTACAATATCTACTATATTTTTATATTTACTATAAGTTATAGCTACTATAATTTGTTAATGAATACACAATTTAAAAAGATGTAAATTGTGACATTAAAAACATAAAAGGGTGAATAAAAGGACAGAGTTGTTGTATACAAAGTTAAGTTGTTATCAGTACAAAATAGATTGTTATATTATAAATAATTTATGTAAGCTTCATGGTAACCACAAAGCAAAAACCTTTCTCTTTTTCCACAAAAAAGAAAGAGAAGGGAATCAGAACATACCACTACAAGAGCAGTGAGAGAAGAAGAAAGGAACAGAGGAACTTCCCAACAAAAAGATGGCATCAGGAAGTCCTTAATCATCAATAATTACTCTAAATGTAAATGGATTTAATTCTCCAATCCAAAGGCATAGAGGGGTTAGATGGATAAAGAAAAACAAGACCCAACTATATGCTGCCTAAAAAGACTCACTTCAGCTTTAAGGACACACATAGGCTCAATGTGAAGGGATCGAAAAAATATTCTATGCAAGTGGAAGCCAAAAAAGAGTGGGGGTAGCTATACTTCTATCAGACAAAATAGAATTTAAATCAAAACTTGTAATGAGACCAAACAAGATTATTACATAATCATAAAGGGGTCAATTTATCAAGATATAACAATAGTAAATATACAATTTACACACCAAACAATGAAGCACCTAATTATAAGTAAATACTAACAGATCTGAAGGGAGAAACAGAAAACAATACAATAATCATAGGAGACTTCAATATCCCACTTTCAACAATAGGACAGATCATTCAGACAGTAAATCAAAAAGGAAACAGACATAATCCATACGTTAGACGAAATGGACCTAACAGACTTATATAGCACATTCTATCCAACAGAAGCAGAATACACATTATTTTCAAGGGTTCATGGAACATTCTCCAGGATCGATCATATGATAGGTCACAAAACAAGCTAAGAATATTTAAGATTGAATTCATACCAAGTATCTTCTCCCACAGTGGTATGAACCTAGAAATCAATTACAAGAGGAAAGCTGGACATTTTACAAATATATGAAAGTTAAAGAACACACTCCTGAATAACCAATAGTTCAAAGAAGAAATCAAAAGGGAAATCAAAAAATATCCTGAAATAAATGAAAATGGAAACATAACATATCAAAACCTGTGTGATACAGCAAAAGCAATTTTAAGAGAGAGGTTTATAGTGATAAATGCCGATATTAAGAAAAAAGAAAGACTTCACATGGGCAATCTAACTTTATACCACAAGGAACTAGAAAAAGAAGAACAACCTAAGCCCAAAGTTAGTGGAAGGAAATAAAGATCAGAGCAGAAATAAGTGAAATAAAGACCAGAAAGACAATAGAAAGATCAACAAAAACAAGAGCTGGTTTTTTGAAAAGGTAAACAAAATGAACAAACCTTTAGCTAGACTAAGAAAAAGAGAGCAGACTCAAGTAAATAAAATCTGAAATGAAAGAAAAGACATTACAACTTATATCACAGAAAAACAAAGAATCATTAAGAGACAACTATCAAAAAGTATATGCCAACAAATTGGATAATCCAGATAACTGACTTCTTAGCAGAAATTATGGAGGGCAGAAGAAAATGCAATGTCAGTCTAGAATTCTGTACCCAGAGAAAATCGACATAAGAACTTCTCTGAGAAACAAAACACGAAAGAAATCATCAACATCAGACCAACTCCAGAAAGTAATACTAAAGGGAATTCTTTAAGTATAAGGCAAAAATCCCAGACAAAAACATTAAAATGCAAGAATGAGTAAACAGCAAAGAAAAGGTAACTGTAAGAGAAAATAAAAACAAATAATAATTTTACAAAACAATAAGCGTGGGGTATTAAATACATGTAGACTAAAATGCATAACAACAAAGCACAAAAGGCAGTCTAAAGGGAACCCCCATCCCAACCCCACACGAAGTCATACTCTATCATGTTACTTCTCATATTATCTTAATTGCTTTTACCAATATCAGGAAACATCTTACATGTTTAGTTTCCTGAGACTAAATATAAACTCGGTGAAAGCAGATACAGTAACTTATCTGGTTTGTGGGAAAATAATTTGCATAATATGTTAATAAGTCCTCTTTTGTTCTTCTTTCTTATGTCAAACGCCCCTCTATCAATTCTGAGGCAACTAATACTTGAGGAATCATTAGAATTGATATAGCAGAAATGCAATGAAGAAAAAATGTTCAGATTTTTTCCTCTAAAATAAGCTTCTAAGGCCAGCATGACACAATAATGTTAAAAGCCAGGCTTTAGTCCTTTTAAAGAAAAGTTTTATAATTTTCAGAAACATCCTTTTACATACCAAGAACAAAACTTAGGGATTTAACAGAATTTTACCACAAGCCGTAGACAGAGAGAATTCAGGATATGACACAAAGGAGGCTCTCAGTTGTCCATGGAAGTAATACATAGCTCTTCCTGTTGAAGGAAAGAGCCAGTATAGACCTAGGGTAAGATGATGCTTGGGCCCCCTAACCATGGGGAGTGGGTCAAGAAGATAGAAATCTTAGATAGGTTAAGAGGGAAGCCAAAATCAGTAGGAGTCTGAACCCCAATTTCCATTGAGAATTGTGGGAAGGCAGCACAGCAGAATAAAAAGGAAAATGGTGCCCCCAAGTCTCCCCTGTCTTCCATGTTATGTAGAAGGAACTTAAAGTTCTATTAATACTCCAAACAGTAGAGGTGGAAGAGGGCAAGGAAGATGGCTGAGGGTAGAAACTAAGAGCCTGTTAAGGTGAAGGTTGAAATGTCCATATAGCAAAGAGTGCAGCAGTCATAATCTAGAGGAGTCAAGATTTGGAGGTGTCATAATTCGACCTTACAGGTCACACATCCCTAGTAAGAACTCAGGTGATGCCTATTCAGTAGAATGAGATATGCAAGCTCCTAAGCCACTATCATCACACATCCCCTGTGCCAAGATCAAATACTACCCACTATACCCAGTAGATGAAGTGATGACAGAGTCAGTTCCCAGGAACTGAGTGAGACAAGCTGAGGTCAGTAGGAACCAACAGAGTAGGACACTCCCAGGATCAAACTCACTTCGCCACCTCCAGCCCCACAACTCCAGTAGGTTAAATAAACTCCATCTGTTTCCAGATGCTTCATAGCAAGAAAGAAAAGGAAGGGAGGAAAGCTCTGAAAGGCCAACCAGGTACCCAAAGGAAACTGAGTGTACCTACAAGAGACTGTTTTGAGCCAAAAGAAATAGCAACCTTTAAACTTTAGCAAGTTTACTCCCATCTTCCACCCCTGCTGGTAGAGAATAGGGTGTTTAGAGCAAGATTCATTTTAGAATCTAAAGCACTTTCTTTTAGTTTGTTTGTTTGATTGCTTGCTCACATGTCTGGATTGGCCCTGCTATATCTGTTCTTGTTTACTGATGTTTTCCCAGCAACCAGTCAAATGCCAGATTTTTAGCAGGTGCTAAAGAGATATTTGATGAATGAATGAACAGAATGCCCTTTTCTCACTTCTCAAGAGACCTCATTCCATGCATCGCCCCCTTGTGAAAGCTGCCCTAACCCTTTTATATGCTCTCCTGGCTGGAGTAAGCCCCTCCCCTCTGCATAGCCATGCATGCTGTGCACACATTTAACATAGCATGTGTCTCCCTGAACCGTAGTTGTGCTCTTGCTCCTCCAGACTGTGAACTTCTTGTCTCATTTTTCTTTGTCTCTTCTTGGTGTCAGAAAAATACATCTTTGTTGAGTTAATTCATTAAATCATGAGTGAATTTCCTACACTTGAAGCAACAGGCTCAGGAGATGAACAAGCATGGTCAAAATACAAGGAGAAGGAAGGAAGAACTGATCAGTGGCCATAATTGGAGATGGGGCTTTTCATTGTATAGTCCCACCACACCAGGCTAACCATAACCTTATCTTATTCCACCTTCAGAGCATGCTGGAGGCCTTTGGCAAGTTCTGGGGCAAGGGGAGCTTGGCAGGATCCCACCTTGGATACTCTCATTGTCCTAGACAATATGGAAAAGGGTCCAAGGGCAGTCACAGAACTCAGGAAACTAAAGCACCTAAGACAACTAGATGATTCCTACACATGTGCACATATACAAAGGGACAAGATGAACTCACAAAATAATTATCATTCTCTAGCTATCCGCCTCCTGGCAGCCTTCCTACCTCCTTGGTGAGGGTGGAGCAAACAGACACTGCTCTGAAAGGAAAGAGATAGTGTCAAAAGTCTGCCTTCTCATCTACATTTCTTGCATTTCATTCATTATTGAAAATTCTGACATTTATTATTAATCAGTTTCATCCACTTTGAGAGCCACATGACTAAGCTCTTATTCAAGTCAACTTGAATTAATTTGGCAAGTATAAATTCACCAAGCATGTGCTGAACAAAATCTAAATATATCAGCCAAGAAGATAAGCAGCCATGGCTCTTTAGCTGTTAAGACATGTGACTGTGATTTAATTTGGGGGATGGGGAGACTGTCAATGAAGTCATATCCAGGTTTCTACTGCTATTTGAAGACTGATGTATTTTGGATTGCCTTTTTTTTTCTAAAGACTGACACTGTCATATTTTTCAAGATGAGCAGTTCTCAAAAGGTGCTTCTTACTTCCTCATAAATGTAATACGGATTTTGCTTTACCCCAACCTGCTGCCTTCCTGAGTTTCCTTCTGCTACATACACTCTGTGATTTCTTGAAAACACCATGTATGATTTATGTAATTAATTACCATGCAGTATTCTTGACAAAGTGGGTGGTCATGAGTTTTCCTTACGACTTCCTTAACTCTCCCTTAATTGTTCTTGGTTTGCACCAGATTTTACAAGTCTCATGGCATTTGCACTGTGGGGATGGTGAGACTGTACATATTTGCTATGGAAAGCTCCTCCCACAGATGTCCCCTGAGAATCCACTAAATAGGAGCTTGTGTTCTCTCAGAAAACCATCTCAGATGCCAGGGAGTTACTGTGAAATATTTGTCACTGCCTCCCGAGTTCTTCCTGTTCAACTAAGAAATTCATGCACGCACAATACTTTGCATTTGCCAGGGTGTCACAAAAGCTGGAGAACAGAAGGGAAGCTCTGAAACCACATATTCCCTTGGATCATTTGCTGGGAAGGGAAACACTTGAGACAAAAACAACGGCCCTTCGTGTTTCTCACACTCCTCTGTGCAGACTGATCTTATGAATCTTTGGATTCTCCCTGCTGTCGCTTTGGATCTTATCAAACCCAACATCCTCCCTTGTGGAGGCATCTTTAATGACTCTTCAGCACTACAAGCATCCTCTCAATTTCCTTATACTCCAGTGCATTTGGAACTCACAAGAAGTTTCTCAACCCTGTAGTTTTATCCTGCCACAAGTTTTGAAAAATGGAAGGTCAAATCTTTCCTGCAGAACTTTAGATACCAGCAATTAATTCTACTCTAAAAATAGCCCCCAACCCTATAATCAATCAGCAGAACTACCAGGCACTGTGAGAATACAAAAGGAACATAAAATATAGTTCCATCTTCTAAGAATTTATAGTTTATCTGAAGAGTTAAATGAGAAATAATAGACAAAGCATGTCATCCAGTACTTAGTGATGTGAGCTAGGATTACAGTGGTTGATGAAAAAGTACAGAAACCTGGGCCTATGAGGATGCTGGATCAAGGCTGCCTTCATCATGACGAGTCTTTTTTAGCCCTTGAAGAAATATGGGATTGGTCTAAGCAGAGAAGATAGGGGAGAACATCTGAGAATGTAAGAACTATGAGAACAGAGGCCCAGAAGCAGGGGTAAGCTTCACCCTGGGAAGACTAAGGGATCAGCTAGACTAAACACTGTAACATTTGTGTGTATCCAACCGGTCTTCTTTAGCGGGCATTCTCCTTCGTTTATGAACTCATGTCTTTCTGTTCATTTTTGCCTTTTAGAGAGATTCTAACTTCTGGGTTTCAAAGTCAGAAAAACCCTGGACTCAGTTCCCAGCTCCATCACTCACTAGCTGCGTGACCTTGGTCAGGTTAATTTAATCAATGTCTCAATTTTCCTAACAGTTAAATGGAGATAATCATGGCATGTTTTTCAAAAGGTTATTGTGAAAATTAAATTCTTTACTTATAAATAACTTAACACAGAGCCTACCACACAGTGAGGACTCAAAAATGTTAGGTATTTTACTAATAAATTAACTTCCTCCAGTGTTTGCTGCTGGTTTTCAGATTAAGAGCCACTGTTTTAGCTCATCCAGTCTTACTGGATAAAAAGCACTATCTCCTCTATGACACTTTCACTGGTCGTCTGAGCTGAAAATAACTTCTCTTTTCTGAATTTTCACAGCATATTTACTATTCCTCTGTTATTATGATGATCAGATTTTGAGCTATTCTTGTCAAGATTTTATCTTTGCCACCTTCTAACCTCCAAGTGCATTGACTGCATGACTAAAGAACAAAATCCTCTTGACTTTTCCAGCAGCACTTAGCCCAACACCCTCCTGCTCATAGTGGGCACTCGGTATGGGACATAAGAAACTTTGAGACCTGAATTCAATAGTGAATATGGTTGTGTCAGAAAATTGTCTTCATAGGAATTACAAAGGGCAGAAAATGACTGTGTATTTTCTCCTTCCTTCACTTTTCCTTTCAAACGAAGAGCTTTGCTGGCTTTGATATTGCCAGGCAGCTCGAGAAGGGTGAGGTTAAAGAGTTCCTGGGGAAACTTGATACCTGTTCCCCAGATTTGAGAAGAGGGGCACAATGGAGACTGGTGTCTGGCTATGCTCATGAGAGTCTGCTGGAAAGCCTGGCTGTGTTGACAGTGTCATTGCCATAAACTAAGTGAATCCCATGGAAGGTAACTGGGTTTGAGTCATCTTGAGAGGAGATCACCCAGGAGGACCACAGGCTGGAGAGTGTCCCCAGAAGAAGAAAGACTGGAAGTAGGGACAATATTTTAAATACCAGTAAGACACCAGCACCAAACAATGAGGATGGACTCCAGCAAATGATAACCCAGTACAGATCCATATTGGCTGAATACCAGTTTGGCCAGAAGTGTACTCCAGGGAGCAAGAACTGAGCAGGTAGGGATGGGTTATAAGAGGTCAGCTACTAGGGAGAGGCTCAGTGTAGGAGTGAGAAGGTGTCAAAATAGCCAACCAGGGGCCCATAAGAGAGAGCCAGCACTTGGGCAATACAACGAAGACTGTATTTTTCCCCTACTCTGCTCTCCTTTTACACCCGCCAACCACAAGTAAAAGAAAAAGTAGAGGGAGGCGAGTAAATGAACAAACTACATGTGTTCTTTCCCTTGTGCTGGTTGGGAAAAGCCTGGGTGAGGGCCTGTGGTGGACAGAGGCAAGGAGCTTTTGCTCATAACAGGTGATGTTCTGACGTTCGTTTCCTATGAGACAATTCAAAAGTGGCTATATTACAATATAGGCATCAGAGAGTGGGAGGTACAAACCACTGGGTGTAAAATAAACTCAAGGATGTATTGTATGACCTGGGGAATATAGCCAATATTTTATAATAACTATAAATGGAAAGTAACCTTTAAAAACTGTATAAAAATAAATTTTTTTCAGTGGCTAAAAAACTCTGGCAGCCACCCAAGATATTATCTAGGAACAGAAGGGAAATGGGCTTAAAGGCAGGAATCAGAGAGAAAAAGTAAGTGATTTCCTGAGTGCATTCTTTTGTGTCCAACCTTTTCAAAAAACTGATTACAGAGCATCAAGGCTTTCAGGAGTCATCATGCAAGAATTCTGGCATTAAAAATATCAACTATTTTTCACCTCTTTTTTGGTACACTGGCCAAACAGCAGTCTAAGAGTGTATCTCTGACATGGGCCATTTCCTACAGATGAGATGAGAGGAGTACATTTTCTAACATTGTAGAGACCAGGTTATAATGTGCACGAAGTGGGAAGAATAATAATGCTTTTTACAGTGGCTGAACCAGAGGTGAATATTGACATGAGTTCTTGGGCACGATTAATTACCCTCTCTGATACCTAACTTCCACTATGTGGAGAATACTCTTGGTGAGTGCCGAGGTAGAGGTAGGTGGGCAAAAACCAAACAGCATCCCAGAGTTTTAATACAAAGAATTGGCTTCCCCATGGCAGCTATTCCTGATTCTCTGAGGGTGGAAGGAATGGATGTGATGTAGAAGAAAATGGGGAAACAGAAAGATGACAAGGTAATTTCATTTCATTACCTTCATTTAATTCATTGCTTTTGGCATGACCAGGGTCAAAAGTCTTAAAAATTTTAAGTAAATTTTGAACCAGAGACAATGTTAACAGAATCACTAATATTGACATTTTTATTTTGAAAGACTCATGTTCAAGTGACGACAGTAAGCTCTTCAAGACATTTTCATTTCCTACAGGAATGTGACACTGTACAATCAGGACTCCAGAGTCAGAAACTTAGATTAAACCTATTTCCTCATAATGAATTTTCCCTCTTCCTAGCACTATCTATACACATAAAAGCTAATTCCAAATATCATTAGATGACAAATACTGTGGAACACTTAATAAAATAAAATATAAATCACATATACCATGACTCAAGTAGACCAAAATTTTTAGAACAATCTTTAAAATACATGTATGGAATTTGGCTGGGAGAAGTGAGTTCTCCAAAAAATTTAAAAAGTGAACCACTTCTAGGGTCACAATGTCCTTATTCAACTTTCCTCATAGATTAATTCTGTTGGCACACTAGGATAAATTCTGATAGACCTACAAGGGGAGTTATCTAATTATTATAAAACAAAAGAAATTGTGGTAGGCATATCAATAGCTTACCCATAATAATAACTCCAAAAGATGCCACATCTTAATTCCTGGAACCTTTGAATGTGTTATGTTACATGACAGGGGAATTAAGTTTACAGAAGCAATTAAATTGCTAATCTGCTGACCTTGAGAGGGGAAGATTAATCCTGGATTATCCAAGTGGGCCCAATCTAACCACACAGCACTTAAAAGTGGAGCACCTTTCCCAGCTGTGATGAGAGTGAGATGTGAGAATGAAAGAAGGGTCAGAAAAATGCAATATTGTGGCTTTGAAGACAGAAGAAGGGGCCACAAGCCAAGGACTGTGGGTGGCCCCTAGAAGTTGGGATAGGCAAGGGAAGATATTTTTCCTTACAGACTTCAGAAAGAAATGCAGACCTGCTAACACCTTGACTTTAGCCCAGGCACCAAGATTTTAGCCTAAAACCTATGTTAGACTTCTGAGCTTCAGAGCTATAAGATAATCAGTTTGTGTTAAGCTGTTATGGTAGCAATAGAAAATAGAGGTATAAGATGCAGGTTTTAGCCCATTTCCAGAAAAACCCCAGGTAATAGTAGAGATCAAAATATAAACTGAAAGTCACATACATCTAAATCAAATAAATATCTATAATAAAGAATTAAAGTACATTTGTTTTCCATGTTGCATTTATCAGATTTACCCTGTGTTTCCTATTCTTAATTATTCAAGTGGATGATTGAACTTGCACTTCTTCCCATGAATGTAGCCCTCATTTTGTTTTCCCTGGAAGCTGATGCCCCTCACACTCATGTGCTCCTTCCTAAGTGAGATCAAGACAAAGGGCAAGTGGTGTGAACCAGAGTGACCACAGGCTGCTTCTGCACAAAACTATTTCAGTGTTACCCTGTCTGTATTTTCCAGAGAACAGAAGGTGACAAACTTATTAGGTAATTGATTTGCCTAGATACCTTTCAACTAAATGCTCTCAAAGGGAAGATAGATTCTGAGTGAAAGAGGAGACACGGAAACCCTTCCCTTCCCACCACCAACCCCCACAAGCAGAAAGTCATGAAAGCTCAGGCAGTTGCCCAACTGTGTTCCTGGGTCTCAGCTACATTGCCATCATTTCAGATCAGCCCGATCAATACCAGATGGACCACCCGGATACATACTCATTAGTCATATGTTTTAAAATGAGCCCAGCTCTCACACCCACCGGATGGTGGCAACGGAAACGATTACTCTGGGCACCATGACTGTGTGACTGTGAAAGCAACTGTTTGGTGTTAACTGATTTGCATAATGGTGGAGAACTCCCGGAGTCCTGTTTGGGGGAAGTCTTTCCTGTTTCTGCAGCTCCACATGTAGTGCTAGTTTCTAAGGGACCGGGAGCCAGATAGTGAAGCCATGGTCACCCTGTCTGTTTGAGGCAGCGGTGCCTCTCATCACTCTAAAGTATAGTCACAGGAAACCTTAAAAGCAGAAGGACTAGCTGCCCTGGAAATTTCCACGCCATGGGTAATGTATTCAGACCCCTGGACAAGATCTGAGTGCCCACTCAACTCTAAGAGGAAGATGAGAAGAGTGCGATTTTAAAAATGACCCATATGCTCTGGGTGAGACACCCTAGCTGCAGTGGACAGGGGTTGCAGAGGGGCCAGATGGACAAAAAGAGACTGGTCAGGTGGCTGATGGACTCTTCCAGAAGAGGTACAATGAGGGCCTGAAGAGGGCCATGGGCTTGAGAAGAGAAGAACAGATACAGCCGAACACATAGTGGCAGGATGGTAGGCAGAGTAATGGCACAAAGCTGTCCATGTCCTAATCCCCAAAACCTATGAATGTCACCTTACATGGCAAAAGGGACTTTGCAAATGAGATTCAGTTAAAGCTGCTGAGATGGGAACAGTATCCTGGATCATCTGGGTGAGCCCAATCTAAGCACAAAGGTCCTTATGCGAGGAGGCAGGAGGGTCAGAGTCAGAGAAGATGGTCAAAAAAGCAGAGGCTGGAGTGGTGAGGGGCCATGAGCCAAGGAATGAGGGCAGCCTGGAGAAGCCAGAAAAGGCAAGGAACAGATTCTCCCCCAGAACCTGCAGAAGGAATGCAGCTCTGCCCGCACTTTGATTTTGACCCATTTCAGACTTCTGACCAGAACTATAAGACAATAGACTTGTGCTGTGTAAAACAAAAGAAAAATGTCCCTATAGCCTCAAAATGAAAAAAAATGCAGTCTTTTTCCCTTCCTTCTACCCTGTGGGCAAGCAGTGTTTTCTATCTTCCAGACCTAACTCTTGGAAAGAATAGAGCTATTTGTTTCAAAAGACCTCACACATGGGAACAGTTAAAATGGAGTTTTCCCCAAATTCAGGGTACAAAGGATTTTGTGAAGATATGGAGGATTGAAAGGAAAGTGGGATCTTCCAGTGGCAGAGTTCAGTGCCCCAACCCCACTGAATGCTCCATCGAATGAGACACTAGGGCCTTCTCATAAAGCTAGGATGTGGATTCCCAGGGGCTGGACCAGGAGACACAGGCCTAGAAGTCCACGGTCAAATTTCACAGGGCAAACTGGGGCTGAAACAAATAGACCCTTTTAAGCAGAATAACTGGCTAACTTGAAATTAAATACCATTTGGACCATAAGCAGTTTATCAGCAACAATTATGACATGGAGCCCAGAAGGGCAACCCCAACTCCCTGCACAGTGTAAGAAACTCCCATTTTTACATAACCCCAGGGAATAGAAGGGGTCCACCAAATATGCCTAAAACTTCATTTTTTATCAGATAGGCAAAGACTCAGAGCTGAGTACGATTTAATTGGGAAAAATTAAATAAATATTATATTTCTTGTACCCAAATACAGTGAAGCAAATTCCTGCCCCTTTAGAAAATGAGCAGGATGAATCCTATCATGATTCAAATCATAGTACAACCTTCCCTGGTTACTTTTACTGAAACCTTTACACCCACACTGCTCTATCTATCCCGTCTGAGCCAATGTGCCTTTGATCCCCTTTCTCCTAGAGACTTTCATTCGTGTTGGTGATCAGCAAACAATCCTACATACTCATCTTCTTCTTGGAATAGCTCCTCCACTTTCTCATTTAATTGAAATCTGATTACCTCTTGAGATCAAAGCATCCCTGGGTAGGCTCTGATACAAGCTGTTCTCGTCTTAAGTTTCACGTTGTGGTGGACGGGTTGCCCTCCCTGTTTCTCATTGCCATGTCCACCCCATTGCACCTTCACCCTCTTACAAACCCCCTGTTCTGTGAGGCTATGCCATCTGGTTATACCACCTTGCTCCTGGCTTACAACCCTCCTTTGCACCCCAATGCCTTTTATCATTTTCATAATACCAACACATGTATAGAAGACCTCGCTGACATCCCAGGACACTCAAATTCTTGACCTCCTTATTTTGTGACACGACTTCACTTTTAGTCCCCTATTCTCATAGTCAAACCACGTTTGGACCTTGTCATCACCAAAAATTGTACAACTTTGACATCTTGAACGCAAACATTTCACTCTCTAGACAATCTCCTCTCTTGTTACCTCACTTGCTTAAATACCACCATTTTTAAACATTTCAACCTCATCATGACTTCCAATCCACTGGTCCAGTAACTTTTTTCTCTACCCAGAGCTCATCTTCCATTCACCTCCCTCCTTGCTCAGGTTAGATGATATGCTCCATCATTATAATCATACCATAATTTGTGTTGGCAAACACCATCCACTTCCTCTCTCTCCCTCCATCATACCCACCTGGCAAGACCCCACTCTGGATACAAAGCAACCATTCACCTTTCTGTGCCTGCACTCACAACAGCTTAATATGTCTAGAGAAATCCAAATAAACTACCAGGAAGAATGGTTTCACTTTTAGTTCCTATTCTTAAGTGGCAAATAGAATCTCAACTGCCCAGCAATTCTACTCCTTTCTATAATAAACTTGATTTCCAGTCCTCTAAGATTACTCTTTCACATGTTCACCTGTCTCCCCAAATGTCCCACCTCCTCTCAGCCTCAGATGTTGACTTTGCTTCATGCTTGACAATGCTTCCTCATCATTACACCAACAGATCTACAACTTTGCCATGTGGACACATCTGCCACAAATTCCTGTTTCAATTAACGAAGTGTCCTATTCTTCCCTAAGGTTATCCCAATGCTCTCACAGGACTGTTGGTTACCATTGCTGTCCAGCAATATTAGTCTTTCTCCCTCTACTGATAATTTCTAGGAGAGATCCCCAAATGCTCTAATATTTCTCCTCAAGAACAAGGAAGGGGAGGAAGAAGAAAAAGAAAGAAAACTACCCTTTTGCACATACCCTGCCAGCCATTGCTTCTCTTCATATGCAAAATTCTCAAAAGAATTGCCTGCACACACAGCCTCTATAACCTGCTTCCATTCACTCCTCAATTCCCTTCAACCTGGCATCTTACACCATCTGCCTCATATGTTCTGTTGATTGATCATGCATAGAAAAGATGTGGATTTTTATACCTTCATTTTGATTTACTCTCTTAGAAACACAATTCATGTCATGAGATTCTGTTTCAATTTTCAAGTAGACAAACACAACATCTGCATATATATGTGACTTTTCTTCTAACATTAATGCATATTATGCATTTTGTTCTCCTTATTGCATGCATTAAGATTTTTAGTACAAAGTAGAATGGCAGCAATGAAAGCAATTAGGGCAGGCACCACTGACTTATTTCTGACTATAAAGAGAGTGGTTTCTGTGTGAATTTTTAAGTGTTTATTTTGAAATAATTTCAGATATTTTTAAAGTTGTAAAAAATACATATATATTCAATACATATATATATTTAAAAACATTAACATGATTCTAAAAGTCAGAAATATAGCAAGAGGCATATGCAGAGAAGTGTCACTCTCTCCATCCCTTCTACCCCATTCCCATCCCTCATAATTCTGTTTCACCAGCCCCTCCTATGTTGTTTTTTTTTTTTTTGGCGGGGGAGGGGGCATTGCACAAATGAGCATAGATGTTGTCTTATTTCCTCTTCTTTCTTTCATGAAAGATAGCATACTACAGATACTCTTCTGCATTTTATATTTTTCACTTAACAATATACCCCCAGAAATCATACATACTTTTATTCATAGAGATTCTCCCCACTAACCCTCCAGTGTGGAGTTTATTTGGTTTACTCAATCACTATCCTGTATATGGGTATTTGTTTCCTTAAGTGGTATTTTGAAAATTTTTAAATGCTGCCATAAATAGCCATGTGCATATATGTATTTTGAGATCTGGGGAGGTATATCTTCAAGTAAATTTCTAGAAGTGGGATTGCTGAGTTAAAAGGTAAGTGCATATATAATTTTGTTAGATTTTCCTAGATTCCGTTCCAAATGGGTTGTACCAGTTTGCATTTTCACCAATATTATATGAAAGTGACTGTTTTGCCAGCCTCATCAACAGCATTTTTAGTCATACTATTTTTAATATTCACCAATAGGATCAGTGAGAACTGGTATCACAATGTAGTTTTAATTTGCATCTCTGTAATTATGAGTGAATTTGAAGAGCTTTTCATGAATGATTTTTATCTTTTTTTAAAAATCAGTTTATATCATTAGTTTACTTACCTGTCAAGTTTTTGGATTTTATTCTCTCAATGTTTAAGAGTACTATATTCAATAGAGATATTAGCCTTTGACTGCAATATTTGCTGAAATATTTTCTGCCAGTTTGTCACTTGTCTTTTGACTCTGTGTATGGTGCTTTTTGACATACAGATTTTTATTTTTCTGTAGTGAAATTTATCAACTTTTTCTTTTATAGCCTCTCGATTTTGAATCATAGTTAAAAAACCTTCCCTTATACCCAGAATATAGAGGAATTCACTCCTTTTTCTTCTACCACTCTGTTTTATGTTTAAAATCTGCATGCATTTGGAGTTTATTCTTGTGTGTGGCGTGAGTGAATGACTGAATTTTATCTTTTCCAAAGGGATAAACAGTTTCTTAAGCACTATTTATTAAAAAGTGGATCTTTGACTTGGTAATTTATCATCTTTATCATATGCTTAATTTCCTTATATACTTGAGTCTTTCTCTGAACTTTTTATGTTCTTTCACTACTCTGTTTACTCATGTACCAGTATCATGCTGCCTGAATTATAGAGGCTTTATATTATGTTTTAATGTCTGATAAGATTAGTCTCCTTCATGGTTTTTCTTTTAGCTGTTTTCCTGGATATTCATGCATGTTTGTGTTTCCAAATGATACAACCTGTCTAGCACCCCCAAGAAAAACTTACCGGTATTTTTACAAGGATTGTATTAAACTCACACATGAATTCAGAGAGTCATCCTATCCAAGAATAGGGTGTGTCTTTCCATGTCTTTCCATATGTTCAAGTATACTTTTGAGTTTTCCAAAAGTGTTAAAGTTCCCTCAAAATAAGGTTTGCACATTTCTTGTTAAGTTTATTTCTAGATATTTAGTCTTCTTCTTTGTTCCTATTGTACGTTGGGTTTTCTCTACCTATATAACCTCATTTTTTATATGTGTGGATATAAAAACTGTTTCTGTATATTAATTTTATAACTATAACCTGGTACTTTACTACTTTTTTATTGTTTGAGTTAATTTTATCATTGATTCTCTAGGGTTTTCCAGGTATGTGTTGATATAACTTGCAAACTGAAATAGTTTTACTTCTTTTTCAATTCTTCTTCCCTAGCTGATTTTGCTTCTCTAATTGCATTGGTCAATACCTCCAATATAATGATGAATAGTGGTGGAAATAGTGGGAATTCCCTAAGTTGCTCTATGTTTAAAGTTATTTACTGATACCTTTGCTACTTGAAGGATATCTTGGCTAGATATAAATTTTTAGTTCACACTTTCACTTTGTTGACAATGCTGCTCCATAATTGCCTTGTTTCTTATGTTGTTTTTGAGAAATCATGCCAGTCTGACACCTTGACTTTTGTTATTTGATCCTTATGCCTGGTGGCCTTGAGGATTTTTTATCTCTTCAGTCTAATTATTTTTTTCAGGTACATCTTAAAGTTAATTTTTCTGGGTTAATTTCTACATGTATCCAGTGAACTTTTTTAATATGTAGAACTAGATCTTTTTTATTTCCAAAAAGTTTTCTTGAATTAAGGTTTTAAATGTCAGTTTTGTTTTCATATTTTGTTTCTTCTTCAAGGGCTTTAATCAAACATTTGTTATGTCTTCTTTTTCTTCCATTTCAACCACTTCATCTCTGACCCTTTTTACTTCTATCTTTATCCCACTTTTATTCTTTGGTTATTTTCTGTCTTTCTTGAATGCGCCTATTAAATTTCCTTTTGAGTCTATTCTCCCTTTGGCAACTTGTAATTTAGTCTTCATTTGTGAGATGATTTGGTCTCCTTTCTTCTATTTCTTTCAGGAGTTTAATCAACTCTCTTTTCATTTCTTTCTTTGATTTTGTCTATTTCTGTTTTTGGCTTTTGTATTTCTGACTCAAGATAGGCTATCATATCCCCAAATGCTCTTTGAAATACATTTCATCAGTTTGGACAGATGCCTGACAGTTCTCTAATGCTTCTGGGTTGCTTTGCTTGTTTGTTTGGACAGGGGAACCGTCATCAGCTGAGGTAGATTAATTCTCATTTTCGGATACAGTAATTTTACATAGATGTATCCCATTTTTTTCTATTCATTTTGCAAATTTGAGGTGCTTTTCTAGATTCCTAATTCAAAGGTGCCATCTTCTATCAGTGAGCATCCAGTTTCTTTAGTAGATGGGTTCAATGTTTTTGTCTGTATATTTGTTTCTATATTCATTTTGGAATAATTTTAGGTTTATAGAAAAGTTGCAAAGAGTACAGAGAACTCCTGTATACCCATCAACCAATTTCAGTTTCCCCTAGTGTTAATTATAAAAACTAGGAAAAAACAACCTTGGTATATTACTATTAACTGTACTCTGGACTTTATCTGAATTTCACCAGTTATTCCACTACTATGTTTTTCTGTTCCAAGATCCAATCCAAGTTAACACATGGCATATAGTTGCCATCTTTCCTCTGCTTTATGAAATCTTTTCAACCTTCCCTAATTTTTCATGACCTTGACAGTTCTTAGAAATACTAATCAGACATCTTGCAGACTGCCCCTCAATTTCAGTTTGGCTGGATTTTTTCTCAAATTAGACTAGGTTTAGAGTTGGAAAGAACCAAGACAGTGTTTGGAAAGAATACCAGAGTTGAGGTGACTTTCTCATCATACCACATCACAGGGTACAGGATATCCTCATGTTTTCATTAGTGATGTTAAATTTGATTGCTTGATAAAGGTAGCATTTGCCAGTTTTCTCCACTGTAAAGTTCCTATTTTTCCTTTTCCTCACTCTATTCTTTGGCAGCAAGTCATAGAGTCCAGCCCACAGTCAAAAGGGGAGGATCTAAGCTTTACCTCCTGGAGAGGGGAATATCAACATATATTATTTGGAATTCTTATATAGAAAAAGTAGTCTGTTCTTCCCCATTTATGAGTTTATTTCATCATTTATTTATAGCAGTATGGACTCATCTATATTATTTTATACTTTGGTTTATAATCCGATATTTTGTTGCTCAAAATATTCCACCTTTGCTCATTGGCAATTATTTCAGGTTGGGTCCTGTGTCCCTTTGACATGTCTCCATCCTTTTACTTTTTGAAAAACCTCTCACTTCCTAGTACTATGTTTGTGTGCTTCTGGGGGGAGGTTATTTTTTTGGAGAAGGAATTGTGGTCCGCTGGGTTTTTCCCTTCTTTTTTGTCTCTAAAATTTACCCTTAACTTTCCCTTTACCACCCTTGTTGCCTTCTTCACCCAGAAGATATGCTTTTTAAAGACTGCCACCTAATATCATGCATAATTTTAAGACCCTGTCTATGATCAGTGCTCTAATCTGACAGTTTTTTTTATTATTATTTTTATGTTTTAAATGAACTTTCTCTTTCAGGTGGTTGCTTTCAAGCAATTCCAGGCACACCCCAGCTCTCTACTTCTCTCTTCCACCCAGTTTTTCTGCCCTTACTGCAGCTGCCCTTACTTGCCCCAAACACTTACACCAGAAGCATGGGCATTCACTCACTGGGATTTGGTGCTTTTTCATTTTTTATTAACAGTTAATTTGAAATTCAGTATCTTTTACCCTTTACTTACGCTGAAGGCATGATATGATGTGTTCTGATTATTCTATACTGGTTTGGGGAGGATATCAACATACAAGTATAAGCGCTTTCCATAGTCCTAGTCTACCCTCAGAAATGAGGCTTGATGTGGATGTCTGCATCAATGTAAAGAAGTTTCATTTATTCCTAGTTTCTCTGGATTTTTCTTTAAAGTTGGTATTTATTCTTACAAAATGCTTTCCTACATTTAGTGAGGTGATAATGAATTGATATTTCTTCATATGTTCTTTAAAATAGTGATTACATCAATGGATTTTTTTAAAGTAGGCCCTTCTTCCATTATTGTAATGACCTCTATGTTGATCATAATATATTCACTGCTAAATTACATTTGTAAAGAATTCACTTCAGATTTTTGGACCCATGTGAAACAAAGTGTTAGGTTCCTCAAATAAGTTAAGTATTGTGCCATGTTTTTCTCTGTTCTAGAACATGAGGACTATCTTCTCCTTAAAGTTTTGGAAGACTTTACTCATAAAACTGCCTGAGACTTAAGAAGATATTACAAATTTTAGATGTTTTCTATGGCTTTATATTTTAGGTTTTCTAACTACTTCTTTATTCAATTTTAATCTTTCACATTTGCAAAAAAATTTTCAAATTTATTTAATGTTCAAATATATTGGTAATATTTATACATATTTATAATTTTTTAAAATTTGTTATATCTATAATTATGTTCCCTTCACATTTCTTATTATTGTTATCTTAGTGTCTTCTATTTTCTAGATTTAAAAAAAGTAATGAAAGAAAATGTTATTGATCTACTCTCGTGATTTTGTTTTTGCACTTGTTTTCTATTTTGTCTTTATCTTCTATCTTTGTCCTTATCTTTGTCAGTCTTTCTTTATAGATTTCTCTAATTCATTCTGTTATTTTTCTAACTTCTTACATTGAGCACTCATTTCAGTTAATTTCTATTTTTCTCATTTGTTAATATATGGTTCTAAAGCTACACATTTTCTTCTGCCTACCACTTTGACCATATCCCATAGCAAAAAATTTTATATATACTGCTTTTAGTGTTGTTCATTTTTAAACACTTTGTTGTTTTATTCTTATAACCTCAATAAGCCAAAAATTATTTTGAAGGGTTTTTGTAAAGACTTTTTGGGATAGGAACTAACTTTTGTTGAGAATGTCTACTTGGATTGTGTTGTAGACAGTGAATACAGATTGTGTGATTTTCCCTTCTTTTTTGTTGGTTTGGGTTTCTTTCATGGCCTAACACACGATCTGTTTGATAATGTTTCACGTGAGGATATATACACATACGCTGGTCACCAAAACTGTTTCCTCTTCTTTCTATACACACAGCTATATTACATTTCCCAGCCTCCCATCCAGGCAGATATGGCCAAAGAATGAGGGAAGAAATAAGGTGCCCGCTTCCAAGTCTTTCCTACTTTTGATCCACAGGGTTCTTTTCTCTTAAGACTTGAGCTGATGAACACAGCAACCTTAGAAGTCAGATGGTGAAAGGGACAAAGCCACAAGAAAGGAGTCAGATCCCTACATCACCTCTTGGAGGAGAGCCACCAGTTCATCATAAATACCCATTTTAAATTTTGCATGAAAAAGAAATAAAATTCTGTTATGTGAAACCATTGAGAGTTTGGGGTTTATCTGTTACAGCAGCTAGTATTATCTATACAGTACACTGACTAAAAAGGCCTCTTTATTATTTCTAAGGATTGAGGCTGGTATTGGCTAGAGCATATCAGTTTGATCAAATCTCCCAATTTCTTTCTCCTGTGAGTTTTTATATTTACAGCCCATTAGTTTCCATCTTGACATTTGGCATAATGTGTGCTATTGCATGTCAGTTTCTCCTGACGAATTATGCCTAACCTTTGCTCCTCAGGAATTCATCCCCTAAAGGATATTCTATATTTTATACTAATCTACATCTAATATCCAGTTCACTACCTCATACCCAGTAGATGTTCAACAAACAGTTCCTGAATGGATGGATAAAGGGAGAATGACTGCTAGACAAAGTTCTTTGTGAAAGAAATCTGTGTTACTTCTCTAGCGGCTCCTAGGAAGCCCAATTTATACATTTGTGTTTAAGCGTATACAAGAAGGATCAACAGTTAGAGGCTTAGGGGATGTCTATAGTGGGAAAAGAAAGAATTCTGCCTTTGCCACATTTCTCTCCCACAGAAAAGGCTGGAGACATAGACAAGAGAGCCATCTTTTCCAAACCTTAATTTTCAAAAATAGAGCAGAGACTAAGCACGAGAGACCACATGCAAATATATCACCTACTCCCCAAAATTAAGTGAAGCAGGACTAGCCTTCAATTACTTAATCAACCAATCCACAGATACCAAGGGCCTCTGAAAGATGGTCTTTCCACCGTCTCTCTTCTACTCTAATGACAACTGCACTGCAGGCAAAACTACACTTCATGCTTCTATCTTTCTGTCTTCATGCCTTGCTCCTGATTTTTCCTCAGTCTGGAATGTTCCCCCATTTCCACCCTATTATACTTCTGCCTCCTGATTTCCTATCTGTCCTTCAAGGTCAAGGATGTTACCTCCTCTAGAGTTCCTTCTCCAATTCTCCTAGCTGGAAATGAGACTTTCTCCTTTACTTTCTGAGATCAGTTACTTTATTATTTGGTTCAGATATGGGGTAGTCTATGCAAAGAGGTCAGGATTTAATATGTGACAGTGTGGATAATATTAAAATGGGAGTCCTGAGCTATATAGTTCAAGGATTCAAAAAATTATATGGAAGTTTTGCACCTGAATATGTACATTTAAAATACATAAAATGGTCAAAAACATGTTACACAGAAACAAAAATTGAAACCTCACCTAATTTAGAAAAAAAAAATTCTAACCACATGCTTGGAGAAAATTTTTGAAAACTTGGTCTAGGATAGGGAAAGATAAGAAATGGCTAATGATCAAATAAGAGGCATGTGAAAGGGGGGTTGGTGGTGGCCTTCAAGGGAGATTTCCAAGCCTAGGGTGGAGAAATAAGCAGATAGTAATACAGTTGAAAGAAGGTCTAAATTAAAAGCAGAGAACCCTGTAAGGAAAGAGTGAGAGATGGGAGCTGTCGTCAGTACTACAGAGGAGTATGAATTCTTGGGAAATAAGCCCAGGTGTAGGGAGCTGAGAGGAGCTGACTCATGAATTCTTCCAGAATTGGAGTTGCATGTGGAGCTGTTATACAGCTGGATCCTTTAGATACACTTGGAATCAAAATTGACATATATACACTACTATATATAAAATAGATAACTAATAAGTTTTCTGTATAGCACAGAGAACTCTACTGAATACTCTGTAAAGACCTATATGGGAAAAGAATCTAAAAAAGAGTGGGGACTTCCCTGATTGTGCAGTGGTTAAGAATATGCCTGCCAATGCAGAGGACATGGATTTGATCCCTGGTCCAGGAAGATCCCACATGCTGTGGAGCAACTAAGCCTGTGTGCCACAACTACTGAGCCTGTGTGCCACAACTACTGAAGCCCGCATGCCTAGAGCCCATGCTCTGCAACAAGAGAAGCCACCGCAATGAGAAGCCCACGCACTGCAACGAAGAGTAGCCCCTGCTCACCAAAACTAGAGAAAGCCCAGGCAGCCATGGACCCAACACAGCCAAAATAAATAAATTTATAAAAATAATAAAAACATAAAATAAAATAGAGTGAATATATGTATATATGTATATATAACTGATTCACGTTGCTGTACAGCAGAAACTAACACAACATTGTAAATCAACTGTACTCCAATAAAAATCGGAATAAATAAAAAGATAGACAACAAATAGATCAGTTAAATAAAAAATTTTTAAGTGAACAAAGTACTCCTGAGACACATCACTACCTCTTTTCTTACATTGTCCTCAAGGCCACAGCTGAGGCCTTGTGTTCTGGTTGTTCTATACTGCTTTTGGGAGGATAGGAAGATACAAGTATAAGATGGTCTCACCTAACCATCTGGGCAAAATCAGTCTAATTTGAATCAGGGTGATAGAACTATCTTAATTAGAGTTATTTGTGTCTCTCCTTTTCTTTCTTTGAGAAACTTGTCTTTTTCGTCACTCTATCCATCACAATACATATATAGCTTTGTCACACTCAATGCATAATCAATTAATGTTGCTCTTTGAGTCTTCAGATATTTCCAACATGACTTCTGCAATCACTTCAGCAACTCTTTAAAAACTTATAGAGATATTAAATTTTAATGCTGGAAGTAACAGTAGACATGTTCAAGGTCTGGGAAGGCAAAAAGTGATTTTGTCATTGTTGCCAACTGTGATTGACTACTCCTGACTGCTTGGAGTTCCGCTTTGAGAAGAACTCTAAGGTCATTTCCTGTGGAAAGACTGCTACAATTAATTAGGGATGCCTGCTAGGGAAAATGGTAGCTTGCATGCTGTGTACTTGCCATCACTTGTATCTAGAATCATGCCTTCATTTTACAGATACAAGAACTGAGTTTTAGAGAATAAGTAATTTGCTCAAAGTCCAGAAGCTACTTAGTGTCAAAGCCAAGACAACCTAGGTCTCCTATATCAGTGCTTATTTTGTTATACAATACTGGGACTAAGTTTTTTGTTTGGGGGTTCTTTTTCCCCATGGACAATTCAATTTTCCTGTAGCACTAACTCCATTTGTTTGAACTTTCAAAAAGGTAGCTGAAGAGACAGTAACAGTAAATCCTTCAGAACCTGACTTAAATAAAGATTTGGGCATATTACTATGTCCACATCCCTAAAAACAAAGCAACTTATTTTAAAAGACAATTATGAAAGAAGTTAACCTAGAAAGTGGTGTCATTCCTCTTCCCAAAAAACCAATATATATTAGTTATCTGTGGCGGTGTAACTAATCAACCCAAAATATAGTGGCTTAAAACAATAATCATTTATTAACTCTCATGTTTCCTTAGGTCAAAAATTTGGGAGTGAATTGGCTGGGCAGTTCAGCTCCCTCTTAAGTGAGATTTCAGTCAAATAGTGGTTGAAACTGGGGTCATCTCAAAGCTGGGATTATCTAAAGAGAGATGTGATAGCTGGAGACTGGAACACCAAGGCTCCTCAGGCATCTTCTCTGTCTCTATGTGGCCTCTCCACATGCTGTCTCCAGCCTGGTGGCTTTAGAGTAGCCAAAACTCTTACATCCAGCTCAGAGCTCCCATGGTACATGTACTGAGAGAAAGAGAGCTCACTGGAAGTTATCCTACCATTAATAATCCAGGCTTAGGAATCAAATAGTGTTACTTCCACCACACTCTATTGGTCAAGGCAGTTACAAAGTCCACCCAGACCCCACTTCTCAAAAGAGGAGTGTAAATGTCACATTGTCAGAAGACAATGTGGGATGGGATATATAATATAATCTGCCATGAAGGATTAGTCAGAGTCTGGTGTTGGCATTTCAGGGAAGAGTTCAAAAGTAACCATAATATTATCTTGATTCCCAGAATGTAATGTTATCAATTATCCCAGATTAGAGTTACCACAGGACGTCCAGTTAAATTTGAATTTCAGATAAACAGTGAGTAATTCTTAGTGTTAACCATGCCCCATGCAATATTTAGGACATACTTAACCCCCAATTAATTAAAATTTAGGTAGACATCCTGTATTTTTATTTGCTAAATATGGCAACCCTACCCCAGATTAACTCAGATAGTCAAGGAATTGATATTTTTATCTGGTATTCAGGTTGGGAGCAGTTTGCCTGGATATAGTGACCAAAGTGCCTTATCCGAAGCTGTTTTCATCTCTAAAGTGGAACATCGACTTCCATGTTCCAAGACTAGTATGAATTTGGGATCATTGTCTTTTTAGCTCTCTCATTTCCCAGAGTTTTCTTTTTCAATATTTCAGCTATGCATAAGCTGATCTCCTGGCACTGGTTTTGTTTCCTGACAGGCAACATTAATTCATTTTCACATTCACACTAAAATCACTTCTCTCTATAACAACAACAATAATGGTGAAAAAGCCCATTTGGAAAACAGCTTGATGGAACAGCTGCTTCATACTCATTATGAATCTAACACTTTCTCTAATCTGGGGGACGGGATGCCCACAACTACAAGTACATTGTGGTTCAGGTAACCAGTAAACACTGCACTTCTTCTTCTGATTTATTTTTCTACTCATGCAATTAATATATAAACTGTTCAATTTTTATACTATCTTAAGCGACTTACTAAAATTTTCCCCACAGATCTCTAGGCCTATCCAACCAGGATGTCTTGCAATGTTTCCCCCACTATTCCATAAGTTCCAAAACTGCCTCACATTTCCAATGTCATTCAAAGACTGGCTTAAATGTTCCCCTTTATACAGTATCATTAGCTCTTGTGCAATCTATTCTGGGTCCCCAAATTAAGACCTGAGACTTAAGATATTCACTAACAAACTAACAAATTTGGCATTATGTTCTTCCTCTGCTATATACAAGTTGTGAGGACTCACCTGAATTTCATGTTGCCATGGGAACTATCAGAGTGATGTACTACCACTCATAGAAAAAAGACCTTGGTAACAAGGTAATATTAAGCCCCTCCTTTGAATTCATAGGTAAATCCAGCTCTTCTCTTTCATTGCTATGACACAGTATGTATTGATAGTAGACAGTGCTGATGTCAATCCAACATTCATTGTCTTCTTTTTCCTTAATAACAGAACCTCAATTTTATACAACTATCCACTCCTTCCCACTATGCTTTAAGGGAGAGCTGGGGGACTCAGAGACCCAACACTGAGACCAGTCATGATGTATCCTCAGGCGCACGAAACTCGGCTTCTGATTAATCTAAATCAAAAAGAGAATGGTATTTCCCTCACCACTGTTATTGGTCCAGGGTAGGCAGGTGGACATGGAAAGGCAAGTAGGTAGTCCCTGTAACACTGAAGGCTACCTTGAGGTAATGTCAGAACTAGTCTTGGGATGAAGCCAACACTAAAACCAGCAAAATGGAGAGACAGAAGAACCTAGGTCCTTGGTGACATTACTGAGCCACTGCTTTATACTACACCTGAAGCAAATATAGGAGATAATAAATTTTCTTATTGATTAATCATTTTGAGTCAGGATTTTCTGATTCAGTCAAAGGCTTCCTCACTCACAGTAGATATAGAATGGGGGATCCAGTCAAAAAAAAAAAAAACCAAAGTTTTTAACCTTTCTCCCAAGCCCAATTCCCTAATTCTCTTTTTCAGCAGGTACCTAATCCACTGCAGTGTAGAATGCTATGGTCGAGTTCAGTTATGGTTTACTGTTGTAGAGGAAATCCTGAGGCATCAACAGCAGACAGTAAGTTAATAACATCATGTCATGCGACTCAACAAAGTATCAACCAGTAAATTATCTGACTCTCTGGGCTTGCATTTACCTATATTACCAGTCTCTATTTGGCACCACTGTATTTTCAGGATCCTGCCATTGCAAGTGTCAGAGATTCTAAGTAAAAACATGAAACATACTGACTAACATAACTGAGAAATACAGAGATTAAATCTAACTTCAGTGACAACTAAATTCAAAGTTTCTAATGATGTTGTCGGGATTTTATCTGTCTTTCGATTCCTTTCCATTCAATTTTTTACTCAGTTGACTTCTTTCAATCAGGCCTTACCCATGTGGTGGTAACAGTGACCCCCAGCAGATCCAATTTTATGTATCGCTATGTCTGGTGCAGAGACCATTCTTCCTCCATCAATATCTGTATAAATCCCTAAAAAGGGATTTGACTGGATTTTTGGTCACGTTCCTGCTCCAAGCAGCAGAGGTACTATGGACTATATTGTGGACCCCAAAATTCAGATGATGAAGCCCAAACCTGCAATGTGATTGTATTTGGAAATAGGTTCTATAAGGAGATGATCAAAGTTAAATGAGGCCATTTAACGGTGGGACCCTTAAAAGATGAGGAAGAGAAACCAAAATGCTTCTCTCTCTACTCACATGCTAAAGAAAGGCCATGTGAACACACAGTGAAATGGTGATCACCTATAAGCCAAGAGAAGAGGCTTCAGGATGAAACCTTATCGGCACCCTGATTCTGGATGTCCCAGCCTCCAGAACTATTAGAAATAAATGTTTGTTTAAGCCACCCAGCCTATTATATTTTTTATGGCAGCTCAAGATGCTCATAGAAGTAGTGAGAAAATGAAGCAATTTTAAGAAAAAGAGTTAAAGTAAGAGTGGATATGCTATACAGACTTTTTTCTAAAAATATAGGGACTGCATTTCTTAGCGACCATCTTAAATAGCCTGGAGTCTATTTAATTGATTTAGAGCCAATGAAATGGAAGGTGGGTGGATTCTAAGGTGCTAGGCCTTAAAATCATCCCCCAAAATCCTCTAGCTTTTTTCCTTCACCAGAACTTCAGAAGTCAAA
Source organism: Globicephala melas (assembly GCF_963455315.2). Lineage (NCBI taxonomy): Eukaryota > Metazoa > Chordata > Mammalia > Artiodactyla > Delphinidae > Globicephala > Globicephala melas. The sequence continues at coordinate 93,797,899 of NC_083316.1, forward strand.
TATTTGAATGCCATAGCTACAAGGTGGAAGCAGACTGATTCCCTGATGTCCTGCTTGGAGTAGAGTTTCCCAATCCATGTGAGACTGGGCTATAAGCAAGAAAACACCTTTATTTTAAACAACTGAGATTTCAGGATTTATTTATCACAGTATAGCTGAGCCTAGCCTAACTAATACACCAAGATGGAGCTAAACCACTAGACAAGAGTAATGTATAAGGGGGGAAGTTAATTCTAAAGCCTGTGCTTTTTTTGGGAGAATAGTGGCTATATTGACTAACTACGCATGTTTAAAACAAATAAAATATGAACATAATTTTAAAGAATTAGAGCCAAAAGGGAAAATAAAGAGAACTCAACCAGTCACGCTTAAATATTTAGGGTGAAATACTATGATATCTGTGATTTGCTTTAAAATCTACAACAAAAAGAGAAAAAAGGATTAAACAACATATATGTGGCAAAATATTGATAACTGTCACACCTACATGGAAGAATATGGAAGTTTATCATACTATTTTTCTACCTTTATATATACTTGCCTTTTTTTAAATAAAAAGCTTTTTCTTAAAGGCCAGAAAAAGGGTGGCATACAAAAAAGGGGAAAAAAGCACAATAAATAAAAAGTAGAAAAAGTAGGACTTCCCCGGTGGCACAGTGGTTAAGAATTCGCCTACCAGTGCAAGGGACATGGGTTTGATCCCTAGTCCGGGAAGATCTCACATGCCGAGGATCAACTAAGCCCGTGCGCCACAGCTACTGAGCCTGCACTCTGGAGCCCACAAGCCACAACTACTGAGCCCTCATGCCACAACTACTGAAGCCCACACACCTAGAGCCCATGCTCCACAACAAGAGCAGCCACTACAACATGAAACCTGTGCACCACCATGAAGAGTAGCCCCTGCTCGCAGCAACTAGAGGAAACCTGCATGCAGCCTAAATAAATAAATAAGTAAATACATTTTTTTTAATTTAAAAAAAGAAAGTAGAAAAATTAGATGGCAGAAATAAATCCAATTATATCAATAATTCTGATAAGTGTAAATGTACTAATCATACTAACTAAAAGTAAAAGACTTTCAGACCGGGGGGGGGGAAAAATGAAACAAAACCAAAATATAGTCATAGGCTGTCTACACAGAGACAACTAAAATAAAATGATACAGCAATGTTAAAAGTAAAGAAACAGAAAAAGATATACCAGCAAAAACTAACCAAAAGAAAGGTGACATTGATATCTGATGAAATAGATTCTAAAGATAAAAGTGTTATTAAGTATAGCGGACAGTTGTTAGCCTCCCCAATATCCATTTTTCCTTTCTTCCATCATAATAGAACCCTACTTTTGTTCAGTTACCCTCTCTCTACCGTACGACTTAGAGGGATGTGACCTCATCTCCAACTCAGGGGTTAACATTAATTTGTGTCTGTCAATCATTGAGATCTTTTTCACTTGCCAGTGATTGAGAAGCAAACACATCACCCCCTCTCTGGCCAATGAGAAGAAAACGAAAAAAAAAAAGCCTCTGGAGGGTTTCTAGGAAAGATTTTCTCAGGATTAAAGAGATCACTGGAAAATGTGATCCCTTCCTCCTTCTGGATATTGTTGTGTCTGAATATGCTGCCTGCAGTGACCATAAAGGGAGCTGTCCTGAGAGCAGAACAACACACTGAGGATGAAAGAGTGAGAAATAAAGGGAATCAGGTACATTGATGAAATCATCAAGCTTCTAATTCAATAAATAAGCAGCCCTGCTGTGCTGAAACAGGTCCTCTGAAAAGGAGATACCAAGACAGGATTAAACATGCAAGGATTTTATTAAGGAAATGAGAGGAAATGGGAGGGAGTTGGGAAAGGCTGGAAGAGCCATCCAATTGCAATGCAAGTCTGACTCCTGAGGGAAGAAAGATTGGATGGAAGTGTCCAAGACTGTCTGGGGGTCCACAAGCCAAAGCCAGCTGTCAGAGGAGTCCTGTGTCTCCCAGGAATGGGCCTGCCTAAGTCTCAATGCCACACTCAGTCATTGGTGGGGAGCAGCCTGGGCGAACCACGGCTTCCATGAAAGCACAGCAATGATTTTCAGAGAACGGTAACCAAGGTTCTTGGTTGATCATGCTCCCTGTAGTTAGAAGTCTGCAAGGCACATTCTCATGGCTACCACTCCTTCATCCCTCTACCTCTCTTTTTTGGGGACTTCTTTCTATAAAAGGTAATAAGATTCCTAACTGCTTAAGCCAAAGGCAACCTGACTTACTATGAATAAAGAGAGTCACCATACAATGATAGAACAAGAAGGTCACAAGGAAAATATCACAATTCTATATTTGTGTTCGCCTAATAGCATAACATCTAAATATACGAAGGAATTGCTGCCAGACTTATGAGGTCACATTAACAAATCCACATTGATAGTTCAATGTTTTAACACCTCTCTCAGTGATTCATAGTTTAATCAAACATAATATTAGTAAAGATACAGGAGAGTTAAACATCATAATTAACAAACTGCAAGCATTCAAAAATACTCATTTACTTCATATGCACAGAAAAGGCTTATAAAAAGTAAGCGTGTAGTAGCAAGTATCAGTGAATGGCAAATAACTAATGTGCATTTTTGGTGCGAGTATGTAGCGGAAAAACTATTCTACTCTGTTGGTGAAGTATAAATTGTTCAGTCTTTTCAAAGGCTATGTTGGCAAATACCAATCAAAATATAAAATACATATACTTTTTGTCAAAGCAATACATGTATATGGAAATCTACAAAATAATATGGCACTGTTAATGCTGAAAAGCCAAAACCCCCACCAGCCCACTCCCAATCACAGCTTTCTCCGCCTCCCATCCTGACGCAGGCAAGCTCTTAATTGTTCCTGTCTTTAGTTCCATTGCCTATATAGTTTTTACTTCCATAACTCTAGGCAATATGCTACCCCACTCTTCTTGATTTATCAACGTTATTAAACTATTAACTACACAATTTAGAAAATGAAATTTTTCTTATTTATTATTTTTCCTACTTTTTAAAGTAGGCTGCAAGGATATATAGATGTAGGTAGAGACAGAGATAGAAATAGAGATAGATAGATAGAGATATAGATACAGAGACAGACAGATTAGGTAGATAGATAGATAGATAGGGATTCTTTAAATAGTTATTAAGAGTTTGTTACCTTGCACATTTAAACCTTATTATTCCTTTAACTTTAGACATTAGCCCTTGAGCCTCACTTTGAACATGAAAAAATGTGTCCGTATTCTCTACCTTTCCTCACCTTCAACATACCCCAGCCTCCATTAGCTGCACTTGTATCTTCATACAGTCAAAATGTTTAACTGTTACATTTTTTGAACTACAATAAAAAGCCAAGGCTTTAATGCTTCCACCATAGATATGTTCTAAAAATTAGCTTCTAAAAGATAGGAAGGCGCCTCCCGAATTAGAGGGATGGGTGAGATAGGACATAGGAAAAGCACTGGCATCACAGGACCCGGGTTCTAAAACTGCCTCTATCTGTAACTAACCATTACTTGTGGTCTTAGAGCAGTCAATTCTGCAGCCCCATTTCTTCATTTGCAAAGTGAAGGACCTGGCCTAGACTGCTTGTCTAGAATCTTTCAGCAATGTAAGGAAAAACGAAAATGGAATGGAATTACTTGATTCATGTGCCGAAAAGGAAAGGTACACCCATAGCTTAGCAAATAATTTGGGGCTAAAGTAAGGAATATGTCAACATTGACCTTTATTCATACCACTGGAGTTTGATGTGTTTCTGCTCCAGTGGTATGCAGAGATGGCATATTTATTCAATTCTTTCAGTTAGAAAAATTAAAATGCAAATATATGGAAATTATGGACATTATAAATGAGAACAAGAAAGAAAAATAAAATCCTGATTACGGGTTGGCTGAAGGGACATTATCAGAATCCTGAAATGAAACCCAAAACTCCATGCTTGGAGAACCACAGCCAAGATAAATCCCCGTTCTCGCCCCTGCATTTCTAAGTCACTACCTGGAGTCTATACCATCGGTTAGTGCTCGGTGCTCCTGGCTGCATTAGCATCTCATGTATGCAGGAGGCACAGAATCTCAATCCACAAAACTCACCTATGCCAAAATGTAACTTTATTTTCTATATATGACCTGATTTTCTATCTCAAACTTTCCATTCCATCTTTTGGCAGAAACTTTAATCAGGCAATTCTGGGTAAAATCAATCAAGTCAGGGTTTTCTTAACCCTTATCCCTGGGGTTGCAGTTATGTTCCAAGGACAAAGAAAGAGCAAGGACTGTGATACTCAGCATCAGAACATGGGAAATGGCCTTTGGTCACGGTCTAATCTGTCTGCCCTGACATCTACTAGAGCGTCCTGGATCCCTCTAGTCACTGATTGGCACGCATCCCCCACTGACTTGTGCAGAGCCATGCACAGCCTTGATGGTCCCTGGTCAGCCACACTCTCCACATCAGCCGTGCTGCTGCACCCTTCATCCCAGTGAGAGGCTTCCCCACATCCTGGGGCCTCCTTCAGTTCTTTCTCTGGCTCTGTCAGCAGGTATGTGGGAAATGTTTAGATGTTCTCCTCTGCCAGTCTCAGATTATAACAAACCTGATAGCTTTGTCAGGCCCTCTCTGTTTGGACACAGCTGCCCGCATTTCAATTCTTCTTCTCTCACCACACAATGAGGGGTGCCGGGTACTCTATGACTTGTCTTTCCTGCTCACTCAGTGTGAAGGAAAGATCCTCCCAGCCTTTGGAGCACCCATTCACTCACTCCTCTACCCTTTACCAGGCAAAAGATCCCTTCTCAGAGGTACCCAATACCACATCCAACCCTCTTTACTCCCTTCTGCTCTGCTAACATCCTTAATTTACAGGTGAAATAAGTGAGGCCCAGACAGTTTAACACACAGCCCATGACCATGCAGCTTATTACCTCTTTTGACTCATTTCCTCACTTGCTTACCTATCTGTTCATTCATTAAATAAACACTTGTTGAATTCCAAAGACTGCCATTCACTGAGAATAAGACAATAGCACTGCTTTTGAGCAACTCACAGTCCAGTGAGGGAGGCACAGTTGTAAACAGATAAGGACAATACAGCTAAATAGTTGACCAAATAAATATATGAACAAGTGACATGATGGCTATTGTGGGAGCTCTCCGGATATTTCTCTACCAGAACTGGAACCCCACCCATCCTGACACTTTTTCTTCTGATAGGAAACAGAGAGGATTGGCAGACTGATCATTAGCTGTTATTCTCTAAGCAGTCACTAAAATCACAACAACTTTTCCCAGAAAATGGACCACATACATTCAACAAGGGGAGGAAATAGTATTGTCTAAATATCCCTTACTTGAAGTTTTTCTCTGTTTATGAATTCCTGCATACTTTTTATGTTTCTGTAAAAGAATAAATAGGGGACTTCCCTCATGAAGTAGTGGTTAAGAATCCACCTGCCAACTCAGGAGACACAGGTTCGATCCCTGGTCTGGGAAGATCCCACCTGCCACAGCTCAATTAAGCCTGTGCACTACAGCAACTGATCCTGTGCTCTAGAGCCCTCAAGCCACAACTACTGAGCCCGCGTGCTGCAACTACTGAAGCCCACGTGCATAGAGCCCGTGTTTGGCAATAAGAGAAGCCACCACAATTAGAAACCCGCACACCACAATGAAGAGTAGTCCCCCGTTCACCGCAACTAGAGAAAGCCCGCGCACAGCAACGAAGACCCAGCACAGCCATAAATAAATAAATGTATTTCTAAAATTAAAATACTATTTTAAAAAAAAGAATAAATGGAAAAGTGTCCCACAATATCCAAAACCATGTAAGTGCAGAGTGACTGAAGATAGTCCTGGATCCACATTTCTGCCGTGAGGAAAATAATAAAAAGGTCAGGATCCCACTCATTCTTCACTGTGAAAGAATAGCCCAGTTAGGTCTGCAGACATTTCACCATTCAGCATTGCAAACTGTCTCTCCAAGGCAGTTAGCTACATCAGTTCTGGGGCCCAGAATAGTTCAGGCAGTGGGCAGAGGCAGAGTGGTGAATGCTTTGACATTACTTGGTACAGGTCCCAGATGCTTGGAATTTCTGACTCACTGAAATCTGAAGATTTAAAGTACAGTCTATCCCACAGAAGGAAGACAGCCCCAGTGCTCTGAAGACCAGAAAACGGTGGTCCAGAAGAAGGAGAATGCTGCTCTCATCAGATAAAGGGTGAGCGAGTGAGTGGACCAGTAGGCTGGAAGTGAAATTGTAGGGGAGCACTGTCAAAAGAGAAGCTATCAGCTAAGTTTCACCAGCTCTGAAAAGCAGCTCTAGACGTGGAAGGCAGTGGGTGGCTGTTGTGAAGAGAAGTCATGGGGCACTCAGAGTAGAAAAATAAGGCTGCTAGCAGGAAAGCTGAGAAACTATGCCATGCACAGAGTCCCAGATCAAGCCCAGATTACAGTTAAGAGGCAGGTACACCCTGGACCACCTTCGAGAAGCAAGCAAGAATGAATAAATCAAATAACTACATCTGGTTATGGACACCTAAAAGATATAGGGACACTTCCTAGATAGTAAAAGAAAGAGTGGCAGTTAAAGGTGCTTCAGAAGGGAGATGTGGGTAGAAATAAAGACTGTATTTGGAAAGTAGAGGAGAAGGCCAAGAAAAACAAGAGAAAATGATTGTGGTAAACAAGAGGCACAGAACAAAAGAGAAACGCTATCTCCTATAGAGGGAAGGACTCGTGTAGGACCTGCTTCAGAGAAATGGCCACATTCGAAAGACACCAGGGTGAAAAGGGTGGGAAGTGAGAACAGTGGGGAAACCAAGAAAAGGAAAAAGCACAGAAAATAAACTTCATATGTTCAGACGACTTCAGAAAGGACCCATAGGAAATAGTCTAGAACTAAGGAAAAAAATGAAAGGAAGGAAAACAAAGGAATCCTGGGTAAAATGAACAGAGGCACCTACAGGAAGCCCCAAAGGTCATAACTGGAGAAATAGTAAAATTGGAACGTGCAGATAGATTTGAAACCTGAGAAGACAGGGAAAGTTGTAAACATCTAGTATCTTAGTACTTATTTATCATAAGTCTTTGAGGATCAAATCAAATCACAGATGTCAACAAGCCACCAAAAATATACACACAGGTATACAATTGTAAGTTACTGTTTTATGATATCATTAACAATACAAATAAAATGTATCCATTATCCAGAAGCTACCAAAATATAACTTAAACACATAAACTTAAGAGCAGCCTTGTCGTGCTTCCAGCAGTTAGCATTAACGCAAAGAAGTCATTAGGATGGGGCCAGACATGAGCTCATTCAAGAAGTCAGAAATTAAATGGCCCAGGGGATGGAGGGCCCACCCTTGGGTTAGTAGCTTAAATCAGCTCTCATTCCCAAAGGATCTCTCATGCCCTCCATGCTTCTTTTTCAATACCTCATCCAAGTCCCCAAGGCACCCATAACACTGAGCACCAAAAGTGGCTGGTTGTCTCCCAAAATATGTTCTCTCTTTTGTCCTTTAGTTAATATTTCTCCCCAAAGTTTAGCTTGATGAATGGCTGACCAGCTCAAGTGTACATTTCTCAGCCTCCCTTGCAGCTATCTGTGCCATGTGACTATGTTCTGGTCAATGGGGTAAGAGAAAAAGGGATACTTGCAACTTACAGGCTGTGCCCTCCACAGTATTCCCCTTCCCACTGGCCAGAAGGTGGTTATGATGATGAGAACCACAGCATTCATCTTAGACTATAATTTGGAAAAAGTGCACTGAGGATGGCAGAACAATAAGACGGGAGGAACCTGGATACCCAATATTGTGAAGTCACCCCATCAGGCCTGTACTGCTTATGTTCAGACTGCTTCATGAGAGAAAAGTGAATTTATATCTTCTTTAAGCTACTGTTATTTGGGCCTTTGTTAGCAGCCATACCAATATCATAAACATTATCTTTTATGTAATAAGCATAAATTTTTCAATCCATATACTCAAATGTGCAAGAAATGCAAGTTTGTTTTTCATTATGACAGCTTAACCTCTATTTCAAGCTCCAACTTGATGGTGAAAAAAACTCACCTCAATCAAACTAGAGTTGTCTCAGCCATTCAAGGTTTTCTACACTAATTTAGGGTTTTCTTCATTCCCTGGTTCTCTGAGAGTCTTTAGTGTCCAGATATGAAGGGGGACTTCTGAACTTGGTCATGATAAAGACATGCTGGCATTTTTCAAGTTGTAACTTGGCTAGGTACCTAGATTCCTGTAGTCCTGATGTCTACGGGACATCTATTGACAGGTCCACACACCCCAAAGGCCCTTCCGAGTATACGGGCCTTTTCTCAGCTATGTCCATACTACTGGTAGCCTTATGGGAAAATGACATTTTACTCTTCCCACAAACCATCCAGGGTGCCTCATCCAGACTTGTGCCTCATGCCCCTCTGCCTGGGCACCCCATGTGGATGTCTGATCCCTGCTCTTTCATGTTCTAATAACATGGGACAGCTTGCACCTTCCCAGGGCAACGAAAAAGGAAGCGAGGCATAGACCCTCTATTCTTAAATCTATAAACTTCCTTTATTATTTTCTTATCACCTTCTCCACCAACTCTAAACATTGCAAATTTTAAAAAAAATTTGATAACAGCTGTGACAATCCACCTTAGACTAGCTGAGGCCTAGCATCATTGCTCCATATTTGGCAAAACAATATACTATTCAGATTTTCAACATTTACCATTCAACAACCACAGTTCAGTGGGCTTAACAATGTATTTATGCTTAGTTAAGCCTTTCCTCTGACATCTTATATTCCACATGATTCGATTATGTGTGACTGTTGACCAAATCCCTGCATAGTATGTTCTGGCTCCCCAAATGACCATATTAATATCCTTATATCCATGAACGTCAGGCTTGGTTATATGTATTTGTTAGGGATAAAAAGGGTAAGAAATTCATATTTATGTTTTCCTGAATTCATCGTAAGTTTCACCTGCTTTTCCACATTGGCCCGGATAATAAGCAGGATGTATTAAATGATACTAAAGAGAAAATAAATAGGGACAGTCAGCTCTTTGACCACCTCAACGTTGGTGATCTTTTTTCTGCTTTACCTGGACCCCTGTCATTGTTATGCACTGAACTATGCCATTGCCAGTATTTGCCCTTCTTCCCAAAACCCAGTTTCAAACCTGCCACTCGCTAATTATGACCCTTACTCTTGTAGAAGATTTTCTCAAGAACTCCTTCTGACCTCTTAATGACCTCAAAACCACTTTCTCACTATCCATTAGCTAATTATCCATTAGCATTCCTTTTGTTCTCATCCATCCTTGATTCTATGACCCATTATCATAACCACTCCCTTGCTAATGTCCTCAACTCCCTGGCTGCTGTCTGTCTGTCATCCTGGCCTGGGAAAACCCTAGTCCTCTGAGTTTTACCTTCTGTCTTTTCAGTGCCTTACCTGAGCAGCTGTATATTGCTAGGGTAAGTTAATAACGGAGTTCATTTACTCATTCATTCATTTAATAAATATTTCTTTAACATCTACTACTTACTAGGCCATTCAGGTACCACGGAGACCATGTAAAGAAGACAGAAAAGGCACTTGCTTTCTGGAACCTGTATTCTAATGGGCAGGCCTCACTTGAAGTTTATGAGCTCAAATGTGCTCTTACGAAAGGCTAGCGATCCTATGTTATTTTTCTTGTAGGCCTACTTCCCACCATCTGATTTGATCATTTTATACCTTCTGCTTTCTTTCAAATTGTCCATGCTCCCTGCTCTATCCATATCCTCACCTGAAGGTCTTGACTCATTCTTCATTGACAAAAAAATAGACAAATTGACAGCCACAGGCCTTACAATATACCAAAGTCCATCTTCCTTCCTGTTAACAAAAGAAGTTTTCCTCCTTCTCTCAAAAACAATCCTTCCCCTATGCTCTGGATCAAGGACTTTGTTTTTCCCTTATTACCCCTCTGGAGGAACATTTCCATCACATGAAACATGCTCACTTGAAATCCATCTTTTGAAAGCCCTCTTTTTTCCATGACCTCATCAGAACTAAATTTCTCAAAAGAGATGTCTATACATACAATATCAACTTATTCATTGCCATGTTCTCTTCAACCCGTTCTAATATCATCCCAACACAGCATCACCAAATCCAACCCCACCACTCCACTGGAATGGCTCTTATCATGGTCACCAACTATTTCTCCATGTTGTCCAACAAACACCCACTCTGTCTTCATCTTACTGGACCTCTTGCCAGCATTCAGCTCAGTTGATAATTCTCTCCTTTAAACACTCTTTCATCTCTTGGTTTCTATACTCTCCAAGATTTCCTTTGCCTTGTTAATTACTCCTTCTTAATCTCCTTTGCTGCTCTTTACCTGAGCTCTAAAGCATTGCATTTCTCTAGGCTCTTCTCTTCTCTTCTCTCCACACACATTTCCTAGCTGATCTTCTCCTTAGTGTGGCTTTAAATGCTGTAATATATAAAAGTCAGCAACTCCCAAATTTATATCTCAGCTCAGACCTCTCCTTTGAGCTCCAGATTCATATATCCAACTGCCCACTAGACATTTAAGCCCTCCACAAATTCTAACAATCCTAATACATAGATGGAGACATAGACTGTTTGAGTCAGTTCCCTTTCCTCCATCTCCCCTGCACCAAGCCAAGGCTAAGACTAAACTATGACCATAGTCTCCTATCTCCATGCTGCTATTCTTGACCCTTCCTCTCCCCAACATTCTTCACATAGAGGCCAGAGCAATCCTAACATATAAATGATATCATGTAGTTTTTCTGCTCAAACAAATCCTTTAATGTCTTCCCTTTTGTGGGATAAAATGTAAACTCCTTATTATTGCCTGTAGGGGCCTGTGTGACCTGGCTTGACCCATCTCCTACCTTATCACTTGTCTTTGCACATGCTGTTCCTTCCTTCTGGAATGCCCTTCCCTTCTATTCTTTATATGGCTAGTTCCTTCCATTCTTTCTCAGGTATAAAACAGTTGTCCCCCACTCTATTGGTATTACTTCCAGTTGGTTTCTTTCACAATACTTATTATAATTTACAATTATTTTTTAATAATTCAGTTGTTTTCTTAACAGTGTTTTCCTGTATTTCCCATTCAAATACTAACTCCATATAAGCAGGCACACATCTGCCTTGTTCATCATGGTATTTCCGGCATCTGAATCAATATTTGACAACAACTTGAAATCAAATTAGACATTTGCAGAATGAATTAATAAAAGTGAGTGAGTGACGGGGGAGGAGTCAAGATGGAGGTGTGGGAAGACGCAGAGTTAGTGTCTCCCCACAACTAGGGTGACTGCTGGATGCTGGCGGGGAACTCTGACCCCCAAGGAGACGGGAGGAACCCCAGAGTGAACCAGTAGGTCGTAGGAGGACTGAGGGGGTAGGAGAAGTAGAGGCCAGACAAGATCAGTGTCCCTGAGGCCAGGGAGATCAGGAGAGGCAGGTGGGAAGGACTTTCCAGGAAGATCGAGAGAGGAGTGGAGGGCGATCGCCTGGCCCACTCAGGCCGGGAAGCCTGCTGAACTCCCAAGCCGGTCCCCCCCACCATCCAAAGCCCTCTCCAGGCCATGTGGGTCCTGGGGGCATAGGAAAGAGGCCCAGGATATCAGGAGTGGCAGGCGGGAGGGGCCTTCTGGGAGGAGTGGGAGAGGAGCGGAAGGCATTTGCCCTGCCCACTTGGGCACTACGAGCCTGCTGAGCTCCCAGGCCGATCCCCGGCCCTCCAAACCCCTCTCCAGGCCTCGTGGGTCTTTGAGGGCATAGGAGGGAGGCCAGGGAGAACAGGAGAGGCAGGCAGGGGGGCCCCTCCCAGGAGGGGCCCTCCCAGACCCCAGACCAGAGGAGCAGGAGAGAAGAGGAGGGTATTTACACCACCCACTCAAGCCCAGGAAGCCTGCTGGGCTCCATGATGAGGTCCCCTGCCCTCTGAGACCAGGGGTAGGCAGCACACCTGGGCCCCTTCTGTTCTTTGAGCCTAAGCCCCAACACCCACAGGGCCTTTTCCAGCCCTGTGGGTCCTGAGCATTGGCCCTGCTCACTGCCCAAACCGCACCCTTATTTAGGCCCCACTCTCCACAACCAAGGCCTTTCCCCCCTCCTTTTTTTCTTCTGCCTCCTCCTCTTTTTTATTATTGTGGTACTGATGTACCTTCCAGCAGTTGATTCATCTATATTTTTATTTTTACATTCTTTCTAACATATCTGTTAGTTTCCTAGTCTAATTTTATTTTTTACTTTGTTATTGTTCTTTTTTTTTTTTTTTTTTTTTTTGCCACCCCACATGGCTGACAGGATCTTGATTTGTGAGCCTGGGGTCAGGTGGAATCCCCTGTGGTGGGAGCTCCGAATATGAACCACTGGACTAACAGAGAACCTCAGACCCCAGGGAATATTCATTGGAGTGAGGTCTCACAGAGTTCCTCATCTCAGCACCAAGATCCAGCTCTAACCAATAGCCTACAAACTCCAGTGTTAGAAACCTCAGGCCAAACAACCAGTAAAACAGGAACACAATTCCACTCATAAAAAAAAAAAAAAGTGAGACAGCAAAAAACTATGTCACAGATTCACAGATGAAGGAGCAAGGTAAAAACCTAGAAGACCAAATAAATGAAGAGGAAATAGACAATCTACCTGAAAAAGAATTCAGAGTAATGATAGTAAAGGTGATCCAGAATCTCAGAAATAGAATGGAAGCATGGATTGAGAATATACCAGAAATGTTTAACAAAGATCTAGAAGAACTAAAGCACAAACAAACAGAGATGAACAACACAATAACTGTAATAAAAAATACACTAGAAGGAATCAATAACAGAATAATGGAGACAGAAGAACGAATAAGTGAGCTGGAAGACAAAATGGTGGAAATAACTGCCAAGGAGCAGAATAAAGAAAAAAGAATGAAAAGAATTGAAGACAATCTCAGAGACCTCTGGGACAACACTAAACATGCCAACATTTGAATTGTAGGGGTCCCAGAAGAAGAAGAGAAAAAGAAAGGGTCTGAGAAAATATTTGAAGAGATTATAGTGGAAAAGTTCCCTAACATGGGAAAGGAAATAATCACCCAAGTCCAGGAAGCACTGAGAGTCCCATACAGGATAAACCGTAGGAAAAACACACCTAGACACATATTAACCAAACTAACAGAAATTAAATTCAAAGAAATAATTTTAAAAACAACAAGGGAAAAACAAAAAATAACATACAAAGGAATCCCCATAAGGTTATCAGCTGATTTTTCAGTGGAAACTCTACAGGCCAGAAGGGAATGGCAGGATATACTTAAAGTGCTGAAAGAGAAAAACCTACAACCAAAATTACTCTACCCAGCAAGGATTTCATTCAGATTTGATGGAGAAATCAAAAGCTTTACGGACAAACAAAAGCTAAGAGAAGTCAGCACCACCAAACCAGCTCTACAACAAATGCTAAAGAAAATACTCCAAGTGAGAAACACAAGAGAAGAAAAGGACCTACAAAAACAACCCCAAAACAATTAAGAAAACGATAATAGGAACATACATATCAATAATAACCTTGAATGTATATGGATTAAATGCCCCAACCAAAAGACACAGACTGGCTGAATGGATACAAAAACAAGACCCATATATATGCTGTCTACAAGAGACACACTTCAGACCTAGGGACACATACAGACTGAAAGTGAAGGGATGGAAAAAGATATTCCATGCAAATGGAAATCAAAAGAAAGCTGGAGTAGCAATACTCATATCAGATAAAATAGACTTTAAAATAAAGACTGTTACAAGAGATAAGGAGGGACACTACATAATGATCAAAGGATCAGTCCAAGAAGAAGATATACCAATTATAAATGTTTATGCACCCAACATAGGAGCATCTCAATATATAAGGTAAATACTAACAGCCATAAAAGGGGAAATCGACAGTAACACATTCATAGCAGGGGACTTTAACACCCCACTTTCACCAATGGACAGATCATCCAAAATGAAAATAAATAAGGAAAGACAAGCTTTAAATGATACATTAAACAAGATGGATTTAATTGATATTTATAGGACATTCCACCCAAAAGTGACAGAATATACTTTCTTCTCAAGTGCACATGGAACATTTTCCAGGATAGATCATATCTTGGGTCACAAAGCAAGCCTTGGAAAATTTAAGAAAATTGAAATCATATCAAGCATCTTTTATGACCACAATGCTATGAGACTAGAAATCAATAGCAGGAAAAATACTGTAAAAAGCACAAATGCATGGAGGCTAAACAGTGCACTACTAAATAACCACAAGATCACTGAAAATATCAAAGAAGAAAAAAAAAAAAGAAACAATGACAACGAAAACACGATGACCCAAAACCTAAGGGATGCAGCAAAACAGTTCTAAGAGGGAAGTTTATAGCAATTCAATCTCACCTCAAGAAACAACAAAAATCTCAAATAAACAATCTAACCCTACACTTAAAACAACTAGAGAAAGAAGAACAAGCAAAACCCAATCAGTAGAAGGAAAGAAATCATAAAGATCAGAGCAGAAATAAATGAAATAAAAATGAAGAAAACAATAGCAAAGATCAATAAAACTAAAAGCTGGTTCTTTGAGAAGATAAACAAAATTGATTAACCCTTAACCAGACTCGTCCAGAAAAAAAGGGAGAAGACTCAAATCAATAAAATTAGAAATGAAAAAGAAGAACTCCCAACTGACACTGCAGAAATACAAATGATTATAAAAGACTACTACAAACAGCTATATGCCACTAAAATGGACAACCATGGAGAAATGGACAAATTCTTGGAAAGATACAGTTTTCCAAGACTGAACCAGGAAGAATTAGAAATTATAAACAGACCTATCACAAGTAATGAGATTGAAACCATAATTAAAAATCTTCCAACAAACAAAAGTCCAGGACCAGATGGCTTCACAGGTGAATTCTATCAAACATTTAGAGAAGAGCTAACACCAATGCTTCTCAAACTCTTCCAAAAAATTGCAGAGGGAGAAACACTCCCAACTTCATTCTACAGAGCCACCATCACCCTGAAACCAAAACCAGACAGAGATACTACAAAAAAAAGAAAATTACAGAACAACATCACTGATGAACATAGATGCAGAAATCCTGAAGAAAATACTAGCAAACAGAATCCAACAGCACATTAAAAGGATCATACACCATGATCAAGTGGGATTTATCCCAGGGATCCAAGGATTCTTCAATATATGCAAATCAATCAATGTGATACACCACATTAACAAATTAAGGAATAAAAACATATGATCATCTCAATAGATGCAGAAAAATCTTTTGACAAAATTCAATACCCGTTTATGATTAAAAACTCTCCAGAAAATGGGCATAGAGGGAACCTACCTCAACATAATAAAGGACATATATGACAAACCCACAGCAAGCATCATACTCAATGGTGAAAAACTGAAAGCATTTCCACTAGGATCAGGAACAAGACAAGGATGTCCACTCTTGCCACCCTTATTCAACATAGTTTTGGAAGTCTTAGCCACAGCAATCAGAGAAGAAAAAGAAATAAAAGGAATACAAATTGGAAAAGAAATAAAACTGTCACTATTTGCCAGGGACATGATACTATCCATAGAAAATCCTAAAGATGCCACCAGAAAACTATTAGAACTAATCAATGAATTTGGTAAGGTTGCAGGATACAAAATTAATGCACAGAAATCTCTGGCATTCCTATACACCAACAATGAAAAATCAGAAAGAGAAATTAAGGAAACACTCCCATTTACCACTGCAACAAAAAGAAAAAAATACCTAGGAATAAACCTGCCTAAGGAAGTGAAAGACTTGTACTCAGAAAACTATAAAACATTGATGAGAGAAATCAAAGATGAGATGGAGAAATATACCATGTTCTTGGATTGGAAGAATCAATATTGTGAAAATGACTATACTACCCAAAGCAATCTACAGATTCAGTGCAATCCCTATCAAAATCCCAATGGCATTCTTCACAGAATTAGAACAAAAAATCTTACAATTCATATGGAAACACAAAAGACCCCGAATAGCCAAAGCAATCTTGAGAAAGAAAAACGGAGTTGGAGGAATCAGCTTCCCTGATTTCAAACTATACCACAAAGCTACAGTAATCAAGACAGTATGGTACTGGCACAAAAGCAGAAATATAGATCAATGGTACAGAATAGACTGCCCAGAGATTAACCCATGCACATATGGGCACCTGATTTATGACAAAGGAGGCAAGAATATACAATGGAGAAAAAACAGCCTCTTCAATAAGTGGTGCTGGGAATACTGGACAGCTACATGTAAAAGAATGAAATTAGAACACTCCCTAACACCATACACAAAAATAAACTCAAAATGGATTAAAGACCTAAATGTAAGACCAGACACTATAAAACTTTTAGAGGAAAAACACTCTTTTACATAAACCACAGCAAGATCTTTTTTGACCCACCTCATAGAGTAACAGAAATAAAACCAAAAATAAACAAGTTGGACTTAATTAAACTTAAAAGCCTTTGCACAGCAAAGGCAACCAGAAACAAGACAAAAAGACAACCCTCAGAATGGGAGAAAATATTTGCAAATGAAACAACAGACAAAGGATTAATCTCCAAAATATACAAACAGCTCAGGGAGCTCAATATCAAAAAAATAAACAATCCAGTTAAAAAACGGGTGGAAGACTTAAACAGACATTTCACCAAGGAAGACATACAGATGGCCAAGAAGCACATGAGAAGATGCTCAACATCACTAATTATTAGAGAAATGCAAATCAAAACTACGAGGTATTACCTCACGCCTGTCAGAATGCCATTATCAAAAAAGCTAGAAACAATAAATGCTGGAAAGGGTGTGCTGAAAAAGGGAACCTTCCTACACTTGGTGGAAATGTAAATTGATAAAACCACTATGGAAAACAGTATGGATGTCCTTAAAGAACTAAAAATAGAACTACCATATGACCCAGCAATCCCACTACTGGGCATATACCTTGAGAAAACCATAATTCGAAAATAGACATGTAGGGCTTCCCTGGTGGCGCAGTGGTTGAGAGTCCCCCTGCCGATGCAGGGGACACGGGTTCGTGCCCCAGTCCGGGAGGATCCCACATGCCGCGGAGCGGCTGGGCCCGTGAGCCATGACCACTGAGTCTGCGTGTCCGGAGCCTGTGCTCTGCGATGGGAGAGACCACAACAGTGAGAGGCCCGCATACCGCAAAAAAAAAAAAAAAAAAAAAAGGCCATGTATATGTATAACTGATTCACTTTGTTATAAAGCAGAAACTAACACACCATTGTAAAGCAATTATACTCTAATAAAGATGTTTAAAAAAAAGAGAGAGAGAGAGAGACATGTACCATAATGTTTGTTGCAGCACTATTTACAATAGCCAGGACATGGAAGCAACCTAAGTGTCCATCGACAGATGAATGGATAAAGAAGATGTGGCACATATATACAATGGAATATTACTCAGCCATAAAAAGAAATGAAATTGAGTTATTTGTAGTGAGGTGGATGGACCTAGAGTCTGTCATACAGAGTGAAGTAAGTCAGAAAGAGAAAAACAAATACCGTATGCTAACACATATATATGGAATCTAAAAAAAACAAAAACAAAAAAACACAAACAAAAATTGTACTGATGAACCTAATTGCAGGGCAGGAATAGGGAGGTAGGCATAGAGAATGGACTTGATGACATGGGGTGGGAAGGCGAAGATGGGGCAAAGTGAGAGAGTAGCATCGACAGATATACACTATCGAATGTAAAATAGTTGGCTAGTGCGAAGCAGCCACATAGCACAGGGAGATCGGCTCAGTGCTTTGCAATGACCTAGAGGGGTGGGATAGGGAGGATGGATGGGAGGCTCAAGAGGGAGGGGATATGGGGACATGTGTATGCATATGGCTGATTCACTTTGTTGTGCAACAGAAACTAGCACAATATTGTGAAGCAATTATACTCCAATAAAGATCTATTTTTTTAAAAAGCGAGTGAATGAAGTATGGAAGCTGTGAGTGTGGATGTACCATTTCCACAACTATTAAAGTCATCATGTGGCAATAGCCTAATAACTTATGAATCTTAGATGTTGCTTCATGTTCTTTTGTAATAAGAATTTTTCACCCAGCCTTTGAGATGTGTGGCTCTCTAGGTTTTCAATTTATTTTTGCTGTACATAGAGCATAATTTATGAAAACCCCAATTAGTATTTTGTCATATGTAAGCAAGTGGATTAGAAGATTCACAAACCACTCTCAAGTCTCCAAGGTGAAACTTCCTGGGCATGTGAGACTAACACACTGAAGGAAATCAGGAGATAGCACACAGATTCAGAAAGCACACCCTGCTAACACGTACAACAAAAGCAACCATTTCGCAAACTCTTACTCTGTGTTAGGCACCAGACTAAGCCCTTCACAAGCACAGCACAGTTAGTCAGCACCACAACCCAAGGAGAGGGACCAATAATTCTCCATTCATAGATGAGGAAACCAAGACTTCAAGACTTGGCTAACAGGTCCAAGTTCATACAGGGGATGCGTAGTGAAACCACACTCTTCATCTTTCTGCTAGTCTTCCTCCCTGGGCCTGCAGAGATGCAGGTGACACAAAGGTAGGGAGAGACCTTAGGGGTCTCTTCAGTTCAGATGATAGGAGACGATGTACAAAGAATACAAAGGGCCCCCAGACTCAAGCTTTACATCTTGCAATGATCTTGTCTGTTCACAAAAGTGGGTCTTCTACAGTGACATGCCTGTACTTTTTTCCAATTTGCCTCAGTCATTGTTATGCAAACCTCGGTATCCCACATTGCACAAAAGTCTTGAGAAACTCTCTAGTGTGTATATCTTTTGGTTTTTATTTAGAGTTACTCTTTCCATTTCCAGAAGGCTTTAAAATGATAGCCTAATGACAGCTGCATTCCTGTAGCCCGGAAATGTGTTCACTGGGCCATTTTTCAGAACGCCCCCCACGGAGAACACAGGGGGCCAAGAGCCAGGGAGGCAGATGTGTTCCCTACAAACTGCATCTCTCAGTCCCAAACTGCATCAGGACGAACCCTGGCAATTGATAGGCACTAATGGAGCTAGAATCATAATCACTTTTAAGCAGATTTCCTTTGGCCCATATTTGACTCTCTAGAAACCCATTTGTTATCTGCCAGTGCTCCTTCATCGTTTCATTCTATTCACCTCAGAGCAGGCAGGCTATGAGTTAAGTCAAACAATCAGAAATGACACAGACTGGGCTTCCCTGGTGGCTCAGTGGTTGAGAGTCCGCCTGCCGATGCAGGGGACACGGGTTCGTGCCCCGGTCCGGGAAGATCCCACATGCCGCGAGCGGCTGGGCCCGTGAGCCATGGCCGCTGAGCCTGCGCGTCCGGAGCCTGTGCTCTGCGATGGGAGAGGCCACAACAGTGAGAGGCCTGCATACCACAAAAAAAAAAAAAAGACACAGACTCACAGACTTTGCTCTGGACAAAAAAGGGACATGCAGGGAGAGATCACTGATTATTACATATGGTAAGCTGAATATAGGTATATAGAGCAGTAGTCAGATTTAATACTTGATGTCCTGCTTTGGTGGCCTGTTTTATTACAAGTATTAACAGTGATAGCTAACATTTATTGAGTGCATTTATTGAGGGTATTGAGCAAGTCTTTTGCACATATTAATTCTTTTAATCCTCACAACAACCCTGTAAGGTACTATTATTATCCCCATTTTACTGATGTGGAAATTGAAACTCGAAAAGTTAAAACAATATGCCCAACGTCACACAGCCAGAAACTGGTACTGCAGGAATTAAAGCCCCAGAGCGCAGACTCTCAACCCCTATACTCACCTGCCTCTCACAGATATATAATCAAATATCTGTAAATATTAACCTGGATGCTCTTAATTCTAATCACAGAGTCATTTTGAAAGGGCATTCTGAGCTCAGTTGTGAAATCATAGGTATTTAAAGTTAGAAAGGGCCCTAAAGAGACATGTGGAAGATGGGGTAGGCTTATCCTATTTACTTTGTAAGAGAAATAAACAAAGATTGGCAGATAGCAATGATAGGGATGTAGATTTTTACTTAGTTGGAAGAAGACTATTCTAGAAAATGTCACAGGTGGTTTCGTAGGCCAGGCCTGGAAGTGGTACACATCACTTCTGCTCTCATTCCCCTGGAGAAGGCTTAGTCATGTGACCAGCAAGGATGGTCATGCAGCATGGACCACCTACTATGGAAAAAGGGGAAGACAGGTTTTGGTACACAGGCATTTTCCATTCAGCTCCACAGAGTTTTCCCCTTACTTGTGGTTATTTTCAAAGGTCATTGAGAATCAATAAGCTTTTTTCTGCTAGCTTTCTTCAGATTTACTGTAGTACTGCAAGTTACTGATGACCATATTGACTAAGAAAGAGACGAGAATTCTCAAAGAGAATCTGAAAATAATGCAGGCTTTTCTAAATGCTGCGAGGAGGGGCATGGTAACTGCTGGGACACCAGACAAATGTTTCAGAGAATCTAAAAGAGAGAGCAGCATGTTATTATAGATATAATCCCTTAAAGAGAAGAGAATCAACACCCATATTCAATACTTGAAGCCCCAAAGCCCCTAATCCTTCCTATACATCCCAAGTTGTGCTGACATTTGTGCTTTTTCTGAGTTCTTCACCAAAAATAGAGAAGACAGTAGGTTTAAAACCCATTTCAGCTGCTTGCCAGTGAAAAATGGCATCACGCAGCCGATGGTTATTTTTGGAAAATCCACTCTCCTCTAGAGATGAAAAACAAATCAGATGGTTTTTCCGCTTGATCAATTTTAAAGCGTAGAAGTCGGAGGAGGTGTGTCTCAGTAATATTCTCTAAGTAGGATTCCATTAAAAATTTACAATTTAATAAGAAATCAGGCTTGTCTCATCACGATGTGTACATTCTTTATCCAAGTAGTCTACCCACTTTGCTTCTCCCCGAAGACCAAAACCCTGATATGCAAGGGCTTTTTCTCTATTCCTGTCTATTTCTCAGTGTTCTCTTGTCCTCTCAAGAATTATTTGAAATAGTCATTTTTTTTACCATAAGCACAAGGAAAAGGATCACCCCCCTCCATTTTCCAGGCTGCTCTGCATGACAAAGGACCAAGGACAAGGACCTGTCTTTTCCTTCCCTGTACAGTGGCTCGTTGTCCTAATGGCTCAGTAACTTCTGACTGACAATAATGTCTTGTTTGGGGAGAGAGACTTGAGTTGGGGGAAAGAGCCTAAGTTGGGGCATTGGCCCACTACAGAAAAAACTGTGCTTCTTCTATAAAATGGAAAATTATTTAGCCATTTAAAAAATCATATTTTCAAAGAATTATTAATAAGACCTAAAAATAATAACTACTCATTGAAACATTTTTTTTTAATTTCTGGTCATAAAAATATTGAACTTTTTATCTTATAATTTAAGGTTGAAAACAATAGGTTTGGCATTCCTTAATGATTCATGCAGAAAACTTATAAAGATTCTTCAGTTTAAACATATCATGCTTTCTTTCCTATCCTCGAAAGGAAAGGAAGGTTGCATTCATGATAAATAGCTTCCTAGCACTCAATGATTATTTGCTTTGTGAAGACAGTTATCTACTACACCCCTGCTCGTTATTTTGTGAATAAAATTGTAAGCATAATGGGAAAAAAATGCAACTACTATATAGCGCCGTCCAAGTATATTGCAAATTTTCTGTGGGAAGATTCTACCTTTTTTTTTTTTTTTTGCGGTACGCGGGCCTCTCACTGTTGTGGCCTCTCCCGTTGCGGAGCACAGGCTCCGGATGCGCAGGCTCAGCGGCCATGGCTCACGGGCCTAGCCGCTCCGCGGCATGTGGCATCTTCCCGGACCGGGGCACGAACTCGTGTCCCCTGCATCGGCAGGCGGACTCTCAACCATTGCGCCACCAGGGAAGCCCGATTCTACCTAATTTTATCAATAGCGTTTCTACTCTATCCTTCCATTTGCCTATCTTGTGACATGACCAAGATTCTAGCTATAATTTTTGCTCATGTGAAAATTTGGGCAAAATTGAAGCAAGGATTCAAACAGTATTGGCAGTAATAAGAATAATAGCATTCGTATGACTTTAGTATGTCCATGAACTATGCCCACAACTTAATGTATCTTACCACACTTAATTCACATACCAGCCCCTATTTTAGAGAAGAGAAAACTGAGCCACAGGTTTAGATATATTCCTCAAGGTCCTACACTTAGTAAATAATGACTCTGGAGTTTAAACTGAGGAACTCTGACCCCAGCATCCATACTGTTAATTCTACAGTACACTGTCTCATAATTTTAGTAAGAAAGAGAAGAGAAAGGATGTTGGGAAAAATAAATATCTAATCTTCTTACGGATCTATCCACCCAAGAACATAAGAGAAATGAGCCAGGCAGTAAACCTGATCTTCACTCTGTAATTCTAGGCCACCATACTCAGTGGCCGTTTGAAATCTATTCATTAATGGACAAACACTGGTTTACCTTTAGAAACAATGCCTCCAAAAAAACAAACAGCAAAACAAAACAAAACAAAAAAAAACCCCTGAGAGCGAATCAATCAAAGCTTCTTACAGCTTAGCACACAAAATAAATTCAAAAGAATAATGTAATTTCAGAAGTTTCCACAGCACTAAAATGACAACCTCTCTGGTCTTATCTTTCTTGCAAAGCAGGAAATGAGAAGACTAAATAGAAAATGATGGCCATAATTTCTAGCTGATTTGAATTAAAATAGCTCTTGAAAAAATAAGTTGTAAAATAGGCCACAAGCTCAAATTAGAGACAGCAAGTCTTGGAAAGCATTCACATTTTCAATGAAGGGAAAAATTAACCATAAAATAAATATTAGCCCAGTGGTTCGAACTCAAGAAGAAATAAAAATGGGCCAAAGACAATCAGCTAAAAGCACATGTAATCGAGACTTTTAACAAATGTTAACAAGTGGTAGAATGAGGCTGAAGAGGTCCAGGGCCTCAGCCTGTCGTGATCCACCACACAGAGTGAGATAATGTGCAGAGCAATGAAAATAGACAGGGCCAGAATCAATAAGGACAATAATCAGATAAAACTGGCCTATTGCTGCAATTTCACTGGGTATGTTCAGAAAACAGTTTTCCAAGAAGCAACACTGAACCCAATCTGAAGGCCCTTAGAGGTGAGTATACTCTGAAGAGGTGAAGTCCACACATACCCATGGGATAGGAAGCGTCCGGCCAGAGGAATACTGCTAGCCAGAGGGGTGGGTAAGGGAGTGAGTGTGGAAGAAGGTTTGTGTTGGATTCCAACCATTGTTGCGCATCCCAAGCCTGGGGTCAGAAGAAAACCATCCAGCACAGTACATGCAGCCACTAGGTGTCATGTCCTCCTTACCCAGGCCAGGAGTCCCTTTTAGAAAAAGAAGACATTAACCAGGCAACAAAAAATAAGGGTTTTGGTTGAAAAAGAAAAGAGAGAGCTTTTTCAGCATCAGGTGAAGGACAGGCTGGCTTCAGCTGTTTGCTTGCTTTAGCCCTTTGGAAATAAATGGAAGGGGGTTGTTCCTTTTCCACTGAATCTGGAAAGATGGAAACAGCAGCAATGCTAGGACCTCACAGCATTGTCTTGGAGGCTGAGGCACCCTCTTCCTTAGTCACATTCATTCAAGCATTCATTCCTTCAACAGACCTCTTCTGAATGCCTACTCTGGAACAGGTCCCATGCCAGAGACATATAGACATCAAATAGCCACTAATCGTCCTGAAGGAACTTACAATTGTTAGAAGTGTTGAGTCATCATCCAAATAAATGTCCTATAGCTCCAGGTAAAATGTGCCAAATGCTGATGAAAAGTAGAAGGAAAGAAGCATGGCTTGCCAGGGAAGAGAGTCAGTGGGGAAAGAGAAGAACCTGAGCCAGTTACTGAAAGGGAGATTCATCTGAGCCACATCTTCAAGGAGGAATACAATTTCTGCAAACAAAGACAGCATAAAAGAACATCTTGAAAAGACACAGAGGCTTGAACAAAGACTCAAGATGAGAAAAATTAAGAAGTTATTAGAAGGGGAGAAACTTGCCTTGGCTATAGGGTGACCCAGACAACAGGTAAAATGGAGCTAAAAGGTAGAGCTCCTAGGAAATCAACCCAAGAGAATTTGATGGGTAGGCACTAAATATTTTGACTTGTGAAAGTGATATGACCAGGGCTCAGCCGTAAGGAAGAAGGGCTTGGTGACTTCGAGGGCTGGAGAGTGCAAGTGAGGAGAATCGTCATACATCTGTTTAAAGCAGTAAGATGTGGACCTAAGAAGAAGCAACAGGAATCGAGAGAGATGGCATGGAGAAGCAGAAAGGAGGTAGAATCTACTGGACTTGGGGCTAACAGCCCCAGTTCTTCACTCCTCCCTGTAACCACACTCTTAGCCACGCAAAATCGTAGTCACTCCCACTAAAAAGGTGGGATCATCTTACCTTTTGAATCTGGACTCATCCACTGGCAGGAGGCAGGAGAGAGTTTGTTTGAGCCCACACTTCTACAAGTCTTGCCTGTTTCTACTCATGCTGGGTACCTTTGCCTTTGTCATGAAAACAGCCAGCTAGAGCCGAGCCACCCATCACCTCAGCCAGCACAGCCCCAGGCCGGTGAGTCCAACCATGATCAGGAGAGCCACCTAGGCAGCCCCAACCTGACCCCAGACTTAGGAGCAAGGAACTTAGGACTGGGTGCCACTAAGTTTTTGTGGTTGTGTGCTGTGGATAACTGACACAGTGACTGCTAAGAGAAAAGGGAGAAGGATAGCATGTCTTGGGGAGGTTGACAGATAAAGAGGATGACACCAGAATGTATGTGTGAAGTCAGAAGGCTTTGTGCCTAGGTCAGTAATGATAACTGATAGGGATACAGGACCCCAAATTCCACCACTGGAACAGCATCCTTTTAGACTGTTGACAAATAGGCTAAAGAAGTAGGTTCAAATATACAAACTAAGGGGGTGGCAAACTATACCCTGTGAGCCAAAGTTAGCCAGCTGCCTATTCCTATAAATAAAGTTTTGCTGGAACACAGCCATGCTCATTTGCCCGTATTGTCTAAGCCCATTTCAGCATTACAACAGGATTGAGTAGTTATGACAGATACGGTGTGACCCACAAGGCCTTAAAATATTTACTGTCTTGCCCTATACTTTGATGTAAGAGACCAAATAAGGGATTGTTTTTTAACACAATATTTCCTAACTGTACATCAGAAAATGTTTCCTATCAGAAGAGAGAGCACCCCTTCAACATGGGTTTACTTTAAACCGCGCACCATTCTCTCTTTACTGTTTACAATGTCCTGATACCCTCATAGTATTAACACCTTGACGTGTTTCAAGGGGGGAAGTAATGAATACCCAAAATGATGAAAAGTGGTTGAAGAATACTCCCAACAGAGTTAGTCTTCTGAGCACCTTCCCCTCTGCTCCTTATCACTAGTTTGGGGGCAGTGTGGATTAGACGAGCATTGAGAAGATCCAGCCCCATATCAAGTATGGATAAGTTCAGAGAGAGTTTTGCTCTATTTAAAAAAAAGAAAAAAAGCAACATAAAAAATTTGACTCACTGATTATGTAGTGAGGGATAAAATGTATAATAAAAAATATGTGTTATTTGAATTAAAAGTAAATATAATGAGTATACATCACATTTTATTCTATTATTAAATGACTACTGATTTCTTTAAAGGTTCCAGAATCCATTTGGGTTCTTTAATTATGAAAGATTATGTTCTAGATGGGGGGCTGGAGTGGGGAGCCCTCCCAGTATAACATGAGTCTACATCCAGCTGGTTCAGGGGGCATTCACAAGAATGGCTGGAAAGCAAAGCCACCTGGGGGTTTAACACAGGCTGAGGATCCTCCACTAGTAAAAAAAAAGCACCATGGCATAATGGAAAGTGTGGGAGATTTGGAGTCAGACTTCAGCTCTGCACCCAGCAGCTGTGTGAGCCATCTCTCAACACCTCAGGGTCCCCATCTGAAAAAATACTAGAGTGATAACATCTTTGCCCAAATTATCTCACAGAGCATTCATAAGAATCAAGGTAGATAGCATATCAAACATACATTATGAGAAACAAAGTGCTGTTCAAATGTTAAGGTATCTTTAGAGATATTTATCAATGCGTGAGAAAATAATATCACGAGTTAAGTATGCAGGGGAAAAACCTAAATACTAGAAGACTCTTAAGACACGACCTTTTAATAAACAAAAGTCTTCTTTCAGCACATTCCAACAAAAGAGAAAATGTATGAAATAATCTCAACCCTTAATAAGCCGGATTTCTAAAGCTGGTGACTAATTTACATGCAAATCATTGAAAACATCTGCCAGTGGTTTCAACCAAGTTTATGTTGATCACATTTCTAATTGTGGTTTCTTGGTGAGCCAGTCGACTCATCAAGTACATCAATAAACTGACCTACATAGGAAGTAATTTGGAAATTATTTGGGAACTGTTCTGTGATTGATGTCCCCAAAAGTTTCTAATTAGCCTTTAGATATCTCCTAAGGTATTGACTGCTTTGTAATATCACCTAAATGATTGTTTGTTCATTCAAGAGCACCTAGTTGTGACTATGAGTAGAAATGATATCCATGGGCAGGTTTTTTAGTTCTTTGCTGAAAAGAATTGTGAAGTGATTCCTGGGATGAGTTTATATAAATACATATAGAGAACAACCCAGACTCGTAAGGACAACCTTACAAAAAGTGCTGGGAATCAGGACATCCCTGTGCAGCCACTAAGAGCCATGTGACTTTGGCCTCTGTCTTCCCATTCATGAACTGGGGCATCCGGATCCAGTTCCATCCTCAGACATGAGCAAGAAGGGCCTTTTGCTCTGGGCCTGACTCTGGATCTCCTTGGCCACACCCTCCCTTCTCCCACCTCCAGGGGAATGGGGAGACCATGGGGTCAAAGAAATCTGCCTACATGAAGCTTACATTCTGCACTAGCTAGACATGCACTGGACCCCTGGAATCCTTGAATTCCCTGCTCAGTGACCATAACCCTGCCTCCTGGGCCAGTGTACACTTCTTCTCTGGGTCTACTCTCCCAACAAAGGAACACACCTCATCGTGTACATCTTAGGTCTGAAATGGGGCCAAGGGACAGCTGTGGGCAGGCAGCATGGACGGAATTTGTACACGTGAGTTGGTGAACCCACATACGTCCATGCAAGGTCCCTAAGGAAGGGGAGAAAGGAGGGTAGCAGGGGTGCTGTGGTAGTTTCTCCTGTGCTGCCATATTCTGGCGTTAGACTCTGAGCATTTGAATTCCAGATTCAAAATTGGCCTTTTAGGTTGTTGCAAAGGTGGTCGTGTCCAGGTAGGAGGACAGAACATCTTACTTACAGTTTTTTAGCTTGATTTATTGCTTTTAAACGTTTAGACAATTGGGGTTGTCTAAACCCTATGCAGGGGTCTCCCTTTGTATTCTTGCCCCATACATGTTAAAGGTGTGCCTGCTCGGATCATACCTCTCTAAGGTCCCTTCCAGCTCTAACTTATTTCAGAGAAAATAATAGAACATTGGGATTAGAGGTTGCCCTGTTTCAATCTTCAATTTGTTCACATGACTCCTTGAGCAAACTGCTCAAATTTTCTTAGTATCAGTTTTTTCATGTATTAAAAAAAAAAAAACCCAAAAACTCTTTGCAAAGTAGTAATGAGGCTGAAATGACATTACCTATTAAAAATTCTGACACTTAGTGGGTCGCCAACAGATGCCAGCTCTCTATGATGGGAGAAGATAATTCGCAAAAAGGGATCAATCAAACTGGCAGTCACACTCCTTGGTATTTACTCAAACGAGGTGAAAACATACGTCCACATAAAACCTGCACGCAGATGTTTATAGCAGCTTTATTCATAATCTCCAGAACTTGGAAGCAACCAAGATGTCCTTCAGTAAGTGAATGGATAAACATGAGCTATCAAGACATGAAAGAAACTTAAATGTATCTAAGTGAAAGTAGCCAATCTGAAAAGGCTACACACTGTACGATTCTAAGTACATGATATCCTGGAAAAAGCAAAACCAGGGAGACAGTGAAAAGACCAGGAGTTAAGGGAAAAGGAGGGATGGAGAGGTGGAACACAGAGGATCTTTAGGAGACGGAAACTATTTTGTATGGCACTATAGTGGTAGATACACGTCACTGTATGTCTGTCAAAATCCGTGGAACATACAACACCGAGAGCGAACCGTAAACTATGGACTTTGGGTGATAATGATGTATTCATGTAAGTTCATCAGTTATAACAAATAACCACTCTGGAGGGGGATGTTCATTGTTGGGGGGAGGTCGTGCATGTGTGGGGCAAGGGGTATATGGGAACTCTCCATACTTTCCCCTCAATTTTGCTCTGAACTTGAAACTGCTCTAAAAAATAAAGTCTACCTTTGGTAAAAAGGGGTGAAGAAATTAAATCCTATCATAATGCGTACCCACTGTCCCTCATTTCTCCTTCAACAATGAGATTCTGCTAAGAGAGGAATTATTCCAAAGATTAATAACGCTTTTTATCTAAACTGAGGAGATTTAGCTCATCCAAAAAAGCCATTCAAATTATGAAGCAGATGTTCCGTACCAGCTGTTTGCAGATAATCTCACCAGCAGTGTCAGACATGGAGTTCCAGAAATACAAAGATGCTAAAACAGCAGTAACTCAGAGCAGAGTTTAAAGCAAGGAACTTAACCCTTAGCGGATATGGAGGACTGGGCCACCGCTGGATACAGGGGTGTAAAATCAGTTTTAAACTTCAGCTAACAGGGTCAATATTTTTTTTCCAATAAATCTACTGACCAGTGTTTACATACTGTTTTGATTAACATGTGGTTTTATTTTTTTTAAGTCATCAATATAGAGAATACATTTGTTAGTCAGGGCTAATGAAATTATATCCATGTCCAATTCTCAGCACTCTGGAGGAGCTGAAGTGACTAATGCTCTATGGAGAACACGCTGAGTATACTGGGAACAGCATTAACCCAGCTATTTCAAAGCTCTCTTCTGAGGAAAGGGTGCTACAGAGTGTTCCACCGTCCTGGTTGTCCAGGACCCCACTATTCAAGGAAAACGCTAAGTTTCCCCAGATCTATTAATCAGGATAGCCAACGATGAAATAATATAATACTCTGCCACACAGCACTGTAAATCAACTATACTTCAATAAAAATTTAAAAATAAACATATATATATAAATGCTCTGCAAAGTGCCCAGTGGCCTGTGTGTTACTGAGATCAGGGGGATGTCCTATGAGTCCTGGACAAACAAAATGCTTAGAAAGGAGACCATTACCTCCCCTCTTTCTTTGACTTCAGACAAAACAAAAACAGGATAGGAGCTAAAATAAAACAAAGACACACCTAAGCACCTCAGATATACATAAAAATTCAGTTAAAGCAATGCAATGCTGTGAAGATGACTTAGGAAAGAAACCTAAAATTAGATGTTCACTTACATTGGAAAAAAACCTCTCAGCCTTCCTGTAAGAAATAGTCATTGTTTCAATGCTGAATTGTTGAGGTGATCCAGTAGGGGTGTTTTTAAGGCTCTGAAGAAATAATGAAAAATTTGGGGTGCGTGGATTATTCCTCACTGGGACTAGGCCCTGCCTGATAGCACAGGATCTATAATTAGTCATGTAAGTAAGAACCATAGGTCAGCCTCCCTTCCCATTCAGCACTGGTCAAGCTTTTAATAATTGCCCGTTTTTGGCTCAGCAACTAAAGTGTGATACTGAAAATCTGGAGGGGGTCCAGGAAAGAACAATGAAAATGATTAGGAAACATTCCCCCATGAGGAAAATGTAAAGAAATGGGGCTTATTTAACCTAGAAAAGAAAAGGCTCAAGGGAAACTTAGTAATATCCTTTAAATAGATAAAGGCTAATGTGAGTGACATGAACAAGATTATTTTTACTGATAACAGTTTAAGAGATGATATTGCAGCGCAAAACAAATTAAGTTAGATATTAGGGAAACGTGGTAAGACCTGTGATCTACTGAAAACTACAGAAGACTGAGAGTAATATATATATGTGTGTGTATATATATATATACATATAGATATATATATATATTTTTTACAGACATTTAAGAAAGGAATCCTCTAGTGATGCCTTGCACCTTAGGGAAAAAATGGATGAAATGAGTTTCTCAAAGTCGAGCCTCTGAAATCCAAAGTATTTTTAGGACAAATAACAGTACCACCTCATGTGTATCCTCAATATCAAAATCTATTCATAAGGATCTCAAAGATGACAAAAGGTACACACCTTGCATTAATAATGCAAATTAGAATCAAGTAAATAAACAACAGAAGTTTAGGCAAAGCAAGTAAAAGAAAGCCTACTCTGTGTTGGCTTCTTAGTAATGTGCTATAAGTGACACTCAAACATGATATAAGAAAATGTAATACTAGTCCACAATCAAGTTAAATCTCTATTTCAATCACCTCCAATAGTTCATTTCATCAACTCTGAAAAATTAAGCACATTTAAGGTCAAAGGTTTCTGCACGATTCATCCTGGAATAAATTTCTCTTCAACCTTGCTATCCTTTCTCACCTGAGCCAATGCCAACTGGTCGGCTCACCCCTTTCTTTCCATCCTTATCCCTCATCACAGTGGAAGTGCAGGAAAACAAAGGCAAAGATCCTAAAAGCAGTCAGAGAGAAAAGACAGAAAACCTAAACGAAATGACAATTAGACTGATGAGTGACTTCCGGAAAGCAACAATAGAAGGTCGAGCCCATGGAATAATATTCCAAAGCTGTCAATCTATAATTGACTTAACCAACGAAAAAGACATTTTTTATATAAACTAACATTGAGTAAGTCTCACAATAAAATCTCACTAAAAATCACCAATGATGTTTTTTTAGAATGTAATTGAAACGAAAAGGACCCGAATGCAATAAAAGCAAGTTGTTTTTCACAGCTGGGGATCAGACATGGAGCTTCTGGGGGCCACCCACACACAGAAAGAGACTGTGTAAGAATCAGATCAACAGGAGGAAAGCAGAGGTGGATATAATGAGGAGATTCATCCTAGAGCCCTGAAGCCAACCATTTCCCTGGAGTTTCTAACCATGCGAGACAATAAATTATATTTTTTGTTCAAAACAAAAGGAGAAAATATGGAACATAAAATGTAAACTATGAAAAAGCAATTTATAAAGTGAAGAATACAAGATCAAAAACTAATAAACAATATAAAAAATAACTGTGTTACGAGATATTTTTAAATTTTCTTTGTTACTTGAGTAAGAGAAGGAATGGGGAGGGGCAAAAGGAGAAATAATCCAATAAAAGTGTTCAGAACAGAAGGCTTTAGATGTGCAGTGGTGATCAGGAAAGAGGAGGAATAAAAATGGCGCTCAGATTTCTGGCTTCAGCAGCAACGGACTGAGGTGCTATGTTTATAGAGATGTGGAAAAGTAAAGGAGAAGCAGGTTTTGAAGCCCAAGAGTTAAGATTTAGAAATATACAGTCTTTCCAACTACAAAGGTGAAGAAAATAGATATGTAAGTCTTCGTATCCAAAGAGAATCCAGAACTGAAGATAGAAACTTGGGAGTATTGTCCAGCAGAGAGTATTTGAAGTTTCTAGGAGAAAGAGAGAACGTAACGGGGGAAAGGGGAAGAAAGAAAAGAGGAGAAGAGGCCAGGATTCATTCTTTGTTTTTGCGGTATGCGGGCCTCTCACTGCTATGGCCTCTCCCGTTGGACGCGCAGGCTCAGCAGCCATGGCTGACGGGCCCAGCTGCTCCGCGGCATGTGGGATCTTCCCGGACCGGGGCACGAGCCCGTGTTCTCTGCATCGGCAGGCAGACTCTCGACCACTGCGCCACCAGGGAAGCCCCCAGGATTGATTCTTGATAAACTCTTAACATTACAAGGACAGGGCAGAGATGGAAGGGTGGGCTAGCATACAGAAGAAGAGCAGCCAGGAAAGTCAGTGGGGGTGATGGCAGGGGAGGGGGCACTAGAAGAGAGTGGTGTTAGCAAAATCAAGAGACAAGGGTTGAGTGGTTTTTAAGATATGTCTATAAATTCTTTGATACTGTTTTCTTCAGGTGGAGCTGAATTTTCTTACCCTTAAGCATGAGCTAGACTTAGTGACTCACTTTTAATGAGTAAAATAAAGAAGTGATGCTGTGTAGTCGACTTCAGACAGTAGGTCATAAAAAGACACTGCACCTTCTGTCTTGGTCACTTTCTCTCTCTCTTGGGTCACTCACTGCAAGGGAAGCTAGCTGCCATGCACAGCCGGGCAGCCCTGTTGCGAGACCCACATGGCAAAAATCTGTGGCCTCCAATCAACAGCTCCGTGAGGGAGTCACCCTGGAAGTTAACCCTCTTGCCCCAGTCAAGCCTTAAGATGACTGCAGTCCCAGCCTTGTGAGAGACCCTGAGCCAGAATTACCCAGCAAAGCCGCTCCTAGACTCCCGACCCTCAGAAACAGTGTGAGATAATAAATGTCTGTCATTTTAAACCACTAAACTGGGGTAATTGGTTATTCAGCAGAAGATTAAAAAAACACACACACACAAGGATGCTAGAGGAAGGCAGGAGTGGTAAACTGTGTCAAACGCTGCAAAGAGTTCCATATGGAACGGTGGGGTGGAAGCCAGAGTAGAAATGGGTCAACATGTGAAGGAAAGATGAAAACAGAGAAAGCAGACAATTCTCTTGAGAAGTCCGGCTCAGGACGGAAGCAGAGAAATGGGGCAGTAAGCTGGCAGAGGGCCAAGAGGACAACTAAAGCAGCAAAAGTCGATCTAGGGATCTAGAACAGAAGTCGACGGCTGACTCGTGACAGAAGCAGAAAACCTCCTCCACGGAGACAGGAGGAAGGCCAAGAAGACAGGCGCAAAGGCAGGTAACACTTCAGATCTTGTTAACACGATTTTCTCAATAATAATAAGGTGGGGTAAATCCTTGTCCACAGTCCCTCACAGGTGGGCATCTGGCCTCTACTTGGGGACATCTACCCCCCTCCTCACGGTCTCCAGGGGTGCGGTGTGCTGCCCCTCCCCTAGGAGGGGAGTGCCTTCCCAGGAAGCTACTCCTGAAACAAGACAGCATAAATCTTCACTCTGATGTTCGAGGAATACCTGATTCCTTATGTTGATTCAGGGAATTACATTTTCTTTTAAAAGATACCAAACAAAAGATACCCTCCTTCCCTAGATATGGTATTTGGGATGAGGTGGGGCTGAGACTTTCATTTTTATTTTACACATATTAGAATATACATTTCACTTTTCTAACTAAAAAGATTATTCAGAACCATTTAAAACATCTCCGATTATATTTAAAATATCATTTCTTTGCTTTAGATGATATTCCAATATAAATAGCTAATGATCAATTTACTAAACCTACAGTTTTGTAGATTCTGTTTTGTTTTAAGTCAATTCCCTTTCCAATCCCACTTTAGCTGCCACAATTTCTCAGCTGCAGCAGGTCCTTGGTCATCACAAAACTTGACCCCAGTAGCTATTTCTCGTTAATAGTTTTGGTCATTCAATCGCTACAAAGTGTCACGTGTAGGCTTAGAGCAGTCCCATCCTGTCGTCTGCCATTACCAAGTTAGCTTGATCAAACGTCAGATTCACACACAATACTCCATCAGCGCGTTGCAGCTGGGGGACCTAACACGAGAAGCAGCCCGTTCCTGGAAGTCAAGTCCACATGCTTTGGACAGTGTTTCTTCTCAATTTTCAGAGATCTTGTTCACTTATTTCTAGGTTTTGAGCATTCTTTGGAAGGGCTTATCTTCCATATTTGACTTATGAGTCTTTTATCTCCATTTAAATACAGACTACAGTTTCTTACTCAAGTCTAGCAGGGAACATAATCTTGGTTGGTGCCTCTTTCTGGGAGACTCTCAGACATACTGCCAAGAATTCCTGCAGTTGTTCAAGATTTTGCAGCTGGGTCACTGGAATGATCTTTATCCATGAGAGCCCACATAGAACGACATAAAAGTTTAGGTTCTTTCCAACTTGAAGGCAACATCAGAATTCATTTCTGGAATGGGTCAAGTCTTAAATTTAGTGAAACAACATAAGCCACTCTGAACTCGTCTCTTTGACAAACAGAAATCTGAATATCACATCGCTGAGTTTCAAAGTCTGAGGCCCAGAGCAGCAGCAGCATCTGGAAACTAGTTCACAATGCAGATTCTTTGGTCCCACCTCAGACCTACTGAATTAGACACTCAAGAGGTAGGGCCAGCCATCTGTGTTTTAACACACCCCGTTTCCAGGGGATTCTGATGCTTGTTAAAGTTTGAGAGCAACCGACAGATTTTGCTAAGTGGTTCATCCTATCACAGAACCAAATGCTGTGAATTTGACTTGGGATGTTAGGAACCTTCTCTCAGAGAACAATTCTCTAACCAAGGACAGAATGCCTATTGTTAACTTGTGCGTGGAGAGAGCTGGGTGAATTCTCAGTGGAGGTTTTAGACGTAAGAAAAGATAATGTAGGATTCTGGTAAGGAGGTGAACAGTCACTGTGATGGTAGGCATCTCACATACCTCCCATTCCTGGGGAAGAATGAGTAATGGTTCTTCTTTTGGAAAGAGGAGGCTTTAAAAACAATGATGGTTGATGTTGCTGGTGTGAAATATAAAGGGTAAAAAGAAAAGCCTCCAAAAACATCTGCAGAGACTGCCGATTTTGTTTTATTGTTTTTGTTTGTCCCCTTCTGAAGGGACACCGAGAAACATTTGTGTTTTATGACTCTTAAGTTGACAGGAGCTGTGTCACGGAGGAATATAGGGCCATAAAGGGCAGAAATAAACCATTTCTTGGGGTCTTCTGGATCACACCTGCAGCACACAGGCTGAAACCCACAACAATGACTCACAGCTCAAAGAGAGCACCCCCTGCCATTCCAATGCTCACTGGCACAAGAACAGGCCCTGACCCACTAAATCTGATCCACCCTCTTACTTTAAAACCCACTCTACTAAGTGAGCTATTTTCACAAAGTTTTTTTTTAAGGTATAATGAGGATGATAAATAATAAGCACATACAGCATAAAATATGGAATTCCTTCTGTCAAACCGTAAAATTGTCACCTGTATTAATACACTAGGCCCCTAACAAAGAATCACTGACTAGACAGAGAAAGAGAGTTACCTGGGAACGTATTAATTGTCTAATACATTGTGTTGGAACATTCTGGCCAGTTTTCATTTTACAAATGCTCAAATCTCTCATCTTCTATGTTTAGAAAGTTAAAAAAGAAAAAGTTCATCAAATTGTATTACATTTTCCCTACTTTTCCTTCAGCCTTTTAAAGATGGCTTGGCCTACTTATATCTATGGTTAAGGTTACGGTAGCACAAAGCACTTCTCCTTACTTCTCACCTCAGATACCTTTTTGTCACCAGCCTCCATTCCTTACTCTAATTTTATCCCAGCTTCTTCACCCATCTTCAATGCTTTCCCTTAAATGCAGTCTGAAATGATCTCATCCCTGAACTTGGAGTAAGTGGTGTCTGAATAATTCACTTGGCACTTGACTGTGTACTCGTCTTATCACATCTCCTTTCTCAATGATTTCCCTGTATTTTGGAGCAACATTTAGACAAAACCTTCAAGAATTCCAAATTATTTATTATATAATTTGTGTCTCTCCATGTTTGGACTTAAAGAATTTTTATGTTTCACAGTCAAATACTGTGACTGGAAGAATTACTCATTTCATTCTAACTTATCACTTCAATTTTTGTTGTTCATCACACTATCTGGATTAACTTTTTGCTTCAGTTCCATTTAACACTGGGCTAGGCACTGAGTATAAAAGTGTCTGCGGGTAAAACAAAGACAAATAAAACAGTGCCTGCGTATAAGCAGCTTACTTTCCACTAAATGAATCTGCCTAAAACTAACTCTGCTGCAAAAATCAGAAGCACTTTACATAGCCAGGGAAGATAAATAAATATTCCTGCCTGGAAGTTCTTTATATAAAGTATTGGGCTGAGAGGAGAGAAAAAAGGAAAGAGCAAGAAGAAACCAAATAAAGTGATGGGTCCCTGAAGGAGGTAGAAGAGGACCAGTGATTACAGGTTGATGCCAATGCCTCGCAGCACGTGGCATAGTCAGAAGCTGAGCACCAGGAGATTGGTTCAAGATGGCAGAGTAGAAGGATGTTTGCACACTCCCTCTTGTGAGAGCACTGGAATCACAACTAACTGATGAACAAGCATAGATAGGAAGACACTGGGACTCACCAAAAAAGATACCCCACATCCAAAGACAAAGGAGAAGCTGCAATGAGACAGCAGGAAGGGTGCAATCACAAGAAAATCAAATCCCATAACCACTGGTTGGGTGACTCACAAACCGAACAATTATACCACAGAAGTCCATCCACTAGAGTGAAGGTTCTGAGCCCCACGTCAGTCTTCCCAAA
This sequence comes from Globicephala melas, assembly GCF_963455315.2. Lineage (NCBI taxonomy): Eukaryota > Metazoa > Chordata > Mammalia > Artiodactyla > Delphinidae > Globicephala > Globicephala melas. The sequence continues at coordinate 93,834,504 of NC_083316.1, forward strand.
CTAGGGGTCCAGCAACGGGACAAGGACTTCCCAGAGAATGAGACTTTGAAGGCTAATGGTATTTGATTGCAGGACTTCAACAGGACTGGGAGAAACAGAAACTCCACTCTTGTGTGTGCCAAAGTAATGCACACGTTACTTCGGCACACATAAAGTAATGTGCACATCAGGACCCAGGGAGAAGGAGCAGTGACCCCATAGGAGACTGAACCAGACCTACCTGCTAGTGTTGGAGGGTCTCCTGCAGAGCTGAGAGGAGGCCGTGGCTCACCATGGGGACAAGGACACTGGGAGCAGAAGTTCTGGGACATATTCCTTGGCATGAGCAGGCCCAGAGTCCACCATTAACCCCACCAAAGGCCCTGTAGCCCACAGTGCTGGGTAGCATCAGGCCAAACAATGAACAGGGAGGGAACTCAGCCTCACCCATCAGCAGACAAGCAGATTAAAGTTTTACTAAGTTCTGTGCACCAGAGCAACACCCAGCTCTACCCACCACCAGTCCCTCCCATCAGGAAGCCTGCACAAGCCTCTTAGATAGCTTCATCCACCAGAGGGCAGACAGTAGAAGCAAGAACTACAGTCCTGCAGCCTGTGGAACAAAAACCACATTCATAGAAAGATAGACAAAATGAAAAGGCAGAGGTCTATGTACCAGGTGAAGGAACAATATAAAACCCCAGAAAAACAATTAAATGAAGTTGAGATAGGCAACCTTCTAGAAAAGAAATTCAGAAAAATGAGAGTAAAGATGATCCAGGACATCAGGAAAAGAATGGTGGCAAAGATTGAGAAGATGCAAGAAATTTTTAACAAAGACCTAGAGGAATTAAAGAACAAACAAACAGAGATGAACAATACAATAACTGAAATGAAAAATATACTAGAAGAAATCAATAGCAGAATAACTGAGGAAGAAGAAAGGATAAGTGACCTGGAAGACAGAATGGTGTAATTCACTGCCACAGAACAGAATAAAGAAAAAAGAATGAAAAGAAATAAAGACAGCCAAAGAGACCTCTGGGACAACATTAAACACACCAACATTCACATTATTGGGGCCCCAGAAGGAGAAGAGAGAGAGAAAGGACTCGACAAAATATTTGAAGAGATTATAGTCAAAAACTTCCCTAACATGGGAAAGGAAATAGCCACCGAAGTCCAGGAAGTGCAGAGAGTCCCAGGCAGGATAAACCCAAGGAGAAACACGCTAAAACACAGAGTAAGCAAATTGCCAAAAATTAAAGACAAAGAAAAAATATTAAAAGCAACAAGGGAAAAAAGACAAATAACATACAAGGGGACTCCCATACGGTTAACAGCTGATTTCTCAGCAGAGACTATTCAAGCCAGAAGGGAGTGGGATGATATATTTAAAGTGATGAAAGGGAAGAACCTACAGCCAAGATTACTCTACCCAGCAAGGATTTCATTCAGATTTGATGGAGAAATCAAAAGCTTTACAGACAAACAAAAGCAAAGAGAAGTAAGCACCACCAAACCAGCTCTACAACAAATGCTAAAGGAACTTCTCTAAGTGGGAAACACAAGAAAAGAAAAGGACCTACAAAAATAAACGCAAAACAATTAAGAAAATGGTGACATGAAGACACATATTGATAATTACCTTAAATGTGAATGGATTAAATGCTCCAACCAAAACACACGGGCTCGCTGAATGGATACAAAACAAGACCATATATATGCTGTCTACAAGAGACCCACTTCAGACCTAGGGAAACATTCAGACTGAAAGTGAGAGGATGGAAAAAATATTCCATGCAGATGGAAATCAAAAGAAAGCTGGAGTAGCAATGCTCATATCAGATAAAATTGACTTTAAAATAAATAATGTTACAATAGACAAGAAAGGACACTACATAATGATCAAGGGATCAATCCAAGAAGAAGATATAACAACTATAAATATATACACACCCAACATAGGAGCACCTCAACACATAGGCAAATGTTAACAGCTATAAAAGAGGAAATCAACAGTAACACAATAATAGTGGAGGGCTTTAACATCTCACTTACACCAATGGACAGATCATCCAGACAGAAAATTAATGAGGAAACACAAGCTTTAAATGACACAATAGACCAGATAGATTTAATTAACATTTATAGGACATTCCATCCGAAAACAGAAGGTTATACTTTCTTCTCAAGCACACATAGAACATTCTCCAGGATAGATTGCATCTTGGCACACATATCAAGCCTCGGTAAATTTGAGAAAATTGAAATCATATGAAGCAACTTTTCTGACCACACATTAATGAGATTAGAAATCAATTACAGGAGAAAAAAACTCAAGAAACACAAACACACGGAGGCTAAACAATACATTATTAAATAACCAAGAGATCACTGAAGAAATCAAAGCAGAAACCAAGGGAAAAAAATACCTATAGACAAATGAGAATGTGTAAGAGGGAAGTTTATAGCAATACATTCCTACCTCAAGAAACAACAAACATCTTAAATAAACAATCTAACCTTACACCTAAAAGACCTAGAGAAAGAAGAACAAACAAAACCCAAAGTTAGCAGAAGGAAAGAAATCATAAAGATCAGAGCAGAAATAAATGAAATAGAAACAAAGAAAACAATAGCAAAGATCAATAAAACTGGGCTTCCCTGGTGGTGCAGTGGTTGAGAGTCCGCCTGCTGATGCAGGGGACAAGGGTTCATGCCCCGGTCCGGGAAGATCCCACATGCCACGGAGCGGCTAGACCCGTGAGCCATGGCCACTGAGCCTGTGCGCCCGGAGCCTGTGCTCCACAACGGGAGAGGCCACAACAGTGAGAGGTCCGCGTACCAAAAAAAAAATAATAATAATAATAAATCAATAAAACTGAAAGGTGGTTCTTTGAGAAGATAAACAAAATTGATAAACCATTAGCCAGACTCATCAAGAAAAAGAGGGAGAGAACTCAAATCAATAAAATTAGAAATGAAAAAGGAGAAGTTACAATGGACAGCACAGAAATACAAAGCATCCTAAGAGACTACTACAACCAAATCTATGCCAATAAAATGGACAACCTGGAAGAAATGGACAAATTCTTAGAAAGGTATAACCTTCCAAGACTGAACCAGGAAGAAATATGAACAGACCAATCACAAGTAATGAAATTGAAACTGTGATTAAATATCTTCCAACAAGCAAACTTCCAGGACCAGATGGCTTCACAGGTGAATTCTATCAAACATTTAGAGAAGAGCTAACACTCATCCTTCTCAAACTCTTCCAAAAATTGCAGAGGAAGGAACACTCTCAAACTCATTCTACGAGGCCACCATCACCCTGATACCAAAACCAGACAGAGACACTACAAAAAAGAAAATTACAGAACAATATCACGGATGAACATAGATGCAAAAATCCTGAACAAAATACTAGCAAACAGAATCCAACATCACATTAAAAGGATCATACACCATGATCAAGTAAGATTTATCCCAGGGATGCAAGGATTCTTCAATATATGCAAATCAATCAATGTGGTATTAATAAATAGAAGAATAAAAACCATATGATCATCTCAATAGATGCAGAAAAAGCTTTTGACAAAATTCAACACCAAATTACGATAAAAACTCTCCAGAAAATGGGCATAGAGGGAACCTACCTCAACATAATTAAGGCCATATACAACAAACGCACAGCAAACGTCATTCTCAGTGATGAAAAACTGAAAGCATTTCCTCTAAGATCAGGAACGAGACAAGGATATCCACTCTCGCCACTCTTATTCAACATAGTTTTGGAAGCCCTAGCCATGGCAATCAGAGATAAAAAAAGAAATAAATGGAATCTAAGTTGGAAAAGAAGAAGTAAAACTGTCACTGTTTGCAGATGACATGATACTAGACATTGATAATCCTAAAGATGCCACCAGAAAACTACCAGAGCTAATCAATGACTTTGGTAAAGTTGCAGGATACAAAATTAATGCACAGAAATCTCTTGCATTCCTATACACTAAAATGAAAGATCAGAAAAAGAAATTAAGGAAATGATCCCATTCACCATTGCAACAAAAAGAATAAAATACCTAAGAATAAACCTACCTAAGGAAGTAAAAGACCTGTACTCAGAAAACTATAAGACACTGATGAAAGAAATAAAAGATGACACAAACAGATGGAGAGATATACCATGTTCTTGGATTGGAAGAATCAATATTGTGAAAAGGACTATACTACCCAAAGCAATCTACACATGCAATGCAATCCCTATCAAACTACCAATGGCATTTTTTACAGCAGTAGAACAAAAAATCTTAAAATATGTATGGGGACACAAAAGACCCCGAATAGCCAAAGCAATCTTGAGGGAAAAATGTGGAACTGGAGGAATCGGAGTCCCTGACTTCAGACTATACCACAAAGCTATAGTAATCAAGACAATATGGTACTGACACAAAAGCAGAAATATAGATCAATGGAACAGGATAGAAAGCCCAGAGATTAACCCATGCACCTATGGTCAACTAATCTATGACAAAGGAGGCAAGGATATACAATGGAGTAAAGATAACCTCTTCAATAAGTGGTGCTGGGGAAACTAGACAGGTACATGTAAAAGAATGAAATTAGAACACTCCCTAACACCATACACAAAAATAAACTCAAAATCGATTAAAAACCTAAATGTAAGACTGGACACTATAAAATTCTTAAAGGAAAACAGAGGAAGAACACTGTTTGACATAAATCACAGCAAGATCTTTTTTGACCCACCTCTAGAGTAATGGACATAAAAACAAAAATAAACAAATGGGACCTAATGAAACTTAAAAGCTTTTGCAAAACAAAGGAAACTATAAATAAGATGAAAAAACAACCCTCAGCATGGGAGAAAATATTTATAAACAAGCAACAGGCCAAGGATTAATCTCCAAAATAAACAAACAGCTCATGAGGTTCAATATGAAAAAATAAACAACCCAATCAAAAAATGGGCAGGAGACCTAAACAGACATTTCTCCAAAGAAGACATACAGACAGCCAAGAGGCACATGAAAAGCCGCTCAACATCACTAATTATTAGAGAAATGCAAATCAAAACTACAATGAGATATCACCTCACACCAGTTAGAATGGGCATCATCAGAAAATCTACAAACAACAAATGCTGGAGAGGGTGTGGAGAAAATGGAACCCCCCTGCACTGTTGGTGGGAATGTAAATTGATACATCCACTATGGAGGTTCCTTAAAAACTAAAAATAGAATTACCATATGACCCAGCAATCCCACTACTGGGCATATACCCAGAAAAAAACATAATTCAAAAAGACACACGCACCCCAATGTTCATTGCAGCACTATTTACAATAGCCAGGACACAGAAGCACCCTAAATGCCCATTGACAGACGAATGGATAAAGAAGATGTGGTACATATATACAATGGAATATTACTCAGCCATAAAAAGGAACAAAACTGGGTCACTTATAGAGATGGATCTAGAGTCTGTCATACAGAGTGAAGTAAGTCAGAAAGAGAAAAACAAATATCGTATATTAACGCATATATGTGGAACCTAGAAAAATGGTACAAATGAACCAGTTTGCAGGGCAGAAATAGAGACACAGAAGTAGAGAATAAACGTATGGACACCAAGGGAGAAAGTTGAGGGGGCGGGGGGAGTTGGTGTGATGAATTGGGAGATTGGGATTGACATATATACACTAATGTATAAAATATAATGTATAAATGTATAAAATAGATAACTAATAAGAACGTGTTGTATAAAAAATTAAATTAAATTTTAAAAAATATATAGAGAGAAGCTGAGTACCATCCACTGTACTGATATCAGAAACACCTACCCTTCCCTCTGGAAAACTGGTCCCATGCCCTAGGGAACTCATGCTTGGATTATTGTGATAGTCCCTTAGCAGCTCCTCCTCTGCTTTCTATTTCCAGCTTACAGTTGGCTCAAGATGCAGCTGCAATGCTAATTCCTAGTCCATCTCCAGAGCTGCTCACATGACTTTCATATTCTAATAAACATTATTCCCTTTTACTTGATGAAATGGGCTTCAGGTATTAATTTTTATATTCCAAGTCCTCCAATAATTGCCCTGAAAGTACTTAAATGGCTCTATACCCATTCTACTGGCAAGCCCAGAAGTGAAGTTCAGATGCGGCTCCTGTGACAGATATGCATCTGGGCTTAAGGCTATGTCCGTTTCTTCTACACCGGCTTTACCAAGTGGGAGGCAACATCATCTAAAATTGGGTCAAGAGTATCTTGCTGCCTTCTCAAATGTAACACTGCATAGCGAGGTCCTTCCTATCCCACCCCATCCACCCCCTGCTGTTACTCTGTCCTAAACAAGGCTGTAAAGTAGAAGATTCTAAGTAAACCAAGTAGGGAGTTGAAAGAATATGGACTTCAGAGGCAGAGTGATCTGGCTTTAACCTGAGCTATTGGAATCACTCACTTACTCATTAATACATTGATTCAGTAATTATTGGGCACCTACTATATGGCAGGAGGTTACAATGGGGAGTAAGACAAACTCCTTCCCTGCCTTAGTGGAGCTCAGAGCAAGGCAGGACAGATGATCATTTCAAAAGAGCATGGTGGGTACTCTGATGATGGGAAGCAAATGGAGTTATCAAGCACAGGGGAGAGCTCACGTAACCTAAAGAGGGGGGCTTCCAGCAGACATACCACCTGGGCTGAGCGCAAAAGGAGGAGGGAGAACTAGACAGCCATCAGGGCAGAAGAACATTCCAGGCACAGCTGGCAGAATGTGTGGAGGCTCCAAGAATGAGAAAGCACAGCAGGATGAGGAAATATAAGATGTGTGATGTGGCTGAAAATTGGTAGGTAGGAAAGAGCCTGGCAGAAAATGAGGTATAAATAAGGACTGACTTGTTATCGTAAGGTGTCTGGAGTGAACTGTGAGAATCATGGGTAACTACTGAGCAGAAGAGGAAGAGACAAAATCAGAGGTTTGTTTTTCAAAGGCTCGTCTCACTGATTTGTAGAGAAAGAATTGGAGGAGACAGGAGACTTAGAAAAAGAGGTCGGTGGGAGGCTGTTGCCATAATGGAGGTGATAAATATTAAGGAGCCAAACTAAGGCCCTGGCAGAGGAGTAATAGAGGAGTGGGGGAGGTGTGAGTTAGGAACCAGAATCAACAAAACCTGGAGACAGGTTGATGTGAGGAGAAAGAAAAGGAGGGAAAAACAACTTCCAGGTTTCTGGCACATGCAGCAGTGTCATTCCTAAAAGAGGGAGCCCAAGTACATTTTAGAAAGACAATGAATTCCATTTTGGATGTGTTAAGTATCAGGTGCCAATGGCATGGCCAACTGCAGGGGACCAACGAGCATTAGACTAACTTGGAGCTCAGAAGAGAGATCTGCACAGAACACATTAAGGGATGTGCATAGGAAGACCAGCCCACAAAAGATCTTGTGAAAGAGCTTCTAGAAAGGTATAACAGGAAAAATTTCCTCCCTAAAATGCAAATAACAATCTATACCCCACAGGGCTGTTGTGTGAATTAGGTAATGTATGTATGTAAATGAAACATAATGTCCCTGATAGACCAGGAACATAATAGGTACACCACAAATGATAAATTTCATCATCATTAATGTTATTATTTATAATAAAAATAATGCATGAGTTTTCTTTAGGTGTTTAAGTAGTTGTCTATTTTTTTATAATACCTCTTAACAAAGTTAGATCAACTCTGAAAGTTTGGAGTATAGTTTACAGTCGTCTGGGATGAAAGCCTTTAAGTGAAAAATGCACATGTCTATTTAATTTATTTATTATTTTTTTAACATCTTTATTGGAGTATAATTGCTTTACAATGGTGTGTTAGTTTCTGCTTTATAACAAAGTGAATCAACTATACATATACATATGTTCCCATATCTCTTCCCTCTTGCGTCTCCCTCCCTCCCAACCTCCCTATCCCACCCCTCTCGGCTGATCTCCCTGTGCTATGCAGCTGTTTCCCACTAGCTATCTATTTTACCACATATGTCTATTTTAGATGATATACCTGAAACAAACAAATGAAAATTTAAAATTCTGGTATAAAAAATATGTAATTTAGTTCTTGGATTGGAAGAATCAACATTGTGAAAATGACTCTACTACCCAAAGCAATCTATAGATTCAATGCAATCCCTATCAAACTACCACTGGCATTTTTCACAGAACTAGAACAAAAAATTTTGCAATTTGTATGGAAACACAAAAGACCCCGAATAGCCAAAGCAACCTTGAGAACGAAAAAAGGAACTGGAGGAATCAGGCTCCCTGACTTCAGACTATACTACAAAGCTACAGTTATCAAGATAGTATGGTACTGGCACAAAAACAGAAAGATAGATCAATGGAACAGGATAGAAAGCCCAGAGATAAACCCACGCACATATGGACACCTTATCTTTGATAAAGGTGGCAGGAATGTACAGTGGAGAAAGGACAGCCTCTTCAATAAGTGGTGCTGGGAAAACTGGACAGGTACACGTAAAAGTATGAGATTAGATCACTCCCTAACACCACACACAAAAATAAGCTCAAAATGGATTAAAGACCTAAATGTAAGGCCAGAAACTATCAAACTCTTAGAGGAAAACATAGGCAGAACACTCTATGACATAAATCACAGCAAGATCCTTTCTGACCCACCTCCTAGAGTAATGGAAATAAAAACAAAAATAAACAAATGAGACCTAATGAAACTTCAAAGCTTTTGCACAGAAAAGGAAACCATAAACAAGACCAAAAGACAACACTCAGAATGGGAGAAAATATTTGCAAATGAAGCAACCGACAAAGGATTAATCTCCAAAATTTACAAGCAGCTCATGTAGCTCAATAACAAAAAAACAAACAACCCAATGCAAAAATGGGCAGAAGACCTAAATAGACATTTCTCCAAAGAAGATATACAGATTGCCAACAAACATGAAAGAATGCTCAACATCATTAATCATTAGAGAAATGCAAATCAAAACTACAATGAGATATCATCTCACACCAGTCAGAATGGCCATCATCAAAAAATCTAGAAACAATAAATGCTGGAGAGGGTGTGGAGAAAAGGGAACACTCTTGCACTGCTGGTGGGAATGTGAATTGGTTCAGCCACTATGGAGAACAGTATGGAGGTTCCTTAAAAAACTACAAATAGAACTACCATATGACCCAGCAATCCCACTACTGGGCATATACCCTGAGAAAACCGAAATTCAAAAAGAGTCATGTACCAAAATGTTCATTGCAGCTCTATTTACAATAGCCCGGAGATGGAAACAACCTAAGTGCCCATCATCGGATGAATGGATAAAGAAGATGTGGCACATATATACAATGGAATATTACTCAGCCATAAAAAGAAACGAAATTGAGCTATTTGTAATGAGGTGGATAGACCTAGAGTCTGTCATACAGAGTGAAGTAAGTCAGAAAGAAAAAGACAAATACCGTATGCTAACACATATATATGGAATTTAAGAAAAAAAAATGTCATGAAGAACCTAGGGGTAAGGCAGGAATAAAGACGCAGACCTCCTAGAGAACGGACTTGAGGTTATGGGGAGGGGGAAGGGTGAGCTGTGACAGGGCGAGAGAGAGTCATGGACATATACACACTAACAAACGTAGTAAGGTAGATAGCTAGTGGGAAGCAACCGCATGGCACAGGGATATTGGCTCGGTGCTTTGTGACAGCCTGGAGGGGTGGGATAGGGAGGGTGGGAGGGAGGGAGACGCAAGAGGGAAGACATATGGGAACATATGTTTATGTATGACTGATTCACTTTGTTATAAAGCAGAAACTAACACACCATTGTAAAGCAATTATACCACAATAAAGATGTTAAAAAAATATGTAATTTAATAACTATGTTTACTCTTCTGTCTCTTCTGTAACTGTATGTGGTCAGTTTATGGAAACATCAAAGTGATCATACCAGGATGAGAATAAAATTTAGAAAAATGAAAAACATGAAGGATATTAGCCACCTAAGGAATGGCTAGAAGGAGCAAAGGCATTGTCTATAAATAAATATGTGGCTGAGGAGTTTTGGAAGCACCTTCTTTTATCTAAGGTGCAAGGCACAGAGCACACACTTAATAAATATTCACCAAGTGAATGAGTGAATGTTAGAGTCGGGCACACACAGCTGACTACTGGATCTCTTCACCTGGGCTTCCCACCAGCACCTCACATTCAATCTATAAAGTGGACCTTACTATCTTTTCCCCCAAATCTGCTCCCTTGGTCACTTCTCTAAGGAGGTTAACACCATTATCACCCACCCAGATGAAGACTCTGGACTCTGCTCCCTCCCTCACCCCCAAATCACCACATCCCATCCAGGCGGCATCCTGATAGCACCGCATTCTCCAGTCGAAGTCAGAGCAGTCCCTCTAACACCCCAAAATCCCCCACACTGCTCCCCTGTTTTATGCCTCCAACGGCTCCGCACTGCTGCAGGAAAAATTCCCAACTCTTTGATGGCATAAAAAATCCAACCCCAGCTTGTCCCCAACAAACCTACCCATTCCTCAATCGTACTGAAGCCTCTGGGGCTCCCTAGAACCTCCGTGCCATTTCACACAGCCCTGCCTTTGTGAAGGGGTTTCCTTCCCACCTCATCTTCCAGGACGCCCCTTCAGACATACCTCTTCTCCAAAGCCTTCCTGATAAGCACCCTTTCATACCACCATAGGTAGAAAGAACTCCTTGTACGGTACCCTCGCTCTGCCCTGCACATGACACCTACAGCATTTTATTGCAATTGCATGCGTAACTGTGTGTCTGATCTTTGTGAGTATTAGCTCTTGGAAAATAGAGCCACTTCTTAGTCACCTTTGTATCTTCTGAATTTAGCACAGTGGCCTGGCATACAGTAGGTGCCCAATAAATGTTTGCTTGCATTTACATCTTATTATTTATGTATTAGTACTTGTTATTTATTATAGTGGGTTTTTTAATCTGATGCTCTAGCTTATTCAATAGTCTTTTCTGAACAGGGTTTGAGTAAAGCAGTTCTAGAGACCTGATACCTTTTTTGTACATTGATAAAATCATGATTCTGGACTTCAAAAAATAAAGAAATTCCTAGATCCCTCTCTCAAAATATGATAACCACATCAAGATAAATTCATCCAGTGGGAACCATCTGGTCTCTATAGATGCCATCTCTAGTTCTGCCTGAATTACAATAATCTACATTGTATTTGGGGACATGTAAAGGAGCTCTTTGGGACTAAGTATGAAAATATAATGGAGTTTTAAGAAGAAAACTATAAAACTCTACTGAGGGATATAAAAGAAAAGTTGAACTACCTAAAAGCAAAATGCGCAAAGACTGTAAACTAGTAATTCACAAAAGAAATAGCACTGCTCACATAAGCAGTTCGAGGATTATAATCTGACAAAGATTAAAAAGACTGATCCTGTCTGGCTTTAGTTAAGGAGAGAAGCAGGCACTGTCAGCAGGAATGTAAATTCATACGGCATCTTTGGAGGGAAATTGACAATATCCAAAAAATAAAAAAGTAAATGTTTATATCCTTTAACTTATCACATTTCTAGGGATTAATCCTGTAGATATACCTGTGTGAATGCAAAAAACACATGTACACAGCATATGTTCACAGCAGCACTAAGACAGCAAAAAAAAATTGGGAATAATCACGTGACCATATGTTGCCAGTTAAGTGACTTTTGGTGCATCTATGAATAGAATTCTATACACCCACTAAAACAACCAAAATGAAAATGTTCTGAGACAGAAACATGTCCAATATAGTTATGTCAAAGAAAATTATAGAATATTATTAAATGATTATTAAAGAATAATATGATTAAAGGATTTCATTTAAAATAACTATTTGTAAAAAATTTTCTACTTCAGGGTAGTATTTGGGTACTACCTTCAAAATTGCTGCCATATTCTATACCACTCGTGCTATTATTTACTTGTTTCTTAAAAATCAACCAATTTTTTTTATATAGATGAATGTATTGGAAGAGAAGAGTGATAACATCCATGAAATCTTGAGTTCAATATGTATGTTTTTCTGATACTCCTGGAAAATAAATGCAGAATATTAAAATATGTTCTTCCCTGCACCACCTAAGCTCATCTCTTGAGCGTCCCACTAGTGTTTCACATTCCTCACTTTGTGAGTCAGTGTGAGGACTGGCAGAGAAGACCAGCCAGATGTGGGGATTCGGTCACCAAACTGATAACAGCTGGGATCCGTGGGGCTGGGGTGTGGAGATTGTATTATAGAGAACTGTCATTTTCTCCATTACAGATGTCTGGGATATTGGGGGTATCCCCAAGATAAAGAGCACACAGCACCTTTGTACTCAGAAATTAATAAATATTTATTTCAAGGTCTCTCTGTCTTGGATTATCTGTCAGAGAAACAAATATCACACTAACTAGACCTAAGACGACGTGAACGAACAGCAAATGAATCACCTTTTAAACGGGGCCAGCGCAGTGCTCTAGTCGCAAGGTGGTGGCCACAGTCTAAATTTCACAGTTGGGGGCTTCCCTGGTGGCGCAGTGGTTGAGAATCTGCCTGCCGATGCAGGGGACACGGGTTCGAGCCCTCTGGGAAGATCCCACATGCCGCGGAGCAACTAGGCCCGTGAGCCACAACTACTGAGCCTGCGCGTCTGGAGCCTGTGCTCCGCAACAAGAGAGGTCGCGATAGTGAGAGGCCCGTGCACCGCGATGAAGAGTGGCCCCCGCTCACTGCAACTGGAGAAAGCCCTCACACAGTAACGAAGACCCAACACAGCCATAAATAAATTAATTAATTAAACGTCACAGGTGGGACTAATGTGTGAACCTGAAGGATGAGTCTGTGCACGTGGACGGCTTAGTGATGAAGTGACTGCCACGCCGCTGTCCACAGCACCAGCACCTCTTCCAGTCCCAGGCCCGGGAGTCACTGAGAAAATTAACTCCTGTCACGAATGGGGAAGATGCACGTCCAGCACCAGGCTACTGTTTGTGGGGAATGAAGACATTTACTGCTGCCCTGGAAGGTCATCATCTCCGGCGCTCAGGATGGGAAACTCAGCGTCTGTGCCAGGGTAGAGACAGGAGAGAGGCTCAAAGGAGCAAGAAGAGTGGCCTGCGGTTAGACTGAGTCTGTGCAGCACCCTGCTCGCCCTTCACAGAGACCCCTGCACAGAGGAATAAGAGGCATTCTCGACTAAAGCAAGGCCTCTCCCCTCTCCACAGAGACAGCCCTGCTCCATTCTCTGCATCTCTAACCTGAAATACTGTGTTAAACAACAGTGATGATGGCGAGGAGGGGGAATGTGCCAGTTCCGCTTACACTACCTGCAGCCATCTAAGACTCTCAGTCTATGGGTCACGTCCCAAACCATTGTTCTTATGTAAAGACAAGCATCCTGATAAAATTGCACGTGAGTGCTGCTGAAAAACAAATAACATGAATTTCTTCCCACCTCGATTAGACTTTTCTTTATGCTATGCAGCTAGATACCCACAGGAGTTGATGTGTAAGATATTAGCAAGTGACCAAAGAGGAATGTATGATAACGCCAAACACCTAGAAAAGATTGACAATTCCATGGTCAAAACAGAGAGACGCTAATATAAATTTTAATAATTGTTAGCTAAATAACATACTGTCTAGATATTCTATGAAATTACATCTGTGTAATAATTTTAAAGTACATAAGTCTTGAAATATGTAATAAGGATCTGGTGGTTTAAGTACAATTTCCACGAAAATAAATAAATAAGAAAACAAGTGAGTAGAATAAGGGAAAAAAAGGTTTTTTAATATATATTATTGTCACCATATGAAATTACTATATTAACTCAATCAACCTGAAACTGTCATCCTTAAAAGCAGAGTTAAGACAAATCCAATTATTTCTCAAACATAAAATAAAATCTTAACCACTCTCATTTACTAGAGCACAAGAAGGCAGCCTCCACCTTCCAGCCCCCTCTGGTTCTCAGCTTAATTGCTTCTGGACAGGAAGGCAAATCCTAAAAGGTGACCACATTTGTGCTCTGAGTTGTAAAAAATGTTATCTGGCTTTAAAATCTTTAAATGAGATTATCCTCAAAAGACCAAAAAAAAAAAGTTCTTTTATTCCCGAAAATGTTTTCCTATCCATAGAAGATTAAATGAGACACTGCCATCTTATTAGGGAGGCAAACTATGGGGGTGGTGGGGGTGGGTTACTGACCTTAAATAAAAGTTACAACACTCTTTTAACAAAATATAACAATATATATGTAGTCAATTACCTTCAAATATTTTTGCTCTTGTTTTATCTTAAAAACTAGTTTTACAAAATGAGCTAGATCTTGACCACCACTCATCTGTTCAAACATTTATGAAACACCCTACTATGTGTAGGGCTAAAAGTTGGGGATTCTGAACTGAATGATATCAAAATGTATTGAGTCTAATGTAGGAGACAGGTGAGCACATAAATAATCATTATGCATCTAAATAAGTAACATAAAAATATATGTGGTGAATTTATAGTCATTGGGCACTTAGGATCTACTAAGCACCATGCTGACATCTTTATATACATGGTCTTAATTCTCTCATTTCTTTTTGACTAAATGTCATTACTGAACTTATATTATAAATGAGGTAACTGATGTAAATTGAGGTTAACATACTGGACCAGGATAACTCAGCTATCAAGGGGCTGAGCCAGAACTGGATCTCAAGTCTCTTTGGTTCCAGTGCTGGAATCGCTGGCTGGACTGGAGGAAATGGGATGGGGGCAGGTCAGGGAGGTCCTTGGATGCCATGTTTAGGATTCTATTTATCCTTTAATCAGGTGGGAGCTACCAAACAATCATAATCACGGGAGGAAGACTTGTTTTTGAGAACATCTCTGCATAAATTTTAATAATTGTTAGCTAAATAGCATGCTGTGTAGTTATTCTATGAAGTTACATCTGTGTAATAATTTTAAAGTATTTAAGTCTTGAAATATGTAATAAGGATCAGTTTTTTTTTAAGTACATTTCCATGAAAATAAATAAATAAGGAAACAAGTCAGTATAGCTAATTGTAGAGAAAGAAATTTGGATAAGGTTGACTTCTAGGCTATCACTATAAACTTAATAAGGATTGGAAAACAGACTAAGCAGAATTTAGTGACTGGATGAGTGAAGTGATGGATAGTGACTCCAAATGTCATGACTTGAGTAGCTGGATGGACCATAAGTAATCAGTTCATACAGGGAACAGCAGGAAGAGCTGTGGAGCCAGGAGCAGGGGTGCAGTGGAAAAGAATGAGTACATTTGGGGGCATGTTGAATTCAACTTATGTGGAATAGAGTAGACACATCCAGTGGGCAAATAGAAATATGACTCCAGAGCTCAGCAGTTAGACCTCTTTAAATATGAGTTTAGAAATCATCAGCTGAAAGGGCGATTAAACCCACAGAAAGACACAGAGGAACTTTCTTCCATTTCTCATCCCCTAACTTCCTTTCCCTCTAACTTTCCTCCGCCCACTCTGTCTTTAACTGTTGTAATTTATCAAAGAAATACAGAAAGAAATACAGTAGGCCAAATAATGGTCCCCTCTCAAAGATGCCCATATCCTAAACTCCAGAACCTATGAAAAGGTAGCTTATATGACAAAAAGGAGTTTGCAGAAATGATTTAAATTGAGGATCTTGAGCTGGGGATATTATTCTACATTATCTGGGTGAGCTCAATCTAATCACAAGCATCCTTATAAGAAAGAGACAAGAGGATCAGAGTCAGAGAGAGAGATTGGAAGATGCTACACTGCTGATCTGGAAGATGAGGAAGAAACTGCAAGCCAAGGAATGCAAGTGGCCTCTGGAAGCTGGAAAAGGCAAAGAAACGGATTCTCCCATAAAGCCTCCAGAAGAAACACAGCACTGCTGATATACTGACTTTTATCCAGTGAGACTGATTTTGGACTTCTGACCACAAAAACTGTAAAATTTTTAAAACTGTGTTGTTTTAAGCCACTACATTTGTGGAAATTTATTATAAGAACTATATAAACTATGTAAATCATACAAGTTTATATACAAACTATGTAAACTAATACAAGCACTAACCTATTTTTGTTTTATTCTTTAGAGAGCATTTTGCATGACCTGTTATTAATTTTGTTTGAATTCTATTTTATTTATTTTTTTATATGGCAAGTCCTTATTAGTTATCCATTTTATACATATTAGTGTATATATGTCAATTCCAATTCATCACACCACCACCACCCCCTCCGCCACTTTCCCCCTCGGTGTCCATACATTTATTCTCTACTTCTGTGTCTCTATTTCTGCCCTGCAAACTGGTTCATCTGTACCATTTTTCTAGGTTCCACATATATGCATTAATATATGATATTTGTTTTTCTCTTTCTGACTTCACTCTGTATGACAGTCTCTAGATCCATCCACGTCTCTACAAATGACACAATTTTGTTCCTTTTTATGGCTGAGTAATATTCTGTTGTATGTATATACAACATCTTCTTTATCCATTCATCTGTCCATGAGCATCTAGGTTGCTTCTATGTCCTGGCTATTGTAAATAGTGCTGCAATGAACACTGGGGTGCATGTGTCTTTTTGAATTATGGTTTTCTCTGGGTATATGCCCAGTAGTGGGATTGCTGCATCATATAGTAATTTTATTTTTAGTTTTCTAAGGAACCTCCATACTGTTCTCCATAGTGGCTGTATCAATTTACACTCCCACCAACAGTGCAAGAGGGTTCCTTTTTCTCCACACCCTCTCCAGCATTTGTTGTTTGTAGATTTTCTGATGATGCCCATTCTAACTGGTGTGAGGTGATACCTCATTGTAGTTTTGATTTGCATTTCTCTAATAATTAGTGGTGTTGAGCAGCTTTTCATGTGCTTCTTGGCCACCTGTATGTCTTCTTTGGAGAAATGTCTATTCAGGTTTTCTGCCCATTTTTTGATTGGGTTGTTTGTTTTTTTAATATTGAGCTGCATGAGCTGTTTATATATTTTGGAGATTAATCTTATGTCTGTTGATTCATTTGCAAATATTTTCTCCCATTCTGAGGGTTGTCTTTTTGTCTTGTTTGTAGTTTCCTTTGTCGTACAAAATCTTTTGAGTTTCGTTTGGTCCCATTTGTTTATTTTTGTTTTTATTTCCATTACTCTAGGAGGTGGATCAAAAAAGATCTTGCTGTGATTTATGTCAAAGAGTGTTCTTCGTATGTTTTCCTCTAAGAGTTTTATAGTGTCTGGCCTTACATTTAGGTCTTTAATCCATTGAGTTTATTTTTGTGTATGGTGTTAGGGACTGTTCTAATTTCATTCTTTTACATATAACTGCCCAGTTTTCCCATCACCACTTACTGAAGAAACTGTCTTTTCTCCATTTTATATCCTTGCCTCCTTTGTCACAGATTAGTTGACCATAGGTGCATGGGTTTATCTCTGGGCTTTCTATCCTGTTCCACTGACCGATATTTCTGTTTTTGTGCCAGTACCATACTGTCTTGATTACTGTAGTTTGTAGCATAGTCTGAAATCAGGGAGCCTGATTCCTCCAGCTCCGTTTTTTTTTTTTTTTTTTTCTCAAGATTGCTTCGTCTACTCGGGGTCTTTTGTGTTTCCATACAAATTGTGAAATTATTTGTTCTAGTTCTGTGAAAAATGCCATTGGTAATTTGATAGGGATTGCACTGAATCTGTAGATTGCTTTGGGTAGTAGAGTCCTTTTCACAATATTGATTCTTCCAATCCAAGAACACGGTATATCTCTCCGTCTCTTGGTATCATCTTTAATTTCTTTCATCAGTGTCTTATAGTTTTCTGCATACAGGTTTTCTGTCTCCCTAAGTAGGTTTACTCCTAGGTATTTTATTCTTTTCATTGCAGTGGTAGTTGGGAGTGTTTCCTTAATTTCCCTTTCAGATTTTTCATCATTAGTGTATAGGAATGCAAGAGATTTCTGTGCATTAATTTTGTATCCTGCAACTTTAGCAAATTCATTGATTAGCTCTGGTAGTTTTCTGGTGGCATCTTTAGGATTATCTATGTATAGTGTCATGCCAGCTGCAAACAGTGACAGTTTTACTTCTTCTTTTCCAACTTAGATTCTATTTATTTCTTTTTTATCTCTGATTTCCATAGCTAGGACTTCCAAAACTATGTTGAATAAGAGTGGCGAGAGTGGACATCCTTGTCTCATTCCTGATCTTAGAGGAAATGCTTTCAGTTTTTCATCACTGAGAATGATGTTTGCTGTGCGTTTGTTGTATATGGCCTTAATTATGTTGAGGTAGGTTCCCTCTATGCCCATTTTCTGGAGAGTTTTTATCGTAATTGGGTGTTGAATTTTGTCAAAAGATTTTTCTGCATCTATTGAGATGATCATATGGTTTTTATTCTATTTATTAATACCACATTGATTGATTTGCATATATTGAAGAATCCTTGCATCCCTGGGATAAACCTCACTTGATCATGGTGTATGATCCTTTTAATGTGCTATTGGATTCTGTTTGCTAGTATTTTGTTCAGGATTTTTGCATCTATGTTCATCCATGTTATTGTTCTGTAATTTTCTTTTTTGTAGTGTCTCTGTCTGGTTTTGGTATCAGGGTGATGGTGGCCTCGTAGAATGAGTTTGAGAGTGTTCCTTCCTCTGCAATTTTTGGAAGACTCTGAGAAGGATGAGTGTTAGCTCTTCTCTAAATGTTTGATAGAATTCACCTGTGAAGCCATCTGGTCCTAGAAGTTTGTTTGTTGGAAGATATTTAATCACAGTTTCAATTTCATTACTTGTGATTGGTCTGTTCATATTTTCTATTTCTTCCTGGTTCAGTCTTGGAAGGTTATACCTTTCTAAGAATTTGTCCATTTCTTCCAGGTTGTCCATTTTATTGGCATAGATTTGGTTGTAGTAGTCTCTTAGGATGCTTTGTATTTCTGTGGTGTCCACTGTAACTTCTCCTTTTTCATTTCTAATTTTATTGATTTGAGTCCTCTCCCTCTTTTTCTTGATGAGTCTGCTTAATGGTTTATCAATTTTGTTTATCTTCTCAAAGAATCACCTTTCAGTTTTATTGATCTTTGCTACTGTTTTCTTTGTTTCTATTTCATTTATTTCTGCTCTGATCTTTATGATTTCTTTCCTTCTGCTAACTTTGGGTTTTGTTTGTTCTTCTTTCTCTAGTTCCTTTAGGTATAAGGTTAGATTGTTAATTTGAGATTTTTGTTGTTTCTTGAGGTAGGATTTAGAACGGATTTTGCTGCATCCCATAGGTTTTGGATCGTTGTGTTTTCATTTTCATTTGTGTCTAAGCATTTTCTGATTTCCTCTTTGATTTCTTCAGGGATCTCTTGGTTATTCAGTAAGTATTGTTTAGCCTCCATGTGTTTGTGTATTTCATGTTTATTTCCCCTGTGATTGATTTCTAATCTCTTTAGCATGTGTTCAGAAAAGATGCTTGATATGATTTCAATTTTCTTGAATTTACTGAGGCTAGATTTGAGACCCACCATGTGACCTATCCTGGAGAATGTTCCATGCGCACTTGAGAAGAAAGTGTAATCTGCTGGTTTTGGATGGAATGTCCTATAAATATCAATTAAATCTATCTCGTCTATTGTGTCATTTAAAGCTTGTGTTTCCTTATTAATTTTCCACCTGGATGTCCACTGGTGTAAGTGAGGTGTTAAAGTTCCCCCCTATTACTATGTTACTGTCGATTTCCTCTTTTATAGCTAGCAGTCGTATTATGTATTGAGGTACTCCTATGTTGGGTGCATATATAATTCTTATATCTTCTTGGATTGATCCCTTGATCATTATGTAGTGTCCTTTCTTGTCTCTTGCAGCATTCTTTATTTTAAAGTCTATTTTATCTGATACAAGTATTGCTACTCCAGCTTTCTTCTGATTTCCATTTGCATGGAATATCTTTTTCTATCCTCTCACTTTCAGTCTGTATGTGTCCCTAGGTCTGAAGTCGGTCTCTTGTAGACAGCATATAGATGGGTCTTGTTTTTGTATCTATTCAGCAAGCCTGTGTCTTTTGGTTGGAGCATTTAATCTATTCACATTTAAGGTAATTATCGATATGTATGTTCCTATTACCATTTTCTTAATTGTTTTGGGTTTGTTTTTGTAGTTCCTTTTCTTCTCTTGTGTTTCCCACTTAGAGAAGTTCCTTTAGCATTTGTTGTAGAGCTGGTTCGGTAGTGCTGAATTCTCTTAGCTTTTGCTTGCCTGTAAAGCTTTTGATTTCTCCATCGAATCTGAATGAGATCCTTGCCGGTAGAGTAATCTTGCTTGTCAGTTCTTCTCTTTCATCACTTTAATTATGTCATGCCACTCCCTTCTGGCTTGTAGAGTTTCTGCTGAGAAATCAGATGTTCACCTTATGGGAGTTCCCTTGTATGTTATTTGTCGTTTTTCTCTTGCTGCTTTCAATAATTTTTCTTTGTCTAATTTTTGCTGATTTGATTACTGTGTGTCTTGGCGTGTTTCTCCTTGGGTTTATCCTGTATGGGACTCTGCACTTCCTGGACTTAGGTGGCCATTTCCTCTCCCATGTTAGGGAAGTTTTTGACTATAATCTCTTCAAATATTTTCTCGGGTCCTTTCTCTCCCTCTTCTCCTTCTGGGACCCCTATAATGCAAATGTTGTTGTGTTTAATGTTGTCCCCGAGATCTCTTAGGCTGTCTTCATTTCTTTTCATTCTTTATTCTGTTCCATAGCAGTGAATTCCACCATTCTATCTTCCAGGTCACTTATCTGTTCTTCTGCCTCAATTATTCTGCTATTGATTCCTTCTAGTGTATTTTTCATTTCAGTTATTGTATTGTTCATCTCTGTTTGTTTGTTCTTTAATTCTTCTAGGTCTTTGTTAAATATTTCTTGCATCTTCTCGATCTTTGCCTCCATTCTTTTTCCGAAGTCTTGGATCATCTTCATTATCATTATTCTGAATTCTTTTTCTGGAAGGTTGCCTATCTCCACTTTATTTAGTTGTTTTTCTGGGGTTTTATCTTGTTCCTTCATCTGGTACATAGCCATCTGCCTTTTCATCGTGCCTATCTTTCTGTGAATGTGATTTTTGTTCCACAGGCTGTAGGATTGTAGTTCTTGCTTCTGCTGTCTACCCTCTGGTGGATGAGCCTATCTAAGAGGTTTGTGCAAGTTTGTCGTTAATTTTTTAAGTATATGAGTAGAACGTTCTAAAGACAGATAGACATACAGACACAGATGTATGTATTTATTTTTCTTCCTCAATTTATTTTTCTTTTGATCAATGGCAGGATCATGGTAGGAAAAGTTTTGATCATGATAAAAAGATGGTTTCCACTCCTGTTGGATTTCCCTTAGCAAAGGTTTCCACTGGGCAGTACTACTCAATCTTAGCTGCACATTATAATCACCAGGAGAACTTTTTAACTCCCTGCCCCATCCCACCCCCAATGGCCAGAATCTCTGGATACAAGTTTTCCAAGTGTGGTTCCTGGACCAGCAACATCAGCATCACCCAGGAACAAGATAGAAATGTAAATGCTTAATCCCGAATCCAAATTTACCGAATCAGAATTTGGTGATGGGGCCTAGCAACCTGTGTTTTTACAAGTTCAACAGATGATTCTGATACATACTAAAGGTTTGTTCTAGTGAAAGAAGTCCAAGGTTTACCTCTGTTCTCCCTTATAATTCCTCACCTGGACTCTACACTTCCTGGAAGGAAGAGTTGGTAGGGATTAGTCAGACATGGAAACACTGGGTAGATCATGTTTGCTTGGGGTGCAGTCACTTTGCACTAAAAGCTCAGCTCTTAGGCACGGCTTTCTCCCTTCTGTCTCTAATACCCATGGATCCAGAGCAACAAGTTCTCTTGACCAAGTAAGTCCTGCCATCACCACCCCCTTTCAGATGTTCCCACTTCTCTCACCAGGAGAAAGAGAAGATCTTGGCTGGACCAAGATCTCTAAAGGCCTAAGCACTAAATATATTATAGTAATTCCCTCTGACAAAAGTAACGAAATAAAATTTTTAAAGTTTCTTCAAAATGAAACAAAAGCTGTATGCTTATAATAGAAGTTTCTTTCTAGATTTTTCTAGGAATATTCAAAGCAGCTGACTTTTCTTTTCTTTGCCCCAGCTTTTCAGATGTCCTAAGCACACACTTAAGCATATCTCAGCCTGGCCCTCCAGAAAAGAGCTGGGGTTATCGAGCAACCTCCACTGATTCCACTCAATGCCAGATGGATGCCTCCAGCACAGGTAATGTGAGTGTTGGATGGTCCTCTCCTGGTGGCAAGATTGAAGATTTGGGTGTGAGCTTCAGGAGATAAAACAGAAAATGCTCACTAGCTTTGAAAAGAAGAACTCCAGGTGGTCCTGCCCAGCTTCCTAGAAGTTGGGGCTTTGGTCCAAAGCTCTAGCAAACAATAAGGTAGTACTTTGCCTCTGAGTTGTAGGTCATTGTCTCCTTGTGTATTATATTCATTTTTCTCAAAAACTAAATGAGGTGAAGCAATCGATTACGGACATTTTTGAATCCCATCGCACGGTTACAATTCCTTCATCACTTCCAACAAGCAAGTAGTAAACTTGATGTTCCAAACATTTAGCAGGAATACAAAGTAATATTAGACATAATTCATGCAAAAGAGCTTTTACTCTTTGGGAAGAAATCCATATACATAAACTCAAGGGATCCTTTTGATGACCTATACTGAAAATCACAATTTTCACGATGTCAAATGTGGAGACCTGGTGACTTCTACATGTTCCAATCTTCACAATAAGAATAAGCAGAGATGCATTCTTCCCCCCTACAAAAGTGCTTTATCATTGTGTTATCTAGAATAGTTCCCAGAAGGACACATACTTTTCCCTGTGCTGCTTGGTTAAGTCAGAAGCAGCTGCAATGCTCACTGTGGACAGAGTCAAAAACAGCTCTTGAAAGCCACTGAAAACATTCATCCGTAGTTACTCCACTGAGTGGCTTTCTAAAAGAAGTCTCTCTGCTCTCCCAGCCAGTGCCATGTGCACAATGACGCCACACAAGGTCAAGCTGGCCATGGGAGTGCGGCCACCATGCCTGCAGGCACTTATCACATTCTGGGGCCTTTTTGTCTCACACAGAGGGGATACTGGCTCTGAAGCAGAAGCGGTGACTGGTAGGGTTTATAAGAATTGGCTGCCAGCCCAGGGGCTATTTGGATTTCTCCACTGCTTTAGCTGAAGGATTCTGCAGGAAGATTCTTTCAGGGCACTCACTGCCATCTGAGGTTACATAATAGCAAGCATCTGAATAAGTGATTATTTGAAATTCCTGCAAAACCACCAAAGCCCAATTCCTGGTCTGAGAGAAGGGAGGGGATGGGAGGACTTGAAGTTTCTATCTTTGGAAGCTGACAGCTTATTATTAAGAAAGGCAAGGTGTCAGAGGCTTGACATTTTTTGTTACCCCTTTCATTGACTTCATACGCAAGCAAATGCACTTGGCAGCCTTTTAGCCAAGCACCAGCTTGAGAGGAGAAACCAGTTCAGGAAATGGATTTATACTCCAAGCTCAGATGAATCTGAGCTCATTTCAGAGGGGACACCAGCAGACTGGCAAGGACATGCCTCTGAAATCAGCTCAGATTGACAGTGTTTATAGGCAAGAGGAAAATGCTCACATTCTAGTATGTTTGGGGATGTAAGCAGAGGTGGACCCTGGCAAGGGCAGAATAGCTAGAATCTATCCAGGCTAGGTGTTGCATGGTTGTTTGGGATAGGGAGTGAGGTGAAGAGGAAGCGCTGTAGTTTTCTGACAAGTTCACAGTCGACTAAATACAGAGTTACTACATCCAGAGGCATTTGAGGCAGCCACTGGGCCACATCTTCAGATGCATATTCAGCTGGAGAAATTTCCATAAGTCACCAATGACTCCCATCTTCATTGGTGGACTTGCATGCAGAATGCCATACATTAGACACTCTCACAGAAGATTTTCTGATCAGTCATAAAGTTGGCCACTCCCAACCATTTCCCTGGTGTCACAGCCTAAGGAAGAAAGGGTTTTCAGGAATCTTATTTACACATAAAATGGAATTTGTGGAGACAAAAAAACCTGAAGGTCTTAGTTGTCTACAAGATCAATGTGTGGTAAATGTACACTGGAATTAATCAATCAATCAATCAATCTTATAATGCATTCCCATTTCCACAAGTATAGCGGATGAAACCTCGGAGGTGATGTCTCCATTGTTATGGCACTGTGTTCTCTCTTCCCAGTGCCTTTTAAAAGAATCGCCGTATCAGTTAGGATGCCTTCAGTTGCTGGTAACTGAGAACTCCAACTGAAACTACCACAGATGACTCTGAAATGAGTTAACTTTAAATAAAAGTTCAGAAATCTGGTCATCCAATTCCTGTGATTCACTTGGCTTTGTTCTTCTCCATGTGTTAGCTTCACCTTCCAGATGGGTGGGAGAGTTCTAAGCTTCACATCAGATGCAATCAAGTCCACAGGCAGAATAGTGTCACTTCGCCCACTGGCTTCCCTGGGGAAGGAGGAAACATCTCCAGAAGCCCCTGTCCCCAGAGATCTCCCTTCACATGTCATTAACCAGACCTGGGTTACAACCCTTTCCCTAAAGCAGCACCACACAGAGAGAATAGGATTCCCAGTATTGTCAGGAACCAACTAGCATCCACCACCAGGGCTGGAATTGGAGACAGCTTTTCCTGAAGCGTACAGATGGATGTGTGAAAGAAGGATGGAGGCCTGAACAAATGCAGTCTCTGCTAGGAAGGAGAAAGGAGGGAACTGCTATCTGGTGAGCGACCAGTGGTGCCTGCTATAGGCATTCATCAGCCGTCCCTTATGCAAGGGAAGGTGATAGAAACATGTTCTAAGTGATTAATCCCTTATCCAATTCAGAGTCCAGTTCCAAGGGAAGGTTTACAACGAAAGGTCTGTGGAAGTTAAGGGTTCCTTCTTCAGATAGTCCTGACTGGATTATCATAGAGCAGAGAGACCTTCAGCTCATGTCAAAGCTTAAGCAGCCTCCGCCACCATGAGGATCTGCAGGGCCAGCAGGCAGTAAGCATGAGCCCCTGCAGATGGCTCCAGCAGCAGCCTGTGGAGGATCCTACAAAGTAACTCACACAAAAGCAATGGAGAAACAAGCGTTGTGGAGCACAAAGAAAGTAGATAAGGCAGCACAGCTGCTACCTTCTAGACTCAAAATAGTAACTTGTCCTGTGTATTTCTAGACTTAAAAACTGGGTACTCTGAACAGAAGTTTCAGGAAAACAACTATTAGCTCAATATAAAATTGAGGATATCAACAACCAGAACTGCCCAACAATAATATGGGCTCCCATTAAAGGCTGAGAGGTCCTTTTCACTCAAGGAGTTCAAGTAAGCCTGGTGACAAGGAAATCTGCTCCAGGAGAAACACACTCAAGGCATTTTAATAACAGTACAACTCATTTCGACACGAAGCATCATGCTGGTAACTTATAAGGCTCAATGAGTGCTTGATCATCATGTATAACATGCATTTATTTAAAGTTTCTTAAACCTGAAAAAGATTCCCCACTAAAATTTATAACCAGGAAGCTCCTGTGCATTGATGAAGTTAGGACATGGGTTCATTTCCTCTGTGTGAGTGGATAAGGTGCAAAAGAATGGCCAAAACCAAACTCATCTTCCCCGAAGTCAGCACTGACTCTTGACTTCCCTACCTCACCGCCATTCTCCTTGTCACCCAGGAGTAAGTCCTTGGAGTCAGAGGTCCTTTCCTTTCCCTCCCAACCAGCCAGCAAGCCATTTGAATGTGGCCTCCAAAATGCTTCTCACATTTATCATTTCCTTCCTTTCTGATTGATCCTCTGGTTCTGAGAATAATTATCTATCCCTTGAATTGATGCAATAACTTCCTGACTTGTGTCTCTGACCCAAATGTACTTCCTAAAGTTCAGCTTCAATGACATTACTCGTCTGCTCAAAAATTTCCATCAAGTAAGGACAGCTAAGCCTCCAGAAACACACATTATCCAAGAATAGCCAGGTCTAATTAAGGTACAATCCACACCTCCAGAGTAAGGGGGTCTTCACAATGTCTGCCCAGTGGGATTTCAGCATGCTGTAAACCAGTGACTGCTGTAGGCCTGCCATTCTTCCCCCTTCCAAATGGGAGTTTTAAAATGGCTCCACAATTTATACATGAGGAGAGAGGGCAAAAATCTTATCTCTTTAGTTTATAGGAGGAAGGAGGAGTCCATTGAACTAATAGAAACTGTTGCAAATCACCCGGAGATCCTGGACTCAGAGCTGGGTAGAGTGACTGGATTTGTGTCTGGATTGTTTCCCTTGGAGAGAAGGTGACTATAATCTATTGTAAAAAGCTCGTTGACAAAGCAAACTGAGCAGAGACAATACCAGGTTTTGACAAAATCCCATTTCGTATCCCTTTTAGAAAAAGCTAGTTACTTAGAGCACTGAGGTAGCAATTTTTAGATTGCACTGTCAGGCAACAGTTGTAATTTTCAACAGTAGAGACTCCCCTCTGTGCTTGTATGTGGCCCTATGAGGCCTCTTTGGATTGCCCCTTGGAATCTCAACACCCATGTTACCAGAATATACTTTAACTCCAATAATCCATTACAAACGTTCAAGTACACAGACTTCATCCACATAGACAAAGACTAACCAAAGCAGGCCAACACGTGAAATGAAAAAAAGAAAAGAGTTAAGCAGAGAGAAAACCACAAGAATAGAGAAAAAAGAATGAGTTGGAGAAAAGAGTGAAGCAAGGGAAGGTGTGTAAACAGAGAAATGCATTACCAGCATCCCTCAAGCTACCAGGAAAAGGGAGGAAAGGACAAACGACTGCGAACGGCCACATGGAATCAGCTGGGCAGAAGTGTTCCCTGAGCCTGATGTCCTATGAAATATTACCATCTCAGGCTTTTGTTTCTGTCTTATACCTGGTAGGACCACAGAATTTGTGAGTAGGAAGGTCCCAAACACCATACCTACCCCTGACTGATGCAGAAATCTTCTTAAATGTCCCTGGAATGTTTTCCACTGGAACTGGAGATTGGGTATCCCAGCATCACTAAGCTGATGAAATTTCATAGGAGCCAGAGTAAGATTGAAAATGCCAGGCAAGTGTCTGCTTTTCTTTCTTTCTTTCTTTCCTCCTTTCTTTCCTTCCTTCCTTCCTTCCTCCCTCCCTTCCTTTTTCTTTCTTTCTTTTTCTTTTTTCCTGACTCCCAAGATGTGGGAGTAGCATGTGATGCATTTCCTCTCCTCCAGGGAATGTCTCAGCAAAGTTACAGACTTTCAAATTTGGAAGTAGAAGTTGAACATGGTCAAAGAAGGGAGGACAAACAGAGAAATGAAAAGTTTAGCGACAAAATTTACTGCAAAGTGAAAATACAAGATTGTTTTCCTGGGAAACTAGGTTTAGGGCAAGAGCTGGTCCCATCCTGGATAAAAGCCTTTAAAACATTAGCTGATGTTAATGATCCCTCAGGGAACCTCTGAGATCCATCCTCAGCCACCCTCTCTTTTCTCCCTACACACTCTCTGTTGACTCTTACCTCCCTACCCTCACTCCACTGGGAAGGCTTAACCTTTCTGAGTGGCAGAAAGGACAGGGTGATGACAATTGTCATTGACCCAAATCGATTCACAAAAGCTACCACGTCAGGAGAATGAATTCTACATCCTCCCAGTCTTGGGGTTTCATTCTAAGCAAAAGTGATCACCAGGGAGAAAGAAATGGCAACACAGATACATAAAAATATTCATCTTATTTTCATGACACCAAGCCAGCAAGAGACAGGACAGGTTATAATACAGAGGAAGTTCCAAGTATGAAAACTCAATTCTGTCCTTTGTTTACAACTCCGAGACTACCACCCCTATGATCTCACCCTAATCACATCTCACGACCCTTCCAAATTCCTTTCCAGATCTTTCTCCAAGGTGGAGCCAGATTGATCAAATACTGTCCGTTTATAATTATTGTTTGAGTTTTATTTACATTTGACTTGTCTCTTTATAATATCATTTTCAAGGAAGAGACCTCTCATTCCAATAACCAGCTACTCACTCTTAAGACCTCTGTCCTATCTGGCCGCACTTTGAGTGTGTTCCTTGTTTATGTCACCGTTAGGGTTACAAGAATTCAGATGCTATTCAGCCTCCTCTTCATTATGTTAGTGAACTGAGTATTTCAACTTTAACTTTAAAAACCCCAAGTACTAAGGTCTACAAGATTACTTCTTTACAAGGCCTTTCACCAAATGCCAAACAGTAACATGTATAGAACCACATACTACTATTGCTTCCATTCTCCTACCACAGGTGTCCTCCTTCTCTTTGTCAGAATCTATCCCTCTCCCAGAGCAAACTCATCCAAGCATGGTTTCACTATTGTCCTTAGAGGGATGAGGTCCAAGTCTGTATCTGAAGCACAGACCTTTCTTCTAAATGCCAGCCTCTATTTTCAGCTATTTACCTGACATGTCCCTGAGCCATCTTGCTTAGCTTGGCTTCCCTGGAAAGCAGAATCTGAGATAGAGATTTCCACGTGATGGTTTATTGGAGCTGCTCTTAGGAACACCACCTGTGAGGGAGCCCTGTCAGCAAGAAGAGGTTGAACAGTTATGCAGCCCCAACAGAGGCTCCCTCAATCCCACAGGGACCAGATGATCCTTCAAATCTTTTCCAGACTGGGGCAAGGAGGCTCAGACTTCTTATCCCAAGATCTACCAGCCCTTGACTGTAGGCCACCCCCAGAGAAGGGGGCATAATCTTCAGCAAAGCAGTGTCCTTCATGGCGATCTCCAGGGAGGGATTCAGCTACGAGCCATGGCAGCCAACTTCCCAGGCAGCCAACTTCCCAGGAAATGAATATCTAGCAGCTTTAGCTCCTCCTGATGGTCAGAAGCAGGTGCTCCTGCTAAGACCGTGACTTCTTCCTTTGCCTTATGCTATATTGGCACGAGGAGCCTGAAGTAACCAAGTGAAGTCGTAGCTGGAAGTTTAATAGAGACTCTTCTTGTGTTTCCTGATGGAAACATGTCCTTCTGAGAACCAGGACTTCTAAACCCGTGAAGCCCAGAGTTGCAGAGGCAAGAAACACAAATTCCCCAAGTGGGTCAATGAAGCAATGGCAAGAGGGGCCACCTTCTACTTCTACCCCCTTGGTTTCCAGACTCATGTATTCTACCTTCTTAGAACACAGCGCCACATACTGGTTGCTGATTTAGAATGCATATTGCATCCTGGAGGATGACCCCATCCTGGCAAGGTAGTACCTCAAAGTTGGTGCCACAGCCGTGCCTTTGAAAGGCCATTCTGTTGCTCTCTTTGGCCGCACCTTCTAGGTGGCATGGTATATTAGGGCTGGAGGTGCAGTATGTGGTGGACACAGTGGATCCCACGGTCAGGGGTGCATTGCTTCACTTCCTTTGTGGTAAGTAGGTGCAGGTGACACATCACAGTAACACATCCAAACTGAACTCATCGTCATCTCTATCCCCACTGCCAATCCACTCCACATCCTACTTTTCGTATCTGTCACGAGCACACTGCCATGCTGCTCAAATGCGATGTTCCCAGGCAAGCAGTGCCACAGCCTGTGTAGCCCTGGCACTGCATCTTCTCTGGCACATGATTCCATATCCCAGAATATATTCAAAGCATCCTCCTGGAGCAGAAGTTCCTCTCCAAGATAAGTAGCTTTTAATAGCATTACTATATAGAAATAACAAATATGTTATACAGTAGGACAAGGAATCAGATGAATTTTCAAAAAAACAGACAACTTCAAATAAATGTGGTGTTTTAGCAGATTGATTTGGACTGGATGCCCAGAATCCCAGGGAAATGTATGCGCTGTCCTTTATCCTTAGAAATTATTTAAGAGAAGGAAGCACTGCCTTGGGAATGAGCACTGGAGTAATAACTAAGAGATCTGAACTCTAGAATTGGATTTTCAATTGATAATGATATAATTTAGTTAAGACATTGAGCAACTTAGTCATCCATTTCCTCAGCTATGACCCTACCTACAAATATCTATCCCATGTCTTCTCTTGGATGTCTCAAAGGTACCTCAAACTCAACACGTCCAAAACCTACATCATAATTTTTCCCCACAATCCAGTCCTTTTCTAATATTTCCAATTCCTGCAAATGGTACCACCACCCATTCAATAGCTCAGGCCAAAAATCTAAGAATTCTCCTTGACACCTATTTCTTCTTCAACCCCTATATTAAATCTATAATCAATCCCTGCTGATTTTACTTCCTGAAATCAGGATAGATGGCTCTAAAATTCATCCACTCCTGTCCACCTCCTCCACTACCATCAACACGCCCACACCTACTCTAGTCCCAACCACTTCTCATCTGGACCAATGCAGGATCCTCCCAACTGTTCTACCTGCATTTACTCTGTCTCCTCTCCATTCTCTTGAAATTCTGGGCATTTAGTCTAAATGCCCCACAGATGCAGATACACACACACACAGATCAATTGTCCACAATACAACCAGAGTAACCTTTTTTTTTTTTTTTTTGGCTGTATTGGGTCTTCATTGCTGCGCTCTGGCTTTCTCTAGTTGCGGAGAGCGGGGGCTACTCTTTGTTGCGGTGTGCGGGCTTCTCATTGTGGTGGCTTCTCTTGTTGCGGAGCACGGGCTCTAGGCGTGCGGGCTTCAGTAGTTGTGGCTCGCGGGCTCTAGAGCGCAGGCTCAGTAGTTGTGGCATGCAGGCTTAGCTGCTCCGCAGCATGTGGGCTCTTCCCAGACCAGAGCTCGAACCCGTGTCCCCTGCATTGGCAGGCAGGTTCTTAACCACTGCGCCACCAGGAAAGTCCCCAGAGTAACCTTCTGAAGAGCAAATACCCTCCTGCCACCACTGCCTGCTTATTTAACATGACCTAAGAGGCAGGACATGGCCAGGTCCCTGCCTCCCTCTCCAGCCTAGTCTGAAATCAAGCTCCCACTCACTCTGCCTCCTGGAAATACTCCTCTCTTATGGGCTGAATTGTGCTCCCCCTAACCCTAACCTACAAAAACTGCATGTGTTAAAGTCGTAACCCCCAGTATCTCAGAATGTCATTATATTTGGAGGTAGGGCTTTAAAGTAATTAAGGTAAAGTGAAGTCATATGGGTGGGCCCTAATCCAACCTGACTGGTAAGTAAAATCAGTAAGAGGAGATTAGCACACAGTCACACACAGAAGAAAGACCATGTGAAGACATAGAGAGAAGATGGTCAAATACAAGCCAAGGAGAGAGCCTCAGAAGAAACCAACCCTCCTGACATTACTGTTGTAATAATAAATTACTGTTGTTTAAGCCACCCAGTCTATGATAATTTATTACAGTGGCCCTAGCAAATATCCTCCCTAAACAAAATTCCTAAATCACCTCCAAAAATAACAGCTATCGGTTCTTGAGCACATGCCTTGTGCCAGGGCCTGCCCTTGGCCCTTTGTTACATTATCTCCTTTAACTCTGACGAGGACCATTGTCCCTAGTGAGAAGGAACCTGAGACGCTCATGGATTTGCAAAGACCACCTGGCTCCAGAGCCTCTGCTCTTCCACACATGCCATGGCTTCCCGAGGAAAACTTGTCTAATGTTTCTGGAATTCTTGGGGCTAATCTGGATTATTGCTTAAAGCATGAGTGTTATAAAAAGCCAAGTCTCCTTTCCACTTGGAAGCTGAAGAGTGGCTCTCAGCCCAGCTGGTGGACCACCACAAGAAGTCACTATGATGGCCATGGAAGGAGGAGGAAGGTAGTAGGGATGGGGGTTAAAGCCATCAGGGGAGGAAGATACTATTGGTGTATTGAAGCTGAGCCTCCGGACGTACACTTACAACCATCCATGTCCCTCTGAATTTGCCTGGGAGAGTAAAGACTGCTTTAAGGCACTGCTTGAAAGCATGGAGTTTAGAGTCATGTCAGCCTAGGTCTGAATATTACTTCTATCTGTGAGAATTTGGGCAAGCCATTTAAATTCTTTCTTTCTTTTTTTTTTTTTTTGCGGTACGTGGGCCTCTCACTGTTGTGGCCTCTCCGTTGCGGAGCACAGGCTCTGGACGCGCAGGCTCAGCAGCCATGGCTCACGGGCCCAGCCGCTCTGCGGCATGTGGGATCTTCCTGCACCGGGGCACGAACCCGTGTCCCCTGATCGGCAGGCGGACTCTCAACCACTGCGCCACCAGGGAAGCCCCATTTAAATTCTTTAAAGTCACTTTCCGAATCCCTACAGTAAGAAGAGCAGTTATAATAACATTATAGGGAGATCATAATAATCAAATGAGATAATAAGTGTAAAGCACTTACACAATACCTAGCATAGAGTAGGCTTAAATAAATAGTATCTGTTATTAGAATTAATGAGAAAACATGCTTTCACATGGGGGTCTGTCTACAGTATTGTAACATAATTTCTTACCTGTTTTGGACATTGTCAGTGCCCCTCCCACATCCTTTCCACCTCCTTTAACTTTCCTGACTGCCCCTCCCCTGGTCTCTGTGTTCTCTGGCCTCTGACAATCTGCACCTGGGCCTCTCTTGGGTGACACCTCAGGCTACTGGAGCGTGAAGAATGACAGGCACAGAAGTATGAAAGCCCAGCTCTCTTGCTTTGCACGAGGACAAACTCTGAGTTCCCTGGTGGGATCAAGTTGAGGATGAATCTTTGTCTGAAATGTCATCCTTGCTTGCCTCTTTCCCCCTCCCCATCCTGCCTCTACCGCCCCCCCTCACCAGTTTCTCCTGGGATCATTTCCTCAATAAATCTCCTGCACATGGACCCCTGTCTCAGGGTCCATTCTTCTAGGGAGTGCAGCCCCGGAAAGATCTCATCCTCCCGGTACTACAAAGAAGACCGACAACCATTTCAAAGGTCCAGCTCTAAACCCTGCAGAAGAGGTAGGATGCAGGGCTTGAGGAGATGGGGTCCAGGCATTTAGCCCCTCCAGGTTCAGGATATTGGTCCTTCACCAACACAACTAGTGAGTAAAAAGGACATGGGTTAAAATACTCTCTTTTGAAATCATCACGTTTGAAGTTGAAAATTTGAGAAATGGATGTTCTTACCCTTTTGACTGCTTTTGCTGAGCCTTAGCGTCTCCATCTATGAAATTTTATACTAACAAGTTTCACAGGGAGTTTACGGGGATGGCTGTACTTGTATCTTAACAAAACATTTTCAAGTTACTGTATTTTCTTTCTACAACATCACCTTCTCCCATTTAGCCCACTGTCATAAAAGAGGCTGCAACAAACCCCAGCCAGCACATGGTTACCTAGAGCACGGAGGAGGGAGTCATGCCATGGAAAGCACACAGAGTCTCTACATACAGGGTCTCTACCATCACAGGGACTGAGACCACCAAGGTCTACACCATCACAGACACTGTGACTACCAAGGAGACCATTCTTTCTTCCCATTGGTCTGTACAAATTCAACAAATTCTTACTGAACACTCTCTTTGCACCAATGCTCTGCTATCTGTGGTGGTCAGTGAAACTGACAGTTTTTGCCATTGTGGAATTAAAGACAAAAATTAATAACTAAGCAAAAAACACATAATTGCTAACTACTCTAAATGCCAAAAAAGGAAAAAGCCCAGGGTGCTGGGAGGGCTTATTATCGGGGATATGACCTAGGGAGTGGAGTGAAGGAAGGTATCCCTGAGGAAGCTAAGAGGGAGGGGAGGAAAGGAGGTAAACGAGCACTGAAGGAAGCATGTGCAAAGATCCTGAGGCAGCAAGAGGATTGCACATTAGAGGAAGTGAAAGAAAGCCGAAGGGGCTGGAGCACACAGTCAAATGAACGTGGTGGGAAACAGCACTGGAGAGGTGACATGAAGCCCGGTGGCACAGGACAAAAGACCACCAAGCACCTTCTCCGCCAATGCCCCCTGCCTCACTGGACCGCCCCACCTCTGGGATGCATGACGCCGCCCTCCCTAGCAGGCCTGCCTGGTCTCTGAAATCTAGTGCTTTCCACCTGGGTCCTTCCTGGTTTCAACCACATCCAGTTTCTAACATTACCTAAGACTGTATTTTATTGTGAATTTATACCAAGAGTGTGGTGCTCTGATGACAGAGGTGAGCTCATAACAGGGAGGGCAGAGGCTTTCAGCACAACAGTTAGTAGTCAAACCATCAACAAGTGTTCTCCAGTGATAGCGATTAGGGGTCCACGTTGAGGAGCTGTGAATTGTGCCCCCTCCTTCCCTAGAGTACATAATGCTCCTGCAAGACTCTTCCTCTGGTTTGCTGGTAAACAAGATCAGAACACCACTTACCAAGAGGACTCCGAGCACCGGATGTTGTTTTTCAATGCCATGCGTGGCATTCAGCATTAATGCTAAAAAAAATGCAACTTTGCCAACAATAACCCACGTAAATGTGAAGGACTCTTTACAGTGAATAACATCTGCGATGATGAAGAAAGCTCAAGGGAAAAAAGCCTCAGCTGCAGTTCTGCAGAGATGAAAGCGAATCCAGGAGAGGAGCGGACCTTGAGATTCAGCGCTCTTGAAAGGCAGCATTATCTTTCACTCAGTCAGTTTAAAATCCTCACGCTATGTTTCAGGGACAGGGACACTAATGAATCCAGTGAAGCAAGTCACAAAGACCCCAGATGGAACCGAGGCGGCCCTTTGTCCAGGTCGCATTTTCACCCTATCCCCAGCTAGGACCTCATCCAGCTGACCTCGGGCATCCTTCTGCTTGGACCCACCCCCAGCACACCCAGCTGGACCCAGACCACCAGAGAGGAAGGTCAGGATTACTGAAGACTTCTATTTTACAAGTAACTGTGCTGCTCGAGAGACAGAGGAAAAGTAGACTACACGAAAACTGTATGAAGATCCCACTTTGTCAAATTCATTAGAAGTTAGAAAAATCATAAGCCAAAAGAAGGGCAGAGGCTTTTTCAATCTCTGAAGAAAAGCAGTAGAGATTAACCTGAGGCCCGTAGTATTTAACTACGAGTTTATTTTGAACCAAAGTTGATCCTTTTTTACTATCAGTTTAAAAAGTAGCTCATAAAGAAAGATAAGCTTCAAATATTCCTAATTCAGAGCGTGTTTCATGAGGCTTGCCCACGATGAGACACACATACCACAGCTCACCCTCTGTCTTCAATGAAGGGATTATCCAGCTGCGGGCGGTGGTTTCCAGGTCCCCCGGCAGCCCTGGCGCTCAGCCATTTAGCTGAGCCCTTTCTCACCCTCCATAACAATGGCCTACCAAACGGCCGGCAGAGGTAGTCCAGGAGAACCGCCCAGCTCCATTCCGGAGGGCTCTGCTGGGAAAGCTAGTACACTCGTCCACACTGATGCTTTCCCTCCCACGCATCCAACAATCCAGAATCATGAGATGGTGGGATTCAGAGGGGGCAACGTCCAAGTAAACATGGTACTGCCTGTCAGGGCTTTAAGACAAATCCAGCAGTGGGTCCAAAAAAAATGTGTATGCTTCCCCCCTTTTTCTGAGCTTGACTGGGGCTCTAGGCTCCCAGAGGCAATAAATTTAGGAGCAATCGTATGCTTTCTTGACCTGACAACGGGGAAACTAAGAGAGGAAGATGACAAACAGAGGTAAGAGAGCAGCAGCCGCCGAAGGATGTCAGTGCAAACTGTGGGTGGGGTCATTTGTTTAAATAAAACTTGAAAAAAAAAGGAAAAGTAGCCAGCTGAGCCTGAGCAAGGCTCTGAGTGTCAACTTGATCTGAGTTCACACAGGGTCATCGAGGGTCAGCCTCTAGAGCACCCTATGGATACTATCATCCGCATTTATTGAGCACCACTGGTATGCCAAGCAGTGTTTAAAATGCTGTATCTGCATGCTGTCAATTATTTCTCACTATAACCCCACAAGGTTGGTACTTTCACTACACCCATATCACAACTGAGGAGAACGAGGCTCAGAAAGGTCAAATCAATTGCTCCAGGTCACACAACTAGAAAGCACAGACCTTCAGAGCCGGGACTGCCCACCCCCAACAAGGCAGCATCTTGTTCATCTCTGCAGCATGGCCACCACAGCAGGATGTCAGCAAACCACATGGAGCTGAAATGACACGACCCCAGCTGCTTCCAGCTTACATCACAAGAGCCCCAGGTGAGTTTACAACACCCACCTGCTGGTCGGGACAATAAATGGGGGGGGCGGGGAGTAACACAGGGCCCCCTCTGTTCCAAGAGTGAGGAGACCTAGGCCAAGTGGCTACCAGACCCTTCGGTGGGCCAGAAGGACAGACCCCCAGGGTGGAGCCAGCTTCCAGCTGTCACATCCACAGACACGTGTCACATCCTGCTCCTGAAGGCCAGGGCAGAAGTTGTGACGCTGTGAAGGGAGAAATGAGAATCCCTCTATGAGGAGTCTTACCCTCCACTGCAGGGTGGGTGTTAAGGAAGCACATAAAGCCAGCTGAGCTGACAAGTGACAGGTTGCAGGAGGCCACAACTCCAGCTGCCATATCTCACTGCCAGAGCTCTGGGGAGATGCAGCCTTGGGGAGCACAGAAGGGGGCCTGAAAGGCCAAGGAGATGCAGTACTGGCAACAGAGGCCCTGGCCTAGGACATGCTCCACAGATGCCTGATGAAGAAATGAACAAGGTGAGGAATTCAGAGGTGCAAACGACTATGTGTAAAATAAATAAGCTACAAGGATACATTGTGCAGCACAGGAAACACAGCCAATATTTTACAATAACTATAAATGGAATATAACCTTTAAAAATTGTGAGTCACTATGTCATACACCTGAAACATATAATATTGTACATCAATTATACCTCAATTTTTAAAAATCAGTTCTGTAACAAAAAAATGAAACAAGTTGCAAACAAGACCTTGGACCTGGATGTGTTGCCTTGAAACCCCACATGAGATGGATTGCTGGAATTCTTCTGGCCTAAAGCAGGAATTTGGGACCAGGGTTCTAGATGGGGATGGGGTGTGGAAAATGGCAGCATTTTTAGATAATTGAGAGATTAAAAAACAGAGATGCCTCACCTGAGCTCACACAGGTCAGTGAGGGAAACAAGGTAAGAAGCCCAACTTCCAGGTGCCCCCTCCATAGCCTCCCGTCCCCACAGGGTTTCCACACTTACCTAAGCATAGGGTAACTGGGGCGCTTGTTTTAAAAATATGAATTCCTGGGCCTGACTCGACATTTACTGAATCCGAGTCTCCAGGGACCAGGGCATGAGTCTTTTTCATAAGGACTGCAGGTCCTCGTAAGAGCAGACGTGTCTGAGAAACACAGCAATAGTCCAGGACCTTCTTGCAATGGTCTTTGTGACATGAGAGCCTCACCACTGTAACAATTTTGAAAGCTATTTCCTAACTCAAATGAATGTTTAGTGGTTTCAGGTTTAAAAACATTACAATACAATACAATGGGAAAGTCATTTTTGAGAGAAGAGTAAGAATTAAAGGAAAATGGACCACTTAGCAATTATTTTCAAAAGTCAGATGATTTTGAAGAAAACCGCCAGCACAGAAGAAGCTGAAGGCATCCATTGTGCTAATAAATATACTAATAAAGATTTATTTGGAATTCAAATAAAAGTCAAAGAATAAGCTCCCTTGAGACTTGCCTGTATTTTTAGAGACTGTGCTTTCTTAGGAACTTTAGACCCGAAATTAGGAAAAGTCAGTGAATCCTCTAAGTAACTGAAAAAGGTCTTGATCCCAGCCTACCTCACAGAAGGCTCCATCATCTAGGCCCTACTACATGGTAGATTTGAGACTCTCCTCTTTCCATCTACTGGCTGGCCTGCGGGAGGCTGGGTGAGGGAGTCTCTGAGGAAACAGGCAGACCTGGAGGGTTTCAACTCCTGTCTCCATACCATGTGTCCTTGGGCAAAAAGTAATTGAAACTCTGTGGGTCTTGACTTCATCATCTATAAATTAGGGTAATAATGAAAGCTCATTCTCAGGGTCATTAGAAGGATGAAATGAAGGAAGTTAACACAGAATCTGCACTTAGTCAAAGCTCCATAAGTATTAACCAGTTTCATTACTATTTTTATTGTGAAGTCTCAGTGTTACTCAGCTTTTTAATTAACACTGGCCTCGTGTGGTCACCCACTGCTAAAATATTTTCTATTCCTGGCTTCCAAATTTGCTTGTATACCCGACATCTGAATTTTTACCCAGAGCTAGTAGCATCATCCACATCAGCATCACAACTTTTTAAAATCTCTCTCTCAGGTTGCTCTGAGTTGCCCCATGATAAAAAAGGTACTCATAAAAGGGAATGGACTGAATTTTTCCATATTTAACTATGCTTAAGAGTCAGATCTTATAAGTACATTTCCTGTGATGGGATTCCCTCATTCACCATTTAGCCAAGTCTTACTTTTCCCTTAAAACCTCCTATGTGAGGTCTTTCTTCCCAATGAACCTAACCTGTGATGGGGTCACACTTCACTGATGACCTACATTCAGCATTCATTCATTCATTCCTCAACAAAGATTTACCAAACACCTACTAACTGCAACATTGCTTTTGTCTGTATCTTTCATCTGGCACTCTCTTGTGATTAATAATAATAATTATTATTATATTATTCCCTCTCCACACTAAATTGTAACTCCCTCACCATCAGAGACTATGCTGAATTCCTCCCTACATCCCTAGTGCCCAGCAAATGCTTTCCATACAGCAGACTTCCAGGAAAAGCTTTCTCATTGACCATGATCCAGACCCTTATCCATGTGGGGCAGTTTCCCTCATGGCAGAGAAGACAGTCTGCTCAACCAGCTTGCTTGGGCTTACTAGCAAGGTATATGACCTTAAGGTAAGTCACCATGTCTCTGAGATCCCCTCAAGCCTTAAGACTTGATGCAACTCAGATCCTTGTACTTCTAAAGCTTAGTTACTTCATCCTCAGCCTCAGAATTTCCACTAAAAATGCTTCTCTCTGGGCATCCCAACACAGAGGAAAGCCAAGGGACAAAGAGACCTGTACATCCTCAGAGAATGGTTTCTGCATTTTCCCAGTGAAGTCGCATATTCTGTTTCATTTTATTAAAAAACTCAAAAACATTCTGCTGCTAATCTTATCCACTTCCCATCTCACCCTTTATCCTCTCCTTCCCCCCAGGAAAAGACAAATAAAAACATATGAAGACCAAGTTGACTCCAATCAGCACCACTTTCAGCATTCCCTGAAGAACAATGAACTCAGTAGTTGGCCAGTGACCAAAGATAAGAAAATTACAAAAGTAAAAAGACCAGTATCTGTCCTGAAGTAGACTGAAAATTCCCTGCCTGTCTGATTTGTTGCACTTTTCATCCAGATGATTTGGCATCATGGAGACACAGGTTTTTACTCTGTTTATATTTTCTGCCTTCAAAGGCAATTCATAAAAAGTAAAATAAAAATTTTTAAAGCATAAGTCTTGGGTGATAGGAGTTTCATTAAGCCATATTTGTTACTTAGATTTGGCATCATAAATTGTATTTGAGTCTGATAGTTGACTCCTTTCATCAACTTTCCTAGACCTCTAAAATGTAGAAGTTCATCCATATTTTCGTCTTCACTCACAGATATCTTCCAGTGACGTTCTAAGTTGGATGAATAAATTATTATAGAAGTTGTCTGAATTGCACAGCCTCATTGGAGACCAAGGTGAGTCTCTCTGGAGCCACTTGTCTTCACGCTGCACTCTGAGAGCACACTGTACCCATTGCCCTGCTCACAGCCCTGTCCTTGGGAACTGCTGGTCCTGAGGCAGAGAGAACAGGGTGTGGGTGAATTTCAACAAAGTCATCACCATGGCTAGAGACGCAAAGTACAGGTTGTGCTCATGGTGGGTGAAAGGCATCTTTGGACTCCGAGTACAGCACACTTCACTTTCATAAAATATTACTGGGATGTTCTCAGACAACAAGTGATGCATTTGATTCCCACCCTAAGCTGCCCCAAAAGGCAATGATGAGAAAGTCTGGCCATTAGCTTGGGTACAGCAAATGCAAGAAAATCACAGGAAGTTTATAGTTCCTCAACTCACTGGCTATTTCATGCTCAAGGAACATGAGATTACATTTCTCTTTCTATTCAAACAAATTAAGCTACAGACTCCAGTTCCTGCAGCTGGAGCCATCTTATTGCTTCATAGCCTCTTTTTGCTTCTCTTGGTTTAAAGTCTTGTCATGGGGGTGGATCGGACCAAAAGACCTACTACTCCTCTCATAGAAATAACCTCGCAGAAAATACAAAAAGAATTCTTGGTCATTTTTCTAAAACCTAAATGAGCACTTGATGCTGGGAATAGAAAAACTATTTTTACTGTTCTATCCCAATTCATGTACTCTTGTCTTGCCTGGTAGTGAAATTTGTAATGTGATTATAAAGCCATGAACTAGATACAATGTCCCTAAATTTAGTAACTGGGCTCTGCAAGCAAAAACAGTAGGGAAAAAAAATAAATAAAAAACAATTGCCCTACAGCTGGAGTCTGATCTTTTCACCCGTTCTCTCTAGTTGGGAACAAAGCTGGGTAGACTGGCGTTTTAGGTACCATTTGGCAAATTCATTCTAACAGAACCCACACAGCCCCCAGACCAAAAATTAGTTCATTCATTTGGTAAAAGGAAGCATGCAGCTCTCAAAAGGTCAAAGTCGTGTGAAATTCTTTCATTCCCCATTTAAACAATAAGCCCAGTTGGCTTAGGGAGTGAAGACATGCTAGGTTACAAGAAACAATATTCATTTCCCTACTGCTCTTCAGTAACATCCTCCTCTCTCCCTTCTTTTTTCCTCCCATAATTTCCTCCCTGAAACTTCTGTTTGCCATTGTCCTGAATGGACCCAGAGTCCCTTCGAACAGAGTGAATGTTCCTGAAGAAAGAGGAGTAAATGGGGCCATGTGAAAGTAGACAGCCACAACTCAATTCTTCAGGCAGTTCTTTACCTAATTTCATTCCTTACCTTACAAACCTAGATGGGTGGCATAAGAAGAACATAGCTAAAATAAGAAGACATTTTAATCCAAATAAGAGAAATTCATGACTATTCAGCATCATCCGGGGTTCAGTATTGCTTTTCAACCCTTCTTTCTGAGTAGCAGATAAATTCTGTCAGAGGAAGTGAGATCTTATCAGTCCTCTCTGGGAGAAAACAGACAGTTATACTTTTCCAGTGAGGAAGTGCTAATGTTAAATATATCCATATAGACATAGATATATAAATATATAGATACAAAATATATTTCTGTATAAATTTTTAATATTTATAAATATTTTATAAAATATAAATATATATTTATCTGTAAATTATGTTTATATGTAATATAAACATAATGTTTTTATATTATCTATAAAGTATATGTTTATATATTATATATAAATATATAATTAAAATATTTTATAAATTTCTATTATATATAAATATATAGTTAGATACAAAAAATACAGATAGGTAGATATGGATAGATAGATCTAGACAGACAGAGCTAGATAGAGATAGGCAGGTTGACGATTGATTGATTGATAGGTAGACACATAGATAGGGAGATCAACTGATCATCATTCCTAGGACATCAGTACAGAATTGAAAAACAGTACTGCAGGTTTGTACACAAATGCAGGAACATATGACGCCAAACCTAAACAACACTAAGCTGCTTCCTAGAGGTTTTCAGGGGGAAATATTTTTCTTCTCAAATATCATCAGGTAGAGAACACCCGAAGCCAAACCAAATAATGCTGAGCTACTTCCCAGAGGTTTTCATGGAACAATATTTTTCTTCTCAAAAACTATCAGATGGAAAACCCAATGACCACACAAGGAAGATCACAGTCGGTTACAAGAAGCCACTTTACCATGAACAAGCTTTCCTGTCCTCACTGAACTGTTTTGGCAGATCATGCTGTAGTGTTTGAGGAGAAAGCGGATCCAAAACAAAGACCACCTAAATCACAACGGGTACTTTCCCTCCTTTGTCTCTCTAGAAAGAAAGGAGCTCAAAAGCAAACCGACTTCCCCGTGATAAGCTGAGATTTCTCAGGTTCCATTTACGGAGGAGCAGTACTACGGAGAGAACAGGAGCATGACCTCCATAGTCTGAGATAACTGTGTCCCACTTCTTCCTCTTCCTAGTAGTAGGATTGAAGTCTCCATTTCCCTGTTAGGCAAATTAAACTGTTATCTACTTCATTGTATTATTATAAAATGTAAGATTAATACATATAAAGGACCTAGCCCACAGTACACAGTGAATTCTCTATAATGCTAGCAATAGTTATTATATTTTGATTACAATACTTGTAGTTAAGATTCTGTAAATCTTGATATTGTTATGACAATCAAGAGGTTCGTTAAAAAGATTATGTATCTTGCACCCCTATATTCATAGCAGCACTATTTACAACAGCCAAGACATGGAAACAACCTAAATGTCCATCGACAGATGAACGGATAAAGAAGATGTGGTACATATATACAATGAAATGCTACTCAGCCATTAAAAACAATGAAATAATGCTATTTGCAGCAACACGGATGGACCTAGAGATTATACTAAGTGAAGTAAGTCAGAAAGAGAAAGACAAATACCATATGATATCATGTATATGTGAAACCTAAAATATGACACAAATGAACATATCTATGAAACAGACTCACAGACATAGACAACAGACTTGTGGTTGCCAAGGGGGATGTATTGGGAGTTTGGAATTAGCAGACGTAAACTAGTATATATAGGATGGATAAACAACAAGGTCCTACGTATAG
The DNA here is from genome assembly GCF_963455315.2 of Globicephala melas. Taxonomy (NCBI): domain Eukaryota; kingdom Metazoa; phylum Chordata; class Mammalia; order Artiodactyla; family Delphinidae; genus Globicephala; species Globicephala melas. The sequence continues at coordinate 93,877,350 of NC_083316.1, forward strand.
AACAGGGAACTATATTCAATATCCTGTGATAAACCGTAATGGAAAAGAACATGAAAAAGTATATATATATACACATACATATATGTATTTATACATATATATATAACTGAGTCTCTTTGCTGTACAGCAGAAATTAACACAACATTTGCAAATCAACTATATTTCAATAAAATTAATTTTTAAAAAAGATCAGGTATCTCAGAATTTCCAGGACAACTTCAGTTTCAAATATCTCATCCTATGGTCATACATCCAAAGTATTGTCTTAGTAACTAGGGTACTCACTGATAGATATTGCAGGTTATTTTCAACGAATGAAGGAAGGAAAAAAGGAGAAATTAAGAGAATACAAGATCTACTGAATATGGTAGTTTCCAAACTGGGGTTCCTGAACCCCTTAGAGATTAATGAGAGCAATGTTTTTGTGTTCCTAAAGTCATAATAGACATCTTAACAACTACACAGTCACAAAGATGCTAAAATATAACCAGCATATTAGACAAGTATACTGAATGCTTTAATGGAAAAGGAAATGAGGAATGCTTTCATAAATCCAGCTTGCCAAAAACATAGTAATAAAAAGGGTGTTTAGTGATAGAAAACTTAGGAACCACCACTTCAGATGAAGTTCTTCCATGGCTCCAGGGAAATGGACAACAAAGCTAGGTAGGCAGTTACCTAGAAATACTTTAGTCTCTCAGTTACTTGCTGTTGAGTTTTTGATACAAAGAACCAAAGAAATGCCACTGTCATCAATCCTCCCCAAGCTCCTCTTAAAGTAGCAAATCAGTGATTGCCTTCTTTTTAAACCATAACTAGATGTGAAGTGATATTTTTGCAGAATTGGTTCAATAAAATCACACTGTAACAGTGACTACAAAATGTAAAACATGTATTTTAAGTGAGGGTGCTGGCCTCTGTTTTAATAGATAACACAACTTCTATGTCTTGAATGGGATGGTGGTTCTAACAGTTACTTTTCAGTGAGGCCTGGGCTCTCCTCCTGGGCTTTTATCCTTATGCCTCCCTCAAACCACGTACCTTTGTTGTCTGGATTCAGGAGGATTCTGTGGCTGTGGAGTAAGTTAACCTCTATGGGGCAGAACTGGCTAGCGATGGGATAGAAGGCTCCATCTCCATCCCATTTGTGACTACCGGTTGTAACCAGCAGAGCCTCAACACAGCACTTGGAAAAGAAGACAATAGGTTCCCCCTAAATACATAAACTTATAGGTAGACCATCATTATCAGCTCTTAACTGCAGACCACCACCAAGCTGGAGCACAATGAAATTAGAGGTGGGAGAGTTAAAAACCAGAAGGACTGTAACCCAAGTCAATAAGAGCTGGCTGTGACACTCAACACACCTGCACACAAAAGAAATTCCGGGGACTTCCCTGGTGGTCCAGTGGTTGAGAATCCACACTCCCAGCACAGGAGGCAGGGGTCTGATCCCTGGTCAGGGAACTAGGATCCTGCAGGCTGCCCAGTGCGGCCAAAAAAAAAAAAAAGAAGAAGAAATTCCATCCCCTGAGATAGCCAAACCTCTCCACAGCCTAGGCTGGTTTGTGGGTCTGAGGGGTGATGCTGTCTACCCCAGACGTGAAGAACTGTGTGGGAAGCCAAGAAAGAGGACAGAAGTAACGTCCTTCTGTTTTGTGTCTGCACTCCTTTATGTGGCTTCCTTATTTTATTTAAAAGTATATCTTGGAATGCTCTGAACACACTTCTGTATTTTCTTCCTAAATGAAGCTAAATATGTCTGGACTAGAAAATACTGCATTGTTACTATCTAAATAAAAAGACAGAAATTAGGGACGTACCTCCTGACAAGCTCAACAGTGGTTTTTTCTGCCACCTTCAAGGTACACTGCTGTATCGTACTCAGAGGTTTCCCACCCATCACAAAGAAAGATATACTGCTCTCTGGAGGAAGAGGGGAAGAGGGGAAACACCCTTTCAGGGAAGGGCAGCTGCTTAGTGCTGTTTTCTCGTATTTATTCCCCCTTGTGACCAAAGATTATGTTTATGAGATGCCTCTCTTTTTTATTTTTCCCATTTCATTATGCTATAATCCACGAATAACCATACTGAAAGATACCATTTATAAAGCGCCTATTCCATTCCAGGATCGGTAATAAGCCCTTTCGTTTAACTTCGACAACGAGCCTTGAGCTAAGTATTATCACCACATCTGGATGATGTTAAGTCAAAGGCTCAGAGAAGGCGTGTAACACGCCACACTTCACAGTCCTAGGAGCCGCCAGAGCTGGATTTCAAACCCGCATCTCTTTGTCTACAAAACCTAAGTTCTTACCACCTCACTAGATACACCTGCCAAGAGGCAGACTGGCAGACCCGGAGTTAGCAGGATTACAGTGGCTGGTGCCAGGGACACCCCCAGACACGTCTTTCCTGGCCAGTCACGCCAGCTGGTGAGTCCACACAGCCGTATTCCCCTCTGTCTCCCCTTCCCCAAGTGGCTAGCCTGCCTTGACCCACCCGAGTCCTGACTTTGACTTGGTGAACCGACTCCAATCTCTTTGCTTCTGACATTAGTTTCTAGTTTGGGGTCTGGTTTATCCCAAATCCTCATCTCTAATCTGAGCCTAGTCAATCCTTCCCAAGTAGTTTTTCCAGTTGGTCTAGAGCCCCATCTCATGAACTCGATGCCAGAAACAATCAGCACATGTGAGCTAAGAAAGTCTTCCTATTAAAGAATTAGTGTGTGTGTACTAGACATAGATACAACCACATTATTTATTTTAAAAAAAAAACAGCTAATACTAAGATGACCCTCTAACTAGCCTGAGGATAGACCTCCCAGGAATCCTTTTGCTTCCTTCAGAGAATTCTTCACAGCCCCACACGTCTGGGGAAAACGGCCCTGCAAGATCAAACCTACTTCACACAAGCCTCACGTTTTTGCTGTTTTTCCCAGGCCTAGCTTGCCATCTACTGGCCAGAAGCAGCAGCAAGAATCCAGGGGCAGGGACACGGGAAAAGAAAGACGGGAGCGGAACCTGACAGCTGCCCTCTACCAAATATTCATGTCCTTAGATCTTCCAAGGCCCAGATCTGCTGGGCAACCATGGAAAGGCTGGGAGCAAGGCAAGTTCTCACTCCCAAGCTGCTGGCAATATCTGTGTCTCCCTAAAGAAACACTATGAACAAGTGAGTGGTCCTTGTGTACTTCATTGGCCAAAAATTTTCTTCCATTTACGAAACTACAGGGCTTCCCTGGTGGCGCAGTGGTTGAGAGTCCGCCTGCCGATGCAGGGGACACGGGTTCGTGCCCCGGTCCGGGAAGATCCCACATGCCGTGGAGTGGCTGGGCCCGTGAACCATGGCCGCTGAGCCTGTGCGTCCGGAGCCTGTGCTCTGCAACGGGAGAGGCCACGACAGTGAGAGGCCCGCGTACCGCAAAAAAAATAAAGAAAAGAAAGAAACTGCATTTAAGAAAACGCATCAGACAGAAGAGGCAAATATGAACATCCTAGAGAAAGCTCCAGAAGACAGCCCAGGAGGACTTTGATGTTTCCCAGTGTGCTGGCAGATGGCCTGGAGAACGCACAAGCCCATGGCGGGCCAGCGGACAAAGTGGTGAGCAAGCAGTTCATTGCTCTTCCCAGGAACTTGAACTTGTGAGCCCAAATTTGAAGGAATGCCAATAACGTTCTAGGGCCCAAACTAAAGCCTAATGTTAACTCTTTTACTGACCTTCAATGGAAATATTCTCTGAAAAATAATAATATCCTTGCCAAGCTCATATAAAATTAGAAATTTCTGTATTAAACGTATTAAAAACATATCGCGCAAATCTGATTTCAAGGCCCACACCCTTGCAACGCCCGGAGCTTCTCAGTAACAGCAAGTCCTTCCAAACGTGACTTTCTTTTTCAAGATTTGATTTTGTTCCCTAATCTTCTCCACATCCTGAGAAAAGATGAGAATAAGGAAGAAAGATCGGCCAGCCTACCTCATTGCCCTGTGCTCTCACTTGTCAGAAACTGGCCTAATGGGCTTTAAATAAATTTTAAGTGTTGGGGTTTTTCTCTGTTTAAAGTGCATGTGAATTTCAGGTTAATCGTGACAGATTGATCACACGTATTCATTTCCTTTCCCTCCCAACACTTGACTAAAATGACAATGACAAAATTTTAAAGATATTACCCACAAGGGCAAAGAGAATGAGAGAGGAGGCAACGGCAGACAAGGGATCCTGGCACACGTGTGAAACACTGAGCACTGGTGGACGTTACAGAGCAGTGGTATTTCCACCTAAGTGCCCACAGGGAACAGTGCTGCAGAGAAGCACAGGAATTCAGTCTGCAGAGTCGCAGAGGAGAGCCGAGTGTCTGCAGGCACCTGCAATCCAAGGCAGGTAAAGCAAGAGGTACAGGAAAAGGACTTGGTTCAAAGTCTAGAGACAGAGCTGTTAGAAGCCATTTCTCCCCAGACAACCCCATCCCCACAGAACAAGATGACTACCTTTCTCACCCACCACCGGGCTCCCTGCCCCACCCACACTGGAGACTGGGGTTTATTCTCTGGAGAAATCAAGCCTAAGAGAGGCTCAAAATTTTGGGGTGCCAAGCAGAGCAAAAAATTCCGATATAGCATCAGGCAAAAAAGAAGACTTCAGAGTGAACTCAGCCCTGCACCCTGAATACCAGCAACCAGGTTTACACATCACTATGGATTCAAACGGTGTAAACACTATTATTCAGTTCTTCAAAACTATGTCACAATCATTACTGATTTAACCAAAAATTGTGGAATATCTATAGGGAGGATTGAGGGAGGGAAGGTGGCAGAGAGAAGAGAAGACAGCAGGAGCCTAAAATCCTATCACAGAAGTCTAGAGATAAAGTGAAATTGATATATTTGAAAATAGTGGTAAAAACTTAATGTTTGTAGATATGCAGGTAAACATCAGAAGAAACCATTAAAAGAGTAGAAAGTAATTGCCTCTCAGATGAGTCAAGGAGATAGAGAAAAGGGGGGTACTGATCTTCTCTGTAAGACTTGTTGGACTATATTATTTTTAAATTATGTGCATGTGTTACTTTGATTAAAATATTTTTAATGAAAACAGCTAAGGAGCTTCATTTTGCCGAGATAAAAAAATTCCGGAGATGAATGGTGGCAATGGTTGTACAGCAATGGTAGTGTACTTAATGCCACTTAAAAATCATTTAAAAGGTAAATTTTATCTTATCTATTTTTACTACAATAAAAAATGTTAATTAAAACAGCATTTGGATGGATAAAGAAGATGTGGCACATATATACAATGGAATATTACTCAGCCATAAAAAGAAACGAAATTGAGTTATTTGTAGTGAGGTGGATGGACCTAGAGTCTGTCATACAGAGTGAAGTAAGTCAGAAAGAGAAAAACAAATACCGTATGCTAACACATATATATGGAATCTAAAAAAAAAAAAGAAATGGTCATGAAGAACCTAGGGGCAGGACGGGAATAAAGATGTAGACCTACTAGAGAATGGACTTGAGGACACAGGGAGGGGGAAGGGTAAACTGAGGCAAAGTGAGAGAGTGGCATGGACATATATACACTATCAAATGTAAAACCGATAGCTAGTGGGAAGCAGCCACATAGCATAGGGAGATCAGCTCGGTGCTTTGTCACCACCTAGGGGGGTGGGAGGGAGTGAGACGCAAGAGGGAAGAGACATGGGGATATATGTATATGCGTAGATGATTCACTTTGTTATAAAGCAGAAACTAACACACCACTGTAAAGCAATTATACTCCAATAAAGATGTTTAAAAAAATAGCATTTGGTAATTCAGTCAGGAATGATTGAACCGTTGACCCACTGGTGATGGTTGACCATTCGTTGCCATCTACAATATGCGGCAAGGCTAAGTGGCTTTTCTTATATACGTAAACTTACAGGCTCAAGCTAGTTGGTACAGGGCATTCATTAATTTCACTGAAAAGTTATCAAATGATACAATAAGCACATGACTGAAAATGATGAGAACAATGGGAGACAAATTTTGACCTCAAAGAGTTTAGAGTTGAACATACAGAGAAGAGCGATCAACAATGTATTGCTAGATGTAAGAATCTAAGATGTAGTCTGTGAAAAGACCTAGACGGTGTCTCATAGCAACCACTCCATGACTGCTTGTCAGTGCTGAACAGAAACTGGAAACAGGTAACTGCTCTACTGTTGGTGGTAACAAAGTTTTGTAGAAACGTAATTCTACCCAAAGGACCAGGGGAGACTTTCCAGAGGAGATGCCTTTTGAACAGAGGTTTAAAGACCATTCCAAGCAGAAGCCAGTGGCCTCTCCCAGAGGTCCAGGTTATCCAACTACACCACAAATACTGGAACTGGTGAGGCTGCCATTTAAAGCTACTACAGCTTTACCCATAAAGGCTTTGAAATAAAGTCAACAACGAATGATTTTACAGGGCAAAACAATGCTTTCTCTGACAATCTGTTACCCTGAACAGAGAGGCTGACGGTCTGAGGCAGAGCAGGGAGACAAGGGCTTGGACGGAGCAGGGTGTGGGGAGATGGAAAGGAAAAATGTTGATCAGTGGCTTAGTATTTGCTAATTCTCTTGGTCTTACCATAGAGAAGCAATTACCCTTCAACTTCACCCACCTTTCCCTAGGTTAAACAAACCAAAAACTTCGCCTGAGAAAATTGCCCAGTTTTTCAAGCCACCCAACAGAAGCAAACAAGACAATTCATAAGGAGACTCAGAACACAACATTGTAAAGCAATTATACTACAATAAAGATGTTAAAAAAAGGGGTGGGGACTCAGTAGCTTAGAGGAGAGGTATATGGGTATATGCATGGCATCACCCTCCTTCTTCTGCTAGTCTCAGAGTTCATCTTTAACTCGTGATTTCCCTACAGAGAGGCAAGCTTTTGATTTTTATTTTGATGGGCCTCCACGTCCTACACACCAAGAACATGCTTTCTAGCAAAATACTAGATCTACCACGTTACCATTAAGACCAAACAAACTGTCTGATAGAGCTCCTTCCTATGGAATTTTACATGCTTACGGAAGCACTTACCTCCAAATCATCTAATTAACCCCACCAACTGCCTTTCTCCAGTTCTGATCTGAAGAAATCTCATCATTTCAGGTATTCCTGGGAATTTGGAGAATTTGGTTTAGTTTCTCTATGGTGGAGGATCCCAAGAGCACTTTGATTCTATTACATTTCTACTGTAATGTTACTTGTGTCCTCTTTAGCTCCCCATGGAACCGTGAGCCCCTCTGAGGAGGCACTGTGTTGTATTCATTGTGAAAGGAGTAAGAGTTGATAGAAACAGAGACGCATAAAGCCGATGCTATGGTACCCTGTGTTAATGACCTCAGCTCACCCTGGAGGGCACTTGTAGGTGGTTCTTATTCCCACTGCAGTCTTCAGGCATCTCTATGCCCAGAGGATGCCATCAGGCCATGGGAGCGTGTCAACCTACTTGTATAAGATGAAGTGTGAGGATTGAATGCCCCAATGAAGGAGGAAGGTTAGTGGATAAATGTCCTGGTTTCCTGACCCTCAGTGGGACAACTCAGAGCTATGCTCCAAACAAATTTCTCACGTGGTCCCCAGCACAATGAAGATCTGGTTGTCCATGGCTCATTAGTGGCTTTCCTTGTCTTGTTCCCACAATCCCTCATAGTAATTTCTGTAATCACCTCTCATATAAACTTCCTATATGGAGTCTTTGGAAAAGCCCAATGGAAGGATCACAGCAAAGCAAATAGCAGTTCACCATTTGGAAAGCAGCTCTAACATGTTGCTAGAGGCTGAATGGCTGACCACAGAAAATCAAGAGACTGCGTGACCAGAGCTGCCATTCAGGAGCTGGGTGTGGTCAGATCCATGAAGTCCTAAGGTCAGGCAGGCACAACATGAGTGGCTGGTACAAGAGAAGTGCTACTTTTAGGACTGAGCCCAAACAGAATGGAAGACACAACAAACTGACACAAAAAGATGACCCAGACCCTAAGCTGCCAAACTCTTGTCCCTCCCTTAGTTCTTATCTATGATCCTGTGAGAGACTCCCAAACACCAGCCGATAAAGAAAGGAAAAAAAGAATAAGAGGCCTGGTTCATGGGTAGGTCATAAAAATGTACTGCTACCACAGTACAGGGCACCCCGGGAAATCCTCCAAGCAGCACACATGGTCATTAACTTTGTGTGGAGGGAGAAGCAATCAGAAGTCAGGATATTCAAGAACTCCCGGGCAGTGGCAACTGACTCAGTATGTTGGTCAGGGGCCTAGAAGGAGCAAGAGAACAATATTCAGAAATAGACGCGAGGAGGTCTGGAGAAGCAGCACATAGTTGGATCTAGGGGAATGGGCACAAAATGTAGGTCACTGTGAATCAGATCCATGTCCAGCACCAGATCATCCACCATGAGATGATGTACAGAAAGGCTCATCCCATGCATGACAGCGAGCCTCTGTCCTTGAGCACCTCGAGCGTTTACACAACAGGTTCATAACGGAGTAGTCAGAGTGGCAGGGATGGAAGCTATGCATAGGCCCAGTAGCATGGGTGCCTTCTTATTAAAGATAACTAGTTATTCCCTCTGATAAATGTTAGCAGCAGAAACTAATGTTGAGCCCTTGATATGATACATTCCAAAGGAGGCCAGGTCATCTGGCGGCAAGTTGATCTCATTGACCTCCTTCTACCCTAGAGAGGATAGTGATTCATCCTTACTAGGATTGATGTGTATTCCAAGTATGAGGTTTGCCTTCATTGCTTATGCTGCCTATACCAATACCACTATCAGAGAGTTCACGGAGTATCTGATTTACAAGTGTGGGATCCCATATAACTTCTTCTTGGACCAAGGAACCCACTTTACAGCAATGCAACAATGGACACGTGATCAGAGGATCTACTGGCCCTATCATTTACCACTCCACCTAGAAGGCTGCCTGCCTGACAGAACACTGAAATGATCTCTTTAAGGCACAGCTCATGTACTAACTTGAGAATGACACCTGATGAAGGTGGGGTGTGGCCTTCAATATGAGGTATAAACATTGAATCACAACTCTTATGAGGTCAGCGTCCCGATAGTTAGAATACACTGATCTGGGAACTAACGGGTAACAGTAGAATGACCCTCTCTCCATCACTTCCAGTGAGCCACTTGTGGATTTGTGGCTTATTGTCCTTGCAACTTCAGGTTTTGGGGGATATAGAAGTTAGAGTCCATGGGGGTGGAATACACATGCGAGGGGACACAGTATAGAATTCCACTGAACCTAGTTACCGCTGCCACTTGGCCATTTGGGGCTCCTCTATAGGAGTTCATATGCTACTAGGGGTAGGCTGTGATTATAATAAGGTGGGTACCACATAATGGGGGCAGGAAGGAATATGCCTGAGAACATGGGTGATTCACTGGGGTGTCTCTTAATGCTTCCACAGCCTTACAAGGGCAAAATAACCAGGGAGTCTCAGCAGGGCAGAAGGTCTGGGTCATCCCATCAAGCTAGCAATCTACAGTGAAAATGTTAACCAAAGGCAAGGAGAATCCAGTATAAGCATCTGTGAGGGAGAGGATGAATATCATCTTAGCCTAGGGAACACCACAGCAGTGCCCTACCAACTCTCCTGCTGTTAAGTCCTTATATTAGAGATATGACTAAAAACCATGTTGAAGAAGAATCAGTGCCAGAGTGACTTAATGTGGGGCATGATGATGAGCAGTACAAGGGAGGCACCAGGGAAGATGTATCCATGCCCTGCTCTTATCACCTGACACACCCTGGAGGTCATGTGAAAATGATAATTCCCGCATGTTCCATTGGCTTCCTGCATCTCTCTGAGTCTGAGGGCTTTCTCCACCTGGGAAGTGTGCTTGGCTCTCCCATGTGGGGTAAGCTGGTAGTACCAGGGAGTTAACAACCCCGGAGTGACTCAACCAATGAGAGGCGTTGATAATGACCCCAGCTTTCTCACCTTTCGGTGGCACAATTCTGAGCTGTGTTTCACACTGTTTCTTAGAGGGATCCCAAAGAGACTGAGCCCCAGTTACCCCCAGATGTCACCCTTGATTAATGCCACCCAAATTGTTGTCTTCCTTTTCCTGTCTCACTTCCCCATTCCTTCTGAGTTCTTCCTGGGATCACCTCCCAAATCAACTTCTTAACTCCCAAATCCTTGACTAAAGGTCTACTTTAGGGGAAATCCAGCCTAGGACCAGAAAGTGAAGGAAATGTTGATATATCCAATTAATAGAATAATATGTGGTCAATGAAAATGCTAAATATATAGGAATATGAAAAGACATATGCATTATAATGTTGACTGAAAGACAACTGTTTATTCTGTTTACAACCGAAAGCATGTGAAAACATATGCTTAGAAAGAGAATAGAGAGATTGACCACTGCTTTGTTGGAGTTGAAGGAAGAAAGTCTCTCAAGGAGGGAGACAAATAGCGTCAAGGTGCTGAGGGTTCTAATGAGAGCGTTGCTCTCAAAGTTCTCAGCAGTCACAAACCACAAGATCATCACATCCTGGGTCCTGCCAGTCCTTTTCCCCAAAGCTGGTCATTTGCTCCCAGAGAGAAGGCTGGGGAAGCTCAGCTGATTCTGCTGTGGCTTTAGAAAGCCTAGATGGGAGAAGCTAGACTAACCATGTACAACCTTTGTAAACCAACCGCAGTTTGGAAGAAAAGCTTGACCTCTGTGTTGGGATACTCAGTAACAAAACTCACTACCCCACAGACTCCGAGCAATTCTGACCCACCTTCTGAGTCCAACAGGGCAGAAGGTAGCTAAGGCACAAAAAAATGGCTTCTGTCAATGGAAATCTTCCTTTTTACTGAGAGAAAACCGATTAGCGTATGTCACAGACCAGACCGTGAATGAAAAGGATTTTAAAATTTACCACATAAAAACGTAAGACAACTGGGGGGGATAAAACACACCATAAAAAGAAAGTCAAAAGCTAAACAATCAACTGGAAGAAACGCTTGTAATATATACTATGACAAAGGGTTAATATCTTTAATAAACTAAAACAGGAGACAGATGGTGAATAATCTTTATTCATAAGCTTCACCAACATATTTGAGATTGTCAGCGCTCAGCAAATATTTGGAATTCTATGCTGACCTAAGAGAAAACTTTAAATGCTTTAAGAAGTCAGCATTTATCAATGGCAGTGGAACTGCTAGATTTTGTGAAGGAATCCAGGAAAAGCATTGGCTCATTTCCATGGTTTTACACTGAGCAAAATAAGGAAAGGAAAGTGTTATGCTGGGGCTGAAGTCGTATATTTAAACATAAAGCCTTGTGACCTAGGGCTTTCCAAAAGTTAACAAAGTCCTGGCAAGCTATGGGGAAAATAAATAATAAGGAAATCATTCAATAATAGCTCTGTTTTTAATAAGCTATGATTTGACAGTTCTATAGGTTGGTTTGTTTTGGCAAGCTTGGAAATAATCACAGAATAAAATGTGAGATAATTATTTGGATAAAAATAAAAGCAACAACAAAGCTCAAGATTTCATACAGCACAAAGGAAAGCAGCACCTTGTATTCCTCAGGGACTGAAAACCACACAGAAGCAGATACCCATACTGTAATTTGAGGGACCCTAGAAGCTTCCAGTGGAGCGTGTGTCCCTAATTTCCTCCACTGAAATTCAACCTTTGAAATTCAATTCACCGAGATCTCAAAGGCCTTTGGTTTCTTATGCAAATAGCAACAAGGCTATCAATCGAAAATCTTTTGCAACTATCACCTTTTGGGGAGGGTGTTTTTCAACTTAGAGTCAGACCCCAAGGGAAGGAGAGTTGAGATGGAGATTGAGGTGAGAACCCTAAAACGGGAAGACCTGGGAGGGGGAAAATACACATTTTGAGCCATTCCAGTTGCGCCAGCCAGGCTTCCGCTGGGTATGCATACTCACAGGCACATCTGGAAGGCGTATGGCTCAGAGGAAAATGCCTCTGGACATCACCTTACTCTGGACTCCAGAGTAAGGTGATTGCTAAAGTGTGATTTACTGGCTTAGATAAGGCCCACCTAAAACACATAATGGACAAGCCTAGAAGGTCTTAACTCCTCCCACTCAACCTCAGTCTTTGGGGCCTCTCCAGAGTTTCACAAACCCACCCGTTTCACAAGATGAATGAACTGCCCCAGCAGTGGGTTTCCAATTTCACCACAGCCGCTGCAGGCCCTTCTCTGTATTTGCACACCTTGCTGGGTTTTAACAGTGAGGACAATTGGTCACAGATCAGTTAGCCCCTGAGGCAAGGCAAGAAAGCTTTTCTGAGAAAAAGAAAGTCTGCAAAGCCTCCAGATGCTGACCACCACCTCAGAAGAATTGCTTTGAACTGAGCATTCCAAACAGCTGAGAATCTTCCTCTTTCTAAACCACCTCCCACCAACCCAGGGATATTCAGGCCGTTCCCATTGCCTTCTGGGGATATCTCCCTTGTTCAGAAACCAAGAACATTAAATTCGAAAGAAAACGAACATCCTTTAGCACCTACCCATATCAGGCACTGTAAAAGGTGACTTGCGTGCATTTAATCCTCAATTTATCTCCATTTTGAGTGTAGGTGTTATTGCCCCTATTTCACCAAGGGAGGAACCGGTGCTCCTAGGGCTCAAACCCCTGCCCAAAGTCAGCAACTGGGGTGGAGTCAGAAGGCAACGAAAAAACCAATCTGATTGACACAAAACCTGAGGCCTTTTCCACTTCATCACTGTAATCTTAGGTTTGTGGCTATGAAAAAAAATGCACCTAGACTGGGTTAAGGTCCACACAAGTCAACTTAATAGAGGAACTGGGTAGACTCCTAAGATCCTCACTGGGGAAGAAAAGAGGGAGAGGTGAGAAGTGGCCCCTGCACTGATTCAATAACATCGGTACATTCATTCATTCAACAAGTATTTACTGAGTGTTGTAAGTGCTAGAGGATGTTCTAGGTGCTGGGGATAGCCTGGATGGGGACAGACAAAATCCCTAGCTTCATAGAGCTTATATTTTAGTCAGGGAGAGAGATGATAAACACAAAGAAGTCATGACAGGTGGCGACAAGGGCAATGAAGAAAAATATGCAGCAGTGGGCCAAGGGGACAGGACAAGTGATGTTGGAAGGGTGGCCAGGGAAAGCCCTTTGAGGAGATGACCCTTGAGCACAGCCCTGCCTACAGTGAGGAGGGAGCCACCCACGGGGCTGGGGAGGAGGGGGTGGGCTGGGGGACCACAAGTGCCAAAGCTGGGAGGATTTCACTTGTCATGTTCCAGTAATAGGAGAGGGAGGAGTGAGGGGCAGGGCTAGGAGCTGAGGGCAGAGCACAGGCCACAGGCCGGCCCATGCAGACCCATGGAGCCACCCAGAGGATGGCTGGAAACACAGGTTGTTGGCCACCCTCAGAGTTACTGCTTCAATAGGTGGGGCCTGAGAATGTGCATTTCTACCAAGTTCCCAGGTGGTGCTCATGCTGCTGGCCTGGGGACCACACTCTGAGAGCCACTGATGTGGAGCCTTGCAGATCATGATAAGGCTTTGGATTATGTTCTCAATGTGTCAGGAAGGCACTGGAGGACTCCAAGCAGGGGATGAAGGAAAACGGTCTGTGAGGGGCAAGGGTGGAAGTAGGGAACCAGCTGGGGAGCAACGACACCAGCTCAGGCAGTGATAGTGAAGGTCTTGAACTAGGGTGGCTGGAGGGGGAGGGGAAATGGTCAGATTCAGAATATATTTTGAAGGTAGGACTGACAGCACTTGCCAGTGGACTGATGTGTATGAGAAGCAGAGAGAGAAATCAAATGACTCCTTCGTTTTAGAGCAACCTGCTGAGTAACGGTGGAGGCATTTGCAAAATTGGGGAAGACAGCTTTGGGATTGGGGTTCATTTTGAACATACTGATTTTCTGAGATGCTCATTTGAATGCAAGCAGGATAGCAAGTAGGTAAATAACTTACATGTCTCAAGCTCTGGGAGAGGTCCAGACCAGAGGTATAAATTTGGGAGGCACCATTTTCTAACCAGTATGTGCAATGATATGGCTGGATGTGATCATCAGAGAGTATAAACCAGCAACAGCCAGTACTGAGCCCCGCAGCACACAAAGGAGATGGAGAAGGAACCGCCAATGAAAAGGAAAAACCCAGGAGAATATGAAGTTGTGGCAGCTAAGAGAAAAAGTGTTTCCCTGGGAAGGGAGTGACCCAGTCCTGGTGACAGAAGAGGAATGATGAGTGGCCACTGGGCTTAGCAACCCGCACATGGAGTATTTGGGTGGTGGGAGAGACAAGGCTCAAAATATATGGAGAGAGAAATGAGTCTGTGCAAAGTTCCCATTTATAAGCAGGGTGTTCATTTTCATCAACACATTGTCAAAACGGAAATTCTCTCCTGTCAAGAATATACTTGATATTGCTGTGAAGACAGTTATTAACATAGGCTATTTATTTGCTTTTTTATGTGAATCATGTAAGATAGAGTTTATCAGAGTCCCTATGTTTGTTGGGTACAAACCTGCAGCAATAATACAAGCGATGAAGGTAACTTTATGTCAAGTTGTATGTTTTATGTATCCCAAGTACCAATAATAGAAGCAAATGTTGGTCAATTATTCTAGACGAAAGATTAAACTGTCTTTATATTCTCTCGGTAGAAAATTATATTACAGAATTTTGTCATGTGAGGAAACAGAGAACATGCAGAACCAAGAAAGGTAAGGGACAAGTTATATAAAACTGTGTCAGACACTTAAGTAATAAAAAAATTTTTTTCTGGATTTTGTAATGTTTGTGATCTCTACCAGCTTTTTAAAATTCTTAATTCGTTGTGACTTATTTTCTCATTCCACATATTTATTTTCATGCCTAGTTTTGTATTCATAATTTGATAATTTGATACTCTTACAGAGGCTTCCCCACCCAGAAAATTGTATAAGCTTCAGGTCCACAAAACCTGCATCCATCCCTGAATGGAGGGGACGGAAACCAGAATGGGATATGTTCAAGAAATGGTGGGAAGAAAAGAAGTACAGACAGCCACTATGAAAGCTCTTCAGTGGCACAGGAGTAAGGCCGGGGGGTGGGGAGCGTGGAGCGTGGAGGAGGGGTTACAAAAGGAAAGTTAAATCATGGGAGGAGTGCCTGGGAAATGACACCACAGATGTCTCACATCAATTGGAGATCCTTGGCTGTCACATCTTCTGGAGTTTTCAGTGATGGATAACAAGGGAGCTGGGAGCTTGGAAGATAGACCACACACAACTGAGCATCACCAAAGAGCCTGTATCTCCAGAATTTCTCCTGGTTCCAGCCTTACACTCTGACCTTGTGTGGGCACCAGAGAGAAAGGGAGGTTTGGCAGAAGCTGCATTCTAAATCACCTCAGGGACACAATTTCAGTGGGTTTTTAGCCATTGTTAAATGGCATTTGATTTTTGTTTAAGTAAAAGAGCCTGTTCCATCAAAATCTTATGGGCACACCCAATATCTATCAGAGATTAAAACACAGACACTGGGCTTCCCTGGTGGCGCAGTGGTTGAGAGTCCGCCTGCCGATGCAGGGGACATGGGTTCGTGCCCCGGTCCAGGAAGATCCCACGTGCCGCGGAACAGCTGGGCCCGTGAGCCATGGCCGCTGAGCCTGCGCATCCGGAGCCTGTGCTCCACAACGGGAGAGGCCACAACAGTGAGAGGCCCGCGTACCACAAAAAAAAAACTCCCAAGAGTGGTCACTGAATTCTGATTTTTACCTGAACAGTTAGAACGTGTGATTTTCTGTGTGAATGACTCCTGGTCTTACCCATTCAGCACTGCTCCCGCCCTCACCATAACTTGTTCTGCTAACCCCAAAGCACCTCTGGCTTCCACCTAGCAGGTACATGGACCACAGTTTCAGTTCAACTCCCATTGTGTCATTGAGGAAACTGAAAATCAGTTACTCTTCAGAGCTTCCAGATCCAGCTCTGAGACCAGAGCCAATGGTCTGGAGAATCCCCAAACATTGTTCTTTCCAGTGAAGTTGTATTTTAAAACATCATAATAGAAGTGACAGAAAACAATTCCTTCAGGTGGTGTAAAAAACTTCTCCAACAGGAAGAATTGAGGCTCTGTTTCCACCATGGTAATTCAGCTGATTGCTTGTACACAGCTCATGTGTGGAGTGGATAGCAATTTGCATCTATATCACGGCAGTTACACTAAACATTTACCCTTTGCAAAACGCCAAAGCGGATGCAGAGAGTTCTGCAGTTTATTTACTGCACAGCAGTACTCAGCTCAGGGGCCCACGCTCAGCACTGCCTCTTTTTATAACTGACACAATGGTGTCATCTGCTCACCAAGCTGTGTACCCCCCAAGGCAGTGTCTGTGAGGAGGAGGGTGCCTCTTCTAATTCACACAAAAGCACCCCATGGACTAGCAGTGGCCCCCACAGTGAAAATGGCTTACACGGTTTATCTTAATCCTCAGTTAGTTACTGCAACCTTATGAGGTGGCTCCTATCACGCACACTTCACAGCTGAGGAACCTGCCTCGCTATGGGTTTCCCACATTACACAGCCAGTAGGTGGTAAAGCAGGAATCGAACCCAGGTCTGCAGTGCCTAAGCATCTACAAAGATGTTCTGGTGCAGACGATGAAAAGCTGTATGGTTACCAGTGTCAATCTGACCTCACAACATTAACATACAGTCCCAGGGAGAATAGTCGCCGTGGGATCTTCCCCAAGTCCCCGTATGCCCCTTCCTCTCAACTATGCTCCAAAATAAGCATGTAAAAATGAAACCAAGTAAATTGGAAGGCTGTTGCATTAGCTATTTCATTGTGAAACATCACATATAAGAAAGCACATAAAACAAATGTATGTGCCACTAGAGATGATCATACTAAGTGAAGGAAGTCAGAAAGAGAAAGACAAATCCCATATGATATCACTTATATGTGGAATCTAAAATATGACACAAATGAGCATATCTACAAAACAGAAGCAGACTCACAGACATAGAGAACAGACCTGTGGTTGCCAAGGGGGGTGGGGGGAGGGAGAGGGTTGGACTGGGAGGCTGGGGTTAGTAGATGCAAACTATTACACTTAAGATGGGTAAACAACAAGGTCCTACTGTATAGCACAGGGAACTATATTCAATATCCTATGATAAACCATAATGGAAAAGAATATAAAAAAAGAACGCACATATGTGTATAACTGAGTCACTTTGCTGTAGAGAAGAGATTGGCATAGCATTGTAAATCAACTATACTTCAGTAAAAAAAAAAGAACAAACAAATGTATAGTTTAAATAAGAAAGTGAACACTCCTATAATCACCACCTAAGTCTAGAAATCACCAGCACTTCCGGAGACACCTTCCTATTAGTTCCTTCCCAGTCATAACTTCTGCCCGCATCCCTAGAGGTAACCTTCCCCTGACTTTTATGTTAAGGGTTTATCTTTTTTGATATCCACATATACATACCTGACCAATATGGTTAAGGTCACTTGGGCCAGAGTCTCTGTTCTAGGCATTTGAAATAAGATCCTTCCCCTCATGGAGCTTCTGTTCTAGCAAATTTGTGTCTGTTTTTGAACTTGATACAAATATCATGCAGACATATAGCACTGTATTTCTTCTGCACAACATTGTGATATTCACTCACTTTGTTATATGTTAGTTGTAGTTATCTTTCATTGCTCTCTATAGTAACCCATATACAAATGTTTCATAATTTATTTCTTCATTCTGTTGTTGATGGACATCTGGGTCGTTTCCAGTTTGGGACTATGAGCTTTCTCGTACATGTATCCAGATGGACATGAGAATGAAATCTCTAGTACATAGACCTATGAGTAGAATTGCTAGAGCATTAGATATGCAAATCTTCAAATTTATGACATAATAAAACTACTGTCCAAAAATGGTTGTACCTATCTACCATCTCACCAGCCATGTATGAGTTCCTAGTAATACACAATTTTGCAAGTACTTGTTATTGTCAGACTTTAAAATGTTTGCTAATCTGATGTGTTAGTGATATCTCAGTGTGATCTTGTTTTGCATATCTCCAAACATGCATTGTTGGATTTCCTCTTTTGTGAAGTGTCTATTCTAGTCTTTTGCTCACTGACAGTGAAATACAGAAGCAAACCTGATCTTGAGTATATGTCTGATACTGTCAGTCTACAGGTTGTCATTATAATTTGGATGGTATTTTTTTTTTTTTTGGCCATGCCACATGGCACACAGGTTCTTGGTTCCCCAACCAGGGATCAAGCCCGTATCCCCTGCAGTGGAAGTGAGGAGTCTTAACCACTGGACCACCAGGGAAGTCCCTAGATATTATTGTTGACATGATGACAGTTGTACCACAGGCTGATGGGGTCTAGAATTTGCTGAGCACCTATTATATGCCAGACACTATGCCAAGGAAGCTACAGCGGAAACTCACCTCAAAAGGTAATTCCAAGATAATTGTAAATAGAAGCAAAACAACAATGTAAAGACAACTTTTTATCATCTAATTCAAGATATTGGTCTAGCTAGAAAAATAAAATTGTTAAATTACAATGAAAAAAATTCATTTTTCTTTGAACATACTCTATTGATAGGACATTTGACTAAAGGAGAACAACAACAACAAAATGGAAAACAGAAGAAAAAAATCTTACTTCCTCAATCTACCAAGATCAAACGAGAATCTCATGTTATTGAAGGGAGCCAACGAGTATATTCCACTGTGTGAGAGAATTATAGAGAAACCCAGGGGCTTCTAGAGAAACTGGGACTTTGTGACATTTGCTCCCTGTTCGTGAAAGTAGGAGGGAATTAATATTGTTTATACACCAGGCATACATTACTTCATCTAATCTTCACAAACTCTACAAAATAGGTATTTTTTCATCTTACAGGTGAGGAAACGGTAGTTTGAGGGGTTATGACACTTTGCGGAGGTTACTCCCTAAAAAGTAGTGGATCTGCGAATTGAACTTGTCTGCCTCATTCCAGAGTTCTTTACATCTCACCACAATCCCTAGGCAGTGGGTCCAGAAAGCATGCCAAATGAGGACATTGTTGCCAAAGTCCAGGAGACCAACTGAGTCAGCAACACTGACAGGAGGCAGGGAGGTGGGGAGAATTTACCACAGAAGCCATTATTCTTTATGATTTATTAGGCTTTCAGAAGTGGGATGGCGAATTGCTGACATGATTTTCTGGTGCACTTTGATGAGCAGTTGAGGATACCAAAAGGACCCTCTATCTAAATTATCTCTCTAACCCACTATTCTATCTTTTTTTAAAAAAATTAATAGCTCTCCTTTTAAAATGAATTGCCTAGTTGGGGAGAGCAAGGGTCAAGAGCCCTGGGAAACTGCAGCTTAGTTTTGAGAAACTCTTGAGACATCCAGTGTCCATGGCAAGTAGGCGGTTATATAAATGGATTTGGGACACAGAGGACAGGTACAGGCTGGAGAAAATAAACTGTGGAACCATGACTGAAGTCACGTGCAAAGATGCGAGCACCTAAGGGATTAGGATAATCCCCAGGGCTCCACTATGTTCCTAGTGTTAATCAATTAATAGGCTGGAATTGGAAAATCCTAAAACACCAAAAGCAAATTCAGATGGTCCAAAATGACTCAAGATCCTCTCCCAGAATGTCAGTAGGAGAAAAATGCAATGATCTGGAGTCTCTATTTTTCCTCTAAAGACTTAACTGTTTCTAAGAGATCTGATCTCTTCAAATTTAACTCATTTGCAATCTAGTCTCTTAGTACAGGAGACCAGGATAAGTAGCCTAACTTCAGTTGTCTTTTTACAGTAAGAACCTAATCCTTCAGTCTGCGTTTCTTTGTCATACTGCACCCATCTCTTCTATTAATACAAGCGTAGATTCCTCAGATGTCTAGATCCAAACCTAAAGTCATCTAACTGCCAAAGGCTGTTTCATGTCCCTATTCACGGGGAATCTAGGTTGGAAAGACTTGGAAATATCGTTAGAAAAATGATCATCTGGGCAAAAAAAATGTCAAACTCATGGGCCAACATAATCCAAGAATATTAAAAGCCATAATTTAAGTCCAGGTGAGTCAATTACATTCCTAGATAAATTAGGAACTGATGCAAATGATTCAAATAATAGCCCTTTATTTCATTTACCTCCCTCATCAAAATATTTTGGACTATCTTCGATGTGATTATTTTGTTTAAATCAATACTTTTTTTTAACTTCAGTTGCCCCTAAATTAAACTATACATCAGTGGAATGCCAACATATAAAGAGAAGGAAGTTAATATAGACTGGAAACATTTCTAGTTTCACAAATAACCTTTTAAAGTATAAAGTAATTTTACTAACTACATACAAATGAACTGTGGACAGGTTGGAAAACTGGAGAGAAGTGGTTGTGCCGTTGGTTGAATTAAAACTGATGAAACAAAAAAGTCTTTGGAGGAGTTAGGGAAATGATCTCAAAGAACTCAACTGAGACTATTCACAGATTAAATTAAAATCTTTTCTGAAGCAACTTACATTTTAGGGTAAAGGGAAAAGGCAAAGGGTACTGTAGACTAAGCAAATAATAAAGACAGATTTGGGCACTGTCACTAAGGTACACACATATCTAATAATGGCAAAGCAAGGTGCTACAGAGAATAAATCTAAACTTTGTAGATGACGAGATTTTCCTTAACTGTAATCTAATAACTCCATCCACTTTAGAATTGATTATATAAATCTGAAAATTGCCTGTGAAAAAGATTTCTTACCACCAGATTCCTTGCTAAACCATCTGCATTACAAACTTCACGGGTATGGTTTCTCTCGAAAATACATAAAAGCTGAGTCTACTAAAGATACTGAAAAGATAGAGAACTTCTCATCTTCCCAACTGACAATACATCTCTTCAAAACTCTATGTGAGCACTGAAAAACTCAAAGGCTTTCAGAGGCAGGGCAAGTCACAAAGGTGAGAAGTGATCCTGAAATGGAAGGGTACATGCCCTGCCCCAAAGCAGAAAGGCGTTCAAATTCCAGATTTGTTTTGTTTACAAGATAGGTATTTTTCCCATTTACAGTTGAGGAAACAAAATATACACAGGTACATTCCTCCTGGAGTGGCCACTTTCAAACCCACGTACCAAGGATATTCTTCGAAGCATTATGTACAAGAGACTAGAAAATCTAATGATCCAACAATTAAATTCTACGCAGTCATTTAAAACTTGTTTTCTAAGAGTTAATGATAGAACCTATTTTTTCAATTATTGTCATCATTTTACTTGCAAACATTCCTCAGTATTTAAATGGGTTTAATAGGAAAGTTGGATACTGATTCAATAGTTAGATTTGGGGATAAGTTTTGCATTCAAATCCCCCTCTGCCACCAATTAGCTTTGAGATGCTAGGGAGGTTATTTAATCTCTAAGTTTCCTCACCTATAAAATAGGCTAAATGATACACTCTTGTGAATGTTACGAGAATTAAAATAAGATCTACATAAAGCAATATGCATAAGTTCCTATAATACAGCAGTCAACAAATGATAATAAATAAATTCTAACGAATCTTTTGGCTAATCGTGGCTATATTTTGCAATTACCTCATTCTAGTATTACCAAGGACCAAGGGTTAGGATCAAGCAAATTCTATATAAGACACATTCTGGCAGATATATGTTGAGATTGGCTGGTTTGTTTTAAATAGATGTGTTCTATAACCCCTACACTTAATTTGGGACGTCCAAACTCACTCTATTATACTGTATGACCCAGTATCTTGGACATTTCAATTGAGTGTTTACCCAACTGCCCGAGCTGATTCAAAGCTTTTTTAAAAGATAATTTTGGCCTTACCTGTCAATCTCATGAGGCCAACCTCAGATGACAGTTCCCATTCCAGTTGAGCTGAGACTGCTAAGTTTTCACTGCAAACTTTATGCTGTCATACCTCCTCTCCTGGCTCCCCAGCCATACACGCACAGAGGAACCGTCCTGCTCTCTACAGCCCGGCTACTCACACTGTGATCTATGGGTGAGCACTGTTAGCTTCACCTGGAGCTAATTAGCAATGTAGAGTCTTAAGCTCCTTCTCAGCCCTCCTGAATAAAAATCTGCATTTTAACTAGATCCCCAGGTGATCCATATGCACATTAACACTGGAGAAGCACTGCCCCACAGTACCTGCTGCTTTTAATTAACAAGATCATCAGCAGGTTCCAGGAGCCACTGAGAGATACACAGTGAACTGAGTTTATGAGACCCTGAAGCAGTGACACAGACTACATGTCCTTTTCCTTTGTGTTTTATGTTCTCTTGCTCATTTTTATGTAACAGCAAAGAAACACACCTGGACCATATTATCGTGACCTCAGAGAAAACTGAATTATCTGACTGGCTGAATTATACCTCAAGTTAATTATTCATATACAATAGTTTCCCCCTTATCCACAGTTACAGTTTCTGGTTTCAGTTACCCACAGTCAACCAGAGTCCAAAAAATATTAAATGGAAAATTCCAGAGATAAACAATTCATGAGTTTTAAATTGCGCACCGTTCTGAGTAACATGATATCTCACGCTGTCCTGCTGCATCCTGCCCAGGACCCTCAACCATTGACATTGTCCACTCCTGACACCCAAAATCAACCACGATATGATCATGGCTTGATGATCCAGGATCACCCAAAGCAGATGATCCTCCTTCTGTCATATGGTCAGAAGATCAATAGTAGCCTAATGATATTCACAGCACCTGCGTCACTCACGTCACTTCATCTCATCATGTAGGCACTTTAACATCTCACAACATCACAAGAAGGATGAGTACAGGTAAATATAAGATATCTTGGGAGACCACATTCAGGTAACTTTTATTACAGGATAGTGTTACAAATGTTTTATTTTATTATTGTTGTTGTTAATCTCTTACCGTGCCTAATTTATAAATTAAACTTTATCATAGGTATGTATGTATAGGAAAAAAACATAGTATATATAGGGCTCAGTACTGTTTGCAGCTTCAGGTATCCCCAGAGGGTCTTGGAACATATCCCATGTGGATAAAGGGGGACAAAAGGGGACTACTGTACCTCTGCAGTTTGGTTTTGGACATTAAAAGCAAATAACATCAGTTGAAAACTCTGAGTCCCCTAGTACAATTTTGTATTCAAATATATTCCCATCATTTGTAAAAGATCTTATGAGGTTAAACACTATTTTCAGAAATGCTATTTAAAAGCAGAATGTATATGTGAAGTCACCATATAGTGAGTACTTACTATATACAAGACACTGTGCTAACTATTTTGTATACATTATCTTATTTACCTAAGTACACAGTGCTAGAACTATTTTACAGATAAGATGAAGCTCACAGATTATGAACTTGTCTAAGATCACACAATTGTTAAATGACAAACCTCAGATATAAATCCAAACCAAAACTTCATACTAAACACTACTGCTCGGTCCATGTGATCCACAAAATTCTGAGACTGAGCCATATAGGCAGTAAATGCTGTGAGAATTCCTGCAGTCAAAAACACATCAAATATCTAATTTTGCTTAATGGAGTATCACCAAAACTTATTTGCTCATGGAGTCCCCTCCTTTCCCCCAAGCCTATAAACTACTGTTAGATCACCCTTTAGACATGTACCACAATGTACTAAACTTTACAACATTTTTTAAATGTTTTTAGAACTCCCTGTCACTCAACATTTTTAAGGCATATTAGGGACGCTCCAAGAAGGAATTCAAATGCTTACATGTCAAAGATATGGGCAGAACTGGTAACCCAAGAAATTTTACCAGGAAAATAACTTCTGGAATACAAATATTTCCACTTAGTCAGATATGCTTTGTTTAAAAAATGGAGGGACCATCTAGGGTACAAAGAATCCAAATGGGAAAACAAATTAAGGTGTCATACAGCACCTTAAAACACTCAGATTTTGTAAAATACTGAATCTACTCACCAAATACAAGTTCAATTTACCATTGATTTTCCAAAAAATATCTTCTACCAAACAAAGTACATCTATACACTGTGCTATAGCGCCATCATTTAAAATAAACAAACAAAACCTTAAGAGTCAAGGAGGGACTTCTCTCGTGGCACAGTGGTTAAGAATCCACCTGCCAATGCAGGGGACACGGGTTCGAGCTCTGGTCCGGGAAGATCCCACGTGTTGCAGAGCAACAAAGCCCCTGTGCTACAACTA
This sequence comes from Globicephala melas, assembly GCF_963455315.2. NCBI lineage: Eukaryota > Metazoa > Chordata > Mammalia > Artiodactyla > Delphinidae > Globicephala > Globicephala melas. Next base: position 93,901,590 of record NC_083316.1, read on the forward strand.
CTGAGCCAGCGCTCTAGAGCCCGCAAGCCACAACTACTGAAGCCCACGTGCCCTAGAGCCCATGCTCTGTAACAAGAGAAGCCACTGCAAGAAGTCCGCGCACTGCAACAAAGAGTAGCCCCCGCTCGCTGCAACTAGAGAAAGCCCACACGCAGCAATGAAGAACAAACGCAGCCAAAAATAAATAAAATTTTTTTTAAAAACTTAAAAAAAATGAGTCAAGGAGTTATTTTCTAGAGCATTATAAAATGAAGATCTGAAAAAGATTCTAATTATATGGATTCACCATTCCCAAAATAATACTTTATCTAGTTTCAAGATGGCAAAGTCCTATCCACCTCCTCCTCTTGAAAATCACCCCCAAAATGAACAAGAAACTGAAAAGCAAACTCAACTACAGTGCACCTAGGAGACATTATAACTGCAAACTATAATGAAAAGAGAACAGATGGAGGAATGGCAAATGCCTTAGCAAAGGAAGGTCAAATCTAAATGTTTGCAGAGGGAGAAGCCCATGAGAAGCAGGCTGATTAACTCACACAGACCCCAGATGGGCTCAGGAATTGCAGGGACCATGTACCACAAAGGCAGAGATGAGTCACTGGGCTGAAAACCAAGGGAGACTCAAGGTGCTGGGATCCAGCAGTGATAAAAACTGGGTAAAAATCCTGCCCTCGTGAAGCTGCATTAGAGGATGCAGGCAAAAGTTAAATTTAAAAGTGCTTTGGAAAACAAAGCAGGGAATGAAAAGTATTGGGGGGGTGGGCACAATTTAAATAGGATGGTACGTGGTTCTCACTGAGAAAGTGACATCTAAAAAAAGACAAAGGTAGGGAAGAACGTGTAGATACCTGGAACAGCAGGAGTAGTATGAAATGTTTCACTTTTTTTCAAAAGGCTTATTCTGATTTTTTAATGGAGAAAAAGTAACGGTGTGAGGGCTTGAGGTATAACATTGTTAGCCCTCACTCATATCTGGTTGTCTTCTTCCTGAGCACTCAGAAGATAACACACCCATGCCTATTAGTTAGCACCATGCAATTAGTTCTAGCCAATAAAACATGAATGGAAAGCATGTGCTGAGGCATTATTATCTGCTGGGACTCCTCCATGCTCTTTTCCTGCTGTAGTAACTTTAGAAACCGTGAGCTCGGAAGGTGGTGTCACAGAATATAGGGATCCTGATCCCTGTATCATCAGTGGAGGAGAGCTTTACTGATCTACAATAGATTTTGTGAGAACAAGAAATAAATTTTGGTTAAATCCAGAGGTTTCAGGGTTTACTAGTAGTAGAACTTAGCTATCCAACTAATTCATGGCTAAAGAAAGAAGACCTGTTAGGAAAATATTATAATGATCAGGTTAGAATGTTGGTAATGGTGGAGGTGGGAGAAGCTGGATTCTGAGTATTCTGAAAGTCAAGCCAACAGGGACTGTTGGAAAATTAGTATATATAAGAAACAGTTAAACCCCACCCTTTCAGTTTCCCAGCTCCACCCTATATTATCAGATGATGACCCTCCCTTCCACCTTTCTCCTCTCCACCTGAGCCTCTACCACTACCACCACCAATCACTTCAAAAGAAGACAGAAGAGAAAGTCTTTGAAGAAAACTGCAAGAGTTCCTTATTCAGGGACAGTAAGTCCTCAGTTCCTAAGGACCACTATTCCGACAGAAGATTGAAGAACTCTTCTTTGGAGAAAAATGAATATCCCCAGAAGAAAGACCTGCAGAGTGATTTGGGGGATCTGGGGGCTGGAATCTAACAAAAGCCACCTCATCACTTGATTAAGTGGTAGTGAAGTCCAATAGTCAATAATCAGCCTTTAGTGCTTCAATCTTTAATAGAAATAGCCCAAAACATGCAAACAATTGAGAAAATGCTCTAACAGGGAAGTCAGGAAAAAAGAGTGGAAAACTCAAAGGAATAAAGTAACAAAGGGAGGAAAAAAATTTTCAGAAAAATAATTTAAAGTCTAAGAGTAGTAAAAAAAAGATACCACATCAGTGAAACATGAACAGGATGCTATCAAAAAGAATAAGAATATGAAGTAGTCTAATAGTCACTAGTAAGACAGTTGCAAAAAGGTAGTGATATGAAATTAAGGGAAAGAAATCACCAAAGAAATAATACAAGAATGCTTCCCAGAACTGAAGGAAATAACCAAATTTCCAAAACATGGAACAGGGGAAAATAACACACACTAAGAAACATTACAAATTTTCAAAACAACAGAGAGAAAAACAGAAGCTAAAAGCTTCCAAAGAGGAAAAACAGGTCAGAAACAAAAAAATCAATAATCAAAATGGCATCAGACTTTAATAGCAAGACTGGGTGCTAGGACACAACAGAACAATGCCTTGAAAAATAGGAAAATGATTTCAAACGGTTAAGTGGGAGGTTAGAATAAAGAAATTTTAGAATGCAAGATTTCCAAAAATTCTACCTTCTCCAAACCTTTTCTCAAGATACTTACTGCAGAATATGCTCACTAAAACTAGGGCATAAACCAAGTCAAAGTAAAACATAGGATCCAGGAAATGAGGTTCAACTCAGAAGAGAAGGATGGGTTATTCCTGGCATAAGGGCAAAGGGAAGCTGAGGAACCAGCTAGTAACAAGCTGAGGAACCAACTAGTCCATATTGGAACAGGATGACAAAGAGCTCTAGGAGAGGTTCCCCAGGAAAAATAAAAACATAGAAATATGTTTGATCTGTGAAAATGCCACATTAGAGGCATTTTATAGAGCTTTTGGAAGATGTAGGACAACTTAGCTAGAGAGCCAAAGAAAATTCTGTAAACAAAATAGGCACTTATTAACTCCAAGGGAAAAAAAAAGTTGTACAAGAAAGGTAGACATAACAGATCTACTTAGCTAAATATTGAGCAATATTTACCTAGAGAGTTAAAATCCATTATAAGATGTTGGTAAGTAATGTCTAAAATTATTAGGAGAAAATGAACATTACTATAAATGCAGAAAAAACAAGTAAGAGTTAATGTCACTGACTCTAGGGTACTGGAAGGGGTAGAGGTGGGGGATTGGTAGGCCTCTGTTTTTTTGGTATGCATCTTTTACCGTTATTTGACTTTATAAACCCTGCATTTATTATTTTGGAGATATATAGATATACTATATAGATATTACTTAGAAGAGATAAAATACTTTTACAGCAGCTAACAGTACTCACCACTCTACCAAGGAAAGAAAGTTAGAAAATCCATGTTGCTCCAATAGTCTTAATAACACATGACAGGTGTACTATTCCAAAGGACGTTAGCTCTGTGCTTAAAAGACTTAAGGTCTTTTAAGGAGACCAAGACTTAGAAAAAAAGAAACCAGATCTTCAGAAGCAGTCATATAATCTGGCCAGTGAGCATAGATTCAAACTCATCTGAACCACATTCCAACATAAACAAAACCAAGGAATTTTTTTAGGTCTTCTAAAAGCATGCGGTATGGCATTTGAAAAACTAACAAACCACTGCGTTCAGATAAGATAAACAAAGGAACCTAGGAAAGAAAAGTATTTTTTATTATCCACAGGCAGTCAGACTATATAATTCACTTATGGCACATTTCAATTTTATTTTGACAGTATGTTACAAACTTACTTCTACATGCAGGCATCAGTCTAGCCAAAACTTTAAGGGCACTTTTTTCTTAACCATAACACTTATTCTTCTCTATCCAAAGATATTTCCGACAAGAGATGGCAAACTCAGAAAAGAAGCAACTCCATTAGTCTCAAAGATGAATGATCTCAGCATAGAATGCCCAATGGGGAAGAGAAATACTAAAAAAAAAAAAAAAAAAAAAGCTAAAAGGAAACAGTGCATTAGCTTTCTAACCCCTTTAGGAGTCAAAATGATTCCTTTCATTTTTATGTGTTTTAGCATTTCAGAACATTATAAATACCCTCATTTAAGCAGCCAGCCAGCACAATGGCCCATAGCCTCCCTTCTTTTCCCTCAAATACACCAAACTCCTCCCCAGTTGTGCCAGTTATTCTCCCTTACGCCACCCGCACAACCACCACCAGATCCCTGCCTTCCCAACTCTGCCCCCAGGAAGATGATCCCTGCTGTGTGCATCTCTAGAGAGCGCTTGCTGGCTGGCTGCCAGTTGGGTTTGGTCAACAGGCAGCCCCAGCAGATCAGGTGGAGGATCTTTCTTTCTGACTCCCTCCCTGTCTTGGGCACCACATCTTTAGCAACCGCTGCATCCCATGGCAACCCTTCCTTCCTGTTCTCACTCTCCCTGAGATCTAGTAACACTATTTCCCCTTGACCCCCTTGCTCTAGAGGCGGTAATGGCTTTAGGCTGTGGCTAGTCTATCCAGCCTCTCACCACTGCTTGTTTCTTCCTTTCAGGCTGCCCATATCTCTAAGCAACTCTTAACTTCTTTTCAATTGAACCAGCTAGGGTAATTCTATTACCAGCCAGAACTCTGACCAATTCATGATCTCAAAGCCTTTTTGCACTTCATGTTCACTATACCTAACGTGTTCTTCACTTAGCCCTTTTGTATACTGGCTCCTTAGAGATCAGGTGTCAAACTCCTATCACCCTCCTCAGAGGGGCTTCCCTGACCACCAAATCTAGTATTAGCTCCCACCTCAAGCACTCTCTTATTCCCTTCCATTTTTATCATCTCTCTTTCCTAGAAATTAAGCTCCTAAAAGTAGGAGCCTAACTAGGCTGTCTTGTTCACCTTTTACCCAGTGTACAGCATGGAGTCTAATAACAGCAGGAGTTAAAGACTTCGTGTGAAATGACGTGGTTTCAAATCAAACTTAAAAAAAAAATTCCTTCAAGTTTAATTTTTAAAGCAAAAGAGTCCCAAGACAATCTCCAACTCTTATGGGATGTTATTCCCATAAGCAGGTAAAACTCATTTAAAATGAATGTAAATGTTTGGTAGAACATAATTTCTTAAGAATATTCCCGCCTATAACACTAGTTCTCGATTGTTTTCTGTAGCAATCCAATAATTGATTATATTCCCACATGGGATACACTGTCAGGGTCTATCAGATAACGGGGACTAGTCCAAAGATTTAACAGGCTCAGATGGTGTTCAATCCCCCAAAGGTAGCTCTAAGTCCTACTACTTTCAAGAAAGCAATTGTGAATATGAGAATTAAGTTATTATACAGTATCACAGGGATATGCATGAGTCAACTCTTATTTATTTTAAAATTAAGACCCATCAAGCATTTGTAACAATTCACTGCAATTCAAACTTAACTACCAGAGCCCCATAACCCAAGAGTATGAATGTGAACTAAAGGGCCACTCATCTAAACCAAAATCTGTCCTATTATGGATCAGAAAAGAAATATTAGACAAACGGATCAGTTTAGACAGTTGATCCTTCTACAACACAGGTTTAAACTGCATAGGTCCACTTATACATGGATTTATTTTCAGTAAACATGTTCTACAGTACTACACAACCCCCGGTTGGTTGGATCCTCAGATGTAGAACCGAGGATGCAGAGGGCCAACCATAAAGTTATACTTGGACTTTCAACCGCAGGCAGGGTGGACACCCTTAACCCCTGCATTATGCAAGGGTCAACTGTAAATTAGTTTCATGTTACGCTTTTCTAATGATCATCTCCACAAGAATTAAAGCTAGTAAATGCCCAAAATAATTTTATATAGAACTTTAGCTCTAAGTTAATATATTCAGTCAAACATCTTTTCATAAACTGTTCTTATTTTCCATATAAACACAGAGAATTCCTGGAATGTAGATTTCTATAATTATACTTAACTTACTTTCAGCTTTTATTAAAAATGAAAGAAGTCCAAGAGAACAATTTATATGCAACTATACAATGTTTAAGTGGCTTTCCTATTCCTGTTAAAGCTTTATATTTAAAATGTCTACATAATATGTGCTTCACAGGCTTGGCACTATCGAAGTTTACCACACATGTGACTTTAGCAGCTTTATTGCACAATGATCTACGTTAACACTGCATATTTGTTTAGTTCACCCTATGTCATAAAGTGCTATTCGTAGGTGGGAAAGGAACAAAGCTTACTAAACACTGAAATTCTCCATGATATTTCCTACCTCAGTCAGGGAAAAGAAAGCTAATTTAGTGCTACCAACCTGAATAGCAGATTTCCATTTATATATATATATATATAACCAGAAAGAAAAAAAAAAAACAGATCTAAGAGTTTTGTTTAGTCAATTAAAATATGTCAAAAGAATTCCAAGATGATTAATGTTAAATGCCTAACAGTCTAGTTTCTGAATACTCTAACTTAAAAAAAAACTAACCAGTTTAAATAAAAACACCCAAGAAAGAATCTTCCAAAAATGAAGATAAAATTTAGATAAAATGAGATTCTTCAAATTCAAAGAACTTCTAACTTTAACAAAGGGTACACACAATCGTTATGATTTTAATTGTTATTCCTAAACAATTAAATTTGTATTTTTACTTGCTTATATGACAAATGCTTACTACCAATGAGTCATAGAAAATGCCATACAACTGACCAGATAGTTACTTCACATTTTATAATATGTTTAATGACACTAAAAATGTATCAAGAACTTTTCAAACATGCGAACATAAACCAGAACAATCTGATATATAATATTTGTGCCAAAGAATGAAAATTACAAGACACAAAAAGAAAGCAAAAGTATATGACAATTATCAGTGTATCTTCACTAATATTTATGAAAAATAATTATTTGATATAAGCTCAAATATTTTCATAGAGGAACTAAAAAAAAAATTGAAGAAAAAAAATTTCCCAAAAAATCATATGAAGTGAAAAGCTTCGTATATTAGCCAAGAATTTTGTGTTTCCTGCAAGAAACCATGGTTCCTACACATGCAAGTATGGGCATTACAGCTAAGAGAACTCTTAAAAATGTCCTTAAGAATACAGTTTGTGGTCTTCAAAAAACAAAACAGTAGTATTCATTTTCCAGGCAATATATTCTGAATATTAAATACATAATTTTTCACTTAAATATACTACCGTTTCTATGGCCTTTTTTTACCTATCTATACCTTTGTTTTCCCATTAAAAATGAATGCACAACACAATGCTTAGTACTAATTTCTATCCAGAAGGCATTTAAAAAATATCTTCTCTTAGGACATAAACATGATATAAAAATGAAAAACCAAACACAAAAGAAGCACAATAAATACTTTTGTATCCCTTCCCCCAACCCCGAAACAGGAATGTAAGTAACAGCAACACAAGCTGACATAAATAAATTAGATTTTCCGTGCATAAAAAGATAATCCAGCTAACCATTTCAGTGTTAACTATGAAAAAGTACCTTTTTCCCGGTGTTTGTGAAAGGCAGGAAGGCTGTTTAGGCTTTCGGTTTTAAGAAGAAACATACACAAAAAACAAGTGTGGCGACAGGATACTTAGATGATATGTAATGAGTTACAAAGGTTAACACCAAGGCATTATTTTGCTCACATTTTTTATCCTAAGTCACATCAGATGCTTAAACTACATGGTCTCTTGGTATTCTAGATATTTTGCTGTGATGGGTTCTTCAAGCTGAATTCCTCCACTGCCCATTAATGCAAATGCTGGGTACATAGTATGCGAACAGTCCACTTGGCGCTCATAAAGGCATTTCATGTGATCCATATCATAGAAACCCACTTTGCCTTTATCATAGTCGAGGAAAACCCCTATACTTGTTGGCATGGGGAGAACTCGGTTTTCAGGTTCATTAGAAGAAGTAGGTGACTTGGGAATAAAAAATTTCTTCATGCCTATAGTAACTAACGTAAAGGGTTGTGAAGAATCAAAACAGGTATCCTCACTTCCGCTGTCATGCCCACTGTCTTGCTCGTATCTAAAATGCAACACAGACAGACAAAGCAGAATCTTATCTGTATCAGCACAGGCTTTCAAGTAGCTTCAAGACATTTTCACAAGATAGTATATATTGAGTTAAAATTGAAATCAGTTGTACATCAAAACCTTTCTGGTAAAAACCACAATCAATTAAAAACAGAAGGACTACACATTGCCACTTAGAATTACACCACAAACTCAGCCCCAAATTCTGCCATTAAGTAGCATCCATTTTTACCTATATTATCTGAGAACCTAAAAATACTAAGTTTGGCCTAACAAAAATAAAACAGGGGGAAGGGAACTGAAGGGACTTGACAAAGATTAAATATTCCTAGCACAAAAATCGTATATAAAACAATTAAAAACCAAGACAGGCCCCCTAATCCAAGGAATTATCAGACTAAGTAAAATAAATGGGCACTGCAAAATAATGCAGGAGAAAAAAACATGTTTCATTCTCCTGCTAAGAACTATATCTACTGGTTGGGAGCTCTACATGGATCTATGATGCAAGCAAGTATTATGAAGGTTTTTCTTCCCCCCTTGATTATAAAACAGTAACACCTTGAAGAAAATTTTGATACAAAGTTCCTTCCATTTTTTCCCTATGCATGATTGCTTCTTATATATTTGTGATAATACTACATCAACAACTTTAATCGGGTCTTTTCACTTCTAATATTTCTCATGTTGTAAACTTTTTTAGCATTATTAATAATAATCTACCAAGTAGACATGCCACTATGTTTAAGGGACTATTTCCCTATTTCAATTTTCGCTGTTATTTCAATTTCTCATCTTGGTGCAAAAAGTTTTTCCTATTACTCAGATTGTTAATCTGGGATTTCTGTAGACATAAATGGTCAAAAATTACTTGACTGGACTAGTGCACACTATACCATCTAACAAAAATAAACTGTACAGTCTCCATTAAGTAGTCAAACTCAAGAAACTGGAATTCTCTGCCATGGAAACACGTTTACCATGACCCAATTTTGTAAGTACTTACGGGACAGTTTAAAGAATTGTATCCTTTAACAAAGAACAACTTAATATCAATTGTGAAATATGGCATTTAGAGGCATTTCACTATTTATGCAATTTTATCACATCATTAAGGTACCTGATTGAAAGACTTTGAAAATTCTAAATTGCGAAGCTATATCATAATCAAGAGGTGTACCCAAAACAGACTTACTTCCTCACAGCATGAGAAATTAACTGCTGAATCTCATTATTCACTGTGTGAATACAACACAGCCTGACTCCTTTTCTTAGCCAGCTAGCTACATAAGCACAGCCAAAACACCTGAGTCTAAGAAATGTGTACTCTAAATACTAAATACTCGAAATGCAACAAGTAAATCCAAGTCTATTTTCAGTCTCACCTTGCTAAACCAGGATGTTTACTTCCTAAAGAACTAAAGAATTATCAGTAGAAGAATCTACCTTGGACTAACTGTATCCCGGGGAGTCCGGAGCCATTCTTGCAGTTTATCACTGGAAGCAACTCCCACTTTTACCAGGTATGAATATGGTTCTACACGGAAGGCCCAAAAGTGCTTCCCTTTTGTGATTCCAACATCTCCAATGATGTAGTCTAAGCTTGTGTAGTAACCCACTTGGATCCGCTCTGCAGCAAGCAGAAGATTAAATCCAGCTCTGCTCTCTACATGGTCTCTCTTCAAGTTCAGCAAGAGGTGTTCATTATTGTAGCCGCATTTTTCATCAAAAAGGAAACTGAAAACTGTAAACAGAGCAGAAAATTAGTCTGCAAATTGTTAGCATTTCTACAATCTATGGTTAAATTTAACAGGTTTTTCAAATAGAAATTACTAAAAAGATATAGGAAGAGGAATATCTCATTCTACCCTACCCAAACTATGACAAAACAAAACCCCAACTTAGAAATAATTTCCAGTAAATTCTCTGTACCTGAAAATCTTCAGAAATTTCAAAGCAGAAGAAACATTTTAAATGCATGAGAAATTTATGAATGCAGTTCCTTGGAATAGATATAGCAAATCTATCCTAAGTATTTTACACTCTTGAATCTGTCCTTTTATCCCTAAAATAAGCGGCTATACATTTTCAAAAATATCTGTGTATTTTATTAAAATTTTATTCCAAATTTTATAAATATGGAAACTATTAGCAATTTTAATAAGGTCTTTTCCTTATCAATCAAGATGGCAGACATGAGAAACAGTGTACAGTGTTAAAAAAAAAAAGCACAGGCTTTGGGTTCAGAGAGACCTGGGTTTGATGCCTGGCTCAAGCATTTAACTAGAGTTTAACCTAAACTTTGATTTCCTCAACTACAGAATGGAGATAATGTTGCCGGTGAATTTAACGTTCTTTCTTCCTCACGAAAGAATTTGGAGAATTCCAAATTCAAGAAGTGGATTTATTTAGAGAGAAACACACTCCACAGACAGAGTGTGGTCCATCTTGGAAGGCAAGAAGCCTTGGGAGAAACACACTCCACAGAGTGTGGTCCATCTTGGAGGGCAAGAAGCCGTGGGAGAAACACATTCCACAGACAGAGCGTGGGCCACCTTGGAAGACAAGAAGCAAGAGGCCTCGAAATACGGCGTGGTTAGTTTTTATGGGCTGGATAATTTCATAAGCTAATGAGTAGGAGGATTATTCCAATTATTTTGGGGAAGGGGCGGGGATAGCCAGGAATTGGGCTACCACTCACTTTTTTTTTTTTTTTTAGCATCTTTATTGGAGTATAATTGCTTTACAGTGGTGTGTTACCACCCACTTCTTGACCTTTTATGGTTGGCCTCAAAACTGTCATGGTGCTAGCAGATGTGTCATTAACATGCTAATGTATTACAATGAGTGTATGAGGCTCAAGGTCTACTGGAAGTCGAATCTTCCGCCATCTTGGACCTAGTTGGTTCTCACTAGTTTTCTTCATGTACTATGGCTACATCTTTCTTTTAAAGGTTGTGCCCTGCCCCTTCCCTCCTGTTTCAATAACACTACTCTTCTATCAACTTAAACCCATTAAGCCTAACATTTGGTGGCTGCTAGCCCCCAAAGTGGAAACATTCCAAACGCCCATCAATAGATGAATAGATAAAGAAAATGTGGTATATACGTACAATGGAATACTATTCAGCCTAAAAAAGCAAGGAAATTCTGATACATGCTACAACATGCATGAACCTTGAAATAAGCCAGTCACAAAAGGATTATGTGAATCCATTCACATGAGGTACTTAGAATAGGCAAATTCATAGAGGCAGAGGTAGAATAAAGGTTACCAAGCTCTGGGGGAAGGGTGGATGGGGAGTTACTGTTTAATGGGCATAGAGTGTCAGTTTGGAAAAATGAAAAAGTTCCAGAGATTGTGACTGGTGATGGCTGCACAACACTGTTGAATGTACTTAATGCCACTGATCTGTAAAAATGGTTAAAATGGCAAATTTTAACTATACAATACCACAATTGTAAAAAACTGTCTGCTAACAAGCTAAAACTATTCTCCATATGTGATTTGACCAGTCTTCCTGGTAATGCCTATTGCCCTGGCATGGCAATTCACACTGTCTCTCAATCTCAAAAGTCTCCCAGTTTGCAAAATAAATTCAAACGGTCACCCTATTCATGTGGTTTCTCTTGGAGAAAAGAAACACAGTTTTTAACGTTTCCTTTCCTCCATCCCCCTTCACTTTGTCACTGAAAACAGTAGCTACTTTTAGGTTTCCTTTTTCTTCCAATTTCAGTCAGAGACTAGAAAAGAAAGCGGAAACTGCATAAACAGTAAAATATTTACTTAATACTTGCAAATGGATCCTAAAACTCTCTTTTGGATTTTATTAAAATTCAAGAAAAATAATTTGAGGCAACCCTATTTATTTGTATTTCTTTTTAATTAGCCACAATGTACATGAAAAACAGAGTGAATAGTACACTCTGGACAAAAAGGGAAGGATGGGCAGAGTGCACAAAATATAGGTACATAAGCCACTAACAATGGGCAGGAGCAATGAGGTCTAAAAGCCAAATAAAGGAATCTCTGAGGCCGTGACCAACTGGGCACAATGATTTCCTGCTCACCAGGATGAGCACAACTTTGGTTCTAAATGTCCCTTACCCACGGAGACACTGTAGTGAACATCAACTTAACCTGTAAGTCATTCTCATTCTATAAAAATTTACAGGTGTTGTTTAAGTAGTATCAGTGGTTATTAACTTGGAAAGGGGAGGGAAGATTGCTGGGCAGGAGGAGCTTTTAGTGTAGGAAAAAGCTATCCATGTGGTTCTAATAACTGCCTTCCATCCCCATGTGCTCGTAATCACTGAGTTAGAAAAGCCAGACAAGTCAGAATTAGGTAAATTAAAATTATTCTTCCCATTGTTGTACCAATAAATTTTTTAAATATCTGCCTAGAGTCTATGTTAATAGAGATTTCTATAAACTGATCAAAAATACAGAATTATACTATTTAATACTTGTAAGCTAGCATTTATGCTATTTTAATCCCAAATTAATAGCCCTGCTCACTCAAATGTCATGTTTTTTCTGTATCTGATGTCAGTCAGAAATCTAATCCTGTTCTCAGCCTAGATGGTGAAATTCAAGTATTCAGTCTATTTCTAAATCCTAGCTGGGTATGGAATCTACTTTTCTAGAGTATTTTACAGATGAGAGGTGGTTTTAATGTAGGTCTGCATGGACACATTAACTGGTTTATTTTTTATCACAGTCTTTTCCAACTCTATGCTTTTCTTATTCCCACTATTCACAATACCTGGAGCTGGAGGAGTATGAAGAATCAATTCCCTGCTGCAAGGACTGCAGATTGAACCCTTGTAGGCTCTTACTCTGAAAGCATAGTTACAATTACTTTCAAGATCGGAAATGACTTTACTTGTGCCACACACTTCTATCTCATTCCAAGACAACATTTCTTCATCTCTATTAATCTTCCGGTATTCGAGGACATAGCTATCAGCTTTATCCTTTTCTGGATGGTGCCAATTTATCAAAGCATTGTTATAAACTTTGCTCTGTTCCTCATTGATCTCTGGCACATCTATGCCTGAAAGAATTATGAAATAGAAAACAATGTTAAAATATTATTTCAGAACCTTTATTTTTCCTCAGTAAAAATGATTTATTGACAATAAAGGATTTCTCTGCTGTTCAAGAACTTTCTACATTTATTATACTGTGTATAAGAAAAAGAATAAATCCTGCAAATACAACAGGATGTTGGACTTTGAGGACATGCTAAGTGAAATAAGTGAGACATAGAAAAACAAATGCTGACTGCGTGATTCCACTTTCGTGAGGTATCTAAAGTAGCCAAATTCATAAAATCAAAGACTGGAATGGTGGTTACCAGGGGCTGAGGAGCAGGGAGAAATGGGCGCTTATTAATCAACAGGCATAAAGTTTCAGTTAAGCAAGATGAATAAGCTCTAGAGATGTGCTGTACAACTTGTGTCTGTAGACAACAATACTGTATTGTATACCAGATATAGAGGCTAGATCTCACGGTAAGTTTTATCATAATAAAATTTAAAAAGGAAAGTAAATTGAGATTTTAAAAGGTATATTTATGTTTATAACTGAAAGGGGAAAGAAGACTGAAAAATAAGACAGACAAAATAAGTAAAACTCAATTTTAGCTTTACATATTAATTCTGAAACACCATAAATTAAAATTTTTAACCACATACTCTTCAATTTCCATCTACTGAATAACAACCCTAGACTTGAAATTTATGTGTCCTCCTAAAAATTATTTTAATAAATATTTTTAAATCTAAGTTTGGTCAGTATAATAATAAACAAACTTCAATAAAACATTATATAGTTTTCTTTCATATTATCTTCCACAGAGTTGCAAAGCAACTTATTTATTTATTTTAAAATTTATTTATTTATTTATTTGGCTGCACCGGGTCTTAGTTGGGCATGCGGGATCTTCGTTGCCCCGTGCGGGATCTTCGTTACAGCGTGCAGGATCTTTAGTTGCAGCATGCGGACTCCTAGTTGTGTCATGTGGGATTCAGTTCCCTGACCAGGGATCGAACCCGGGCCCCCTGCATTGGGAGCATGGAGTCTTAACCACTGGACCACCAGGGAAGTCTGGCAAAGCAATTTAAATGACTTTTTCTTGGTATAAACAAGATACGTATTTTTTTAAGAAAATCAGAAACTACATAAAACACACACAAATTAAGTAACTCAAAGATTATCACTACAATAATTTTGTGTAGCTCCTGCCAGTGTTTTTCTTCCAGTGGCATTCCACTGTAGCAACATTTAACTATTTTCAGAAACATGTTTCCAATTTTTCACTAAAAATACAATGTTTAAAATATCACAGCTAAATCTTTGTGCATATTCATAATCTTTTCCATAGAATAAATTCCAAACAGCTTAACTGCTTTGGTCATATGGTAAAAATAAGCTATAGGAGTTACACATGCACACACACACATAAATAAACACATATTTATATCAAATCACAGAGAAATACATGAAATGAAAAGCAGAAGTCTCCCTCTTCTCCTTATCCTCCAGCTATGTACAAGCAATGTACAGCATAAGTATGTCTACGTGTGCATTTGTGCAACTGAATGTTATGCAGCCATGGGATCTGAAAAGTCATCCAAACTACATTTTAAAGTTAAAAAAGAAAAGCTAGTTAAAGAATAACATGACTGGAATGCTCTACGTGCATGCAGGAAAAAATGAGAAGAGCATCCATCAGCAGGAAGCTGGGTGACCAGCAGCTTTCCATTCTGACCCACCCGTTTTACTGGTCCTTCGTTATGCACTGGTATAACCCGAGATTACCCACACTCAACTTCCTTTTTCCAAAGACTGTTTGGGGACCCCCAGGGAAGGGAGGACCTTGTACTCCTAAGTAAACTAGCATGTATATAAAAAACAATTCAAGTATACATTTTGGAAAAAGAAGAAAGTACAGTATATGAAATAGAATCAGCATTTCAAATATCACCACATATTTGGAAAAACAAGATCATCATAATAGACAAGAAAAGTATATACCTGACAGAGATACAGGTATTGATTGGAAGAGAAAGGTGGTCATAGTAATAATCCTTCAGCGTGTTTAACTTTTAAACAAGACAAATTTCCTCTGACTGAATACAAATCTATATATCCATACCTGTACAGTAATTAAACTATAAGTGTACTTTTCCAAGGACTGTAATTGTTCACCATTATTAGAAGAGAAATCTGAGGGAGATGAACAACGTGAGAAGAAAAAAGGAAAGGTAGACAGACCTCCCTGCTGGGGAGCAGCAGAACACAAACACAACCAAATGTGAGGGGCTGAGTTGCCCGCCCTAAAACTCATATGTTGAAGTTGTAGGCCCTAGTACCTCAGAATGTGCCTTTATTTGGAGAGAGGGTCTTTAAATAAGTAACACAGTTAAAATCAGGTCGTTAAGGTGGACCCTAGTCTACTATGACTAATAGGACTGGAGTCCTTATAAGACGAAATTTGGACTCAGACATATATAGAGGGAAGACCACGTGAAGACACGAGAAGACGGCTATGTGCACACCTAGGAGAGAGACCTCAGAAGACACCAACCCTGGCGACACCTTCATCTCAGACTTCTAGCCTCCAGAATCCTAAGGGAATTCCCTGGCGGTCCAGTGGTTAAGATGTGGGCTTTTACTGCCAAGGACCTGGGTTTGATCCCTGGTCGGGAAACTAATATCACCAAAAGCCCCAAGGTGTGATTGATAGATAGATAGATTAGATAGATAGATAGATGGGGAACTAAGATCCCGCAAGCCCCAAGGTGTGATAGATAGATAGACAGATAAATAAATAAATAAAACCTTTTACTGCCAGAATCCTGTGAAATTAAATTTCTGTTATGTCACCCAGTCTGTGGTATTTAGTTTTGGCAGCCCTAGCAAACTCATACAACAATGTAAACATTTAAACATCTTAGAGTCATTTTTAGCCTGGAGATATCATTTCTAGGTTTCTGCCCTAGGGAAACTCATACACACGCACAAAGAAACACTGACAAAGATGTTCAACAGAGCGTTGCTTACAACAGAAAAGAAAACAGGAACAGACTGTCTCTCAGTGGGAAACTTACTAACATAATGGAATACTGTAAAGTTAACATATAGCTATAAACCAGAATTTCATGTATTAACAAATATTTATCTTAAACTTAATTTCTCAAAAAAACAAATTACAAAAAAAGATACATACAATGTGGTGCCATTCACACAATGTTTAAAAACATACAAACCAAAAGAATCTAGCTTCTGTGCATAAAAACTTGGTTATAAAAACATAAATGGCATATGATTTTAGCATATGATGGTCTGGGCAACTGAGATGCTGCATTATAATGTCAAACTAAAGAGAATTTGTGTTTCTCCTACACAATGTGAATTCAAACTAAAAAAGTGAAGGTATGCTGTTACTAAAACTCACCACTAGAGAAAAAGGACAATTCTCCAAGAAGTTCTGTTTGTTTAGATGTATTAACAACATAGTCTTCAAAAGAAGTCTGAGCCGCAGGTCTAAAGCTCTTCAAAGATTCTGTAGCTTTCTGTATTCTACAGACAGACATAAAATATTTTACACAAAAATGATTCTTTAAAAAGGCAAATCAGACTAAGTATTTTCAATGAGATTAACAAAAGAAAACTTCACTCAACATTCAAGTTAAGAGTGAAGCAAGAGATACCGCACATAACACAGCATTCTGAACCACTCAGAGCTACAGCTGAAACATAAAGCAGCATTTAATGACACTGCTAGAGAGACTGTCAGTTCAAAGTTAAATACCTGAGGTGGAGCTGTTTTGCGGTCTGAACAAAGCAAGACTGATCTGTCTCCTTCAGCACTTCTTGAGCGTATCCCACGAGTCCGTTGTTCTCTAGCAGCCCCTGATACTCTTCCATTTGAGTCTGAAATTTGTCTAATCTTAGTTTCTTAGAAGCATCAATTGCCTTCAAAACAGATGATTTCCTTTCTTCTAGGATTTCAAAGAGCTTTTCAAAATGTGTAATTGCGTCTTCTTTAGCCCGCTCTCCATTACACTATTATAAAATAAGCAAAGCTTTACCTCATCTGCTGAATCCAAATGTCTTTTCAAGAAAGAGTCACAATTCAACAAAACAAACCCAAATACTGGAAAGAAAAAGATTTTGTCTGACTCCTTGTTTTCAGAACAATAATTTGGCATCAAATATGCTTACTAAGGAATGATCAGCAACTCTGAGACATACTTTGTAATTTTATAATACTATATTTCCTTAAGCTTTCAATCTCCAAAGTCCAGCAATAAACAATTTATTCAATGAAATAAGAAAGCAACGTTCAATTTGTATACAAAGGAACTTGAGGCAGAAATGAACTGATTTAACCAAAGACACAGGAAAATACAATCTTGCACTTATTTATTTTCATTCATTTCTAATTCAGGAAATTTTATCCTTTCTACCATATGCCAATTTTTTAAAAAGTTAAGCCACAGCTATGAAACTCAAAAAAATTACATCCTATACTAAGTAATAAAAATGTAACTCTCTTCTCTTCAAATTAATATTTAGTTATATATAATTGTAATTAAGCTGTAATTTAATTAATATTGATTTAATTATAAGTTATGCAAATTAACTTCTTTATGCTTAAGTTTTTCCTCTTCTGAAAACTAGGGGTAAGAGAGACCATTTAGGTTTTTCTGAAGATTGAAAAAGATTATTCACATAAAATGCCCACCACAATGTCACATACTCGCAATAAACATTATTTTCACTGCACACATAGCTATTCCTCTACTTTGCCATAAAATGATCCTCTCTGTAGTGCTTATTAAACATTTTGAATGTCCACAAAATCAGAGCTCGACCTGATTTTGAAAATAAGACCAGCAAAGCACTTACAAGCATTTATCATAATAGACTCATAGCAGCAGCCAACAGAAGAGTCTTCAAGAACATTCTTAAAAGCTGACAATATATGGTAGAAGTGCATTGCTCATTTTCCAATGGCTTCTGGCCAACATTTAAAATGAAAGGAAATTTTTTCCAGATTTCCTTCTCTGATTCCTAACCTCAACAGCCAATTTTTTTAAAGGAGGATAGGAGGAGAGAACAGAGGGTAGTGACATTCTGGTAGTATTTCAGTGACATATCACATTAAGTTCAGAAATATCATTACACATAGATCAAGAGAAGACTTTTTCCAGCTAAGTATAATTATAGGTAAAAAGACAGTGTCACAGTCTTCACTGAGTAAAATTCAAGAATGGAGACAAATTCTCTAGTGCAGTAGATTCTTACTGATAAGCCTACAAATGCAGCTTAGGTCAAAGGCAAAAGAAGAGGTTAAATAATTTCTCCAGGATCCCAAAGCATCAATGCCTACATGAATACTTGATGCCTGAGTTCCTCAGTTTTCAACCTACTGAATGACAAACTCAAAAACAAGCACTGGGTTTCCTTCTCTCAGAAGTAAAGGCAGGCTGACTGAGAAAACCAATAAAGACAAATCTAAAATTACCACAGACACAATCCCTGAAGCAACCTACTATCTAGATGATAATGTGCTATGTGTTCGGGGATTACAGTAAACTGAGAGAGTCTGTCAATCAGATACAAATGTGAGAAACAGAATCCTACTTTTAAATTACATGAAAATGCAATCTGTGACTAACAGAAAAATAATATTTAAAATATTAAAGCAATACTGGTAATATGGAGATTGGTTCAAGACGGCAGAGTAGAAGGATGTGCTCTCATTCCCTCTTGCAAGAACAACAGAGTCACAACTAACTGCTGAACAATCATCGACAGGAAGACACTGGAATTCACGAAAAAGATACCCCACATCAAAAGACAAAGGAAAAGCCACAATGAGATAGTAGGAGGGGCGCAATCACAATAAAATTAAATCCCCTAACTGCTGGGTGGGTGACTCACAAACTGGAGAACACTTATACCACAGAAGTCCACCCACTGGAGTGAAGGTTCTGAGCCCCACGTCAGGCTTCCCAACCTGGGGGTCTGGCAAGGGGAGGAGGAATTCTTAGAGAATCAGACTTTGAAGACTAGCAGGATTTGATTGCAGGACTTTGACAGGACTGGAGGAAAAAGAGACTCCACTCTTGGAGGGCACACACAAAGTAGTGTGCACATCAGGAGCCAGTGGGAAAGAGCAGTGACCTCATAGGAGACTGAACCAGACCTACCTGCTAGTGTTGGAAGGTCTCCTGCAGAGGTGGACGGTGGCTATGTCTCACCATGAGGACAAGGACACTGGCAGCAGAAGTTCTGGGAAGTACTCCTTGGCATGAGCCCCCCCAGAGTCCGCCATTAGCCCCACCAAGGAGCCTGGGTAGGCTCCAGTGTTTGGTCACCTCAGGCCAACTAACCAACAGGGAGGGAACCCAGCCCCACCCATCAGCAGACAAGCAGATTAAAGATTTACTGAGCTCTACCCACTAAAGCAACAACAAGCTCTACCCACCACCAGTCCCTCCCATTAGGAAACTTGCACAAGCCCCTTAGATAGCCTCATCCACCAGAGGGCAGACAGCAGAAGCAAGAAGAACTACAATCCTGCAGCCTGTGGAACAGAAGCCACATTCACAGAAATATAGACAAAATGAAAAGGCAGAGGCCTATGTACCAGATGAAGGAACAAGATAAAACCAGAGAAAGACAACTAAATGAAGTGGAGATAGGCAACCTTCCAGAAAAAGAATTCAGAATAATGATAGTGAAGATGATCCAGGACCTCGGAAAAAGAATGGAGGCAACGATCGAGAAGATGCATGAAATGTTTAACAACAACCTAGAAGAATTAAAGAACAAACAAACAGAGATGAACAATACAATAACTGAAATGAAAAATACACTAGAAGGAATCAATAGCAGAATAACAGAGGCAGAAGAACAGATAGGTGACCTGGAAGACAGAATGGTGGAATTCACTGCTGCAGAAAAGAATAAAGAAAAAAGAATGAAAAGAAATGAAGACAGCCTAAGAGACCTCTGGGACAATATTAAACAAAACAGTGTTCACATTATAGGGGTCCCAGAAGGAGAAGAGAGACAGAAAGGACCTGAGAAAATATTTGAAGAGATTATAGACTAAAACTTCCCTAACATGGGAAAGGAAATAGCCACCCAACTCCAGGAAGTGCAGAGAGTCCCATACAAGATAAACCCAAGGAGAAACACGCCGAGACACACAGTAATCAAATTGCCAAAAATTAAAGACAAAGAAAAATTATTGAAAGCAGCAAGGGAAAAACGACAAATAACATACAAGGGAACTCCCATAAGGTGAACAGCTGATTTCTCAGCAGAAACTCTACAAGCCAGAAGGGAGTGGCATGACATACTTAAGGTGATGAAAGGGAAGAACCTACAACCAAGATCATTCTACCCACCAAGGATCTCATTAAGATTTGATGGAGAAATCAAAAGCTTTACAGACAACCAAAAGCTAAGAGAATTCAGTACCACCAAACCAGCTCTACAACAAATGCTAAAGGAACTTCTCTAAGTGGGAAACACAAGAGAAGAAAAGGACCTAAGAAACAAACCCAAAACAATTAAGAAAATGGTAATAGGAACATACATAGTGATAATTACCTTAAACGTGAATGGATTAAATGCTCCAACCAAAAGACACAGGCTTGCTGAATGGATACAAAACAAGACCCATACATATGCTGTTACAAGAGACCCACTTCAGACCTAGCGACACATTCAGACTGAAAGTGAGGGGATGGAAAAAGATATTCCATGTAAACAGAAATCAAAAGAAAGGTGGAGTCACAATACTCATATCAGATAAAACAGACTTTAAAATAAAGACTATTACAAGAGACAAAGAAGGACGCTACATAATGATCAAGGGATCAATCCAAGAAGATATAACATTATAAATATATATGCACCCATCACAGGAGCACCTCAATACATAAGGCAACTGCTAACAGCTATAAAAGAAGAAATCGACAGTAACACAATAATAGTGGGGGACTTTAACCCCTCACTTATACCAATGGACAGATCATCCAGACAGAAAATTAATAAGGACACACAAGCTTAAAATGACACAACAGACCAAATAGATTTAATTGATATTTATAGGACATTCCATCCAAAAACAGCAGATTACACGTTCTTCTCAAGTGCGCATGGAACATTCTCCAGGATAGGTCACATTGTGGGTCACAAATCAAGCCTCAGTAAATTTAAGAAAATTGAAATCATATCAAGCATCTCTTCTAACCACAACGCTATGAGATTAGAAATCAATTACAGGGAAAAAACCCGTAAAAAACACAAACACATAGAGGCTAAACAATACGTTACTAAATAACCAAGAGATCACTGAAGAAATCAAAGAGGAAGTCAAAAAATACCTAGAGAAAAATGATAATGAAAAGACTACAATCCAAAACCAATGGGATGCAGCAAAAGCAGTTCTAAGAAGGAAGTTTATAGCTATACAAGGCTACCTCAAGAAACAAGAAAAATCCCAAACAAACAACCTAAACTTACACCTAAAGGAACTAGAGAAAGAAGAACAAACAAAACCCAGGGTTAGCAGAAGGAAAGAAATCATAAAGATCAGAGCAGAAATAAATGAAATAGAAAACAACAGCAAAGATCAATAAAACTAAAAGCTGGTTCTTTGAGAAGATAAACAAAATTGATAAACCATTAGCCAGACTCATCAAGAAAAAGAGGGAGAGGACTCAAATCAATAAAACTACAAATGAAAAAGGAGAAGTTACAACAGACACCGCAGAAATACAAACGATACTAAGACCACTACAAGCTACTCTACACCAATAAAATGGACAACCTGGAAGAAACGGAGAAATTCTTAGAGAGGTATAACCTTCTAAGACTGACCCAGGAAGAAATATGAACAGACCAATCATAAGTAATGAAATTGAAACTGTGATTAAATATCTTCCAACAGGGCTTCCCTGGTGGTGCAGTGGTTAAGAAACCGCCTGCCAATGCAGGGGACACAGGTTCGACCCCTGGTCTGGGAAGATCCCACATGCCGCGGAGCAACTAAGCCCATGCGCCAAAACTATTGAGCCTATGCTCCAGAGCCCGAGAGCCACAACTACTGAGTCCATGTACCACAGCGACTGAAGCCCACGCACCTAGAGCCCATGATCTGCAAAAAGAGAAGCCACCGCAATGAGAAACCCGCACACCGCAACAAAGAGTAGCCCCCACTCGCTGCAACTAGAGAAAGACCACATGCAGTAACGAACACCCAACGCATCCAAAAATAAATAATAAAATAAAATTAATTAATTAAAAAAAATCTTCCGACAAACAAAAGTCCAGGACCAGATGGCTTCACAGGTGAATTATATCAACCATTTAGAGAAGAGCCAACACCCATCCTTCTCAAACTCTTCCAAAAAACTGCAGAGAAGGGAACACTCCCAAACTCATTTTATGAGGCCACCATCACCCTGATACAAAAACCAGACAAAGATACTACAAAAGAAGAAAATTACAGACCAATATCACTGATGACTACAGATGCAAAAATCCTCAACAAGATACTAGCAAACAGAATCCAACAACACATTAAAAGGATCATACACCATGATCAAGTGGGATTTATCCCAGGGATGCAAAGATCCTTCAATATATGCAAATCAATCAATGTGATACACCATATTAACAAATTGAAGAAGAAAAACCATATGATCATCTCAATAGATGCAGAAAAAGCTTTTGACAAAATTCAACACCCATTTATGATAAAAACTCTCCAGAAAGTGGGCATAGATGGAAGCTACCTCAACATAATAAAGGCCATATATGACCAACCCACAGCAAACATCATTCTCAATGGTAAAAAACTGAAAGCATTTCCTCTAAGATCAGGAACAAGACAAGGATGTCCACTCTCGCCACTATTTTTTATTTTTCGCCACTATTATTCAACATAGTTTTGGAAGTCCTAGTCATGGCAATCAGAGAAGAAAAAGAAATAAAAGGAACCAAATTGGAAAAAAGAAGTAAAACTGTCACTGTTTGCAGATGATATGATACTATACATAGAGAATCCTAAAGATGCCACCAGAAAACTACTAGAGCTAATCAATGAATTTGGTAAAATTGCAGGATACAAAATTAATGCACAGAAATCTCTTACATTCCTATTCACTAATGGTGAAAAATCTGAAAGAGAAATTAAGGAAACACTCCCATTTACCATTGCAACAAAAAGAATAAAATACCTAGGAATAAACCTACCTAGGGAGACAAAAGACCTGTATGCAGAAAACTATAAGACACTGTTGAAAGAAATTAAAGATACCAACAGATGGAGAGATATACTATTTTCTTGGATTGGAAGAATCAATATTGTGAAAATGAGTATACTACCCAAAGCAATCTACAGATTCAATGCGCTCCCTATCAAATTACCAATGGCATTTTTTACAGAGCTAGAACAAAAAAATCTTAAAATTTGTATGGAGACACAAAAGACCCCAAATAGCAAAAGCAGTCTTGAGGGGAAAAAACGGAGCTGGAGGAATCAGACTCCCTGACTTCAGACTATACTACAAAGCTACAGTAATCAAGACAGTATGGTACTGGCACAAAAACAGAAATATAGCTCAATGGAACAGGATAGAAAGTCCAGAAATAAACCCACGCACCTATGGTCAACTAATCTATGACAAAGGAGGCAAGGATATACAATGGAGAAAAGACAGTCTCTTCAGTAAGTGGTGCTGGGAAAACTGGACAGCTACATGTAAAAGAATGAAATTAGAACACTCCCTAACACTATACACAAAAATAAACTCCAAATGGATTAGAGACCTAAATGTAAGACTGGACACTATAAAACTCTTAGAGGAGTAGGCTTCCGGGAAGATGGCGGAAGAGTAAAATGTAGAGATCACCTTCCTCCCCACAGATACACCAGAAATACATCTACACATGGAACAACTCCTACAGAACACCTACTGAGCGCTGGCAGAAGACCTCAGACCTCCCAAAAGGCAAGAAACCCCCCACGTACCTGGGTAGGGCAAAAGAAAAAAGAATAAACAGAGACAAAATGATAGGAAGGGGACCTGCAACAGTGGGAGGGAGCCGTGAAGGAGGAAAGGTTTCCACACACTAGGAAGCCCCTTCGCGGGCGGAAACTGCGGGTGGCGGAGGGGGGGAGCTTCTGAGCCGCAGAGGACAGCACAGCAACAGGGGTACGGAGGGCAAAGCGGAGAGATTCCCGCACAGAGGACTGCTGCCAACCGGCACTCACCAGCCCAAGAGGCTTATCTGCTCACCCGCCAGGGCGGGCAGGGCTGGGAGCTGAGGCTCGGGCTTCAGTCGGAGCGCCGGGAGAGGACTGGGGTTGGCGGCGTGAACACAGCCTGCAGGGAGTTAGTGCGCCACGGCTAGCCAGGAGCGAGTCCGGGAAAAGGTCTGGAGCTGCCGAAGAGGCAAGAGACTTTTTCTTCCCTCTTTTTTTTCCTGGTGTGCGAGGACAGGGGATTAAGAGCACTGCTTAAAGGAGCTCCAGAGACGGGCGCGAGCCGCGGCTAAAAGCACGGACGCCAGAGACAGGCATGAGACGCTAAGGCTGCTGCTGCCGCCACGAAGAAGCCTGTGTGCGAGCACAGGTCACTCTCCACACCCCCCTTCTGGGGAGGCTGTGCAGCCCGCCACTGCCAGGGTCCCGGGATCCGGGGACAACTCCCCCGGTAGAACGCATGGCGCGCCTAAGGCTGGTGCAACATCACGCCGGCCTCTGCCACCGCAGGCTCGCCCCACACTCCGTGCCCCTTCCTCTCCCCAGCCTGAGTGAGCCAGAGCCCCCGAATCAGCGGCTCCTTTAACCCTCTCCTGTCTGAGCGAAGAACAGCTGCCCTCCGGCGACCTACATGCAGAGGCGGGGCCAAATCCAAAGCTGAGCCCCGGGAGCTGTGAGAACAAAGAAGAGAAAGGGAAATCTCTCCCAGCAGCCTGAGAACCAGCAGATTAAAACTCCACAATCAACTTGATGTACACTGCATCTGTGGAATACATGAATAGACAACGAATCATCCCAACTTAAGGTGGTGGACTTTGAGAGCAAGATTTATGATTTTTTCCCCTTCTCCTCTTTTTGTGAGTGTGTATGTGTATGCTTCTGTGTGAGATTTTTGTTTGTATAGCTTTGCTTCCACCATTTGTCCTAGGGTTCTATCCGTCCTTTTTTAATTATTATTTCTTTTATTTTCTCTTAATTATTTTTTTATTTTAATAACTTTATTATATTTTATCTTACTTTCTTTTATTTTACTTTACCTTCTTTCTCTTCTTTTCCTTACTTCCCTCCTTCCTTCCTTCCTTCCTCCCTCCTTCCCTCCCTCCCTTCTTTCTTTCTTTCCTTCCTTCCTTCTTTCCTTTCTTCCTTCCTTCCTTCCTTCTAGTAATTCTTTCTTTCTACTTTTTCTCCCTTTTATTCTGAGCCATGCGGATGAAAGGCTCTTGGTGCTGCAGCCAGGAGTCAGTGCTGTGCCTCTGAGGTGGGAGAGCCAACTTCAGGACACTGGTCCACAAGAGACCTCCCAGCTCCACATAATATCAAACGGCGAAAATCTCCCAGAGATCTCCATCTCAACACCAGCACCCAGCTTCACTCAACGACCAGCAAGCTACAGTGCTGGACATTCTGTGCCAAACAACTAGCAAGACAGGAACACAACCCCACCCATTAGCAGAGAGGCTGCCTAAAATCACAACAAATCCACAGAAACCCCAAAACACACCACCAGACGTGGACCTACCCACCAGAAAGACAAGATCCAGCCTCATCCACCAGAACACAGGCACTAGTCCCATTCACCAGGAAGACTACACAACCCACTGAACCAACCTTAGCCTCTGGGGACAGACACCAAAAACAATGGGAACTACGAAACTGCAGCCTAAAAACAGGGGACCCAAAACACAGTAAGATAAACAAAATGAGAAGACAGAAAAACACACAGCAGATGAAGAAGCAAGATAAAAACCCACCAGACATAACAAATGAAGAGGAAATAGGCAGTCTACCTGAAAAAGAATTCAGAATAATGATAGTAAAGATGATCCAAAATCTTGGAAATAGAATAGACAAAATGCAAGAAACATTTAACAAGGACCCAGAAGAACTAAAGATGAAACAAAAAATGAAGAACAACACAATAAATGAAATGAAAGATACTTTAGATGGGATCAATAGCAGAATAACTGAGGCAGAAGAACGGATAAATGACCTGCAAGATAAAATAGTGGAAGTAACTACTGCAGAGCAGAATAAAGAAAAAAGAATGAAAAGAACTGAGGACACTCTCAGAGACCTCTGGGACAACATTAAACACACCAACATTCGAATTATAGGGGTTCCAGAAGAAGAGAAAAAGAAAGGGACTGAGAATATATTTGAAGAGATTATAGATGAAAACTTCCCTAATATGGGAAAGGAAATAGTTAATCAAGTCCAGGAAGCACAGAGAGTCCCATACAGGATAAATGCAAGGAGAAATACGCCAAGACACGTACTAATCAAACTGTCAAAAATTAAATACAAAGAAAACATATTAAAAGCAGCAAGGGAAAAACAACAAATAACACATGAGGGAATCCCCATAAGGTTAACAGCTGATCTTTCAGCAGAAACCCTGCAAGCCAGAAGGGACTGGCAGGACATATTTAAAGTGATGAAGGAGAAAAACCTGCAACCAAGATTACTGTAGCCAGCAAGGATCTCATTCAGATTTGATGGAGCAATTAAAACCTTTACAGACAAGCAAAAGCTGAGAGAGTTCAGCACCACCAAACCAGCTTTACAACAACTGCTAAAGGAACTTCTCTAGGCAAGAAACACAAGAGACGGAAAAGACCTCCAATAACGAACCCAAAACAATTAAGAAAATGGGAATAGGAACATACATATCGATAATTACCTTAAATGTAAATTGACTAAATGCTCCCGCCAAAAGACACAGATTGGCTGAATCGATACAAAAACAAGACCCATATATTTGCTGTCTACAAGAGACCCACTTCAGACGTACAGACACATACAGACTGAAAGTAAGGGGATGGAAAAAGATTTCATGCAAATGGAAACCAAAAGAAAGCTGGAGTAGCAATTCTCATATCAGACAAAATAGACTTTAAAATAAAGAATGTTACAAGAGACAAGCAAGGACACTACAAAATGATCGAGGGATCAATCCAAGAAGAAGATATAACAATTGTAAATATTAATGCACCCAACATAGGAGCAACTCAATACATAAGGCAAATACTAACAGCAGTAAAAGGGGAAATTGACAGTAACACATTCATAGTAGGGGACTTTAACACCCCATTTTCACCAATGGACAGATCATCCAAAATGAAAATAAATAAGGAAACACAAGCTTTAAATGATACATTAAACAAGATGGACTTATTTGATATTTATAGGACATTCCATCCAAAAACAACAGAATACACATTTTTCTCAAGTGCTCATGGAACATTCTCCAGGATAGATCATATCTTGGGTCACAAGTCAAGTCTTGGTAAATTTAAGAAAACTGAAATTGTATCAAGTATCTTTTCCAACCACAATGCTATGAGACTAGATAACAATTACAGGAAAAGATCTGTAAAAAATACAAACACATGGAGGCTAAACAATACACTACTTAATAACGAAGTGATCAGTGAAGAAATCAAAGAGGAAATCAAAAAATACCTAGAAACAAATGACAGTGGAGACACGACGACCCAAAATCTATGGGATGCAGCAAAAGCAGTTCTAAGAGGGAAGTTTATAGCAATACAATCCTACCTTAAGAAACAGGAAACACCTCGAATAAACAACCTAACCTTGCACCTAAAGCAATTAGAGAAAGAAGAACAAAACCCCCCCCAAAGTTAGCAGAAAGAAAGAAATCATAAAAATCAGATCAGAAATAAATGAAAGGGCTTCCCTGGTGGCGCAGTGGTTGAGAGTCTGCCTGCCGATGCAGGGGACACGGGTTCGTGCCCCGGTCCGGGAGGATCCCACATGCTGCGGAGTGGCTGGGCCCGTGAGCCATGGCCACTGAGCCTGCGCGTCCGGAGCCTGTGCTCCGCAGCGGGAGAGGCCACAGCAGTGAGAGGCCCGCAGAATGCAAAAAAAAAAAAAAGAAATGAAGGCAACGATAGCAAAGATCAATAAAACTAAAAGCTGGTTCTTTGAGAAGATAAACAAAATTGATAAACCATTAGCCAGACTCATCAAGCAAAAAAGGGAGAAGACTCAAATCAATAGAATTAGAAAAGAAAAAGGAGAAATAACAACTGACACTGCAGAAACACAAAAGATCATGAGAGATTACTACAAGCAACTCTATGGCAATAAAATGGACTACCTGGATAAATGGACAAATTCTTTGAAATGCACAACCTGCCAAGACTGAATCAGGAAGAAATAGAAAATATGAACAGACCAATCACAAGCACTGAAATTGAAACTGTGATTCAAAATCTTCCAACAAACAAAAGCCCAGGACCAGATGGCTTCACAGGCGAATTCTATCAAACATTTAGAGAAGAGCTAACACCTATCCTTCTCAAACTCTTCCAAAATATAGCAGAAGGAGGAACACTCCCAAACTCATTCTACAAGGCCACCATTACCCTGATACCAAAACCAGACATACATGTCACAAACAAAGAAAACTACAGGCCAATATCACTGATGAACATAGATGCAAAAATCCTCAACAAAATACTAGCAAACAGAATCCAACAGCACATTAAATGGATCATACACCATGATCAAGTGGGGTTTATTCCAGGAATGCAACAATTCTTCAATATACGCAAATCAATCAATATGATACACCATATTAACAAATTGATGGAGAAAAACCATATGATCATCTCCATAGATGCAGAGAAAGCTTTCAAGAAAATTCAACACCCATTTATGATAAAAACCCTGCAGAAAGTAGGTATAGAGGGAACTTTCCTCAACATAATAAAGACCATATATGACAAACCCACAGCCAACATCGTCCTCAATGGTGAAAAACTGAAAGCATTTCCATTAAGATCAGGAACAAGACAAGGTTGCTCACTCTCACCACTCTTATTCAACATAGTTTTGGAAGTTTTAGCCACAGCAATCAGAGAAGAAAAGGAAATAAAAGGAATCCAAATCGGAAAAGAAGAAGTAAAGCTGTCACTGTTTGCAGATAACGTGATACTATACATAAAGAATCCTAAAGATGCTACCAGAAAACTACTAGAGCTAATCAATGAATTTGGTAAAGTAGCAGGATACAAAATTAATGCACAGAAATCTCTGGCATTCCTATACACTAATGATGAAAAATCTGAAAGTGAAATCAAGAAAACACTCCCATTTACCACTGCAATAAAAAGAATGAAGTATCTACGAATAAACCTACCTAAGGAGACAAAAGACCTGTATGCAGAAAATTATAAGACACTGATGAAAGAAATTAAAGTTGATACAAATAGATGGAGAGATATACCATGATCTTGGATTGGAAGAATCAACATTGTGAAAATGACTCTACTACCCAAAGCAATCTACAGATTCAATGCAATCCCTATCAAACTACCACTGACATTTTTTACAGAACTAGAACAAAAAATTTCACAATTTGTATGGAAACACAAAAGACCCCGAATAGCCAAAGCAATCTTGAGAAAGAAAAACGGAGCTGGAGGAATCAGGCTCCCAGACTTCAGACTATACTACAAAGCTACAGTAATCAAGACAGTATAGTACTGGCACAAAAACAGATAGATCAATGGAACAGGATAGAAAGCCCAGAGATAAACCCACGCACATATGGTCACCTAATCTTTGATAAAGGAGGCAGGAATGTACAGTGGAGAAAGGAAAGCCTCTTCAGTAAGTGGTGCTGGGAAAACTGGACAGGTACATGGAAAAGTATGAGATTAGATCTCTCCCTAACACCATACACAAAAATAAGCTCAAAATGGAAAGTCCTAAATGTAAGGCCAGAAACTATCAAACTCTTAGAGGAAAACATAGGCAGAACACTCTATGACATAAATCACAGCAAGATCCTTTTTGACCCACCTCGTAGAGAAAGGGAAATAAAAACAAAAATAAACAAATGGAACCTAATGAAACTTCAAAGCTTTTGCACAGCAAAGGAAACCATAAACAAGACCAAAAGACAACCCTCAGAATGGGAGAAAATATTTGCAAATGAAGCAACTGACAAAGGATTAATCTCCAAAATTTATAAGCAGCTCTTGCAGCTCAATAACAAAAAAACAAACAACCCAATCCAAAAACGGGCAGAAGACCTAAATAGACATTTCTCCAAAGAAGATATACAGACTGCCAACAAACACATGAAAGAATGCTCAACATCATTAATCATTAGAGAAATGCAAATCAAAACTACATGAGATATCATCTCACACCAGTCAGAATGGCCATCATGAAAAAATCTAGAAACAATAAATGCTGGAGAGAGTGTGGAGAAAAGGGAACCCTTTTGCACTGTTGGTGGGAATGTGAATTGGTACAGCCACTATGGAGAACAGTATGGAGGTTCCTTTAAAAACTACAAATAGAACTACCATATGACCCAGCAATCCCACTACTGGGAATATACCCTGAGAAAACCATAATTCAAAAAGAGTCGTGTACCAAAATGTTCATTGCAGCTCTATTTACAATAGCCCAGAGATGGAAACAACCTAAGTGTCCACCATCGGATAAATGGATAAAGAAGATATGGCACATATATACAATGGAATATTACTCAGCAATAAAAAGAAACGAAATTGAGCTATTTGTAATGAGGTGGATAGACCTAGAGTCTGTCATACAGAGTGAAGTAAGTCAGAAAGAGAAAGACAAATACCGTATACTAACACATATATATGGAATTTAAGGAAAAAAGATGTCATGAAGAACCTTGGGGTAAGACAGGAATAAAGACACAGACCTACTAGAGAATGGACTTGAGGATATGGGAAGGGGGAATGGTAAGCTGTGACAAAGCGTGAGAAAGGCATGGACATATATACACTACCAAACGTAAGGTAGATAGCTAGTGGGAAGCAGCCACATAGCACAGGGAGATCAGCTCGGTGCTTTGTGACCACCTGGAGGGATGGGATAGGGAGGGTGGGAGGGAGGGAGACGCAAGAGGGAAGAGATATGGGAACATATGTATATGTATAACTGATTCACTTTGTTATAAAGCAGAAAGTAACACACCATTGTAAAGCAATTACGCTCCAATAAAAAAAAACTCTTAGAGGAAAACATAAGAAGAACACTCTTTGACATAAATCACAGCAAGATCTTTTCTGATTCACCTCCTAGAGTAATGGAAATAAAAACAAAAATAAACAAATGGGACCTAATGAAACTTAAAAGCTTTTGCAAAAGAAAGGAAACTACAAACAAGACAAAAAGGCAGACCTCAGAAAGGGAGAAAATATTCGCAAATGAAGCTATGGATAAAGAATTAATCTCCAAGATATATAAACAGCTCATGCAGCTCAATATTAAAAAAACAAACAACCCAATCAAAAACTGGGCGGAAGACCTCAACAGATATTTCTCCATAGAAGATGGAAAGATGGCCAAGAGACACATGAAAAGCTGCTCAACATCACTAATTATTAGAGAAATGCAAATCAAAACTACAATGAGGTATCACCTCACACCAGTTAGAATGGGTATCATCAGAAAATCTACAAACAACAAATGCTAGAGAGGGTGTGGAGAAAAGGGAACTCTCTTGCACTTTTGGTGGGAATGTAAATTGATACAGACACTATGGAGAACATTATGGAGGTTCCTTAAAAAACTAAAAATAGAATTACCATATGACCCAGCAATCCCACTACTGGGCATATACCCAGAGAAAACTGTAATTCAAAAAGACACATGTGGGCTTCCCTGGTGGCACAGTGGTTGAGCATCTGCCTGCCGATGCAGGGGACAGGGGTTTGTGCCCCGTTCAGGAAGATCCCACATGCCGCGGAGCGGCTGGGCCCGTGAGCCATGGCCGCTGAGCCTGCGCGTCCGGAGCCTGTGCTCCGCAACAGGAGAGGCCACAACAGTGAGAGGCCCACGTACTGCAAAAAAAAAAGAAAAAAAAGACACATGCACCCCAATGTTCAGTGCAGCACCGTTTACAATAGCCAGGTCATGGAAGCAACCTAAATGCCCATCGACAGACGAATGGATAAAGAAGATGTGGTACATATATACAGTGGAATATTACTCAGCCATGAAAAGGAACAAAATTGGGTCATTTGTAGAGACGTGGATGAATCTAGAGACTGTCATACAGAGTGAAGTAAGTCAGAACAACAAATATCACATATTAACACATATATGTGGAACCTAGAAAAATGGTACAGATGAACCAGTTTGCAGGGCAGAAATTGAGACACAGATGTAGAGAACAAACGTATGGACACCAAGAGGGGAAAGCAGCTGTGGGTGGGGGTGGTGGTGTGATGAATTGGGAGATTGCGATTGACATGTATACACTGATGTGTATAAAATGGATGACTAATAAGAACCTGCTCTATAAAAAAATAAATAAAATAAAATTCAAAAAAAAATTTACTGGTAATATGGTGCTAATTCACATAATTTTTCAATGATTTTTACCCATTTTTGAAAAAAATTTGTAAGAAATGACAGTCTCATACTAGCCAAAGTATTTTTATATTTAATTACAAAACATAAAGTGATCAAGGGTAATGGCTCTTCAGTTTATTTCAAATAGAGAAAAGAAATAGGGATCAAAATCAGTGAAGACTATTAGGAATTTTAAAATAACCCAGTCCTATCCTCTCTTACTATATTTTTAAAGTGCTATCAGTTTTTAAAATTTTTTATTGAAGTATAATATGCAAAGAGGAAAATGTACATATAAGTATAAGGATCAGTGAGGCTTTGCAACCACACCCATGTAACCAGCATCCAGATTGAACAATATTACCAGTATCCCAGAAGCCACCCTTATAACTTTTCCAGGCACTAATCCTCTCTCTCTTCAGTAACTCCTATCCTGAACAACACAGTCTTGTTTCACCTGTCTTGGAATCACCCAGCATGTACTCCTTTGTATTTGGCATCTTCCTTTCAATATTAGTGCCAGACTTATCTACATTGTTGCACATAGTTGTAGATATTCATCCTTCACTGCTATTTATATTCCACTGTTAATGAACATTTGAGTACTTTCCGTTTTGTGGCTATCACAAATAATGCAGCTAAGAACATCTTAATACATGTCTTTTGGTGAACATATGTGACAGGAATATATTTCGGAGTATCTGGAAACTTAAATAAACCTGGTCTTATTGACATATAGTATATTTTTCAAATGCAATCTGTTAGTTTTATAAGATACAGATAATCATAAAAGCTATCATTTTCCTTATATTGCTACTTTGGAGAACTCGTTAACTGCCACATAAAGAATTAGTCATTCTTTCCTCTGTGTTCCAATATCATTTAATCACAACCTCTATCAGCACCGATCACATAGCATTATATTTTACATTTGTTTTCTTAGTCCCAGAAAAGCAGAAGTGAGATCTAACACAACTTTGTACTCCCAGCTCAAATAATACCCTCTGGATTTTATGAACGAATAAATGAATATCTAAATGAATAAGTGAAAAATATGCAAACCAGCTTATCACTTACCTCCGTTTCTTTCATTAACAAGTTCAGTTCAGAAATCTGACTCTTCACCTGGCTCTCCTTGCCAATAAGGTAATCAATATCTTTTGAAAGCTTTTCCTATTGGAATATATTAGAAACAGAAATAGAAGTGTAACAAAGGCCTTCCAGAATTTCTTTTAACACAGTATCCTCTTCTCTAGCCTATGATGAACAGACAGTAAAATCAACAATGGTTATTATCGTTATTAACCCAGCGTAAACAGTCACTGGCGTTGAGCACACAGGCCTAAAGATACATGAGGGATTAGAAGCAGTTAGAAAAAAGAACAAGGTAGTGATGCTCAGATTAGTAAAAACTCCTGAATACACAAATAGCATATTTTTGTTGTCTCATCATCACTCCCAGAATGCTTCCTCCCAAGGCTTCTAAGTAGATGGAAGGGCAGCAATCCAAATAGTGTTGTCTTCCACCAGATTTTATAATTCACTCTCACACACACACACCCCACACACAACAGGAAAAACAACAAAG
The DNA here is from genome assembly GCF_963455315.2 of Globicephala melas. Taxonomy (NCBI): domain Eukaryota; kingdom Metazoa; phylum Chordata; class Mammalia; order Artiodactyla; family Delphinidae; genus Globicephala; species Globicephala melas. The sequence continues at coordinate 93,935,731 of NC_083316.1, forward strand.
ACCCTTCCAAAATAATCTTCAGAGTCCATCCCAGCCTAGATGTTCACTAAACAATTACACAATACACAATAATGAAAACACAGATTTATAAAAATAGGTAACTTCAAGAGCTTATTGAATAGTTTGTTTGTAAAGTAGTCATTTTGAAACTGGGATAGTTTACCATAATGTCATAGATTTTGGTGAGATCACTAGTGTGGCCCAGAAAACATTAATATACCTGAAATACATTTAAAAACAAACAATAATACCCTGACGCACCACGGGGTACAAAGCAGTAAGAGACAATGTATCCTGAGACTAAGTGAGAATAAGAACATCCAGAAAACACCTCCCATGCTGTAGCCCTGACAGGAGGATCTGAACATTTCTTGCTCACAACTGGACTAAGGGTTGAAAAGAGTTTGGAAGAAGAGGGGCAAAGCTCCTAGGAATTGAAGAAGTGAGTCTCCTTCTTATATCATCGTCCTCTTTTTTTACTTAGACCATGTTACAGGGTAAGAGAATGTATGCAGAAATGAAAGTGACAGGTCTCCAGCATGGCCCATCTTTAACTCTTTGGGACACCCAGGAATCAGACCCAGTGAGTTTCCTTGATGGCTCACTGGAGGGACAGAGGAAAGACCTGTCAGGCAGAGGAACAAGATTTCTGAGAACTCAAGGCAGGATGGGACCAAGAAGGAAATCATAGGATGTTAAGGATAGGAAGAGACATTAAAATCCTGCATTTTAATCCAGCATTTTACAGATAAGGAAACCAAAGCTCACCGAGTACAAATATCACATAGTCAATAGCTGAACTAGAAAACTCCTCACCACGCATTAACCATGATGTCACAGGCTGAGAGGTGCTTCCTCAGCACCAAGCTGCAAGGAAGATGATAGTTCTTCCAATACCACCGCTGTCAGGCCCATGTTAGGACCAGACCTACGGGGTATGAGTGCTGGCACTCTTTTTAGCTATAGTAGCAAAGAAAGGAATTTGGCCATTTAAACTGAAGTAGGGCTTAGTTCTGAAACAGCTTAAGTTAACAGTGCTAAATAGGCTAGAGAAGAATAGAGGACAGAATTCAGAAACACCATCCAAGGTCTAAGTGGTTCCAGTGAGCTGTGATGCTTAGACCAAGTCTCTGGCCAACCACAGCCTTTGTCTGAGATGGCTCCAGTCTTCTCAGTCCCCTTAAACTTAGGCAGTCTGTGTTAAGACTAGATCTGTCTTAACCAAGAATCAGTGGTCCATTTATTCATAATCCTCAAAAAAGTATATGCACCAGACACTGATACTAGTTCATCTAACGTGAGAAGCAGGTTTAAATCCTTTAGTGTTATTAGGACCCCAGTTCTCTAGGAACTGATCAGAGGCTAAATTCTCAAGGACCCCAAAGTTGCTCAAAGCTTCCTCTAGAGCGGTGGTTCTCAAATGCTGGTGTGCATCAGTCTCCTGAGAGTCCATAAAGAACACAGAGGCCCAAGGTCATTAAAGAAGTACAGGCCTGGCTTCCATAGTTTTACCAAGTGTTCCAGGTGATTCTAACACCCAGCAGAGTTTGAGCTCTCTTCCTGCAACACTCAAGTGAGTAAAAATGAAAATGATATTATAAACCTACCTATGTCACCTACATCATGAAGGCCTCCAGCTTAAAATCTAAAACAAGTAAAAAGGAAGATCTAGGGAGATCTGTTTACTACTTTCAGCAAAACTGAATAATTTTACTCTTACTAAAAAGTGAATAAATTGCAAAATCCATTATGGAGTCTCAGTTTTAAAAGTGTGAAACATAAATGGGAGAAATTAACAACAAGGCAAAGGATAACTTAAGTGTATGCTATTGTCAAATATTGATTCCAAGTAACAGAAAAAAAAGTTTTGGACAACTTATATAATATCCAACCAATAAGAAACAAACGAAAAAGGTGTCAAAGTTAAAATTAGCAAACAGTGTTATTGCCACTGTGAGGCACAACAGGGAAACAAAGACTGGATTTACTCACCCACTTGAAACAACTAAAAAATCCTAACAATAAATGAAACAGCTCTCAAGACACTGGACATCAAGAAACAAAAAACAGTGTCCCTGAGGGATGGGAAACAAGATGAGCCTATGATTGCTCTCAGCTTATTGTCAGGAGAAGGCTTCCCAGGCCTGGTGCAGAGAACTCAAATGGGGCCCAGGATCTCCCGTGAGATGAGGTGATGAAGCTGGGAGTCTGCGGAGGCCAGAGTTTATAAAACATAACACCTAAGAACAGGTGGCCATAAAGAGAAAGAACTCCAGAGATTTACCAAGCAGCCCCCTTGCTTATTCATATGAGCTTTGATCAATTTTTATGTGTGAGGAAATTGCCACAGGCCAGGGCAAGTATCACCCAAAAGAATTAGAAGGAAGAATTTCAGAGCTCACACATGCCGGAAATAGTGCCTGTTCCCCACAAGCCAGACTAAAAAAAAAAAAAAAACCTCAAAATTCATAGGGCATTGGGAAGAGTAAACAAATAGCTTTACTTCAATAATCACATAAAATTAGTCCTAGAACAAAATGCTGCTCTGTCCTAACAAAGCTTAACAGCAAGACCAAAAAGGAACAAATTGTTCCCAAGTAACTTCATCACACAACAGAAGAAAACTCAAGAATATCTTTAGGAATATAAAAATATCCAGTGCCCAACAAGGTGAGCTTTACAATACCTGGCAGCCAATCAAAAGTTGCCAGGCTTGCAAAGGAGGAGGGGAATACAACTCATAATGATAAGAAAAATCAGTCAAAATTGACCTAGTAATGACACAGATAACAGAATTAGTAAATGAGGACAGACAATAAAACAACAATACTGTAACCCATGCGTTGAATGTAGAGGGAGGACTGAGCATGTCAGACATACAAAATACAAAATATGAAACTGTATGTATAGATGCAAAATAGATACAGGTCAAAAAATGCATACACATATTGTTAAAGGAATCAAAAATTTAAATGGGTAGTAGATTTATAAATGAATTGATTCCCTTTTTAAAAAGGAAAAAAGAATGAAACAAAAAAATAGCACTATACCACTGCCTACTTGGCTGTAGATTATCAAATTTAAAAGTTTTAAAAGGGCCATGTGGGCTTCCCTGGTGGCGCAGTGGTTGAGAGTCTGCCTGCTGATTCAGGGGACACGGGTTCGTGCCCCGGTCCGGGAAGATCCCACATGCCGCGGAGCGGCTGGGCCCGTGAGCCATGGCCGCTGAGCCTGCGCATCCGGGGCCTGTGCTCCGCAACAGAAAAGGCCACAACAGTGAGAGGCCCGCGTACCGAAAAAAAAAAAAAGGCCGTGTATAAGGTTAACAGACAGTAAATAACTCAGTTTTAGCTGGAACCCACCAGAATAAACAAAAATGCTTATACTAATTCTATTGGCAGCAATAAGAATCAAGTGTCTTAAAACAGCTACTACCCTTCAAAGTGTGTCACTCCCGTAACCACACTCAATGTCGTGGCATTGGGCTCATGTAGGGATGGGTCATAATGAAGTGTCCTTCATCCCTCTCTTTCCTCAGAACTAGATATCAGTAGGACAAAGAGCTGCCTGGTCAGAAATACTAACAACCTAATATTAATAGATCATTAAGTAACACTTTAGATTATTAACTCATTTCAGTAAAACAGACCACACAATATGCACAGTATGATTTTATACAGAAAAAGTTAAAGGTCTAAAGTTATAAAGGATCAAAATTTAGTTCCAAAAATAAGTTCTACCTTTAAGGTTTTGTAGGCACTGCTCATAGTGGTTACACGGTGGTTGGAATGATTACCACCCAACTTACAGAGATGACAAACTGGCCTCTTACATAATTCACAGTACATGTTTATTCTCTCCGTTTCATGTTCTGGGCACATTAAAATCTATTGAATAAAGAATAAAAGTGGGATTAAGGGTCTTCATAGCTTACATGGCACTCAAAAGATTTCAAGTAATTGGGTAAAGTCCCAAAACACAAAGATTTGCTTTATGAAATCACTAAATAAAGCCATTTAAAGTAATGAAAGTGTAAAAAGAAATAAAAGCATTTGGTACATTATATGAGAATTCTCTACATTAGAATTACTGTTTTTCAATTTGAGGGTTCAAACGGTCAATTAATTATGTAAGTGTTATTTCCTCTAAACCTGCTGATAAGACTTAAGTGAAATGCTTAAACAAGCTAGAAAGGTCCTCTGATCATAATGACTAGGTAAATTCTTAATGATCATGATCAATATTTTTTAAGGTATCATAACAAATAACTTATGAGGACCCATAGCCTCATTATCCTCACAAGAAATCTGTTACTAAGAGAGTCTTGGAACACTTTATAAGCTTCCAGATGTTTGCTTTTACATATTGATTGCACACACACTGACCAAATTTAGAACTGTGTTCTCCTGATTTAAGTTTCTACCTTTTTGTTTACTCTGTAAACTATCATCATAGTTACACTGAATTTTTACATAATGTAGCTGTTTTCATTTGGAAAAGAAAGAGGATTCTTTTAAACTAGTGTGTTAATGGAAATCAAAAAGCTGCCCATTATTCCAAAAGATTAGATTTTAAGCAACTACAACTGGTCTGATAACTTAGAGAAAATTTTTTTTAATTCCATTATAAAAAGTCCTAATACCAATGTGTAGCTCCAGGAGAAAAACTGGAAAAGATTTCAAATTTCTAAGCATGCCCAAGTTCCTACATTCTCAAAACCATTACATTTAAAATAGAATATAAAGTCAGGCTTTCTGCAAGGAATGCAAGAACTCAAAGTTATAAGGCAAATATTCTATAGGATGAGACACCTTTTTAGAACTTGACTATAGTGAATTACACTATTCACTATTTTGTTTCATCTATAACTTCATTCATAAAGTTTTTCTGTACGTTACTATAGAAATTACACAGAATATTTAAGAAATGCAAATTCCACTTTAAATACTATAGAACCATTATATCATAAGCTTCAAACTATTAGGCTGTAGTTAGTTACTCTTATTTATTCATAATACAATTTTAGGTAACTAAAAATGTCAGAATGTTTCCCAATCACATCTTTTAGACAATTATGGATTTATCATATTAAAGCACAAAAGCTTTTTAACTTTAACCATTTCAATCTTAGACAGTATATCTGACATCACCTTTCCTCTCTTACTCAGTTATCATTACAAACATTCATATATTGTATTGTATCACACTGTATTGTAATAGAGTGAACCATAATATTGCCTTCTAAGCTCTGGGGACGTTTAGCAACATACTAAATGACTCCAACTACTAGGCCTTAATTTCTTGTTCCAGCTTTTAAAGTTATTTCCCTTCTTACTGTCAGGTTCTAGACTTGTTACAATTTATCTTATCATATTAAGTTTAATACTCTAACTTAATAGAAACTTCACTTACCTTGGGTCTAAAATTCGTAGTTGGGCCCACATACTCATGCTGCGCTTTTACAGTACCCCAAGGATGATAAATTTTGAAGCATTCATTGCAGTAGCTTGCACTACAGTCCATGCAACTTTTTGTGGATTCTTGAGGTGGTGGTTTACAAAGGTCACACATAATGGCTGTGGCTGCCCTGGCTGCCTGACGATATCTTTCAACAATAGTTTCCAAAGTGAAATTTCGAAACAGACCGTTGATTCCCCGTTCTCCAAGATCCACATCATGCTCACAGCCAGGACACGGAAAAGTAGTTGTCCTAGGGGTCAATGAATTGCGCTTCCAGCCTGTGTAATTAGTTAAGTCCTTGTTTAGTTACATCAGTAGGAAAATGGATAGAATGAAAACTAAGGAGTCATGTTTTGGAAAGATACATAACTACAAACATATTGCAAAAACATAATACTCAAAGTGGCTCCATATAAATCAATTTATGTACTGAAAATGCTTTTTTTAAAATGGTTTTTCCTTGGCATACAAAAGATAAGCCCAAGTTATTAAACAGTGATCAAATCAAAAAGGAATGAAATTATTCTGTAATAAATCCCATATAAAAACCATATTAAATCAAACAGATATGTGGACAAAACATATAATACAATACTACACAGGGTCAAGATCTTTTGAAATTATACAATTAATGTTTATAGTTAATTTCATATATCATTCCCAAAGGAATTTGGCTTGCATTTAAATGAACACAGCCTTGGCTCATTGATAGGAACTGAGTTTATACATAAAAGAGCAAGAGTCCTTAACCCAGCCAGGGTCCATGGATTGACTCCATGAAGAGTCAAATAGTTTGGTAAACTATTTGAAATTATATGCAAAATTTCGCATGTATGTATCCATACATATTTTCTGGTTAAATAACCCATAGCTTTTATCAGAGTCTCAAAAGAATATGTGACCACAAAACTGTTAAGAACCACCGCAAGAGAGGGTATCCCACTGTAGTATTGTTTTATCTAGAAAATTCAGTAGGCAAAATCATTAGTTAATTGAGTGCAATCTATAAAAGAGTAAAAAGCTCATTCACAGATCTAGAATCTAGTGACTTTAAGAGGAACCAACCATTTAATATCTTCTTATGACCTGAAAAAAAGAATCATTAAGATTATTTAATTCAGTAAGCCAGAAGATACACCAAAAAAATTACAGATAACTTTACAATATATAAATAATACAATGAATGACCTTAAACATCACACTCTTCTTCAGTATTATCCTGATTTTAACAAATCAAGAAACCAAGGCATGACGGCCCTTACCCACAGGTTCACAAGAATCTGGGGTAGTCTGTTTAACACAGGTGTATGCCTATCATGTTCCCTCCTCTTCTGTATAAATTTGAGTATGTAGCCTTGGTTGCCTGCAAAATAACTTCCTAAATATAAACACAAAGTTTTTAACCTACAGCCTTCTTTCATACTACTATGTATCCAGTACCAAAAGTGAATGGTTAAACTTAGTATATGACATTTAGAAAAGGTCTTTAAGCAGCTATATTAATATTGCCTTGGCAACATTACTATCATCACTGAAGACTGTCTTAAAAGATATCTGGCATATCACTACATAAATCACTACAGGTAAAATTTAGTGATCAGCCCACGATATTATTCATTTGAAGTGACTTTACACCATGCAAAATGGCATTAGGCCCACAAAGCTACTTATGCAACAAACATGCAGCTACACTATTTTAAATTTTAAATATTTTCAAAATATTTAAAGATATTTTTAACCTTCACATTTTAAAACATACCCAAAAAAGCATACAAAAAAATCTGCCCCATAAAAATTTGAAAATCCGACATAAAATATACTCTTGTAATAATTCTAAAAACATGCAATACAGTACAAGATATTTCACACCACAGCAGGCACATAATAAAATAAGCATCAGAGCTACTTTTAAAACACATGCCAATGAAAATTTTGTTTAGTGAAAAAACAAGCCAAATAATTCTGGAAGTGATATAGTACAGTGGTCAAGTTTAAACAAATGGAAATTCATATTTAATTGCATGCTTCCACACATGAACTAGGTGATATAAATTAAAATGGATACCTAATCTCAACAGTCAATGTTTTTAAAAAAATGAATTATTGGTTTTATGAATAGAAGATTGTGATCAATTATGTAATGGGGAAAAACAAAAGTAAATTATGCCAGTAAAATCACGCTTTAACACATACACTGGTGACACCCAGATTTTGGCCTCATGTTCAGAAATTTTAGAAAAAAAGTTTTATCCCTTTTCTGTAAACCTCTTTTGTTTTTATAATTAAAAAAACAAGGTATAAAGCATCACACTGAACTTCTTATATCAGACAAAATACTAAATCAATATATCTGCTAAAGAACTTTTATTTCATCTGTCTTAACTTCTACCATTGTTTTCATAAAAACAATCAATAGAATATATATTCAGGGCAATAAAGAAAACAGGACAGATCTAAGGATATTCTGGGAAGTGAACCTGATGGAAAAAAATCAAGATGGTAGAACTAAGAAAAAAACATAACAGAATCAACATTTCTCTATAACTCTGCTAATATAGTAAACATTAGCCAAATGTGGCTATTTAAATTTAATTAAAATTTAATTTAAAATTCATTTCCTTAGTTGTAGTACCCACATTTAAAATTCTCAAGAGCCACATATGGCTAGTGGCTACCATCTTGTATGGTGCATGGTCAAACATTTCTATAATTATAGAAAGGTCTATGGGACAGTACTACCCAGTAGCATGATATAATGGGGAAAAAAAGTAATGATGTCTTGGAAAGGTAAAGAAGCAATATAGGCCAAGCAATGCAATTTTCTATGTCAAACTCCATTTGCGGGGTCAATAATATTTGCTAATTATCTGAACACTGCCACCTCACAGAATCAATTCTTTACCCCATACCTTTAACTTCAACGACAGATTAAACTAGTTAAGCATAAACCACGACACAATTATAAAATGAAGACGCAATAAAAATTTCAAACTCGTTTATAGCAAATCCCCCCCCAAAAGTCAGCTTTCCATCATATGTTTTACCGTTTAAATGATCAAAGAGAATAATAAAGTATTTCAAAACAAAGAGAGTCAATTCATAACAGGTTCCAAACCTGTGCCAGCTGCATCTTCTCCCATATCCTGGCTGCAAACAACTTCCCCACTGTTAACACCTGGACACGTTAAGTAGACTATTTCTCCTCATGCTGGACACTCACGTTGGGCTTCCTGGTGTTGTGCATTGGACTGATGCCTTATGCTTCCACCTTAATGCTTCCACATTCTGACCATCTGATGCCTATGAGTTACATTTACCCTTTGAGTATTAGCATTTTCAAACTGCAAAAACTTTTTCTCGACTACCCTCTGAAGCAAAAGTAGGTAACAAGGTAATTTTTTAAGCAAACTGTTCCTATCTTTCCTCCTAATTATTAACTTTCAACACTTAAAATTCTCAGGGACTCACTAAAGCCTGTAAGAGAATGGATTACACGTGGCTTCTAGAAGTGGCTGTAAGATTTTAAAATCGAGGCATGTAGAAGCAGGTGAGGAAACCAGAAAAGGGATACATTTCAAGTGTTTATTTTCTCCACTAAAATTTAAGGTATCACCAGCATTCCTGAAAAAAAGTAGCCAATTTTACTTTAAAGGTCAACTGGAGTAAAAAAAAAAAAATTATTTTAATAAAATGGGTTGGCCCACCTTTCACACAAAAGCAATGTACGTTATTTACCCACAAGTGAGACCTGAGTGTTAAAACTCTGAACCCAAATACCTTAAAATAAAAACAAAAAATACACCATACGCACAAACAAGCAAAGATTATGGTATTAACTACAAAAATTATCAATACCTTTAAGCAAATTTTTAAATACAGAAGAAAGTACTGGCTTATTTAACCTCCCGAAGGGTAATATGGCTGTCAACGTAAGCTTTGTTCCACTAAGTAAATGTAAAGCATTTTTAAGGTAACATTAAAAAAAAAACAAGGGGATGTCATTTTCTTTAAAAATATCCCATAATGGATATGTGTGTGTGTGTGTGTGTGTGTGTGTGTGTGTGTGTGTATACATGGCAAAATGCAAGCACTAATAATCAGAGCTCCATTTAAAAACATCAGAAATTGTTTGGAATTTTAGTCCTGTTGACCTTTAAGTCATGTCAGCCAAATTTGTTCACTTCCTACATGATTTTGAAGACTTGACCACTGATATTTATTTTAAAAAAAACTTTATCTATATAAAGTTATTTAATTTAAATCTAACACTATACTGCCTGCGGCCACACAAGCAATAAAGCATTTTCTACCTCTCCACCCCAAAGATCTCCGTTGTGATGCTGTGAACAATGAACAGAAAGCTGGATTTAGAATTTAATTTCAAAGAGAAGATTCACAACATGTTAACAAAAGATAAAGCAGTAACTGTGTCCTACACATAATACAATTACTGAATTAACAGTAAAAAAAAAATGTTTTTCCTGGTACGCATGGTATTTATATAAAGCCACCAATGTAAAACAGTCATCAAGCTTATCCTATCACGGTTCAGAATTAATCACTGTTGGTGCATCATTTAAGATACCTATACTTTATCCTACAGATTTGTATTTTTAAACAATCACACTTCTGAAAACTGTTGAATATATAAAGTAAAAATCAAGCATCTCTTTTCTGGTTTTTTTAAGTGATCTAAATCAACACAGTAAATAAACATTACTACCAATGATTGTATCTTAATGACAACAGGTAATACAGAATGGGAGAAAAGCTTGCATATATATGACCAAAAATGAACACTTATATAGCTCTTTTATTTTTACACAATTTAACATGCTAGTGTTATACACACAAATCTTACTCTCCTTTCAAGGCATGCTTTTATTTTAAAATCTGTCAAATGACCCATGCAATGCTATTTGAAAGGAATATGTGTGAAAGTGTAAGCCACATATGTCATTTTACATTTTCCAGTAGCCACAAAAAAGTAAAAATAAACAAGTGAAATTAATTTTAGTAATACATATTTAACCCAATATATCCAAAAACTCTCATTTCAAAATGTAATATAAAATTATTAGAGGTATGTTATATTCATTTTTTCACTCTAAGAGGTACAAGTGCATATCTCAATTCAGACTAATGTGTCTCAAGCACTCAACAGCCACCTGTGGCTAGTGTACTGGACAGATCTGGAATTTTTGCTGTGAATATACCCAGAGTACTACTACTCTTCCACAAGGCAGCCATCATATTCTGCAGTCATCCCTTCATCAAATATTCTTATTTCCTATAATTGATCTCCACAGAGAAGCTTTCTAACTTGCCCCCCATGAGGACATAATACAGCTTAACAGGGCTCTTCCTAAAGAAGAGGGAGGAACATCTCGGTAAATCTAGTTTTGATCTCTTGTTCTGGAAAAATGCCATCATCGATAAATATAAGCCATCATGGCATGCTCTGTACAAATCTTATAGCAAACGTTTGTCATTCAACATCCACTCAACACATATTTATTAAACATCTACCAACTACTGTGCTAGTTAAGTTCCTGAAAACAGAAACAGTTAACTATTTTTCATCTATATTTCATTCATACTTTATATCGATCACATAAAAACCAAATCTTAAGATTCAAAGCCTATATAAAACACAGAATTTCATGAAATACACATGTGAGCTCAATCTAATGATCAGTAGAAATACTAGTATTTAACTACAATTTTATTTCACGGTCTGTGCTGAATATTAATATACAAAAAGTGAATCTTCTTGGTCAATCAAGCCAGGGTCCTTAATTATCCAATGAGGATCTAGCAACAGAATATGAATTTTTATCTGATAGAATAATTTTAAGCTATCACTGTCTTTCCTCCCCTCCTCAGTATGCCAGTTTCCTAACAGGGACGAAAACATAAAAGTGATGACTTCACAAAGAGCATAACCCTCTCCAACCTCATACATCCTGCACTCCCATCGTTACCTAATGCTCCCTTTTTTGTATATACGTATAATTTTTATGTGTGTAAAATATCCTCCAAGGAATTGGTGATTACCATTTTAAAAAAATTCATGTTTTTAAAATATCATAATACCACTCTTAGAACAAATCTCCTCTTATACACTCTCTGATGGAGCACATAGACACAAATATTGCCCAAGGAGACTCCATATCACAGCATGGACCAAAAAAGATGGCATTCTCTAACATGCAAATGAGGAGAAAAAGATTCTTTTCTGATTTTAAAAAAAGGGTTTTTTTTTACAATATTAAAAAGTTACTCCTATACTAAAGAGGGAGAAATGGACAGAGTGGACAAAAGGATTAAACTGAAAACCTCAAAGCCCAAACTGGGCAGAGCTGAAGCCCTGAAGTCTGGTGCTCATGGCCGCTCGAGGACTCTCCTCCATAGGAAGGAAGTGCTGAACATGATGCTGTGGTATTTCTACCCAAACCTCTACCTCCCCTTGACCCTTACTGCCGATTTTGGCCCTTAACTTCCCAGTGGCCCTGTTCCCAATGATTTTAAATTAATTTTGATCTACATTAATCCTGCAATAGATGTTCAGAAGAAAGAAACACCACCCCTATAGGAAAAAATTTAAACACCGGCTATATAATAATGGTATAGGACTTCCCTGGCGCCGCAGTAGTTAAGAATCCGCCTGCCAATGCAGGGGACACAGGTTCAAGCCCTGGTCTGGGAAGATCTCACATGCCACAGAAGCAACTAAGCCCATGCGCCACAACTACTGAGCTTGCGCACCATAACTACTGAAGTCCGTGCGCCTAGAGCCCAAGCTCCACAATGAGAAGCCACCGCAATGAGAAGCTCATGCACTGTAATGAAGAGTAGCCCCCGCTCACCGCAACTAGAGAAAGCCCACACACAGCAATGAAGACCTAACGCAGCCAAAAATAAATAACTTTATTTTTAAAAATAAATAACTTTATTTTTAAAAATAAATAATTTTTAAAAATAAATAAATTTATTTTTAAAAATAAATAAATAATGGTATAGTACATGTGCTATACATCTAATTAGATCTACTTCTACACACTACTACAGAATTCCACTACTGTTTAGCTGATGTTCAAAATCCTTACTTTAAAATTTGGATTAAAAAATGGCTGAAGAATAAAATGGAATAAAATGATACCAAATAACATTCCTCTAAAAAGTCTTCTAGAACTGGGCATTATGTAGTCTCATCCCTTAATTCTGCATATTTATTTACCTATTACCACACATAGATGGTTCCCTAGTAAGTACTTCAGTGGTCCATTATTTCATTCCTCATATAAAGGACTTCACAGGGTCAGAACACCCCCTAAAATACAGACACAGTTAATAATGGGCTCAATACAAAATTCGCGTTCAATATCCCATATCCATTTTAAATGCATACCAAAAGACAATAAAAGTTCATTTTGACGTTTTAAAAGTTCATTTTAAAAGAGAGAGGGATTCTTTTCTAACTATAGTTTTAATTTATTCACCTGGAATGATTAACCCCAAAACAACGAAAATAATTTCCCTTCCACAATTATCACTGAACATATAACCAAACTCCACCACCCCAGGTTCTACCACATACCTGGTCTGCTAATTCTGTCAATTTTGTCCATGCTAGGGGAGGGAAGCCGAAGTCGAGGACTGCTCTGATTGGAGTTGTCTGATCCCACGTCATTGAATGAATCATCAAGCATCAGTAAGAGTTCTTTTACACATTTATGACAGATACTATGTTGACAAGGGAGAATCAACGGGTGGGTAAACAGCTCCTTGCATGCCGGGCAAATGAGCTCTCTTTCAATATTCTTAATGGTAACCTTAAGTTGAGAAAAAGAAATCAGAATCAAAGGCTTTTAGTGTAAATACATTTAGTGTAAATACATTTAGTGTAAATTAACATGCTTATACCTCTTGTATAAGTACATGTGTTAACCTTTCAAAAAAGAATTAAACAGATTTTTTTAAAGTCTGAAGTTTCATTTTGGTTATGAAAGTCTATACCATTAATTATGTCCCCCTCATTATCCATTGCCTAGAGGTGAAGGGGCATGAAATGGTTAAAGAAAAAAAAAAGAGAAAACCTGAAGTATGAGAAAAATTAGCATAAAGTATTAGGGGACCATAATATTTCATCAACAATTATTAAGTTATTAAATCATTATTAATTAACTGATTTAGGACTTCAATGAAATCCTGAAAGTAGATTACTTCAATAAAAATTAAGTATATAGCACTAAGAATAGGATTATTCCTATTTAGCACATTAGCTCTGTAACTGGCAAGTAACAAGAGCTGGTAAAAACTGGGTTAGCCATTATGTTCATGGAACTCTACTTGAAATCTATTTACAAGCTGAATTATCTGCAACTTTCTACATTAAATGTGACCATTTTCCACATGCTGCAACTGTAATGTAGGTAAGAGTTTCTCAGGCTGCATATCAAAGCAGTTATCTTAAAAGCACTTTATGAATACTAAAAGGGTATAGGGGATTAGAAGGAACCATTATAAATGCTCTCTCGATACTACAGGCTTGCAATATTTTCAGTGAGAAACATTTAGACTCATCACAACTAAAAAGGTCTAATGACCTCATACCAGTTTTCCCATTCTTTGCCTGTGTAGTTTTTCCCCACGGATCCCAAACTTCAGGTGCTATGAATCTATATTTAGCATACCTGCAATTTTAATGATGGTAGAATTTTAAAGTACTCATAAACCTGTACAGTCATTTCAACTACTGGAAACACAGAGAAAATTAAAACTGAATTAATTCACTTGTTTTAGTTACATAAAAATGCATGTGAGTATTCCCCTTAAAATGACACCAAGTGCTTTAATAATCCCTGACAATAGCACTTCAGCCAACTGGCTTTATCACTGTCAATGGGTCTTGTGATGCAGCGTTTCTTGATGCATCTCACAATGTTTAAAAAAAGCCCACATCACATCACAGTTTTAGTAAATTTGGAGGATATCCACACCTCACAATTCACATCAAACAATACAGAATATTCACATCCTCTCTCATTTCGTAAAGAATTTGACATCTGATTCAAAAGGAAATTATTGTCCTGAATGTTCAGAACAGGCTCTCACGCCCCATTTTATGAGAGGTGTACTTCCCACTGAAAGATCTAAAATCATTTCCACTTTTCTTGTACACAGAGCAGTGCATAAGCTTGCTAATCACGATGGATATAAAGCAATTCTTACGCAAAAGAAAAATTTAGTGCTCATTTTACACTCATTGAGAGGAAACAACCTGATTAAGAGAAATGTGATGTGCTGGCTCCCCCAATTAAGCTATTTCAAAATAAATGAGGTTCGACGGGAAACTAGCAAGTTGGAAAGAATTGCATATCCGACCCCTTGAAACAAAAACACTTGTACCCCGACAGCTGCTGCAGTAAGCCCGCCTCCCGCGAGCAGGCAAAGGCGGGGAGGAGCCACTGCTCGCGGTGACTGCGGGCCCGGCCCGCGAGGGTCCGAGGGGGACTCGAGAGCCGCCGCCACCGCGCTCCCAGACAAAGGAAGGCGGGACACGCGCGGGACACGCGCCCCGGGCCGCGACGGGCACCCGACTCCCTAAAGCGAATTAATTCTACAATCTGAATACCATTAAAGAGCCCCGCCCAAACTCCCCGAGGTTTTCAGGTGAGCCATCACCGCACAGGAGTGGCACACTCTTCCGGGCCCCGGTGACCCCGAGTCCGACCGTCCCACTGAGGGGCAGAAAGGGGGCGCCCCGGGTTGCGAAACCCTGCCCGGGGCGGGAAAGGCGAAGAGGAAGCGGGGCCACCACACGCCCGCCCTCGCTCCTCCGGGGGGAGAGGGTCCCTCACGGCTCAGGGCAGAGGGGAAAGAGAGACCCAGGGGACCCGGCGCGCCGCCACCGAGGCGTTAGGCGGCCGTCCCTCTCCCCCACTCACCAGCGAGTCTGAACCATCCCCCTCCATGGTAGCCTTTTGCCAGGTGTCATCAAAGGCAGGATCCAAACAGGCAGACGGGCGGCCCCTGGCTGGGTCTGGTAAGCGGGTCCCTGTGGCGGCCTTGGAGCCTCGGTTCGGAGCCGGAGGGCGAGCTGGTCAGCCGGACCCCACCAGCGGACCGACGCGGCGAGGAGGAGGTCAGGGCGGGCGAAAGCAAAGACGCGGAGAGACGAGCTTTGCTCCCTACGGTGGCTCCGTGAATCCCGCCCCGCAGCCGGCTGCAGCGTCGGCTCCTGCGGCCTGCGGCTGGGCGGGCAGCCACGCGGAGACCGGGCCAGGGGTCCGTGGAGGGCGGGGCCGGGGCGGGGCGGCGCCGTCGCCCGGGCAACAGCGCCCACCGCACAAAGGAGGAGGGGCCGCGGGCGGGCGGGTGGAAGGCCCAGCGGCGGAGCAGTGGGCGGGGGTGTGGCAGTCGGCGGGGTTCCAGCTCGTTCAGCCACCGCAGCTGCCCCTTCCCCGCCCCTCCTCACTGCCGCCCGGGCCGCCACCTTCGCCCCCTGCCGGGTAGGAAGTCTCGGAGGGTCGGAAGTGAGGGCGGGGAAGGGGCGGTGGAGGCCGAGGGCCGAGCCGGGGCGGGGCCGCGGTGGAGCGGTCCGGCGGTGCTGCCCCAGACTACTGCCCTGGCCATTGCTCCGCGCCGACCCTCTGCTCTTCATTTTTCTTTCCGTGCGCTTTGTTAAAGCGCGGACTAAGCATTCAGAGGCAAGCTCCATTTCCTGACTCTAGCCGGGGCGGCAGGGAGAGGGCTGGCCCAGGCCGCCTTCCCGTGCCGTCGCACCCGGCACACAGAGTCGCGCGCGGGGGAGGCGACCAGGGCGAGACCCAGCTCACCCCGCCCCAACCAGGGTCGGGGGTTTCCCCTAGAGGGTCCCTGTCCCCGCCCCGCTCTCCTCCTTCTCTTCCGGCCCGATTCGTAGCGTGAACTTCACATTCCCTGACTGGTCACCAACCACTCGTTTTCTGCTTCTGCTTTTACACACCAGGGCGCCGCGCTGCCACGCACGGCACGTTCTTGCCAAGTGGCGCGGGGACAAGCCGCAGCATAGGGGTCCCTCTCCCGGGTACTGGCCGGGAATTAGAGGCGGCAGCTCCCTGCCCCGCCTAGTGTGTGCGTACCGCCGCCGCCGCCGCCGCGCGGTTCCCACCCCCGGGCACGGAGGGTGTGGGGAAATCGGGACAGCTGGTTGGTCTTTAACGGCTCCGGCACCCACGCACCCAGGCGGTGGGCGCCCGCCCTGTGTTCAGGCACCGTTTTTCCAGGTCGGAGACTAGCCGCATAAAGTTCACCTGCTGCGGTTCAAGCGCGTTTCTTCCAGTTTTCAAGGCAAACCGAAAACACATTAACGTGGGGTTGTTGGAAACCGTATTGTTAGATGACGCCACCGCCCTCCCAGCTGGCTAAATAATTCCATCTCATGTATAGACTGAGAAAACAGGAGCTCTAAGCAGCTGGGCGAAGGGACCACAGAGCTGTAGCGCGGCATCCCGTTTAGGTTTTGACACGCTTCCCCCTTTTATTTCCCATTTGGGACAAGTCTCTGTCTGTGGCAAGTTCCGCCGTCTTCCCACAGCACTGTCAGCAGTAATAGCCTCTTCTCCAGCCGACAATTAAATAACGCTGTGGCAGTGCAGAATTAAGAACAGCAAGGGACCGTAGCAATTGTCTTTAATGGAATACCCTCAATTTACAGATGAGGTGCAGAGAGGATGAACACCTTGCCAAGTAATGACTGGACTATTCTGATCCAGATTAATGCCCGCTGCGTGGCCGAACATGCTGGAGTTGAGGCTGCTTCCTCCCCACAGGTTCTGAAGCGTCCTAATCAGAAGGGAACTGAGGAAGATAACAAAATGCGTGTGTAATTTAGTTACCTATATGATGTCCTACACCATGTTCCCATATAGATTTTAAAAGGCTCGACCATTAAAAAGCATTATAAGTCGGTTTCTGTCTTTAATTCTGGTCTTTGGGTTCAACAATACCCCTTTGGCTGTAATCTCACATCAGCACACTTGAATAGTGCTTTGGTCCAAAACTAAGGAAAGTACAGAGTAAAAGAGATTAGAAGGTTTCATTAACATGAACTAAAGAAAAAACTGTATAGACAATACTTGGCTGAAAATAAATTTGAAAGCCCTTCCATTATGCAAATCAAATGACAATGAGTTATTTTCCACCTGATTCTCAAAGTTCAAAAAATATGTTAATACACTTGGTAAGAATGTGGGAAACTAGACACTTTCAAACTTTTTTGTAACAGTGTAGATTGGTCCAGCTTATTTGAAGGGAAATTTTGTAAAACCTATCAAAAAATTTCAGTGTTTCTCCTTTTAAGCAATTCCACTTCTAATAACTTTCCCACTGAAAGACTTGCATTGTGCACAAAAACATGTACAAAGATCTCAGGGGGACTTCATAGAAATTAAATATCAACTATCCATAATGTACATCCATGCCATGAAAAGGATTTCTAAAATAGTGTAAAACAAATATAAAACCATATGGATTCTGTATGTTGCCACTTTGGAAAAAAAAAAAAAAAAGGTGAGACAGGCAGGCATATTGCTTACATAGGCAAATAAGTAAATAAAAGTAAGTCCGAAATGGAGCACAAAAATTGGTAACAGTGTTGTGGAGAAGTAAGGGGATGGAGTCAGGTGCGGAAGACACTTTCCATCCACATTGTATTGTATTATTTGCACTTTATAATATGTGTATGTTTTACTTCTAGAAACTTTTTAATGTAACTTAATCCATAAACTTTTAAATCCATATTTATTTAAACTATTTAACCCATATACTTTTAAAAGCAAAACGGGGGAGAGGGAATATTGGTAAGAAGATAGCAAATATGAAAACCAGCAGTCTAAATGACCACTCTCCCATTTGCCTAGTCATTTCTCCCCCCTTGGCTGCCATGCTTTGGGGCATCTCATCACTTTCTCTCAACATCCATCCATCTCAGCCTCCCAGTTATCAAAGATACCAAGAGCCTTCCCAGTTCCTCAACTTAAAATCCTGTGTGGTTTGGGGTTTTTTTTTTTTTTTTTAAATTCTTCTCTTTCCTTTCCCCGTACCTCTCTCTGACAGCCTTCAAATCCTCTTACAACAACTCAAAATGAATCTAGTATAGTATGGAGGGCCTAGAATTACCATGCTTCTTCTCTGTAGACATTTGAAGGTGTTTATGTAGGAATGACATGAAAGATGTGTTTTGTTTTGTTCTTTAAATCATTATTCTCCCAGTTTGTACTGCATACACCATCCCTTGGTGCCTGCCCCTCCCCAGTTTGGAGTATCCTAGCACTTTCTTTTCCAGTAGTTTCTTTTAAAACATGGGTCAAAATTCAACACAAGGAAGCCTATTCCACATCTATCACCACCTCCAGTCTACAGACCTTCAATACTCCTGCCTATATTATGATATCTTGTGCTTGGTGGCGTTGTGTAATTGCTCTTCTATCACGAGGGTGTGAGCTGTCTCAAATCTATCTGCTTCATGAAGTCCAAAGGTCAATTTCTCCTCCTTCACCTGCCATCAACCACCACTCCCAAAACACACACACACACATACACTATTCAGGTCTGGTAAAACAGACGTTCAATAAATGTTCATTACCTCACACTTAAAATATAAACCTGATACCCTTTAGTTTCTACACTATTCACTAAACTGACTTGCTCTCTTTCCACACTGACTCCTAATACCCAACAAGAGCTTAAATTCCTGGCCAAGTCAGGTCCTAATGACCCTGGTGCATATTTGAGTCAGTGCTGTGAGGCTCTTAATCTGTTTGGTCAGAGGTCAAACAGCCAGGGTACCGTTCTGTTAGTATATCCTGAACAAGAACAAGCAACAAGGTCCCATGGCCAGCATACTTCTAAACCTTGCCTCCTGGTGGAAACAACCTGGGTTTTCAATTAAGAGAGCCCCTGGACTTAGGGGAAGTAAAGAAGGTGGCAATGAAGTCAATTAATGAAGTCAATCACAGGGTTTCACAGTGGACTGCCACATGCACTGTCTAAGCTGCTGGGTATCGGGAGGTTACAGGTGAAGGCATGACAAATGACATTTACCAATTATTGACCCAAGCATCTGACAAGCCAAGCTTACCTGTCATAAAGTGTTTCTGTGGGAACAACCTCAGGGGAGAGGAGTCCAGCAAGCCAGGAAGTTCGGATTTCCCTTGCCGAGCCAACTCGAGCTCATCTTTCAAGGTGCAAATCTAGAGCCTGCATCCTCATTAGTCTAGTTCTCATTGATCAGCTCCCTTTACTCTGAGCTCCTCTAGCACTTAGAGTCTTACCGCTCAGTTTAACACGATTAGGATGCTCTCATTTCGTACACTCATGTTTGATGTTTTGTAAGCCTTATCTTCCCATCCATTTCAAGCTTTTGTTTGTTTAAGAGAAAATCCAGGAGGCATTTATCTGCTAACTGGTAGCACCAGACCAGCGATTTGAGAGTTGATGAGAGGTACAGTGCTGCTCTGGCAGACACTTCCCCATTAAAGGCAGGAGTGTATTGGCTGCATAACTGGTGGGCAAAGGGGTCCCTTAGCCAACTTGGGGTGTGAACAATCTCGATAATATTCAGAGGTTGTTAGCAGGTCCCCTTTGACCACATCTTATTATTCCTACACTTAGGGTTGCTAGGTTTAGCAAATAAAAACACAGGACATCCTGTTAAATTTGAATTTCAGATACATAATGAACTTGTTTAGTATATGTCCCAAATATTGAATGGGATATACTTACATTAAAAAATCTGTTGTTTAACTGAAATTCAAATTTAACTCTACATTCTGTATTTTATCTGGCATCTCTACCTCCCATTGTTAATGATCATAGTTTGCATATAAGGGGTCTCAAGACCCAACCCTGTTGTCGAAGTAGCTAGATGTAATAGCTTTACTTACTGAAGGCCTACTATGTGCCAATAACAGTATTAGGAACTTTGCACAGAATATTCATTTAATCCTTGCAATAACCCTGTGAAATAGGTATAATTCCCTTCAGAGGGGACATGTAACAGTCACAAGTCCTCTCCACCTCTATTCGGAGATTAAGTAATACCCTCAAGGTCACATGGCTAGATACCAAGAGCCAAGATTCAAACCTGGGTGTCACTCTAGCATCCCTACTCAGGCCCACAGGAGTGTCTAACATGCAATTTCAATTTAATAGAAAATATGATTTAAACATTCTTTGACAAAGCAGTTTCAGAGACAGTTTTTCCCCCCCAAATTATCTTTCGAGTAATGTAGTAAAAACATCAGAGGAAAATTCTGATATTTATAAAATTAGCTATGTTCAAGTTATCCTGCTATCATCTAAATCTCTTCAGCTTTCCTCCTCCCCACAACACACACACTTTACCCAACCCCAAGATATAAAAAAATATTTTAAAGGATACTTTGCAGTGTGCACAACCTTAGTATTATCACCCAGTTTAGATTCAGTTGTGTGAGCAACTATCTATTGAGCCTTCTGAAACAGATCATTTGGTGGTATGTTTGTTTTGGTCTCAGGAGATGTTTAAGACTTTACATTAGTCGAGATGTGAGGATTTTCTAAACGTAATTCTTTCAGAGTATAAGCATCTTCTTGAAAGCAAATTTTGTGTTTATAAAAGTTCTTGAATCTTTTATGCCTCAAAGATATTCAAAGTTAAAAGTAATAATTCACCAAGTAATGGAATCATCACCTGTTTCTCGATTAAAATTAAATGTAAGCTTTCCAAAGCCTCTTTATTTTGCTCAAACTATTGTACTCCTTGGATGTACCTGAACAGTAATTATTGAACTGTGGGACACAAGAAGTGCTTTCTGGCTGTGAATACATAAATATAAGTATGTTTAAATGCTAAATAAAGAAGCATACTGAATTTAAATTCTTCTATGTTCCTTGTCATCAAATCTTCATTATATGATTCTAGAAAAGTGTGTGACAGTGTGAAGAAAAGAAGTGTATGAAGATGATAAAAAATTAATAAGGTAAATCTTTCTAGAGACCTAAACAGTTTGAAAATACTGCTTTGTGTAATCCTAGATATTGACCACAGAGTTGGAAAGCTCTCTTTTAGCCCAAAGAGATGAGTTACAAAAGAAAAACCAAAACAAAGCAAAAACACAAAACCTCAGAAAGCAGCTTCCAGAAATGGTACAAATTTCTGTATTTCTGTGATAGTGAAATATAAGCAAGTCCATTTACATTGATTTTTAAACCTCTTGAGAATTATCATAGGTATTAACCATACTCATAGGGTATTGTTTGATGAACAGAAAGACTACAATGGTAGAGATCACTGTGTACTTTAAATATTAAAGTCATCATCACAATAGAGTAAAACTAGATGATCAACTTTGTCATGTGGGTTTTATGTTACTCTAAGATGAAAGGCTCACCTCCCACATTCAAGAACACAACAGTAAGCTAATTTAATTTGAAATAGACACACAGCAAACTGCTGCCCCTGGGAGATGCAGTGGATTGGAGGTGGGAGTGAAGTTCCACATTTTACTCGTAAAATTTTCTGTAAAGTTTGAATATTTTGCAATGAGCATGTATTAAACGTTGTAAAATTTTAAAGCCATCAGAGACAAGTGAAAGAAATTAGGATGATGGTCAACCCACTGGTCTCAACTTTGAAGGAAGGGAAGGAAAGGGCAGGGGGTTAGGAAGACAAGAGCCTCTGCTCTTTTTTTTTTTTTTTAACTCCATGAACTTGGCATAATTAGATCAGTTTCACATTATTTTTCACCTTACCAACTTGAGCTACAAAGTGGAACCTAACTTCTCAGAGGAAAATAAAGCAAGTCAAAGGTCTGCTAGTCCTTGGCTAATACTCAGCGAGGTATTCGGTGTTCAAATCCTGTATAATCACATATATAAGCAGGGTTTTAAATAGAGTTAGGGGGCGGAGCTGTGAGGAAAGTGGGCAGAGAATAAGCTTGAATTGTCATGGTTAGGAGGCTACTCCTGACCCCTCACGCCCCACCCCGCCAAATAAAAGGCAGAGGGAGGAACTGTCCTAAGATCTCACTGTGAGAGGCTACTTCCCAACTCCAGAGATTTCACAGGGATACCTGCCTCTCTAACTTTGGAAGTCAGCTGACCTCCGGCTCCTGCTTTTGCTACAGGCCCATTACTGAAACCTAGTGAAGAGGGTCCGCCTACTGGAGAGCGAGGCAGAGAAATTCAGTGGATGAAGCCAGAAGGTTATTTGGGTTCTGTTTTTTCATTACAGTGAGCATATTGTGAAACACAATGCTAATTCTGAGAGGTTTGTTTTTGTTCACCTGACTTAATTATAAGAAGTTTTAAGGGTTCACTAATGGTTCTGCCCTACTCGCGCATTTAGTATTCATGAGAAGTTCACCTGCCTGCTTCATAATCACCTAGGATGTCAACTTGCAGATCCCTGGTCCCACCTCAAAACTATTCTCTCCGTATATCAAGTGTTGCCTGCTATTGAAGGAAAGTATTATTAACCAACCAATACAATTCTGGCTTACTCTGAAGAATGTCTGAGCACCACGGGCCTAAACTCACCTCTCCATCATCCTATTCCGATCCCATCAAGAGTGGTATATTTATTTTACAATTAACAGAAGGCGTCCTCTTTCCTTCTCCCCGCCCCCCGCCCCCCGAGTTCCTAGGCAACCAGGGTCCTGCTGTGTGCTTTAGAGGGCCAGTTTCTGCCCCTCTTGCGGCAAGCCTTCTCGCTCAGGGCCAGCACCTCCTCCTGGACTTCTTTCCCCAGGGTCGGTCCTCCAGAGGGTAGAGAGGGCTGTAGTACGCATCCCAGACGGGGCGGGGAGGGGCAGGGTGCTGGTGGCCAAGGGGAAGCTGTTTGGGGCGACAAGGAGCTTGGAGATGCTGGTCAGGATGTCCCTATGCATGTGCAGGAGGCTCCTCGAGTTGTAGGATGGAGCCCCAGGATTCGAAGAAAAGTAGAACCAGGGTCCTCCATTTGTACTTCTGGTCCGGGGTGTAAATGATAGGGGTGGCCCGAAGCACAGCCTCTACCTTCGAAATGTTAATAAGTATTCTGTTTCGGAAGAGTGTTCCGTGTTTGCAGAACAGGAGAGAGAATTCAGGGAGGCTCACAGTTCGCCCGGGACGCTTTCGTCTGGGAGGGCGTTAAGCGGCTCCCCAGCCCCGGGAGCCGCGGGACTGTCTGGCCTGAAGCATCCACAAAGTTGGGGTTAGTGAGGTATGAGACTGATGTTTCAGGTGCTCGCACCAGAGCTGCAGATCATCCTTATCCTTTCTGATGACCGTGCGCAGGGCCACAACCTTTTCTCGAAACTCCAGGTGCAGAAGACAAACGCAGACGCCGTTTCTCGCCTTCTAGCCACAGGCGAATCCCGGCAGGCCGCGCACCGCGCAGCCTTCGCATTTCCCGACACTTCCCGCCTGTAAACCAATTAGGTGCCTCTCCAGGCACTTTCTCTGAGGCAGCGCGGAGGCCCGCCTCCCCGCAAGGCTTTCAGCTTAGGCGCGGCGCCACCCGGCCCGGCCGAGGGCGCGGTCACCACGCGTCACCGACAGCGCAAGCCTGGGTTTCTAAAGGGCTCCGGGACAGGTGCCTGGCTGAAATCCGGTGCCTTAACATCTCTTCCTCCCCACCAAAGGAAGGATGTTTGAAATGTTCCCGACCTGGGACAACGGCCAAGGACCTGGAAGGAGTGCTGATAACGCCAAGGCTTGGCGAACGGGGGTTCTTTTCCTATTTATCCGCCATAAGGTCGGACTGCTTGCTGAACCCGATCCCACCCTCCTCGCCTATCCACCGTCTGGTCCGACCCTCCCTCTGCGCTCCGCGCCTGGACGGGCGACGTCAACCACTCGATGTCACCACGCTTAGGAGCCCTGGGTGCGTCAAGGAGAGCCCCCTGGCCAATGCCCGACCCTCCTCCCCATCTTCGCAGGCTGAGATCTTGACCCTCGCCGTCCCGAGAGCCCCCGCGGTCGCCCAGCTGGCCAAGTGCCTTTTGGCTCATTTCAGAAATGCCGCGCAATTAAAAAAAAAAGAAAAGAAAGCGTCTACTTTGCATTCTGCAGCTGCTGGGGCGCCCTGGCTGAGAGCGCTGACCTGGGACTCCAGCCCCGCCCTCCCCGGCGGCTTCAAGGGCCCGGGACGACTACAGCCACAAGCCGAGCAGTGCCTGGAGTGGGGGCCACAGGCTGAGTAGTGCCTGGAGTGGGGGCCCAGTCCGCGGCTCCGCGCGCCCCGGCACTTACCTTGCCTCTGGCTAGCAATTCCATGATGTAGCCAAATTCACTTATGTCCCCCGACTCAGACATGGTTACGACCCTTCGCAAACTCGGGAGGAACCAGGCAGGTGCATCGAATATGTTCTTTTTCTCTCTCTTGCTCTGTTTTTAGTCTGAGTTTTGCCAAGCGCCCCGCCTGTGTGCTGTTAACGAGGAAAAATGAGAAAGCGGGGGGAAAAAGCAAAAAGCGGGGTTGGGTGGGATGAAGGCCATAGAGGGCTACTGGGCAGCCACGTCTGGCGTTCTTAGCTCCGGGCAGGGCGACGTAACGCAACAAACGAGGGCGTCGGCGGCGGTGGCGACCGTGAAATCCTCACCGGGCGGAGCAGGGCGCGGAGGCCCCGCCTCCTCGGGGATCGCGGCCCGCGCCTCCTGCCAGGGGTCGGAAGGCTGCGGAGACAAACACCTACACAAAAGCTTGTCTGCTCCCGGCGTGGCGCCGCCCCAGCCCGGACACCCACGGGATAGTTAAAGCCGTCCTTTATGCGATGGCTGAGACGGTGGCTGTCTGGAGTTCTCAACGCAAGGACCAGGAAAAATCCTCACCCCACTGTCTGGAGGTGCGAGGGCAGAGAGAATGAATGCAAAGCAGGCACAACAAAGGATCTGGCTGACAGCGCCGGAAAAAAAATAAGTGAGGGCCCAGGAAACGGCAACGCCGCATCTCAAGTCAGCCTTCCTGAAATCCAATAGGTAACAAAGACCAAGCCAGCGCTTCTGAGATGAGAACAAATACCAGGATTGTATTTTAAACACTCTAAGTGTGTAAGGTCGATTGTATCTCTATATCCTCTTGATACTCAACTTTCCTTTAATTTAAAAAAAAAAAAGATTCCTGCCAGCAAGATTCCTGGACATTCTCACTCCTAGTTACGACTAACTCACTTTCCAATTATTTATTTCATTGATTGAGTTAAACATTCAGTGCATGTTTCTCACATTTTATACTTCTTTTAAAAATAGCAGCTCCCCTAGGAGGCTGCAGCTGAAACGGCCTCTTAGTCTTCTCCCTGCTTCGCTCATACCTGACTATCTTTGCTTCTCTTGAGAAGAAAACTTGGCGGAACAAAGTCAGGACTACTCTATTCCTCCACTATAGGCAGTCTCTTATCTTTATTGAAAAGGAGGAAAGTGATAAGGTCATGACCTTTTCTTTAAATAAAAAAAAGAGAGAGAAAGAAGAAAAGAAAAGAAATGCCAGCTATGATTAGATTAGACCCAACTATACGATTTACTGCAAGAATGAAACCATTTCCCTTAGGGGTTTTTCTTGTTTGCCTTTTCTTTGGGTCATTTTCTGATTTCTCTTCTCTGGTCCAGAAATCCAAAAGTATATAATGATTTCTTTCTTCTTTTTCCTGCACATAAAGCTCCAATAATGTTGCTCCTTGACTCTTCTTCCACTAGAACTTTGCTCCTTCTTCAGTGTGTTACTTTTCTCTCTAAGTTGGTGCCGATCGCCTCTTAGAGCAAGCAGCAAAAGTTAATGTGTTGGATGTTCACAGTTGGGCTCAGTAGGAGATAAGACAAAATCATAATGCTTCTTGTTTAGAAGCTTCTTGTCCTTCTCAAGTTCTCCAGAACCCTGTGTATGCCCTTTGCTTCCATAAGGAAAACTAAACAGAATTCAAGCAAGGTCTGTAGCATCCATGAATGCATTCCTCCCCAATATTAGCAATACTTGACAGATTGCCAGAAAGAGGTATTGCTTTAAAAGAGAGTTTTTCACACCCAGAAAGTATTTGGGCACATAATAAAAATCACGATGTTAGAGCCAAACTAGTCTTAAGTCAGGCATGACAAGCAGGAAGGAGGAAGGGAGAGACAAAGGAACAAAAAAAGCCAAATGTTCCCCCTTAAAAAGCTTACCCCCAAAACCCCATCCAATGACCTCCACTTACATCTCCTGTATGAGAACAAGGACATATGTCCACCCATAATTACAAGGAAGGCTGGGAAGGTGATTATTTTACTCTGGGAACATTGCCACTCTAAACAAAATCAAGGATTTATTAGTGAGGAAGAAGAGGAAAGAGATATTGAGTAGGAAACTGTTGGTTTCTGCTACCCCTGGGGTAAGTCCATTCAGTTTCCTGAGTTTCTTTCTTCTTTATTTTCACTTTTTTGCCAGCACCACGCGGCATGTGGGATCTCAGTTCCCCGACCAGGGACTGAACCCGCCAGGGAAGTCCCAGTTTGCTGAGTTTCAATTTTCTCTTCTGTAAAATGACTGGTTTTGAACTAAATGGTCTCTAACCTCTTCCTCCTCTTAATGCTGATGTCTCCAATCTAAGGATCCCTTTACCATCTGGCAGCACTAGCTGCTCCTCTTTTCCCTGAATAAGTTGCTATTATAAAAGGTCTGTCCACCCGATCACTTGCTATTAGGAAATACTCCAGGCAAAATATGCTTAACAGTTGCCTGGATTCCCACCCAAGGCCAAGATGGGGCTGGGGGCAAGGGTCTTAGAATCAGCTGCTGTAGTGGCAAGAAGTGGAACTGCCCATAAGAGTCCAGATTGGTGCCCACAAGTTGGACACTGAACATTTACTCAGATGCCTGGTGGTATTTACCACTCTTTATTTAGTCACTGAGTGAATAGCACTATGGAACATTAAGAACCTTTCAAAGATGACAGGCATACAAAATGAAGACTGCATTTACATTTCCCTTGAAATTCTCTGTACAGACTTCAAAGACACAGGATCAGTCAGTAGGTGCCAAACAAAATTTGCTTTATTATTTCTCTTACTTCAAAGAACAAAATAAGATTAATATCATACAGATTAATATCTAACTTCATTCCCCATAGAAACCAAAATTAAGAAAAAAGTTAATTCACATTTCTCAAAAATAATAAAAGTAGCATGACAGATGCTGCTTCACAGGGAACTTCCCCACCTAAAAGAAAGATATTTAATAGAGGGATTACGTGATGTGTGAATTTTTCACACTGAGAAGTCTAGCAATATTAAAGAGTCCCTCGCTGTGGGAAATCTAATTGTCAGTTTCCATCTAATGGAGAAAACTTTTCAATATAACTGCTTAATTGCCATGCGGATTCCTGAAATGACTAACCTATAGAGAGCCACAGCTTTTGGCTTCATTTTCATCCATGACACCCTATTTTCTCCTCCTTATAGTAAACAACATAACACAACAGTTTTAACAAATAACACAAAAAATACACATTCCAAGTTTTTCTTAGCTGTGGACACAAATAAATAATTGTACAAATTTAGAAGTTGAAATCTATGATGATGAATGTTTAGCAGTTTAAGAGTTAGAGACTAGAATTAGTAATATAAAAATATCCTGATTTTAATAAACCCTCATATTTACTTCAACAGTCTTTATTTCAGAAGTGGAAACATACAATGTAGCTTTCTGACACAAACGCATCCTAGCACCTATACCTAGAAAGGTCATTTAAAAAACCAAAATTTTTAACAGCTTTATTGAGGTATGATTTACTTACCATAAAATTCACCAATTGTAAGTGTACAGTTTAGTAATTTTTATTAAATTATGGAGTTATGCAATCATCTCATAATCCAGTTCTAAAACATTGGAATATCTCTCCATTTATTGAGATTTTCTCTAATTTCTTTTAGTTGTGCTCTATAGTGTTCAGATATATTGCACTGCTTTTGTTAAATGCATTGCTAAGTATCATTATTGTGAATGAACTTGATTTCTTAATTTCATTTTTGGGTTGTTTATTGCTTGTACAGAGAAATGCAACTAATAATTGCATAATAAACTGTATCTTGCAATGTTGTAAAATTCATTAATCCCTAATTAAAGAAAGTTTTACTTTTTCCTTTCCAGTCTGTATGCCTTTATTTTTCTTGCCTTATAACTCTAGTTAGAACCTCCATTATAATACTGAATAAAAGTGACAGGAGTTGACATCCTTGCCTCATTCCAATAGTAGCAGAGAAACAGTCCATCTTTAACCATTAAATATTGGTTTAACTACATTCCATAAATTTTGACACATTGTGGGTTTGTTTTTATTCATTTAGAAATATTTTCTAATTTTTCCTTGTGACAGGCTATCTAGAAATAATTTCCAAATTATTCCAAATTTCTAAATAATTTAGTTTTCCCATATTTCTTCCTGTTGATTTCTAATCTAATTCAGTTTTAAACAAATACCATTTTTAAAAATTATTTCAATGTTTTGAAAATATATCAAGGCTTTTTTATGGGCTAACATGGGAGTTAGCAAACCTTCTCTTACTGGGTGAGATGTTAGTTAAACATTTAACACTTGCAGCAATACAGTCTTTTTGATGAAAGCACAGTCAACAATAGATAAACAAGCGGGTGAGGCTATGTTCCAATAAACATTTATTTCCAAAACTAGGCAACTGAATAAGCACATGAAAAGGTGCTCAACCATCATTAGTCATTAGGGAAATGCAACTCAATACCACTTCATACCTACTGGGATGCTTATAATTTAAAAGAAATGGAAAATAAGTCTTCGTGATGATGTGGAGAAATTGGAAGGCTTGTACATAGCTGATGGGAATATAAAATGATGCAGTGCGAAACAGTTTAGTGGTACCTGAAGAAGTTAAACATAAGACTACCAGCAATTCCACTTCTAGGTAGATACTCAAAAGAACTGGAAGCAGGGACTCAAAGAGATACTTGTTTGTACACAAGTGTTCACTGCTGCATTTTTCATAATAAACAAAAGATATAAACAACCCAAGTGTTGATCAACACATGATTGGATAAACAAAATGTAGTATATACATATAATGGAATATTTTTTTTCTACAATATGGAATGAACTTCTGATATATGGTACAATATGGATAGACCTTGAAAACATTAGGCTAAGTGAAATAAGCTAGACACAGAAGGACAAATACTATATAATTTTACTTATATAAAATGTCTAGGATAGGCAAATTCATAGGGACAGAAAGTAGATTAGACAGACCGGAGGGAGAGGGGAATGGGGAGCTACTGTTTAATGGGTACAGAGATTATGTTGTGGATGATGAAAAATTTGGGGTATAGTTAATGGTGATGGTTGCACAACATTACAAATGTAAATAATGCCACTGAACTGCACACTTAAAGATGGTTTTAAAAAATTAAGTGTCTGGCTCTTGAGTTGTAGTTTACTGATTGTTTCCTAAAATATTATCTGTTTTGGGTAATATTCCATGTATGCTTAAAAGGCATGTGTATTCTTCTGTTGGGTGCAGCGTTCCAGGAATCAGCTAGGTAAAGTTGGTTTTCCATGTCTTAGGTCTTTGTTCTTCTTCTGTTCCTCCTCTACTATATTCTTTTGTGTTAAACTTTTTTTAGTGAACCTATTTCATTCTTCTGTTGATTTTAACAAAATTACTACTTCTTAATAGTTACTCTAGGAATTATGATATAAATATTAACTGAGCACAATCTACTTTGGGTTAATACTGACTTAATACCAGTAAAATACAGCAACTTAACAATGTAGTTCTAATTCTCCTCCCTCCACTGCCATACATATTATGTATGTATAACACCTATGTATGTTATAAACCCAAGAATACATTCTTATAATTACTGCTTTACACAATCTAAGACAAGATTGCTGTGTTTTTAAAGAAATTGAGAGGAGGAAAAAATATATGTACACAATTTATTTATTCACAGTTTATCATTTCTGGTACCTATCATTTCCTGCTATCTGTAGTCATTTCCTTTCATTCTGAAGACCTCCTTTAGTATATTTGTAAGACAATGTGTTAGCAATGTTTCTTCAGTCTTTTAATTAATCTGTAAATCCAAAATAATCACAATAAAATTACTTTCAGGATTTTCTAGAAACATGTCAAGTTACTTCTAAAATTAATTCAAAAGACCAGTGGGTACGACTCTGTACTCCCAATGCAGGGGGCCTGGGTTTGATCTGTGGTCAGGGAACTAGATCCCACATGCATGCTGCAACTAAGAGTTTGCATGCCACAACAAAGAAGTCCACATGCCACAACTAAACATGCCACAACAAAGATCCCACATGCCACAACTAAGACCCGGTGCAGCCAAAATAAGTAAATAAATAATTTTTTTTAAAAAAGAGAGAAATGCACAAGATTGGCCAAGACAATTTATAAAAGTACAATGCTGTAGCAAATACAAAAATGAAGCCATAATAATTAGAACAACTGGTATAAGAATAGACGAGTAGATCAATAACACAGAATAGAAAATCCAGATTAAAACTTATGATTAGATTTTACATGATTTCTGTTGATTTACTAAGTAATAAAGGTGATATTTCAAATCAGTGATGAAAGGGAGGAGGTCGAGATGGCAGAGTAGGAGGATGTGGAACTCACCTTCCCCCACGAACACATCAAAAATACAACTACATGTGGAACAATTCTCACTGAAAACTAACTGGAGACTGGCAGAAGGACTGCTGTACAACCAAGCCTGTAAGAAAGCTACACACAGAATCAGGTAGAAAGGGAAGAGAAAGAATCAGGTTGGGACCTGCACTCCTGGGAGAGGTCTCAGAGGAAAAAGGAGATTACACAGGTGGAGACTTGCCCTGGGAGTGAGTGCTTCAAGCCACATATTGGGCGCCTTGGCCCTGCGGTCCAACACAGGAAAGACAAGCCCCGTTGCCTGGTTGGAGGGCTGGTGGCACTAACAGGAGGGCTGTGGGAAGCCTGGACTCCACTTGTGAAGAGTGCACGAACACTTGCTCTTGAAGCAGGGCAGAGACAGTGGATTGAGATGGCATACCACTGCCCCTGCATGTACCCCAGCCTGAGATGAGTGATAGCTCCAGCCACTTGCATCATGACACAGCTCTAGACTAGGGCAAAGTCTGCCAAGGCCCAAGGAGAGAGCTCTGCAGTGAGACAAAAATGTGGCTGATGTGACGTCTGAGCAGGGTGGGGGCAGCCATTACTGGTGCTTACATAGGCAGAATATCAGAAGCAGTCTGGGTCTCTGACCCCAGCCAGACTGCCACAGGCCATACCCTGACTCATGCCAAGTGCCCACACTAGCCCCTCTTGCTCCAGCACTGCTTCCCTCTGGGGTGAGGGTACTGGTGCTGGGAGGGGCGAGAGCACACACTTAAAGGGAACAGAACCAGCTCAGACCCAACTCTCAAGATTTCTGTTCCAGTAACTTGGGACCAACCCCGCCCCTGATAGGGTGATGATGGTCACAGAAAAGACGGGAAGACCTAGCTCACACCTGGCTCCAGCCCTAGCCGCTCCATCTCAAGCCTCACCTCCTACCATGGTGATAGCTACCAGCACACCCTGGGGAAAGATGTGACTCATGATCACATGAGATTCAGCTCCCCCCACCAAAGCCACTGGGCACACACAGACTGAGTGAGGATGCTCCCACATAAGGACACTCCTTCAAGACCACAATAGGTAACTGTCTCACCCAATTTCAGAGTGACAAAGTCAAACAAAATGAGAAGACAAAGGAGTTTGTCCCAATTGAAAGAGCAAGAGAAAACCCCTGGGAAAAAACAAAAAATGAAACAGAAATAAACAATTTACCAGACAAAGAATTCAAAGAATTAGGAATAAAAATGCTAACTGAAGTATGGAAAAGGATAGATGAACACAATGAGAATTTTAACTAGGAACTAGAAAACATGAAGAAGTATCGGTCAGAGCTGAAGAATACAGTAACTGAAATGAAAAACATACTAAAAGGAATTAACAGCAGACTAGGTGATACAGAAGAACTCATAAGTGATCTGGAAGACAGAATAATGGAAATCACCCAATCAACCACCAAAAGGAAAAACAAATAAAAAAAATGAGAACAGTTTAAGAGGTCCCTGGGACAACATCAAGTGTACCAACAATTGCATTATAGGGGTCCCAGAAGGAGAAGAGAAAGGGAGGGAATTGAAAATGTATTTGACGAAACTATGGCTGAAAACTTCCCAAACCTGAAGAAGGAAAAAAATATCCAGGTATAGGAAACAGTGTCCCAAACTAGATGAACTCAACAGACCCACACCAAGACATATCATAATTAAAATGGCAAAAGTAAAAGAAAAGAGAGAATTCTAAAGGCAGCAAGAGAAAAAGAAAGAATCACATACAAGGGAAACTCCAAAAGGCTATCAGCTGATTTTTCGGCAGAAACGTTGCAGACCAGAAGGGAGTGGCATGATGTATTCAAAGAACTGAAAGGGAAAAATCTGCAACCTAGGATACCTTACCCAGCAAGATTATTAATTAGAATTGAAGGAGAGATAAAGAACTTCTCAGACAAGCAAAAACTAAGAGTTCATCAATGCTAAACCTACTCTAAGAGAAGTCTTAAAGGGTCTTCTATAGGAAAGGCAAATACATAGTAAAGGCTGAAGATCAACCACTTAAATAAGCTAGTATGAAAATTAAAAGCCAAAAAAATTATAAAATCAACTATAACTATAATAATTATTAAAAATATAAACATGAAATTGTTAAATATGACATCAAAAACACAAAATGTTGGGGAGGGGAGTAAAAAAATGTAGATCTTTTAGAATGTTTGAACATGAAGGACTACTTGTTTGAAACAAGTAGACATAGTTATAGGTCAACATATATGAACCTCATGGTAACCACAAATCAAAAACCTACAACAGATACATAAAAACAGAGAGAAAGGAACACCAGCACACCACTGAAGAAAATCATTGAAACACAAAAGAAGAAACTAAAAGAAGAAAAAGAGAAGAAATACAGAAACAACCAGAAAGCAAGTAACAAAACAGCAATAAGTATGTAGCTATCGATAATTACTTTAAATATCAATGGACTAAATGCTCCAATCAAAAGATATTAGGTGGCTGATTGGATAAAAAAACAAGACCCATTTATATGCTGCTTGCAAGAGACTTACTTCAGAGCTAAATACATACACAGACTGAAAGTGAGGGGATGGAAAAAGATATTTCATGCAAATGGAAATGACAAGAAAGCAGGGGTAGCAATACTCATACCAGACTTTAAAACAAAGTTTATAACAAAAGAAAAGGAAGGGCATTAGGGATCAATACAAAAAGAGGATATTACACTTGTTAACATATATGCACCTAGTACAGGAGCACCTAAATATGTAAAGCAAATATTAACAGACATAAAGGGAGAAAGTGACAATAATCCAATAACAGTGGACTATTAACACCCCACTTATATCAATGGTCAGATCATCCAGACGGAAACAGTGGTCTTGATACAATAGAACAGTTGGGCTTAAGAGATATCTATCAGACATTCCATCCCCAAACGGCAGAATACACATTCTTTCAAAGTGCATATGGAACATTCTCCAGGATGGATCACATGCTAGGTCACAAAACAAGTCTCAACAAATTTAAGGTGAGAGAAATTATATCAAGCATTTTTTCAGACCACAACAGTCTTAAACTAGAAATCAATTACAGGGAGAAAAATGGAGAAAGCACAAACACCTGGAGACCAAACAACATGCTACTAAAAAAACCAATGGAACAATGAAGAAATCAAAGAGGAAATCCGAAAATGCCCCAAGACAAATGAAAATGGAAACACAATTTTCTAAAATCTATGGGATACAGTAAAAGCACTTCTAAGAGGGAAGTTTATAGTGACACGGGCCTACCTCAAGAAATACCAAAAATCTCAAATAAACAGCCTAACCTAATTACAAAAAGAAGAACAAAGTCCAAAGTCAGCAGAAGGGAGGAAATAATAAAGATAAGAGAGGAAATAAATAAAATAGAGAACAACAACAACAAAAAAAACAATTGAAAAGACCAATGAAATCAAGAACTGGTTTTGTGAAAGGATAAACAAAATTAATAAACCTTTAGCCAGGCTCATTAAGAAAAAGAGAGGATCCAAATAAACAAAATAAGAAATGAAAGAGGAGAAATAACAACAGATATCACAGAGATACAAAGAACTATGAGAGAATACTACAAACAGCTGTATGTCCAAAAACTGGAAAACCTAGAAGAAACACATGAAATGAACACATTTCTAGAAACATTCAGTTCCGAGACTGAATTAGAAAGAAAAAGAAATAGACAATCTGAACAGACAGATCATTAGTAGTGAAAATGAATTTGTAATTAAGAAAAAAAATCCCAGCAAACAAAAGCCAGGACCCGACAAGTTCATAGGGGAATTCTATCAAACATATAAAGAAGAGCTAATGCCCATCCTTCTCAAACTATTCCAAAAAATTAAAGAGGATGGAACACTCCTAAATTCATTCTACAAGGCCACCATTACTCAATAGCAAAACCAGACAAAAATGCTACCAAAAAAAAATTTACAAGCCAATATCTCCGATGAATAGAGATGCAATAATTCTCAACAAAATATTAGCAAACCAAATTCAGCAATATATAAAAAGGATCAAACACCATGATCCCACCAGAAAACTACTAGAGCTCATCAAGGAATTCAGTAAAGCTGCAGGATACAGAACTGATATACAGAAATCTATTGCTATTCTATACACTAAAAATGAACTATCAGAAAGAGAAAGCAAGAAAAAAATCCCATTTAAAATAGCATCAAAAAGAATAAAATACCTAGGAATAAACTTAACCAAGGAGATGAAAGACCTAAACTCTGAAAACTATAAAACACTGATGAAGGAAATTGAAGATGACACAGAGAAATGGAAAGATATCCCATGTTCTTGGATTGGAAGATTAATGTTGTTAAAATGTCCATTCTACCCAAACCAATCTACAGACTTAATGTAATCCCTATCAAAATACCCATGACATTTTTCGTGAAAGAAAAATATCTCTTTCATAGATGCCACTAATCTCATTCTTGAGGTCCTATCTTCTAATACCAAAGGTCCTATCTTCTAATACCATCACACTGGGGTTTAGGATTTCAATATAAGAAGTTTTGAGGGGACACATACATTCAGTCTAAGGCTGAAGATTTTGTCTATTGATCTTGTTTCTGGTCACATTGTTGGGCTCTGTTACTATTTCTAATAGTTTGTTAGTTGATTCTCCTGGAATTAAAAAAAAATTATCTGAATACACATAGGTCATTTTTCTTATTTGTTGCCAATATTTAGAGATTTTTTTTCTTATTTTGTTATAACTTTCATTATAATGTTGGATAGCAGAAATGAAAACAATCATTCTAGATTTATTTCTGACTTTAATGGAAACCATTCAAATAATTCACCTTTGTAGCTGAGGATCTTGGGGGTTGAGGATTTGGAGTTAATAACACCCTTTATTGGGTTAAGAAGGTTTTTTCTATTCCTACTATGCTAAAAAGAATTTTTTATTAGATATACATGTTGAAATTTATCAAATTCTTTTATCTATTTATATGACTGTATGATTTTCATTTTTAATCTAGTAATAGAGTGAATTATATTAATTTTTTTCCAGTGTTGAACCTCTTCTGGGATAAATCCTGCTTGGTTATGATACATAAATCTATTAATACATTACTCAATCTGATGTACCAACATGTTCTTCAGCATTTTTGCTTTAATGTCCACATTTGTCCCAACTGGTCACTTTCTGGTGGCCTAGGATTCTTCCTGTTCCCTTTATCTGCCCTGAGTCAGTAGCACATTTGAAGTCATTTCCATTTTTAGGTAGTAGCTTTTCTCTGTTAACATTATTCCATCTGCTTTGCATATTTCAGGATTCCTTATGATAATTTCTGGCCCGCCCAGCGTATTCATTTCTGTTTTCTAGTACTATTATGAATTTTTTAAAAAAACAAAAAAGATCTGTCATTTCCACGAATTTGGAATGGGAGGGACAGAAGCCTTTGCATGGCTCTATCTTCTATCTTGTTCAAAATTCAAAATTGATGCCATTTTTATTTTTTATTATTATTATTTTTTTGCGGTACGCGGGCCTCTCATTGTTGTGGCCTCTCCCGTTGCAGAGCACCGGCTCCGGATGTGCAGGCTCAGTGGCCATGGCTCACGGGCCCAGCCGCTCCGCGACATGTGGGATCTTCCCAGACCAGGGCACGAACCCATGTCCCCTGCATCGGCAGGCGGACTCTCAACCACTGCGCCACCAGGGAAGCCCTGATGCCATTTTTAGATTCTTGCTGGAACTTGATTATTTCTGGTACTTTCCAATCAGTTTAAATATCACCAGAAAACTAAGCACATCTACCTAACATTTTCTTCCCTTTCCATAATATGCTTTTTGGTTTAATTCCATAAAATGTTAACTGTTAGGAAGAAAGGCAGTAATACATTAGCCAGAGTTGTCTGTTATGGAGATATGTCACAATATACCTTTCCTACATGACTTTTCAACACCCATTTGGGATAATTTTTTTTTTTTTACCATACAAATGCTATGGTTTATTTTCAGTATAGATCTGTATTAACCCTGAGAATGTGGGGCAATAGATCTCCATTTTTTTTTTCTTTAAGTCACAGCTACCTGAGATTTTATTTTTTTTATTTTTGGGGATAAATTCTTTAAATTTCTTCTTAGAATGAACCAACTTGGTCAGCTACCAACATTTGTTTTCTCCTCTGCATCAGAATAAGGATTTTTTTTTTCTCCAAATGAAATGCTGGTTACCTCAGCAACATTAAGAAAAGTTTTCTTTTTAAGTCCCCTTTCCCTTGAGGTGAAAAGGATATTGTACTTTCTAGCAGTTTCTTTTCTTCAGAAGTTTATCACAGACAATCTTCGGCCCAAACAGGGGGGCAAACTGCTTTGGGGTGGTTTGTTTAAGGACAGAGGATCAATTCTTGTCTCAGAGTTTCCCAAATTGCAAAGTTGGAACTGCGTGCACATATCCTAAATTCGTCCTCGGAGGACACTATTATTTCTCTAGCAAGCAAGACTTGGCCCAGGAGGAAGCCTAGGATGGCCAACTCAGGCTATCTTAGGAGACTGCGGTCGTACAAGACATGCTGCTGAGCAGAGACTGCACTGCCTGCATCCCACGTCCATTCCCTGAGTCTTGATATGTATACCAACAACATTCATTCATTCATTAAATATGACTGACCGCCTACTGTGTGCCTGGCAGTGTTCTGGCAGTGCAGATTCAGCAGTGAACAAGATAAACAAGATTCTTAAAATATAAATGTCCTTTTAATACCATGCTGTGTTTTGAAAGCTTCAATTTTGTATTAGATTTTTTGATGCTGAGGTAATATGATCTTGGTAGGGAGGGCAGAACCTTTTTTTCCTGCAAGGTACACTGTGAAATGATATACCATTTCTTTCCTAGGAAATGAGATATGCAAAGAGATCATTGGTTTGTTTGTCATTAGATATGCTAGAACTATATTGGATAACCAGGTTTCTCTTAACTAAGGTCCTAACCACTAACCCCACCCCTATCCCCCAACCTGCTCACATTGGGGCATAATTCTTTGGCGGATGACACCTTCTATAGGTACGGGGAAGGGAGGGTTAAGAGAGAAAACTGCCTCTGATCAATACAGCTGCATCATCATCATAAATAATTTAACCACATACTCCGTTTTTAGTTTCTTTGATCTGCTTCTATCATGATGCCTGGTTGTGTTACTGCCACAGAAGTTTGCTCTTTGCGAGGCTAAAGAATCTCCTTGCAGGACCTCAGTCATCCTCCTGGGGCAAAGGTCCACTTTGTATTATTCCTCCTGCCTCATAGCTCAGCATCGATGTTTTTTTAACCATCTTGAAGGATCCTGAGTGCATTGTTGCTTTGAGATGTTATAAGCCAGGGATAAAGGAAGTTACTTATTAGTGTTGGGAATAAGATAAATGGGCTGGTTCTCACGACCATCTTCCTCTAATTCCTTGTTTATTTTAGAGGGTTGTTTGTTTTGTGAGAGTTAGGGGAGTAACGATATAGGAGGAAGGAGAAGGGATCATTTTCAGGACCTCATATTCAGATCTGGTATTGGTTTTGGCGGCAGTGAGTGAGGAGATGGGGGTGTATTCTGAGGAAGAAATTAGTGTAAGATTATCATATAGCAGAGTTTATTGGCTCTGGCAAAAGTGATAAAGTGTGTCTTTGTTTTATTTTGCCACAAAGACATATTTTTAAAATCTCCTTCTTGTGTCACTGGTCCTCAACAAAGAACACAGCTCATATCTCCATTAATTTGAAGTTAAAAATGTTAACAACATCAATATTGGCCACTGACTTATTGCTTAATCTAAGTATTTGCTAGGGCTTCGAGCACTGCTGTTCTATTACAGAGGGGAGAAATATCTGGGAAGGAATTTGCAAAGTAGAAGAAAATGCTAAGAAAGGGATTCTATAAGCATCGTACTATAAAAATAGTGTCGACTTTGAGCAGTAGGAAGGACAAGCTTTTGGCCAAGAAGCAGCCACATTTTCACCTACAAACTGGCCAGCCAAGGCAGAGGGAAGCTATGGTGTATGCTTAAAAGTTTTAAAACAGCACCTTTTTCTGAATAAGATTAATGGCACAACGGGAAAACACACTGAGAATTGTATTTATTAACCTGTCTGCTGCTTTTCTGTAACTACGATATGTACTCCCTTCCCACAGAACATCTCCTTCAGAGTCTGGCTCTTCTTGCTCAGTTCTCCTCAACGACTCGGCTTTACTTCAATCTGCTTCTTATTTGAATCCATAATTGAAATGGAGGGATCTGAGTCTTTTGTGATGTGAAACAGATATACTCTCTTTTAAGGGCTCAAACCACTTTTGCGGGCCCTTTCCTAATGCCCACGTATCTTCAACTACGTCCCGAAGCTCCCAGGAGCTCCAAGGTTCCCCCACAGACACTGCTGCCCATGTACTCTGGCAAAAGAAAACGGGGAATTCCATAGTTTGACTGGTGTGGCCAGTGTCAGAAGGTAATTACAATCAGTAACAAACTGAGAATTAAACCACAATACCGCAGGCACAGCCTCACGCTCTGACTCTGAACTCCTATCTCTTCATTTACTGAGACATGCACAATTTTGAATTCTATCAGGGGAAACATTATTATGACACTTCCCATTATAGAGGATTCTACTATGATTTTCTTTCTAACATCACTTCTGGAACACAGTGACACTATAAGTATTTCCCTAGAGAAGTAGCAATATAGCTACATTAATATAAATGAGAAGAATATTTGCTGCAAATATATCTATTTTAGAGTTCCGTCAGCTTGCTAGGGGGGAGCGCTGTATTTCACATTGGCATTTCATAGTATATTGTTTACTCTTAAAAAGGAAAATTGTTAATATTTATCTTCTAGTATCCTTTCATGTAAAGATTCACAGTACGCGTTTTACTACGTGTAATGTGTACCTAGCTGAAATCTTTCTATCTGGTGATTCCAGAAGGAGTTTTAAATTTCTTTTTTCAATATTACAAATTTGGTTTACCTGTACGAAACGAAGTACTTTCTATTTAACTGTAAAAGTACTCACTGAGTAACAAACTCTAAATAATTTGTTACGTTACCCCATTATTTTGTTAACAATGAGACAAAAATGACTATCATATATAAAGTATCCAACACCTACTAAGCCCACAAATATATATTCAATGAATGAATGAACATATCTACCTTACAAATGGAGAAACTGAAGTCAAA
Source organism: Globicephala melas (assembly GCF_963455315.2). Taxonomy (NCBI): domain Eukaryota; kingdom Metazoa; phylum Chordata; class Mammalia; order Artiodactyla; family Delphinidae; genus Globicephala; species Globicephala melas. The sequence continues at coordinate 93,976,044 of NC_083316.1, forward strand.
AGAAAGGTTTTAGCCATAATCATGTATAACTCAAGAAATCCCCTGAAAATCTGATTCAAATATTCTTTTCCCTTCTTTTCTTAAAAGACAAGTGAAAGTTCTAATAATGGACATTTACTCTTTGAAAGGGAAATCTGAGAGTAATGTTTTTTTTTTTTTTTTTGTGGTACGCGGGCCTCTCACTGTTGTGGCCTCTCCCTTTGCGGAGCACAGGCTCCGGATGCACAGGCTCAGCGGCCATGGCTCACGGGCCTAGCCGCTTCGCGGCATGTGGGATCTTCCCGGACCGGGGCACGAACCCGCGTCCCCTGCATCAGCAGGCGGACTCTCAACCACTGCGCCACCAGGGAAGCCCAGAGAGTAATGTTTTGTAGATAAAAAACCTTCAGATTAAAATTTCAGAATAAAAATAAGGAAGAAAATTATTTCATCTAAACACCACTTTTGTCTTTCTTTTAATTGTAAAATATTGAAAAGACCATTTAAATACTATGAAGTTACAGAGTCTCATCAATTATAACTCGAAATTGTGGATAAGAAAAAGCTGGAAATCTTCATCAAGTTCTAACTTTTTAAAAATTGCATATACCACCTTGTCTTTTCTAAATGACTACTGCAAGTGGGAAATAAAACCAGAAATACAGCCTTGTCTTCACCTGCTACCAGCACCACAGTTCTAGTCTGAAAAACTATTTGACGGCACTTCAGTCCAAAATTTATTTTCTCCCCCTTCTTTGTTACAAAACCTTGATTAATGTGCTCAACTTAACAAACAAATGAACAAACAAAAAACAAGCAAAAACACAGCCTTCTTTGTAGCTAGGGGTAGCCAATGAGATGTCACTGGAAGTTGTTAGGTGGGGCTCCTGGGAAAGCCCTCTGCCCCCTCCTTCCTTCTCTTCTAACTGAAACACAGTTCTGAGGCCTGGCATTCCAATCCCCATCGTGGACTCCTGAGGAGAACCTGAGGATAGAAGTCATGCACTAGGATGGCTAGAGAAGAGAAAGAGATGAGCCCAAGTCTCTAGGAATCATGGGGCTTCCATTCTAGCCTTGGACTACCTACCACCCACCTTCTTTCACTCAAGAGAAAATAAAACTCTAACTTGTTTAAACCATGTTATTTGAGTTCTGTTACATGCAACCAAATCTAGTCCCAACTGATAAAGCCACATTATAGCTATTTGACCTTTAGCTATTCATTTAACTTCTCTGTATTTCAATTTATTCATCTATAAAAATGGGCACAATAATAGAGCGTTGTTATAAGGATTAAATGAATTAATACATGTAAAGTGATTAGAATTGTAACCAGAGCAGACTGACCACTCAATGAATCCCATCTGTTACTATTATTCACTTGCACCATCTATAATATCATACCTGGAGTTTAAATGTGAAGGGAGAGGGTGTGTGAAGAAACGAAATCACTGCATTTGTTTCTTGCCCCATTCTTCAGGGACGGAGACCTGAGCAAAGAGCAGAACAGAACCCTGATAATACGATAATGCACGCTTCTCAATTAAAATCACTTTACAGATTACCAAGCACCTTCACATAACTGAGTTCCCCTAAGCCTTACCAGAGCTCTGAGATGAGGGTGAACGTTGAAGCTTGTTTGTGTTGGCAGGTCATTAGCTGACTGTCTCAGTGGCCAGAGTCCAAGTTCACTGTTCCAGTGAGGGCCAGTTGGCTGGATTCCATTTCATAGCCCTCGATTGTGCAGCATACTTAGCCGTGGTTAACTGCTCTCTGAACATGATTCCAAGTTTAAATCGTGTGGGAGAAGACATGAGGGAGTATAACTCAGCCATGCTGGAGAAACTGAAACTAAGTGTCTGCCTTCTCCACCAGCCAGCAGGTACATGTGGGTTGTAAGTGAGGCTTTTTTTTAAAAGAGAGATTTCCTGAATCTTTTTCAGAAATCTGACGTTTTTTTCAGCTAGTTTATTTAGAAAGCTTCTGAGCCTTAGGGTTTTTTTTTTTTTAAAGAATTTATTTATTTATTATTTTTGGCTGTGTTGGGTCTTCATTGCTACGCGCGGGCTTTCTCTAGTGGCGGCGAGCGGGAGCTACTCTTCGTTGCAGTGCACGGGCTTCTCATCGCGGTGGATTCTCTTGTTGCAGAGCACAGGCTCTGGGCACGCGGGCTTCAGTAGTTGTGGCATGCGGGCTCAGTAGTTGTGGCTCGTGGGCTGTAGAGTGCTGGCTCAGTAGTTGTGGTGCACGGGCTTAGTTGCTCTGTGGCATGTGGGATCTTCCCAGACCAGGGCTCGAACCCATGTCCCCTGCATTGGCAGGCGGATTCTTAACCACTGCACCACCAGGGAAGCCCGAGCCTTAGGGTTTTAACTTGAGAATGCCTCTCAGATTAGCTCCACTCTAATCTTAATATAATAATGATAACAGCTGATATGTACTAAGGCACTCACTCTGAGTCAGCACTATTGTAAGCGCTTACTCCTACCATCCCATTTGATTCTCATGAAACTCTACAAGGTAGGTAGTATTATATCCGCCCTTCAGAGAAGGTCATCCTAAGCCACAAACAGTGGAGTGACTTGCCCAGCATCACCGGGAGAGGCAGTGGCAGAGCCAGGAGAGAGCCCATGCTCTTAGCCAGCACCTTGTATCTGTCTTGGAGTCATAAACTCTCCACTTTCTGTCTTTACACTCCAAGCTTCAGTCCCTGCGGAAGGAGGGCAGAGGTGTGATTCTTTGACCAAGTGCCTTTGATTGTGGCCATATTTTTATCACTTGTCATTCCGTATTCCACTCTCTCTTTACTCACAAAGGATGGTAAACTCTCTCAGGCAGTGCTTCTACCAGATCAAATACCAGGATTGTACTGTTTTCTGTGCTGGGGGCGCTTACTGCCTTTGGTTGACCCTTCATCTGAGCTCACTATGAAAAGCCCATGAGAACCTCTGGTCTGCAGCTCCAAGTCAACTTCTCCAGGGAGATTTTTTTCTGAAGAGTCCATTCCTGCTAGTGATGCCCAGTTGGGGAAAAGTATTTCCTGTAACACACGCAAGAACAGAGCCTATTTCCTTGATCCTAATTGGCACTATCAATGTAATAACAGTGTTTGGGCAGAGTCAGGGGGCGATAAGGAGGAAGTGACACAGAATTTTTAAAAATCAGAAAAGTATAAAAATGTACTTTACTTCTGTGATATTCCTCCCAAAACCCATAACCCCAGTCTAATAATGAGAAAAACATCAAACAAATCCCAAAGGAAGAACATTCTACAAAATACCTGACCAGTACTCCTCAAAACTGTCAATGTTATGAAGAAAAGTCTGAAAAACTGTCACAGCCAAGAGGTGACATGATAACTAAATGTAATGTGGTATCCTGGATAGGATCCTGGAACAGAAAAACGACACCAGGCAAAACCTAAGGAAATCTGAATAGAGTTAATAATGATAAGAATGCATTAATATTGGTTAATTAATTGTAGCAAATATACCCTGCTAATGTAAGATGTTAATAATATGGGGAACTGGGTGCAGAGTGTTTGGGAACTCTCTGTATTTATCTTTGCAATTTTTCTGTAAATCTAAAACTTCTAAAATAAAGTTTATTAAAAAAACAAACATGGGCAGTGTTGTCAAGTCCTATTGTATATGTAAAATTCTACTGGGCTGGCTGACATACTGTCCTCACATTTATGGAAACCCTGAACCCAACACCCCTCCTCTCCTCTGAAGAGCTTTGGGCAGTTTATAGAGAGAGACACCTTAGTTTTTGTTTTTGTACCAATCTACATGGCACATTTTATGATCCCCGTGTTATAGAGTAATGAGATCCGGCACATGCAATGGCTTGCTCAAGGTCACCAGGATGGGGGCAGAGCTGGGCGTGGAGCCCTGTTTACCTTTCCTGGTATCACTGCAGGCTGGGCAGGGAAACCGGCTTAGATGAATTCAATTCCATTCAATTCAACCGACGTTAGCTAACACGTACTAGTATTGTTAGCACTGGGAATTTTAAACTGAATGAAATTCAGCTCCCTGCTCAAGGGCCATGTTGTGGTGCAGTGGGGAGAGACAAATACATCAAGAGTTATTTGCAATACAAGAAGCTAAGTGCCAAGCAGACATGTGGAGAGTGTTGAGGGAGCTGGGAGGAAAGTCTCCCCCAGACATGAGGTGGCTATTTAGCCCTAGGAAAAATCTCAGCCTGAAGTGCAGGTGAGCCCTGATTAGGGAAAATGTGTTTCTTGGTTCCTTAGGGCCCCTGCTGCATCCGATTTCTTACAGTCCCAAAGGCTCTTCTGAAAGTTCACTTGGTGGCAGGAGTGGGACTGCAACACTGAAGCCCATTTTCTGGCAGGGCATAAATCTTACATTCAGTGGCCCAGATCTTGTGAGAACATGAAAGGGCTTTGATTATACATGAATAGCAAAATAGCAAAAAGAAGAAAAAAGGCAAAAAAAGTTACAGTCCAATTTACTCAGCTTCCTCCTGTGTCTGTGAGGTATAAATGAAGGGAGATCCGTGCAGGATTTTCTGGACTGTGAGGTATGTTGGCATTCCTAAGAGAGTGTGACAGCCTGAATTTTCTGTTTGTGCTTTTAGTGACTGATTAGCTAGTCGGGACAACGTAAATTAATGCTATTTTCTTATACCCTTTGATAGTGGGGCATAGGCATTTCTTCTGTAGGTTGTGAACCACTTCCTGGGCCGACTTCCTCCCTGTGGGAGATGTGAGGAGCCATGGTAACTCGTCAGTCCCCTAGGCCATGATCTGAGGCACTGTACAAAGCCCATTTGGCAAATGCAAGAGATTTTTTTCTTTCTTTTTAATAGTGAGTGTCTGAATTAAAGAAGCAATTTCCTAAACTGGAGGTTCCAAATCAGTTGTTTCTGCTAGTTTTATTCTGTATATTTTTGAAATTATTTGCTCCCTTTCCATGTTTTCTGAAGATGGCGAGCAGCCAGCTGTTGGGTCCTCTTCTGTCATTGCTTGGAGTCTTCTCTGTCACCACCAGGTCCTCTCTGGTGTCCTAGAAGTTCCTGCTCTCAAAGACGATGCCCACATCATATCCTGAGAGAGTTAACATCCTTCCCCTCACACTCATTTTCCTAAACTCAGAAGAGAAGAGAAAAGAAACTCTATATGCTTGGCTTTGTTCAGCGGCTGGTGTGGTCTCACAGGCTGCAATTCCTTGGTAAATTACCCCAATGATTCTTCAGCCATCAGGGGGAAATTCGTCTTTTATAACATCTTCCTTTAATGAGTCTTCCTAACACCGTGAAATGACCTTAACACCCAGAAGAGGATTTTAAAAATGGTGTGTACGTGCCGCGGAGCGGCTGGGCCTGTGAGCCATGGCCGCTGAGCCTGCGCATCCGGAGCCTGTGCTCCACAACGGGAGAGGCCACAACAGTGAGAGGCTCGCGTACCGCAAAAAATAAATAAATAAATAAATAAATAAATTTAAGATGGTGTGTAGAAAAGGCTGGCTGAGGATGTGTGTGGACATAAGTTCACCATACTTGGGGAAGAAAAAGGATACAATACAAGAATGTGATTTTTAAAGTGGATGCAGACTAACTAGGAGTCAGGATTTTTTTTTTAGTGTTTTTAAGGAAAAAGTGATCAGTCTTTAGTGTTACATTTTTGGAAAATAAGCAATGAACAGTGATTTAGTAGACAGTAGTCATATCAGAAGATGTTTTTTATCTATAACTTATTTGATATGATTTAATTTCTCTTTTCAATAACTTCGTTGCATTTAAAGTATATTAAATTGTGCAAAGATAGAACATAATTTTACATCTGGCCTGAGGGATAAGAAATGGGTTTACATGCTATCCTGCATTTCATGAAACTGGCCACAAATCAGAGGAATAAAAACAGAAATATTTTGAAATGATTTATACATACAATATGCACTACTGTTTTAGGAAAATTACTTTCCAGTAAAAATGGCCAAGATTCGCTGATTGATTTTTCCAATAAGCATGACTTTCACACCTACCATGTGCTGTGTCACAACTTAGAAATTCAAAAAAAAAAAAAAGAATAAACCAAAGCTGCTGACAGCAAGCGCTCACGGTCTGCCTGAGACAAGGGACAGTAAACAGGTAATTACTGCCCAGCGTGCAAAGTTCTCTATCAGAAGCACATAAGCAGAACCAGGGAGCAACAGGGTGGGAGAAAGACTATAATGGGCCAGTGTCTTGCTTTGTCTAATTCAGCTGGGCAGGTGAAATTGGACTTTTAAGTTGACAGTTGAAGGATAAGAGTTCAGAAGGGCAGGTAGAGGACGTTCTAGGCTGAGAGGCGGTCTGAGCAAAGTCAAGAACAGAGAGAGCAGAGTGCCTTCAGGTATCACGGGTTGGGCAGAGGGGAATGACCAAAGGTGAGGCTGGAAAGGGAGGTAGGGCTTAGGTCTCCAGGGCCTGACACGGCATTATGCTAAGGAGATACATGTTACCCCGTGGACAGCACTTCTAACTTTAACGTTCACAAGACTCACTGGGGAGCTCATTAAAATAGATGCTGATTCTATGGGTCCGAGCGTTACCTTTTCTAACAAGTGCCAGGTGATGCTGCTGCTGCAATGAAGTGGTTTTCAGGCCTCACTGAGGTAGCAGATATTCGCCAATTCCAATAGCTGAAATGGATCACCTGTGTGCTAAGATATGCCACCTTTAATCCTTTGAGAGGAAGGGTTTGGGGTGGGACCTGGGCCAACAGAGCCTCTAGGATTGTGCCCATAAGCTGCCTCCTGGGCTTACTGTGGGTGCCCTACCATCTTTTCTGTGTTCTATGATGTGAGGAGGGTGGAGAAGGCAAGCCAGTCCAAACAAGCAGCTCTGCACTGTAAGAACCACAATCTGGTTTTCTACGGAGAAAACACAGTGCTGCAACAAATAGCCCGTTACCCAAAGCAGCTGATATTGGTTGTAGGCGTGGCCCAGAGCCTTCCCTCCTCAAGCATTAAGCATTAGGAGATTGAAATCTTGGTTCTAGTTCACCTCTGCAGGGGACTCAGTTCATCCAGGCTGTGGTGGTGTCTGTGGCAGCCCAGGTCTACCAAGCTCAACGTTTCCACTACGCAGGGGCAACAAAGGAGTGGTGGAAATGAGAAATGAGAATCTTGTTCTATGACTTTCCAGATATAATCGTTTATTTTTTATAAGTTATTTTAAGTCATTCCTTAGTCCTTTCTCAAATTATAACAGAGATGATTAAATTGGCCATTTTTCCTAATAACCGGTAACAGAAATCTGGAAAAGGAAAATGCCAGGCTGCGTAAAATAAATGAAAACTTGAATTTCTGCTGAGTTGATTGGTCTTGAGGTCACCATCATATGTAAGCATGTGAATATAAACACATTCACACATATGTGGTTGCATGTGCAGGTCCTTTTATAGAAGCTGGTCACACATGTTGCCTCTGCAGAGGGCTGCAGAATGGGGGTTGGTGTGGGAGGAGAGTTCCTCATCAACAGTACCCTTTTTGTCCTGTTTAAAGTTTTTCTGATATAACTGCTTACCTTTTAAAAAAAAAGAGAAGACAGATGTCTCAGTGGTTGAAAAGCATGATGACACTTGCAGCACCCTTTAGTCTGCTGGTTTGGGCAGTAACACTTTCCTCCTGGGCCACCTCGTCTTGAAGCTCTTTTTGTTCTGTGTGTTTAAGGGGAAAAGATGAAAGTCATCAGGTCTCCTGAAGCTAAATTACCCAGAGCCTGAGTAATTTATTAAGGAACTAAACCTTTGAAATAAATTCCCCGAAAGTCAGAAGTTTTTTCAATTGTGTCCTCAGTTGACAGTTTCTGCCCTCTCTTCAGAAAACGGTGAAACATAATAGAAATGAGATGTAAGATTACAAAATAAAAATGAACTGGAAGGAAAGACATATCTTTTTAACACAGGGAAACATCTTCATTGATGCCCTTCCTACCACCTTCTCTTCCCCAAACACACTATGACAGATCTCTGGGGAAAAGCATATTCCAGATAGATGCCATACTGACTATTAACATTTAATGGATAACTTTCATTATGGTATTATATATTTATAAGCAGAGAAGAAGCATCGTGTCTTCCATAAACACTATGAGTATTAAACATACAAGTTATAACCCAGTTTGCAACCTGCTCTGACTTAAAATCTCATTTTAGTGAACTGGAGTGAGCTCTCTGAAGTCATTTAGACACTAAGGTAATACTGGTACATGCCTGTTGTAGAAATGAAAGCTGAAATAATTTGGTTTGGAGCTCTATGTTCTGTAATCTGTATTTCCTCTCCTCATAGAAGGTAGTACAATGTTTGAAAAAAACTTAGAAGTAGTGCTTCCTGAAACTCATTTGTCTACTTACATATTAATAGGCCTTCCACTTAGAAATTCTCCCTGCATTTTTAGGTTTCATCTAGGAGGGATTTAGAGATAAAATCTAAATATTTCAACGTAGTAATTAACATTGAGCCAGTCCCCACTTCCTCAATGTTTTCAATAAAAACATCTTCCTTCTCCAGTGTTGGACATAACCGCATCGAGCTAGGTCTGACAGAGAAAAATCCAAGAGCTGCTGGGATCCTTACCTCTTTTGTTCTCTTCCAAATCTTCAGGCTTCTTAGTACTGAGGAACTTCTGGTGTTGGGCAGGGTGGGGCGGGGCCGCGTGGGGCGGGGCCGCGTGGGGCGGGGCCGCGTGGGGAGGTACATACATATACTTTGCCTCCTAAAGACCCTACTCCCAACTACCATTTAAAAGACATATATTTGTCAACCTGAAGTCACCTTAAGCTCATCTACTCTCCATGTTAGAATGGACCTTTTGAGTTATTTAATAGTGATTCTTAAACCTGGCTTCTCATCAGAATTACCTGTGGAACTTAAAAAGATTCCTGTCTCTACCATAACCTTCTGAATGAAAAGCTTTGGAGGTGAGTCTCACCTTTTTAAAGTGCAGTTCTGAATTTGTCAATCCAAATTCTGAATGTATCTCTATAATATGAGAAAAAAATTTTGTATAACACAAACCATTATCACAACTAACAAAATTTAAAATAATTATTTAATATCACTAAATATTTAGTTCATATCAAATTTCCCTAGTCCTCTCAAAAATGTCTTTTGAAAGTTAGTTTGCTTAAATTAGGACCCAAGCCCAAGTCAGGTCCATGTGTTCCTATGTCTCTTACATTTCTTTTAATCTAGAACAGTCTACCTTATCCCTCTCCTTCCACTTCCTTATGCCATTGGCTTGTTGAAGAAACCAGATTTATCTTTAGGATGTGCTACCTCTGACACAGTTGGATGCTTCCTCGTGGTGCCATTTTACTTTTCCCATTTCACTGGTGACATCTAGACATTAGCTCTAGCAGATTGATTAGCTTCAGTCTCTGCTGGTTTTGGCAAGGATACTTTGTAGCTAGTACTGTGTACCTCACTCTGCATTAATCAGGAGGCTCTTACTGATGGTTCTCCTTTTAGAGACAGCAGCGTTGATTAGTGGATTCAGGTGCTGGCATCATGAGCCTTCCTTTTTTTTTTTTTTTTTTTTGCGGTACGCGAGCCTCTCACTGTTGTGGCCTCTCCCGTTGCGGAGCATAGGCTCCCGACGTGCAGGCTCAGCAGCCATGGCTCACGGGCCCAACCGCTCCGCGGCATGTGGGATCTTCCCGGCCCGGGGCACGAACCCGTGTCCCCTGCATCGGCAGGCAGACTCTCAACCACTGTGCCACCAGGGAAGCCCGAGCCTTCCATTTTAACATTCTCCATCACCTTTTCTCCTAATGGTTTCAGTATCCACTGATGGTTTTAGCCTAGAATCTATGAGCATTTTCAAAATAATTCTTTTCTGCCATCATTCCTTTTACATTTAAACTGAGAATTTTTCTGAAAACTGGAACTTTCCCTCATCAACTAGGATGATTTGTTTACTCTGAAAATGCAGGTTGTTCAAGAACAGGCAATAGGAATGCTGACTTTTAGAGAAATGAGGTAATGCTCTAAAATAATGGTGTCTGTTTTCCTGTTTGACACTTCCCTGTCCAAACTGTCAACTGAAAGTGAGTCTAGCTATGCACTGCCAGCCTGCAGTCCTCTGCTTCCTCCCTGGCTCCCAGCTGAGCTTACCTTCTCCAGGGCAGGGAGCTTACTGGTTCCATTCCAGCTTCACACAGCTCTGACGTTGCAGTCCTTTATCTTTCTCACATACGGATTCATTTATCAATTCCACTATTCGAAAAATATTATTTGTTGTGCATGTTTAAAGTTTTGAGCAGTCCAGTTACTGGTGGAGCCAGAATGTGACTAAGGAGGGGTATATGCTAAGATTAACCCCTAATCCTCACATGCTCTAAAGCCAGCTCAAATGATCACACAATAAACAGAGTTCGGTGATATGCAAATCAACTCCAAGGCAAGTCCCCTAGGCCTCACCTTCTTAAGATGGCCACCCCCTAAGCCCCCACTAAACAGAAATTCTAGAGTTGGCACTGAATCTAAACCTTACTCCACAGAACGGCTCTTCAGCTATTTGAATATGATAAATATGGCCCATTTCTCCTTGCCCCCCTAGAAAGCCTGATCTTCCCACTTCTGACCTTTTTAATATGTGGTACCTTGAAACCAACAGTACACAGTGGTGTCATCACCTCCTTCATTTTAGCTGCCCTACTTCTATTAAAATGATACTTTAATAGGCAGGGATAGTAACTTTGAAAAACTGTTGATTTTTTTTGCCTTTGCATTTCTTGTTCCACCAGAGGCACTCATTTACCTTGAGAGGTTTAGCATATTACAGCAATGAGGAAGGGAGGGAATAAGCAGCTTTAGAGTTTGTAGCAAAGTAAGAATCATAAAGCTAGCCTTTGTCATTTGAGAAAGGATTTTATAAATTAAACTGCAGTTTAAGGACTTCCCTGGTGGGGCAGTGGTTAAGAATCTGCCTGCCAATGCAGGGGACACAGGTTCCAGCCCTGCTCTGGGAGGATTCCACATGCTGATGAGCAACTAAGCCCGTGTGCCACAACTACTAAGCCTGCACTCTAGAGGCCACGAGCCACAACTACTGAGCCTGTGTGCCACAGCTACTGAAGCCCATGCGCCTAGAGCCTGTGCTCCGCAACAAGAGAAGCCACCACAATGAGAAGCCCACGCACAGCAACGAAGACCCAATGCAGCCAAAAATAAATAAATTAAAAACAAAAACAGAAAAAACCCCTCCAGTTAACATGTCAAGGCAATGGTAGAGAGAACTCAGAAAATGAAGAAAGTCCCTGCCACAAACGAAGGGGAGAAATCTTATTTACTCCCAGCCCTGGGAAAGTGTGGAAAGGATGAAAGAGATGGGCAGAGGAGAGGAGGTGCGTGGAATGCCTAGTTGCAAGGTCTAGACAGGTGTGAAGGAAACTAAGGACATAGGGCCTGGTAGTCTGTCAGTACAGCCCTTAGATCCAGGCAAGAGCACCCCATTCCAATGCTCCCCATAAGACTGGTGGGTCCCCTTTCTAGAGCATGCCCCCAGCTACCAGAGATCATGGAATTCCCATGTGAGCCCACTTCCAGGGCCTCCATGGGGTTCTCTCTTGGGTCCCTTTTGGACTGTGCTGCCAGGGTGTGTGTTCACACTTGGGTCCAAGGTGTGATGATGGAGCAGCTGCCTGGGGGAGGTGGAGATGACATAGAGCTTGTCAAGGTGTGGGAGGGGGCCTAGGGTGGGGAAAGAGGGCTGGCCATGGGCTGGGAACCCTGAGGAGGCCAAGATTTCTAGATCTGAGCCTGAGTTTCCTTTGAGATGCTTGATAGGGTGATGTTGGTAGGGTAGGAGGCTGGACATGTATGTGGGCAAAGATCACCTGACTCAGACTGTGTGGGGTAAAGAGAAGCTTGTGCTCAGATGGAGGAGGTGCAGGGGGGTGGAGAGAGATCAAGTGGGTGTGAAAGAGCCACCCCCTACACTCCCTCCAAGAAGAAGAAGTGGATGTGGAATCTGTGGATCTCTCTAATGACTGCAGGGAGCCAGGGCTGGCAGGCTAGCAAATCAGGGAGAAATCTTTCCCCTTTGCCTGCTCTGCTCCAGCCCAGCAGCACCAACTGCCAAATCATGGCCTGGGGTGGAAAATGAAGTTAATTGTGCATTTATGCTATTCACAATTATTTGGTATGACTTGCTTTCCCCCCACCAAATCTGTTATTATATTTGTCAGTCTAGGAGGATAGAACATAATTTTCTGGTGTGATTTGTAACTCTTAAATATTTAGACATGTGGTACATGAGGTGGCCTTCTGACCTGCTTCTCCAGGCTTCCTAGAAGAGGCTGCAGTCCTAGGAGAAATACTTTTAGCTTACCTCTACACCCAGGGTGGCTCAGTACCATTAAGTGGAAGGGGAGGTTACTAGATAAATGAAATGACAGTGTTTCAGGAATAAAGACCTAGGAGCTTCTGCATAGGCCAAAGAGATGGGGTGGGGTGGGGTGTGTGTGTGTGTGTGTGTGTGTGTGTGTGTGTGAAGGGGACAGGAGGGTGCAGATACAGTGTCACTAAAATCAGGGAGATGGGCGGTGGCCTGGGATTAGAGCAAAACGGCCATAGCGCTGGGACTGTGCAATTAGCGGCAAGTGGCAGCAACCCACCTGCAAAGGCCACACTAGACCGGCGGCAGACACCTTAGTAGACACCAGATCAGAGCAGCAACCTGCAACAGAGGCCCCCACGAACTGCCAGGAGGCACATATACTCAGCCAACAAGGAGCAAGAGAGAAAAAAAAAACACTGATATCAGAAGAGACTGAGATTGTTAGCTGACAAATTTAAATGGCCCCGCTCCTTAGCCTCCGCTACCTCTTGATAGATGAAGATACGGGCAAATGAAGATTGGGTCCATTTGAGAAAATAAATGTCATATTTTCTTTGCATAGCTGAGCATTCATTACATTTCAACCCTATTACCACAGACTAAGATCACATTAGCTTTTTTGGGGTGGGAGCAAAGAGCACATTGTTGAATCGCACTCAGCTTACTGTTAACTCAAACTTTTTAAAATTTACATTTGCAAATAATTATGGGGCTCTTACTTGCTTCTCCTGCGCAAGCTGCTTTTTCTAAATCAGCGATTGGTTCTCAAATTTCAGTGTGCATCAGAGCCATGTGAGGGCTTTCAAGAGTTTTAAGATTTTCTCATACAGGTTTTGGACCTCAAGTTTACATATACGTTTCTTGTTTTTTTTTCTTTTTTTGCAATCATAAAAGGGATCTTCTCTTCAAGAACATCTTCTAACTAGTTTAGGTTTATATACATATATAGTCTTTTATTCTTTTTAGTAAACATTTTTATTGAACTGTAATTATACGTACAGAAAAGTGCACAAATCATAAGTGTACAGCTTGATAAATATTCATAAAGTGAATGCACCTATGTAACCAGCACCTAAATTATGAAACAGAACATCGCCAGCACCAAAGACTCTGCCTTGTACTCTTCCAGTCCCTGTGGAGCAAAAGAAACCAGTTGAAAACTAACGCGTTGATTATGATTCCACTTAAAGAAAGTTCAAAACCAGACATAACTGATGGTGATTTAAGCCTTGATAGTGCTTACCTTTGAGGAGGGAGGTAGTGATTGAATGAGGGCACTGATTTCTGACACCATAGACAATTTTGCCCATTTTGAACTTCATCTAAATGGAATCAGAGTATGCACTCTTTTGTGTCTGGTGAAGGCTACTGATAGTTGTAAGTTGTATGCAGTTGCTACTTTACTAAGTTCTCTTATAGCTTTTCAACAAATTCCTTTGTGCTTTCCAGATATAAAATCATATTTTAAAAGTTTTCCTCTTCCTTTTCAATTCACCTCTTTGTTTTCTTTTGTCTTATCTCATTGACTAAATCCCCCAACACAAAGTTAAATAGTAGAGGAGATAGTGGGCCTTGTTCCTGACTTTAGTATCGACATTAAGATGCTGGCTTTTGGGCACAGGTACACTGTCAATGAATTACTCATCAATTTCTACTTATTAAGTGTATTTAACATAAATGTTAATTTTGTCAAGTGTCTTTTCTGCAAAGATGGAGATAATCATATGATTTTTCTCCTTAACTCTTTTAATATGATGAATATTAATGGATTGTCTAATAATATTCTTGCATTCCTATAATAAATCCAACTTACTCATGACAATATTTTTTAAAAGTGCTGAATTGTTTGCTAATGTACTGTTAACATTTATGTACTGATATATTCATAAGTGAGAGCGGTCTATAATTTTCTTTGGTACAAACTTTGTCAGGTTTTAGAAACAATGCTTATCATGTTCACTTTACAAAATGAATTTAGAAGACTTTTTTGTGTTTTTTTGCCCTCAAGAGTCTCTTTATAGCCCCTGGAAATGCTTAAACAACATTAGGATGATTTAATCATGACAGTTTGGTAGAAATACCCTTGAAACAATCGGGGCCTGATTTTTTTTGTAAAGAGTCCATTTGTTTTGAATTTCTGTATCTACTTTGGTAATCTTGGCAATTGGCATTTTTCTAAGAAAGGTTATCATTTTCTAATTTATTATATAAAATTACTCAAAGTAGTGTTATAATTTTGAAAAATTTACTGTTTTATGTTCTCTCTCTTGTCATTTAAACTTTTGTGTTTTTGCTTCCTCCCTTTTTTTCTTGAAAAGATTGTCTGGTGGTTTGTCTATCTTGTCTTCCCTCCTTCCCCCTTTTAATTAATCCCTTCCTTCTACTTCCTTTTGGTTTGCTTTTTCCTCCAGCTTTTAAGACTCGATTGTGTAATTCTTAGCTTTTCTCATTTTTATTGATATTGCTCTAAAATTATAAATTTCCTGTCATAATGGCTTTTTTTTAATCAATAAATACTAGGTTTTCATCAGTCTTGTGGTCATGTCCTGCTGGTGTGCTTCCAATGTCTGTGGGGATATTGGGCTGCTTATTCTTTTATTCCTTAAAACAACTTTGAATGGGCTTTGACTGTAATCCTCAGGTTTTGTTTTTGTTTTTGGGTGAAATGAGTTTTCCTGTACTTTTAGGAGGAAGGGGTGCCCTAGGACGACTTTTCTTTGCTCTACGGCCCTAAAGTTCCTCTTTCATTTTCACAAAGTGATTTAAAAGATTATCTATGTCCACATATAATGTCTAGGTATATTGACTTTCCTTCCCAACATTTATCTGGACTCTCTCTTCTCTTTGTCCTATTGTACCTATCCCAATTTGGATTCTCATTCTAGCTAGGCTTTATCTCATTAGTCTTAAGATGTATACAGGACGGGCCCAGACTGCTCTTAGCACAATCATCAGACCATATCATATTGCTCTAACACTTACCTGCAAATGGGGACCTGTAGAACCCCTCCCAGTTTCAGCTTTTGTTCTCAGACTGGCCCACTGTACTTTCTAGTGAGAAACTGGGGGCAATGCTATAGTTCTATTCTCAAGGCTGTCAGAAACCAGCTGCCTGCCTTTCACTTCCTCCCACAGAGATGCTGAAACTATGTTGGTCAGTGGTTTGTCCTTATAAAACTGTATTCTAAAGTTCATGGGGACACCCTGTCATCTAGTTTTGTAGAATAGCTATCCTAGTTACTCTGGATTCGAATGGGGAAATTCAGAAACTACAGTGCTGCCATCATCTTCCTCGAGTTTAAACTCTGTGGGATCTCTATTACAGAAAAGAGAGGTTTTAAAAACAATTTTATGATGGTTATGACAAATTATAATTAGGAATTTACTTTATTTACTTAGTACTATGCTAAGTACTTTATATGTATTACCTCATTTGATCTTCAAACAATCTTGTGAGTTACATTTTTCCCCCCTCATTTTATCAAAGGGGAAGTTAGGGTCCAAGATTACACTGGTGAACTGGCAGATCTAGGATTTAAACCCAAGTCATCTGACTCCAGAGCACCTCCTTACTATACTGACTCTCAAATATTATCAGGCCCAACAGTTTCAAACTATGTAGCACTGTCGGCAAAACCTCTATTTGAATTTGAATATTTATAAATAATTATTTAAAGATCTAATTAAAATGTACACATAGTATAGGTCAAATCTAAAAGCACTGTAGATGATAAATAGGTTGAATTGTGTTATATGACCTGATGAACCTTGTTTTCATGCATATGCTCAAAACAAGGCCTCTCCTACCATAGTCTAAAAAATACCATACTGGAGTTGGCCGTAGAGCATAGGGAGCAGAGTTACTGAGACTTCATATTCCCCTCCTCATTCTATCACCACTGCTAAAGAACCAAGTATATATATGAAATAGTGCTTATAATTTATTTTATTAATACTTTTCTTGTAGGTAACTATTTAGAAAAAGTTGGGAATAGTTTCTCCACAATTCACAATGGGCTGGTATTTTTTTGGTCAATATGCTGCTGTGGAATGTGAACATTCACTGGCCCATAAAGTTTCACAAGGAGGTCTCTCATGAGTATATCAATTAGAATCATATTGTAATATATAATCTTATGCTATTAAATTACACAAGGAGTTAGAAAATATTTAGTAGTTTTTTGAAATACTTTGACCTTGGAATTCTCCTTCATACGAATACGGTTACTATTACTAACTTTTTAAGCTTCCAACCACTAATGGCAATTCAGGAAAAAAAAAAAATGGGGGCTTTTTGAATAGTTCTAAAGCCGTTACATATATGCCATTTTAACTCCTGATGTCTACGAAATGAGTTAGTTTGAGATGTAGATGTCTTAATTTGTCAGAATTTAAACTGGTACAAACTGGAATAACTCATGGAAGGATGACATCTGTTGTTAGGCTTATTTTATCCCCACCATCAGAAAACTGATTTTATTTCTAATTAAAAAAAAATTTTTTTTTGACTTTGGCAAATTGAGGTTTAAAACTAAGCATGCCAATAATAAGTGCATCATTTCTCCAAGTATATACTACGTTTCCTTTGGGAAGGACCATTGTTTAAGGGTATTTTTTCTCCACTCTAGGAAAGAAATTAAAAATTTAAATATTACAATACCTAAACAGTGATATTAGTAACTTAGTTTTTATACTGATACTTGTAAAACTAACAATCCAACATTTATTATCACCAAGACTTTAAATGAAACCCAGTCCCTCTGGTGAAGAGACTTCCTTCTCCATTTCAGCACTACTCTCATAACTTTGAACGTCATAGAGCAACAGTGACAGATGTAATTTATTGATAAATTGATTACTAATAAAAATGAGTTTTTATACTAATTCCTTTACAATTAGCTAGGTCACAGAATGAAGAAAACAAAACAAAGAAAAGCAAAACCCCAGTCCTTAACCCCTAAATGGTACATTTCCTTCCCACTTACCTGAAAATACAAAAATATGAATGACCGTGTACGGAGCTACACCATTAACTTTACTTGAGCGGTGCTATTTTTTTACTTAAATGTTTACTTATTTCATTTGAAAAAATTAGAAAATCATCAGTTTGAAATTTGAGCAGCTAACACACTGGGGCAACAAACTAAAAATAAGAATCCAAATGGCTAAAAATAACTCAGTTATGAAAGTACAAGTATAATTTACAGTATCACATATCTCAGAAAAAGAAACAAAACCATTAAATGGCTTTCCTTCTAGATAAGACTGTTTTCTCTGCAGAAAGGGAAAAAAAGGAACTAATGATTTGAGATTAACATCAAACATAACTGTTATTTACCCCAGCAACATCTAAAATAAATGACCTCCACAGCACAAAACTTCCCCATTCACAATCACATACAGTTATATTACTTGTCCCTCAGTTACATAATAGTCTTCTTAAAACAATCTCCCTTTAGAAAATTATTGTATTAGTTAAGCCTATTCATTCTTGCTATGAAGTTAATTTCATTTGTATAGGCCACAAAAGTTTAATTGGCACATTTTAAGTCAAAATAAGTCTTCTTTTTAAAAATTATGGGATCATCTGTTTTCAAAGGATAATCCCAGATACTTAATTCATTAAAGCAATGTTCTACCATCAGCAGTCAAGCTTTTTAAATGATCACTAAGTGTTCACCTGAAGATTATCAATGCTATGTGAACTGTAAACTTCTTTTGAAGATTTGTATTTATGATACAATTTTGTACTGAAGAGCTTTTTAAAAAGATAACCTTCATACATACAGTTAGTTTGCCTCAGAGAACTTAGAAATACAGTATATAAACATTTAAGAACCACAACAGAGTCCACTGTGGTTCAAACTTCAACAAAGATTTCCTTGAAACCTAGTACGAAGGTTACTGGCTCAAGACCATATACCAAAGTGACATCAGCACAAGATTCGATTGTAAGACTCTACCTCTTAAAAAAAAGAGCACACTTGGTTATACATGGCTTTTAACCTTGAGCTACAGTTAGGCTACAAATCCCCCCACCCTCCCAATCTAAAGTTAGTCATGTGGAGATGTGTACATTCTCTGAGCACTGTTTAGAGTCCTTGGTTTTCCAGCTCTGATGGAGATCTCGAAGGCGCTCAGAAGTCCGTGTGCTTACGTTCAGGGCAGGATGAACTTTACAAATGCCACTTTCCTCCATTAGTGACAGGCCACAAATTCCAAAGTATGCATGCAAAGCATCTGAAAATAAGGCAGTTTTATCATAACAGGCATTCTTATTTGTACAAAATATTTTAGCTACTTATCAGCCCATCACTACATTAAAAATAAATTTAGAAAAATACTAAATACAGTTTTTGAAATATTTGCTGTCTCAAACCCCAAATTTTTAAAAACCAGGTGATGAAAATCAGATGATACATTATTCAAGAAAACATCACTAACAAAGGAGAACAGTTCCTAGCTGAAGAAGTGACACTACCAACATCCTCTGTGATTAAAGAACAAAAAGGAAGAGTACCAGTGATATAAAAGACTTCTCACTCTAATGGGTTTTCCCTTTTGCTTACTATAGAATATGGAAACAAGGAGCTTCATATCATAAACAGAAATTTTTTCTTAAAAGTGAAAATAAACCTCAGAATCTAAGTAGCATTAGCCCTCCCCTCTAAGTTTTACTTCTGACAGTTCCTAAACCATATATGATGACAATACTATGTTAAATGAAAGAAGCTTAGGCAAAATAATCCATTCTGGAATGCTGTACCATATTTAATTTCCCTATTTCAGGTAATGTCAGTCATTCTAAAAATATATGACCTGACAATAAAAACAAACTCACACATTCTATTTGGTCATAATAATGTGAGTGTTCATACCATAACAATTCTTCTACAGTGGCCTCACTACTGTTTCCCATCTTTCAGGGGGCAGCAACTTTCTTCCATTAAATGGCCACT
Organism: Globicephala melas; assembly: GCF_963455315.2. Taxonomy (NCBI): domain Eukaryota; kingdom Metazoa; phylum Chordata; class Mammalia; order Artiodactyla; family Delphinidae; genus Globicephala; species Globicephala melas. The sequence goes on from NC_083316.1 coordinate 93,995,336, forward strand.
GAAATCACAAGACTGTTGCTTGCCTGAGAGCCTTATATGACTTCTGAAAGGGCTCAGAGCTCTGCAGTTATGGGAACGCTACAAAATGCAGATTTTGTAGCAGTCAAAATTTTTTTCTGTTTTTGAGTTCGTCATCATTTATGGTCTCATGAGCTATTAAAGTTCAAAACATCTTTTGTGTCAAAAGAATTAAAGAGAAAGTTTTACTCACAAAAGTATCATTTACTTTTCAAAAAAGGAATGACAGATAGTTGTGCTTACTCAATGTTATTTGTGAAAAAGTTATTTCACCAATGAAGGTCCATGTTAATCCCCTTTTATGTCTTTTTCAGAGAATACTTAGGTTTCTTCTAGCTCATTTTCCTCTAATTTTCAGACCACAAAAAATAAACTTGATTTTTCCTATACTATTATAGTTTTCTTGCAGTTTTTCTAAATTAAAAAGCAACATTAAATTTTATTGTACAGAAATAAGGAAACTTTTCTAGGAAAAGAATGCAACAGAAAATACACTTAGAATAAATAAAATAGGATCTTACACTTTCCAGTAATGTAAGAATTATTTTTTCTCAAAAGGATGTTTTGTAAAAGCTAATGAAATAGAAGGTAATGTTTCAATCCTCAAAAACAAAAAAAAACCAAAAAAAAAACCCTCTTTGTCTGTAGGTGATGACGTATTCAAGCACTTTAGAGTTGAAATATATATTTTCCTCATAATAAAACTTCATTTTTTCGTAAGTTTTTCCTATAAATGTACATAAAATCTCTGTGTGTCAAATCTGCTACTAGATTGATTTATTAGAACCAAGAATAAGCTAATTTTAAAAACTCTGACTAAAATGACTTTTATAACAGCTCTGGGAACAGATCTTTTCCACATAAATTCAATTTATCATACAAACACTTCCTATGCTCTGTAATGTACAGGATCTGAAGACATTGTAACATATCTATAAAAAATATTACATCCAAGTATTTACTCAAATGTTAAACAACTGATCTCTCTAGAAAAAAGCTCCAATAATTTTCTTTTAAAAAAGCTACTGTAAAAAATCAAAATGTATCTCAATATGTTTATATAACAAATGCTTTTCAAGAGACTGTCATTTCCTTATTCCCATTATTTGTTAAAACAGTACATTATTTTTTAAAATAGTACCATGTACTGATTGAAAACAATGGAATCAATACCAAAAGAACTGTTTTCTTGAGGCACTTTTTAAACATATTTACAGCTATGTGTTATAGATATCAAAATTTAAAAATATTATTTTGCTTTAGAAATTAAAAGCATTGTACATTTTTTAAAAAGAAGCATAGTTTGCATGAAAATACACGTAAATATGGATGTCAGGAAATATTCCTGACATGATTCCATGAGCCCCTTATTTGTACTTCAATTCAGGTACATATTCTGACCATAACTGTTCTATGACAAGAGAGGACGTGAAGAGGTTCTAGACTAATAATAAAAACCATGACACTACTGCAATGCTGCAAAAACAATCATTCCTTAAATCTAGTGTCATATATTTATAGCTAATACTTGGTCAATTTGCTTATCAAAAGTGTCAGTGTTCTGACTTATTTTTAACAAAGTCTTGAATTGAGTTTTTTGGAAGCTATAAATAGATTCATTTTGTTGGAGGTGAAACCTAAGGGGGAAGGGCAAGCAGCTTGGAGAACGATGCTAGCGGTGAGAGAGGAGTCAAATCCTGGGAGGGCCTTGTGTGCAGTGCCAGCTGACTCTGAGTGCTAAGAAAGTTTTTCAACAATTGTAACAGACTTAACAGAAGAGTTTAGATTAGAGGTTCTCTTTTGCATCAGAGATCCCTTTGGGAGTCTGAAAAGAGCTTTGGTCCCTTTCCTCTCATTTAAGCAAATGTACATACACACACACAGTGTCACTAGGAGGGGCACTGGACTAGAGGAAGACTGGTAAGACATTTTCAGAATCCTAGGCCTGAACTTGGGCCTAGTGCCACCAAAGTTTTGGGGCAGGGCAGAGCACGGAGATGATGAGCTGTGTTGGCAGGCTAGGCCTGAGGGGTCTGTAGATGGCATCCATGTAGTTACTGACTTTATTATATTAGAGCATGCAGCTTAGACTATGGCCTGTCTAGGTTTGGAAAATAGAATTATCCACATATTTTGAAGAAATGTCATTATTTCTGAAGAACCCTTTTAAAAGTACTTATGAAATACAAGAATCTTTTGTTCTTCACATCTATGCCTTTCCTGAGCTGGGAAAGCATGGAATATTGTATTGTCTGAATCTATTTGGTTCCTGAGTTTTAGAGAGTGAATGGTTTGAGAGTTCATATAGCAAAAGTATTCATCTAAAAAAAATAACCTGAATCTGCCAAAATTCAGAGAATAAGAGTATGGACAGTGAGGGGCACCTGTATTCAGGATTTGAGATTTCTGATTTAATGACTTATGAAAAGAGTAAGAACTAGCTCCCTTTTGGATTTAAGAGTAATTTATTCTGCAGAGCTCAAGTGATAGCTAGTAATCCTAAAGATCTTGGATGAACCAATTCTATTTTGGACAGGGACCATTCAGACCATCTGCCTTACTGCCCGCAACAAGATGAAACACTGCTAAGTGAAATATATGGAAAAAAGGGCAAACTATACCAATACATCTTGATAATCAAATCCTTCCTTTACACCCCAAAGACCCTAAATCTACCATAAACTTAAACAATTTACCTTTTTAAAAACATTATTTAAAGTAAGTTTACAACTGTGCCTATATTTTCTATCATATGCCCTTTCTGACAAAGATGCTTGAAGATCTACTCAAAAAATAAACAAAAGTTGCTCTGGATTTATACAAAAAATAAATTACCTGGATGACTATCTGGCCACTTGGCAAATCCCCCTACGAGGCGATCTTGAGTTGATAAGATATAATTTCTATTTTTCTCGAAGTTAGTATACTGGAAAATTTTCAGAAGCTGAAATGACATGACAAATATAAATTTATTGACATAAAACTTTCATATTGACCTTTGGCTCAATTTTCAGATATATGTAATTTAAATATGCTTTTCTCTAATTAAGTAAGGCTCTCAGAACAAGCCTAGGGGGCTTGAGCATTTAAAATTCTCAACTACATTAACTTTTTTTTATCATCTTATCAAATATACTCTCCTTTTCTTGACCCACTCACTATTTCCTTCTTTTGAACCATACCCAACTGACTTCTCTGCATCACATTTAGCTACATTCAAAACACAACTTCCCAGTATGCTCAACTTCATCAGTTATTTTTAAAAGGGCAATTTAATTAACCTATATTCTAACTCTTATGACAGGCTTTTTTTTTTTTTTTTTTTTTTTTTTTGCGGTACGTGGGCCTCTCACTGTTGTGGCCTCTCCCGTTGCGGAGCACAGGTTCCGGACGCGCAGGCTCAGCGGCCATGGCTCACGGGCCCAGCTGCTCCGCGGCATGTGGGATCCTCCCGGACCGGGACACGAACCCGTGTCCCCTGCATCGGCAGGCAGACTCTCAACCACTGCGCCACCAGGGAAGCCCATGACAGGCTTTTGAACTATTAGTTACAAATTGCTGGTAATGAAAACTAAAAATATTTCAAAAAAGAGCAACAAAAATTATTAACCACGTGCTAGAGACAGTTTTGTTTGAGAATAGTAAAAAATTAAAGCTCTTTAATTAGGAAAGATACAAGGTGAGACAAATACAATTTTAGCATAAAAAATTATGTAGCTTAAAGATTTAGGACATGTATTTGTCCTTTCTCTGAAGATCCCATTCAATAGAAAAAAATAAAGGATTGTCAAACTGTGAAGAGAACGGGGTTGGGGAGTGGTGAGCAGTAGATAAGAAAGTTCAAGAAGTGTCACAAAGCAGCTGAAAGTGTGTCAATAAATCAGAGAGCCACGAAAGGTATTAATGATTAATAAAGAAGCATTATTTCTCAAAAAGAGAAACAAACCCAATAATAAGGTTATGGTACAAATAAGAAACCAACTTATTCATTCATTTGGTTTAATTAATAGAATATAAGCAGAGACTCTTTAGACTCCTGATGCTAGAAACATTTTTCATCAAGTGGCACATAAGTCATTACATAGAAAGAAGGAACAATAATCTTAACACTGTACTTGGTTTAGCAATAAAAAGTATTTATACAGCCCTAATATGTGATTACTGGTTTTCAAATTTTAAAATCAACCTAAAGGCAAAGCATAAAATATTTGATCATCGTTACTGAACAAAATATGAATGTCACCTAAGCTGATGTTGTAAAAGTAAAGGTAAACTGAAAGGTTTAGAAGGGAGAGGAAGAGAAATGGTTCAGAACTAAAAAAAATATATACCAGTAACAATCTGCTGGAAAAAGGGGAGGCCAAATCTTCATTTTTTATAGTTGGGAATATGTTTTCATAGCTGGGATAATGCCTAAAGGTGTTAAGTCAAGAAATCAGCATATTTAAAGTTATTATTTAAAGTTATCCATAAGAATTAAAAATTTTAAAAAGGTTTAAAAGTAGTTGCCTTTAGAAAGTTGTCAAAGACCACCAAGGTCATATCAAAAAGACTCAAGAAACAACTTGAAGGGGCTCCTACTGGCTAAAGATGGGACAATTTGAGCATTAAAAAGAACAATGTAATGGACTAAAATGGATAAAATATATTAAAATCTATGAGTTCACAGTGATACTCAAAGGTTAAAAAAAAAACAACCCTAAAACCCAATTATTTTATTGGAAAACTTTAGAGGATGCTAGGGAACCAACTCACTGACTGAATGAACATTATTAAAATTAAGAGAAACAATCATCTGCCTTTCTCTGTATAACCATACCTTAAGTTAAAGTGAAATTCTTCTTTATAAAAGAATCCTAGTTAATAAATTTAGAGGGAATGATAGAATATCACCATATAGCAACCCCCAATGACATAATGGACCTAAGTAATGATCCTCAACGGCTGCTAAAACCATTCCGTAAGAAGATGATGAAGCTTTTATACATCGGCGACAAACAATCCAAAAGAAAACTAGGAAAGCAATTCCACTCATAACAGCTTCCAAAAGAATTTAAATACTTAGGAATAAACCTATCTAAGCAGGTGAAATATCTGTATGCAAAAAACTACCAAACACTGGTGAAAGATTAAAGATCTAAATAAATGGATAAACATTCCATCATCATGGATAGGAAGACCTGACATTGTTAAGATGTCAACAATACTCAAAGCAATCTACAGATTCAGTGTAAACTCTATCAAAATTTCAACAGCCTTTTCCCTAAGAAATGGTAACGCCAATCCTTAAATTCACATGAAATTGCAAGGGGCCCTGAAGAGCCAAAACAATCTTTAAAAAGAAAAATGTCAAGAACTCATACTTCCTGACGTTGAAATTTATTACAAAGCTACAGTAATTAAAACAGTAAGGACCAATGCAATAGAATGGAGAGCCCAGAAATAAACAGATGATTTTCGACAAAGGTGCCAAGACAATTTAATGGGTAAAGAACTGTCTTTACAACAAATGGCATTGGGAAAGCTGGATGCCCACATGTAAAAGGATGAAGCTGAAGCTCTTGCTTTATACCATATACAAAAATCAACTCAAAGTGGATCAAAGACCTAAGTTCAAGAACTAAAACTATAAAACCGTTGGAATAAAACATCGGGGAAAATCTTCATAACATTGGATTTGGCAATGATTTCATGGAATAACAACCAAAAGCACGGGCAACAAAAGAAAAAATAGATAAATTGGACACTTCTCCAAAGAAGATACACAGGATGGCCAATAAGCACATCAAAAGGTGCTCGATATCACTAATCATTAGGGAAATGCAAATCAAAACCAAAATGAGATGTCACCACATAGCCATTAGGATGGTATTATAAAAAAAAAAACAGAAAAAACAAGTATTGGTGAGAATGTAGAGAAATTGGAACGCTTATACATTGCTAGTGGGAATGTAAAATGGTGCAGCCACTGTGGAAAATAGTTTGGTGGTTTCTCAAAAAGTTGAACATATAATTACCATGTAATACACCGATTCCACTCCTAGGTAATTATCCAGAAACAGATATTTATTTTACACCAGTGCTCACTGCCACCATATTTACAATAGCCAAAAGGTGAAAACAATCCAAGTGTCCATCAACAGATGAACAGAAAAACAAAATGTGGTATATACATAAAACAGGTATATTTACTCAACCATAAGAAGGAACGAAATTTTGATATATGTGACAAAATGGATGGAGCTTGAGAAATATAAGCCAGACACAGGACACAGTAGATTATATGATTCTACTTATATGATGTACCTAGTATAAGTAAATTCACAGAGACAAAAAGTAGAATAGAGGTTAGCAGGGGCTGGAGGGATGGGAGAATGGGGAGTTACTGTTTAAGGAGCACAGTTTATGTTTAGGATGATGAAAATGTTTGGGGTATAGACAGTGGTATTGGTTACACAACACTCTGATTTGTACACTTATAAATAGTTAAACTTTATTACATTACGTATATTTTAACACCATAAAAAAAAAGTGAACAAAGAAGGCTCATGGGGAACTTTATAATGGATGAATCAGTTTTGACAACTCTGGAGCCCTTTGATCAAAAGGAGAGACAGCCAGAGATTATATTATATGCCTCTTGATGTGATGCAATAGGAAATATATATCATCCTGACTTGATATTTAATGATAAGGAACTATGGCTGATTTCTTAGAAGTGATACTACGGTTCCATTTTTTAAAAAGCTCTTTTTGTTTAGCGATTATACTGAAAATTTTCCAGATAATATAAAAAATGGTATCTGGGATTTGCTTTAAAATATTAGTCAGTGAGGGTGAGGGAAGTGGATAGGTATATGGATGAATGAAGGCTGGCTTTGGGATGACAACTGTTGAGATTGGTTGATGAACATATTAAGGGTTCATTATACACTATTCTCTCTTCTTTTGGGTATGTTTGAAACTTTTCATAATTATAAAAATTAATATGGTGCACCTGAGGAATGGCACTAAAAGTGAGGAGACAGAGGCTATTGCCTTCATTTTAAATTGTTCTATTTTCCCAATTCATTTCAACCACATGTATGAATTTTGTTTAAGAGAAAAAAATTAGGATATTATAGTAAGTCCCCACATACAAACCTTTAAGTTGTGAACATTCAAAGATGCAAACGTGCATTCACATGTCCAATCGCGTAAGTCAGTTCACATGTCTGGCGTACATTGTCACATGCGTGCATCCTCTACAAGTGGTTGTGCTTTTTGTGTACTCTACTGTACAGTACTGTATAGAGTACAGTAGTACAGTATCTTTATTTCAAGCTAGATCTGCAAGAGGACGACTTCATTGAATTCCTTGGTGTGCAACAGGAGAAGTTTACTAATGAAGACCTGATGGAACTGGAGGCCCAGAGAAAGGATGAAGAGAGACAAGAGGAAGAAGTAACTGAAGAACCGAAGAGATTCATGATGCAGGAAATGGCAAGGGGATTTTCTTTATTTGAGGAGACACTGTTAGTTTTTGAGGCACAGGACCCGAATGTAGAACGGTACACGAAGGTTGCAGCAGCCATTCAGAATGCAATCCAGTGCTAGCGTGTCATCTATGACGAGAAAAAAAGAGCTACTAACCAGACATCTCTGGATCGTTTTTTCAAGAGGGTAGATAGAACTGAATCCAGCAAGGAACCAGAACCTGTGCCATCCACGTCAGGCGTGAGTGAAATTGCAGCTTGCCCTCCGTCTCCTGTTGCTGACGATCCTTTGGCTCTACCATCTCCCACCTCCTCTCCCTCCTCCAGTCAGTAACTCTTCTTGCCTGTTCACTCGATGCCAGCCCCTGTATGCCAGCTGTGGTACTGCACTATAGTACTTTTCAAAGTACTATACTGTAGGATTAAAAATGTTTTACTTTTTGTGTTTGTTTTTTACATATTATTTGTGTGAAAAGTATTATAAACCTATTACAGTACAGTACTATACAGCCGATTGTGTTAGTTGGGTACCTAGGCTAACTCTGTTAGACTTACAAACAAACTGGACTTACAAACGCACTCTCGGAATGCAACTTGTTCATATGCAGGGGACTTGCTGTGTATAGATGATGAACATAGACTTTTGTTAGATTCCTGAATATCAGGCCTAGGTGATATGTTTTAAAGGCAAAAAAGGCGATTTTAAGGTATTGAAAACTTGTGGGTATACAATGGCTAACAAGCTTATGTATTTAGGTACATCAAAAGGTAGTAGAGATGGGAAAAATGTATGAACATATTAATCAATACATTTCAGAAGGCTGACACAAATAAATTAATACAAAATAGAAAACCTTAGATGGTTTCTAAAGGAATGACCCATGGTTTATCTTTTAAGATTAAATTTTCCCATAAACCCTTTACTGGTATGTTCAGACAGATCTCCCCACTAGACAGACCACCGATCAGTTTCAGGTAAAAGTTTTTTATGACATTACACCTACTTTCTTACATAGGTTCTGGGACACTAGAGCTTTATAAGAATAGAAATTTCTAAGTAGTACAACAGATAATTGAATTCTGTGGAAAAACCATACAGAGACTAGCTTTGCCAGAGCAACAGGAAAAACCTTTTGCCCTAAACCTAACAATATTTAATGAACATTACAAAGACCAAACCCTTTACGCACAGTTTTTTTATTAACAAAGAGTAAAGGTTTCTCATTTTTATTATTTCTCTTACCTTTAGAGTTGCTCCCACCCAAAAAGAATAACAGGTGTCGACAGGCTTATTAGGTCTTCCATGATAACCATTTTGTTGTCTCATTATACACCACCTCTTTATCCTGTTCAATTCTTTTTCTGAAAAAACTTCTTCTAGTTTACCCATCAGGCACAGTGATGCAATGCCACAAAAAGTCGATCCTCCTGTTAATTAAAACCACACAATACTTTAAACTTATTAGATGTCTAGGAAAATAATATGAAATGATTGAAGAAAAAAAGGGTTAAATAACTCTAGAAAATAGTGAAATAAAATTAAAAGACAATTAATTTTACTTTTATTTCACTATTTTATTTACCTTAATTTCACTATTTAAAATAACCACTAAGCACTGGAGTCTTCAATATGAACTTGATGAAATAGAAAAAAATTAAAATAACTTAAGGCCGTAAGAACAATTTTTTAAATGAAAAAAGATTTAGAAAGTAGTTCAAAATTATATGGTTAATGGGAGAGTTGAAACTAAAATCTAGAATTCCTACTCCCTGTCTACTACTCTATCACCTGAGTCTGATTTTAATTCCCTTAAAGACAGTGTATTGATTATGAATTGAGGTTCCATCTGCCTAAAGCTACAGACTGATTTTCACATATAACATAAACTAGAAGTTTATATGTCAGCTTAAGAAATTTAAGGAAGAAAAGTTTTAGCAAAGGGCAAGTGTGTGTGTGTGTGTGTGTGTGTGTGTGTGTGTGTGTGTGTGTGTGTGTGTTGGGGATGGGGGTAATGTGGAGAAGAAAACTGTATCTGGAAGTAGATGCACAATACAGGTCCATGCTCACTATGGTAGACTGACTAATGCCCCCCAGTGATATCCAGGTCCTAATCCCTGAACATGGGCATGCTACCTTATATGGCAAAAAGGACTCTGCAAATGTGATGGAAGTTAAGGATCTTGAGACGGGGAGATTATCCTGGATGGGGTGTGCCCTAAGTGTAACCACAAGTGTCCCTATAAAAGGGGGGCAGAGGGAGATTAAACCACAGTCAAAGAGGAGGCATTGTGACTATGGAAGCAGAAACTAAAGTGATGAGACAAGAAGTCAAAGAATGTCAGCAGCCACCAGAAGCTGAAAGAGACAAAGGAACAGATTTTCCCCTGGAGCCTCCAGAAAAAACCTGCTCTGCTGACATCTTGATTTGAAGCCCTGTAAGATGCAGTTCAGACTTCTGGCCTCTGGAACTGTAAGAGAATAAATTTGTGTTGTTTTATACCCCTAAGTTTATTAAAATGTTACAGCTTCAATAGAACCAATATAGTCACAAAGGTAATTACTTTCCTCGGGAAATGAAAAGTCAGTATTTTTCCATAAAGGAAAAAACAACAACAAAAAAACCCCCACCACTTTCCATTGGCGTTATCTGCTGTCAACTCCAAACAATTTGAAAATACTTATATTTCCAACTTATTACAACTTGACCTAGTGATTTTTATTAATTCCATCTCTTTAAATAGATTGTTCCTAATATGCCTCAACCTGTAACTTTCCTTTTGGTGTTACAAATCTTGGCTGTATTCTCTGGCAAAGGAAAAGTGAGCATTCTCTCTAGAAAATGCAAGGCAGCTATCACATTAAAAGGGTCACTGTCAAAAAATAAAAATAAATAAATAAAAGGGTCACACTGTAAGAACTATTTAGTCTTCAGAATTTTTCCCAATGGAAAAAAAAAGGGAGATCTATGTTAGTCATGAGTGAATTAAAACAAAAGTAAAACAAATTTATCATAACCTTTTAGAATAATTTCTATTCAGCAACTATCAATCTTATTTCCCCTTCAATGACCTACTAGTTTCAATTTCTCTTTCATGAGAAGCTGGCCATGACTTCAGGTATTATTACATCATTAAATATAAAGCCTCTAAGAGAAAGTACATAATCTTTAAAACTATCTACCAAGAAATAAAGACACACTTAATTGTTACTCTCCAAAATAATTGTTCGGATTTTTTAAAGCAAACTGGCACAATTCAAAATAAAAATACTCTTTACTTTGCCCAAATGACCAGATTTTGAAAATGACAATTTCTGAAGTAAGCCTGGTCTCTGAGTAGCCAAACACAGTCATTACAAAGTCTATTCTTTAAGCTAAAATTCACTTATCAACATTTACCCCTGAGAGGTTCCTGTGTAAACAATTTTAGAACACCAGTTCTAAAAACCTGGATTAAAAGTAGGATGTTAGAAGAGTGTTAGAGGCAGACAAAAACAGCAAGAAAAGACAGGTAACATTATGACAATAAGTACAGTAAGAAAAAGCAGGCACAAGACCTCAACTAGAATATCCTTTTGGGGCTAAATAGGATTAGGTCAATGATTCCTACAAGCTTCAAAAATCTTCGAGAATGTTATATCACTATATATATTAAAGTACAATTTAAGAATTCCTTCTCATAATAATGATCTGAATTCATCAAGAAAAGATTAAATTCTGTTCATTATGCCCTGGTTGAAGAAGGTTATGAAAATAACCTTCTGTATCGAAGGCATGTAAGAGTACGAGAATATTAAGGCACATACAAATAAGAGAAAGATTTCCACCTGAAACTGCTGAAAGTTTGCCACCTAAAGTGGAATGCTTCAGTTATGTGGATAATTAATGTACACAGAATACCACTGTCATAAAAAAATCACAGCTGGGAGGGACTGGTTCTCTCTTTACACCTACCCCAGTTCTTCCAGTTGCAGGGTAAAGGAGATGTTACTGACTCTGGTTCTGTTTGCTATGCTTTACTTATGTTTTAACTTATTGTTCCCGTAAGGTTTTAAAGCTCGTTTTTAAGCATTCTCTTAGTATCTATTTGTATATACCAAATAATTTGAAAGAATCTATGTGCTCTGAAATGTGTAATTTAAGATGGTCAACAAACATACAGCTAAAGTAGAAAGCTAAGTAAACAGGTACACAAATAAGTACATCATTTTACTCTTAAACACCACATGAAAAAGGTGAAGTGAGGGAGATTGAAGGGAGTTGAATGCTTAGACGAAATCAGGCCAAGTAAAGTTTAATACTTCTCTTCTGGATTAAGGAGTAGAGATATTCTAAAAGAATCATGGAATCAAATGAAGATATGTGAACTTTTACATTATGAATCTCAAGAGGAAAAGTAGTTTCAATCCTAGCGAAGTAGGAAAATCTAATTCTTCCAAAACACATGAACATTTTCCCTTAAAACTGTACTATCATAAAAGAATCACTAGGATAAACAGAATCATAACATTTGATAATCATGGCCTAGAAGGGTACAATGTGCCTATTTAGTTCTCGTGACAAATGGACTCCAGGCTAAGCAGGTGTTGGAGAACAGCAGTTGAGTTAAAAAGAAAAAGAAAACAGTGTATTAAGCAGCATTTAGACTGCGGAATTAGGACAAAGAACACATGAAAAAACTTGATTAACATCAAACTGTAGCAGAAGTACACATTCTAAATTCAGCCTTCCCAGCTTTCGGATGCAGAGTGGAATACAGCATAACTAACTCATCGAATATGTACTGGACAACTACAATATTCAAGGGCATATGGAGTATGACATAAATAAGACACGATCAGTTTACAACCTAGCAGAGAAGGTAAACAGAAGTAAATGGTACGAACCAAGTATTACGGGAATATAAGAAAAGGGAGAAATTGCTTAGGGCTAGGGGGGACAAGAAACAATGAAAGATTTTACAAAGAATGTGACAGTGAAACTAAGCATAGAAAGATGGGTAAAATTTGAAGTTTAAGGAAAGGGAAATGAAGAGAAGTAAAGGGGAAGCATTTCAAGTATAGGAAAAAGAACATTAGTAAAGTCCAGGGGTGAGAAGGCATGTAAGAACATTTGGAGAATACATTTTCTCTGCAACCTAGAGCACATGGAAGGGATCTCTCACATTACAAAGCTAGGCTGGCACTGGACCACGGAGAACTACACTAAGAGATTTAAATATGGGCAGAATGGTACTGCTGAACAAGCATAGGGTTTCAAGACACTTACCTGATATGTGAGCCTAGGAGTTAAGTTACTTACCTTCTCTGGGTAAAACGACAATAATCACTGTGGTGGTTTTATACTGTGTTAACTTGGCTAAGCGAGAACTGTTTCCCAGAATCCCCTTCTTTATATGGTCTGAAGCTAGAGAAATCTGTGTGAGATCTCTAAGGTGGAAGTGAAGCAGTAGCCATTGCCCTGGTTGTGGGCACAGAAGGTAAGAGACAAGGGTAGAGGTGCTGTGAGAGTCTAGCTTGCCCTTATTCTCCCATATACTTGGAATCCAAGTTCTTTCTACTTCTTGCTCTAGTGACACCAGGCCCACGAATGGATGTACGAACAACAGCCTTCCAGTTACATTCTGGCAGCTGCATGCACCTGGCTCTCCAGATTCCCCTGCAAGGTCTCACTTGTCCACCTGTGCCAGTGCCTCAGGAGAGCTTGTCAGTGACTCTTTCCTGATCCACCTGCTACCCCTTTCAGGGCCTTACTTCTCCATCTTCTTCCACAACCATGTAAAATCTTACTCCTATAATAAATTCCTAGTCTTTAATATTCATAGTGATTTTGCTTCTGATTGAATCTAACTAATACCAAGATGTCCACTCTCGGAGGGCTAGTGTGAGGATTAAGTGAGAAAACTGTTAGCTGGCACAGAGCAGCTGCTTAATAAATAAATTCTTTTCCTTTTAAGTCTGTAAAAGGTTATAAACTGGTGACTAATGGAGGACTGGTGTGACTGGCAAGTTAAGAACAACAACAACAAAAAACAGAACAGGAGATTAAACACCCCAAATTCTGGATTTCTGGCTCTCTGAAAAATCAGTAGATCAGAATAGTTCCACATTCCTGAATAGCAAAAACAGACTTGGAAGGAAGGAAAGAGCAGAATGATGGTTTTTAAAAATGTGCAGCTTGAGAGATATAAAGGTAGCTAGCTCTGCCTGGCAGGCACACAGAAAGGCAGTATGCAGCTCAGAAGCAACAGTATAGATTTGGAAACAAAGTGTGGGTGCCATCACCCCAGGGATGATTGACAGGGAACCATCTGTTAGTTCATTTAACTATGTGCCACGTGTTACAAGTGTGGGAGATAAAACAGTGAATAAAATAGGCCAAAACCTCTGATCTCATGAGGCATATATTATGTGGAGACAGACAATAAACAAATAAATAAAATAAAAGTGGTATGGAGAAAAATAAAGCCAGAAAGGGGGACAGAGAATGGGGTATGTATCTGTGGTTGGTTTGCAACTCTAAACATGAGGTGTGTTTGTGGGTGGTTTGCAATTTTAAAAAGGGGGCTTTTCCAAAAATATCATTTGAGCCAATACCTGAAGGATGTGAAGTGAAGCCAGGTGTTTGCTAGGGATGGGAGTGGAGGATTCTATATAGAAGGAATAGCAAGTATAAGAGTCCTGATATTTAGAAAGATGAATGATCCAATGAAAAGAAGGAAGTTGGACTAAGATAAAGAGGTGAGAGGAAGAAACAAAAATTGTGAAGGAGCCAGAAACAACTTGTCAGGAAGAAGGACAAGAGGAATTGATACTTCAAGAAAGAAGGGGAAGAGGCTAACAGCTTCATTTGCTTCAATAAATAAGAAGATGAGGAATGAGAAGACACTGGATTTGAAATGTAGACCATTCATGACTTTAAAAGAAATATTTCATTTAAGTTGCTGAATCTTACACAGAAAAATTAAAGAACAAGCCATTTGTGTAGAAGGGCAAATAGTATACCTGGACCACTATTCTAAAAAGATTAATAAAAGGAGAAAAAGGGAGAACACCATGACTTCAGAGTGCCCAATCTGCAAGACTACTTTTTAGAAAGAGGTTTCTCTTGCCAGTGTAGACAGTGATAAGATAGGGAAGGGAGGCTATACCAAAGCCTTCTAGAGTAGTACTTCTCAGCCCATCTAACCTCACAGCACACAAGAACATTAAAACGTCTGACATTTGCAGAACACACAGCGGTGACCTGAGGAGCGAGCTCCTGGTACCTAAACGGGAGCTCTAGACGCCTAGGTCTTGGCTGCTCCAAAGGCTCAGGCAGCAATAGCTTGGCATGCCTACAGCCCATTTGCAGCACACCCTGTACTGTGGCACCCTGCGTAGGAAGCCCTCCTCTCGGGCTTTAGACCTTAAATCTACCAAGACAAAAAGAGTGTAAAAGGAAGATGTAAGCTTTTTGGCATGAACCACAGCCCATCAATGATGATCTTGCTGGGTGTGATCCTACTCGAGTCATACTGACTCCAAATCACTACTTGTGTGACTCAGCAAGACTTTTTTTCCATCAGAGAGTATCATGTTTGAGCGGCCCTCTCTGTTTCATATCCCAGAGAACGTAATCCCATTTTCTGGGGAACAACAGTGTTTGTTCCACAGGTCTCCTGCACTGCAAAGAATCTCCTCCGCCTGAGTGCCCATTAACATCCTTTACAATAGTGAGCCCAGACCTCGTCTTCTCAGAAATTCTTATAGATGCCAGATTTCCTCTTTGTGCAACTACAAGTATATCCCTCCTTACCAAGTAGTGATGACCAGTGACATAATTGCTACTGCCACCCCCAATCTCATATAGACATACACAAGAATTATGATGTCCTAATTACAGTATGGCTTCAGAGGAAAATCCAAGACAGTTTTCTATACGCCCCTTAGTGACACGTATGCTCTACAAATACCACCGAAGGAGGGAGTGAAAATGTCAGAGAGGGAAGAGATACCTGATAGGACAGGTCCTAGGGAAAGCACAAGGAATGTGTTTTAAAAAAATGTTTATACATGGTTTACAGTTTACAAACCAGTTTCCCTCGTATCTCTAAAAATAATTTTAAAGAAAGATATAATTATTTCTACTCTGTTGATGAGGAAATCCTCAGAGAGATTAAGTAAGGGGCCTAAGCCACATAGCTAGTGTTAGGGCTGAGACCTGAATATTGATGTGTTCTTTCTACTCTATCGCGCTAGCAGAGGGATGGACACACAGGTGAGCACAAAAACACTGCTGTGATGAAGAGGAAACAAGGATTTCACTCAGAGAGCCTCCCTGATCTGGGCTCTTTTTTTAAAAAAAAAAAAAGGAGCAAGGAAGTGCATTTACTTCTACACGATATATTCCACTTGAAAGAGTTCAGGCTATTGATGTTTTGACAAACTAAGTGACTATCGCTCACTCTGGTTCTGCCAAAATTGAGGAAAAGTGTGAAAGGAGAAACTGTATTAATGTACGCAGTGAACATATGCTATGTGGCAAAATGTTTTATCACTATGACTTAGGACAATTATATTAAGGAGGTAAAAAAAATTTTTTCTTCACAAATTCATTGATTCATGTTTAATATTCTGTATCTAGCTTTTTAGTATTACACCAAAGAAGAAAACGTGCTGTTTTCTAACAATATTTTAAATCATCCCAAGATGTTTTCATGCAACTAACAGCTGAAATGATCACCAGAAAGTACTGTTTGAACATTCTGGTCTGAATAATCTCTGAATGGTTACTGACCTAGGAGAGGCTCGAGTTGGCACAGCAGTGTCAACAGAGAGAAGTAGGAAAGAAGACAGTCAGGCTGCACCCAGAGTTGAGACAGACTTCTGAGGTCCTACATGTTGAAGATACCATGATGTTATTTGAAGGAACAAAAGAAACTACATGTCCATTTATTTTAAGATGCCTTACCATGAGATTCAAGTCCAGCTCCCTGTGCCAACCCATTGTCATAGGACTGAAAAAGAAAAATATGTTCAGTTTAACAGGGAAATAATAATAAATAAATAAGTTGTCATTATGCTCATTTTTTGTCTCTTGATCTAATTTTAGTTCTCCTTTATATTTTTCAAAATATGCACTCTTTCCCACAATGAAATAGATCTAGGCATTTTCAAGTACCGGCTCTTGTCTTATTCACCAAGCCAAATCAGTAAATGTATGCACTAGGCATATTCTGAGAATACTGTCCAAAGATGGCACCTACATATTTAATTTCTACCCAATAAGAAGCCCCAACCTTTATTCCTCTCTCACTTTCAAGAATATATGAATTTAAGGAAAATGTAAGGATTTTATACTCCTATAACATTATAAACACAAATCTATTTTGAGGCTCTTAGGTAGCCAATGATAATGGTGCCTGCCTAAATTTGAATCACCCCACATATCCCACAAAATCAAAACAGGATAAGAACAATACAACTACATAAAACTGAAACCTTGTCAAAGCTAGAAGACATGCTCAAGCTTCAAATTTCCTTTCTACAGAAGAAGAAACATCAAATCCCACACTCCTGACATACTTTTGCAGAGAGCAAGGGCAATCTATGAAAACTTGTGAGGAAGAGAGAGGAGGGGCGCTAATGGCAGGTCTGAGATTACCTAAAATCACTAGCTTAAATCACTAGGAAAAGCCTCAGTGTGAAATACAGGCAATCCTTGCTTTGCACAGTTCCAATATACACAAATTCCAGGTACCCCCGCTTAGTTAAGTAACATAGTATGGTTCAAATTTCAGTAATAACAATATATTAACAGTTAGCAACTGCATAAAGTACAAACTTGCTGCTAGCTCCTCAGTCCACAAACCATTACATACATAATAGATGTGTATCACAATCAGTGACCAATCACGTCACCTTTTTCAAAGTCTGTAGTAATTGGTCACTGCACATGTTTTTCAGTTCACACAGACAGCAATGTATGTGGCTGTGCTGTCTCTTTGTCTTTTAGTGATAAACCCACATGATGTTTTAAAAACAATCAAAAAAGGAGATTGGCTACCAAAGATGAAAGTGCAGTAAAGAAATGAAAAGCAGTTAACACTGAAAGTGAAACTGAGATCAAACAGAGTAATATAAGAAACAGCTATCATGACAGTGCTGGCTGATTGAGACTAGATATGCAGTCAGAAAAATCAAGTGAAGGCGAAAGAAATATCTACATAAATGAGGAAAGTGGCTCTGATGAAAAAGATGGAGATGTTCTAGAGAAGAGATGCTGGCAAAAACTTCACATAAAAGGAACTCTCAGATATTTCACAATGAAAATGCAAAGGACAGAATGTTGGAAGCTGATACAAACTTAGAAAGGAGTATGATCATTTACCAAGACAGAAAAGATGCCTGCTCCATATTATAAATTATATAATGAGAAGACAAACAGTGCTGTTCAAGCTACTACTGATGAATGTTTTTACACAGAAAACACTTTAATTTTCAATATTGCTAATGTTTTAAATTATGATGTACTAATAAATAAACATTGGTTTTACCATTTAAAAATTCTGTGTACATTTATAACGGTAATAGTTTTTAATGTTTTGGCAAAAAATTATAAAGGTCACAGAACAAGGGTCATTTTTCCCACTGATGATTAAAATCACTGTGCATCATTTCAGCCTGCAAGGCCATCATTACAGTCTGGCACTACCAGGCAAAGTGAGGATGCTGTACTGTAGGAGCTCTGGTAACACTGAACAGTGACTACAGAGAAAAGACCGAGGAGAGTGTGCAAGTCAAGGTGGCAGCATTCAATGGGCATAAGTCTGGTGAAGACAGTTAAAAAAGGAAGGGAGAAGGGCCCACTGAAGACCAAATAAATGAAAACTCCAAAGAACAAAATGCAAAAACCCGGGAAACAAAAGAGAACCTTTCTCCTACCAGAAAATCACAGAACTCACAAACCTTCCCCAATCACTAAACAAACAAACAAACAAAAAGACACTCTAAATTAAAGAAATCATACTTTGTTTCTCTGCACTGAAAAGAGGGCACTCTTAAACTAGGAATTCTTGTAAGAAAAAAAAAAATCCACTAATGACTAAACAGAAAAAGACAAATCTACACAAAGTAACTCTGAGATGAAAACACAACAATCAGAATGAAAACATCCCAGTATAGGAAAATCTGCCTTCACCTCCAAAAAATGGTGATAAAGCAAAGGAAAACTGTAATACAGCACCCCAAACTCAACTGCATATCCTCAAATAAGCATTCGGGAATATGAAAAGAGATTTAACGTTAAAAAATGAAAAGGATAAACAGTAGGAAGAAATAAAAATTAAATGATTTCAGGAAAACACAGTAAGTGACATTTAAGAAAGGCTGAAAACAGCAAAGAGAATAAAAATGAGATAAAGAAGTAAAAAGGGTCAGAGAGAAAGTGGTTGAAATGAAAGATAAGCAAAGAAAGAAAACACACTAAATTGGAATACCTAAAGAAAAAGGAAAAATAATGGACTACAAGTAGGGGTCAGCAAACTGGGGACTACAGGTTAAATTTGGCCTGTGGCCTGGTTTTGTACAGTCCTAAAGTTAAGAAAATGGTCAAACTCATTCCTAATAAAATAAATGCAAATTAAAAACACTGAGATACCATTTTTCACCCATCATATTGGTAAAAATAAAAACCGTGTGAAAACACATTCTATTGGTGACACTGTGTGGACACAGGCACTCTCATACACTGGTGGGAATATAAATTGGTTCATACCTTTTGTAGAGAAAATGGGCAATATCTGATAAACTTTATGTATGCATTTACTTTTTTTATACAGCAGGTTCTTATTAGTTATCTATTTTATACACATTGGTGTATATATGTCATTTCCAATCTCCCAATTCACCATACCCCCTGCTTTCCCCCCTTGGTGTCCATACTTTTGTTCTCTACATCTGTGTCCCTATTTCTGCCTTGCAAACTGGTTCATCTCTACCATTTTTCTAGATTCCACATATACGTGTTAATATACACTATTTGTTTTTCTCTTTCTGACTTCACTCTGCATGACAGTCTCTAGGTCCATCCATGTCTCTGCAAATGACCCAATTTCGTTCCTTTTTTATGGCTGAGTAATATTCCACTGTATGCATGTACCACATCTTCTTTATCCATTCGTCTGTCGATGGGCATTTAGGCTGCTTCCATAACCTGGCTATTGTAAACAGTGCTGCAATGAACACTGGGATGCATGTGTCTTTTTGAATTATAGCTATCTCTGGGTATATGCCCAGCAGTGGGATTGCTGGGTCATATGGTAATTCTTTTTTTTCCTTTATGTTTATTTTTTCATTTTGAAAAAAGCATAACATATGCTTTTTAAAAATTATTAAAATAAAACCCTAGAAAAGCATAACATTTTTTAAAATTTATTTTATCAAAGGTATATACATTCATCATTTAGAAAGTTAAATGGTACTGAAAAATTTATAACAAAAATTTATAACAAAACAGTGATTCCCTGCATCATTCCTCATACTCCTCCAGTACCCTTTTCCAGAGGCAACCACTTTTCAGTATTTGGCCATTTCTTCTGGAGTATACATCTTGGTGCTTCCAAATAATATGCCTAGATCATACTGTTTTAAATTGTGACTTTTAGACATATTCTATCATTTATTATGGTAGATAAGCATCCAACTCTCTTACACCCCATTCCCCTCTGTTCCTGTGCCCCATGCTCCGAGGATACTACACTTTGCTTAAATCAACTTCTGTGATTATGTAACCTGTCTACGAAAATACAATTCACAGTTGAGCATTGTGGACTATGGTTGTTTATTTTCTTATTTTTCCTGAAATTAACTGTTACCTTTTCCCCCATTTGTGTGTTTTACTTTGTACTGACCGTCTAATAGACACAGCTTCTGATAGACACAGTCAACCACCATTAGACACCTACCAATGTCTGTCTTTGTCTTGAACAGAGCCCCCCACTCCTCCATCCTTGTCCTATCTGGGTTGAGTGCTCTCCACACTGTTGCAGAGCTGTCATCTGGGGACTTCCCTTCACTATCAACCTTGGAACTTCCTATGTTTTTCACCTGAGTTGGATTTCTTATCTCTTCCTCTTTCTTGGTTTACTCTTTTGTTTTGGTGGAGAACATCCTCTAAGAGTCAAGGCAAAGAAGGATCTTTCCTTTGTTCCAGTGTTATGAAATTTCACAGTAATGTTCCTGGGTTTGAGCCTATTTTCATCCATTATAATGGGCCCTCAGTGGTCCTTTCAGGATATCTGGAAACTCAGATCTTTCCCTTCTGAGAAATCTTCTTGAACTTTTTTTTAACATCTTTATTGGAGTATAACTGCTTTACAATGTTGTGTTAGTTTCCGCTGTATAACAAAGTGAATCAGCTATACGTATACATATATCACCATATCCCCTCCCTCTAGAGTCTCCCTCCCACCCTCCCTATCCCACCCCTCTAGGTGGTCACAAAGCACTGACCTGCTCTCGCTGTGCTATGCAGCTGCTTCCCACTAGCTATTTTACATTTGGTAGCGTATATATGTCAATGCTACTCTCTCACGTCGCCCCAGCTTTCCCTTCCCTCTACCCGTGTCCTCAGCTCCATTCTCTATATCTGCATCTTTATTCCTGTCCTGCCCCTAGGTTCATATGAAACATTTTTTTTTTTAGATTCCATATATATGTGTTAGCATACGGTAGTTGTTTTTCTCTTTCTGACTTACTTCACTCTATGACAGACTCTAGGTCCATCTACCTCACTACAAATAACTCAATTTCATTTCCTTTTATGGCTGAGTAATATTCCATTGTATATATGTGCCACATCTGCTTCATCCATTCATCGGCCGATGGACACTTAGGTTGCTTCCATGTCCTGGCTATTGTAAATAGTGCTGCAATGAACATTGGGGTACATGTCTCTTTTTGAATTATGGTTTTCTCAGGGTATATGCCCAGTAGTGGGACTGCTGGATCATATGGTAGTTCTATTTTTAGTTTTCTAAGGAACCTCCATACTGTTCTCTATAGCGGCTATATCAATTTACATTCCCACCAACAGTGCAAGGGTCTTGCAGTGCACTTATTGTTTGTAGACTTTTTCATGATGGCCATTCTGACCGGTGTGAGGTGATACCTCACTGTAGTTTTGATTTGCATTTCTCTAATGATTAGTGATGTTGAGCAGCTTTTCATGTGCCTCTTGGCCATCTGTATGTCTTCTATGGAGAAATGTCTATTTAGGTCTTATGCCCATTTTTTGATTGGGGTGTTTGTTTTTTTAATATTGAGCTGCATGAGCTGTTTATATATTTTGCAGATTAATCGTTTGTCCATTGCTGCATTTGCAAATATGTTCTCCCATTCTGAGGGTTGTCTTTTCGCCTTGTTTATAGTTTCCTTTGCTGTGCAAAAGCTTTTAAGTTTCATTAGGTCCCATTTGTTTATTTTTGTTTTTATTTCCATTACTCTAGGAGGTGGGTGATAAAAGATCTTGCTGTGATTTATGTCGAAGTGTTCTTCCTATGTTTTCCTCTAAGAGTTTGATAGTGTCTGGCCTTACATTTAGGTCTTTAATCTATTTTGATTTTATTTTTGTGTATGGTGTTAGAGAGTGTTCTAATTTCATTTTTTTACATGTAGCTGTCCAGTTTCCCCAGCACCACTTACTGAAGGAATTGTCTCTTCTCCATTGTATAGCCTTGCTTCCTTTGTCACAGATTAGTTGACCATAGGTGCGTGGGTTAATCTCTGGGCTTTCTATCCTGTTCCATTGATCTATATTTCTGTTTTTGTGCCAGTACCATATTGTCTTCATTACTGTACCTCTGTGGTATAGTCTGAAGTCAGGGAGTCTGATTCCTCCAGCTTCGTTTATTTCCCTCGAGATTGCTTTGGCTGTTGGGGGTCTTTTTTGTCTCCATACAAATTTTAAGATTTTTTGTTCTAGTTCCGCAAAAAATGCCATTGGTAGTTTGATAGGGATTGCATTGAATCTGTAGATTGCTTTGGGTAGTATAGTCATTTTCACAATATTGATTCTTCCAATCCAAGAACATGGTACATCTCTCCATCTGTCTGTGTCATCTTTGATTCCTTTCATCACTGTCTTATTGTTTTCTGAGTACAGGTCTTTTACCTCCTTAGGTAGGTTTATTCCTAGGTATTTAATTTTTTTTGTGGCAATGGTGAATGGGATCGCTTCCTTAATTTCTCTTTCTGATCTTTCGTTTTAGTGTCTAGGAATGCAAGAGATCTCTGTGCATTAATTTTGTATCTTGCAACTCCACCAAATTCATTGATTAGCTCTAGCAGTTTTCTGCTGGCATCTTTAGGATTTTCTGTGTATAGTATCATGTCATCTGCAAACAGTGACAGTTTTACTTCTGCTCTTCCAATTTGGATTCCTTTTATTTCTTTTTCTTCTCTGATTGCCATGGCTAGGACTTCCAAAACTATGTTGAATAATAGTGGCGAGAGTGGACATCCTTGTCTTGTTCCTGATCTTAGAGGAAATGCTTTCAGTTTTTCACCATTGAGAATAATATTTGCTGTGGGTTTGTCGTATATGGCCTTTATTATGTTGAGGTACGTTCCCTCTATAACCACTTTCTGAAGAGTTTTTATCCTAAATGGTGTTGAGTTTTGTCAAAAACTTTTTCTGTATCTATTGAGATGATCATATGGCTTTTATTCTTCAATCTGTTAATACGGTGTATCACATTGATTGATTTGCGTATGCTGAAGAATCCTTGCATCCCTGGGATAAATCCCACTGTATCATGGTGTATGATCCTTTTAATGTGTTGTTGGATTCTGTTTCCTAGTATTTTGTTGAGGAGTTTTGCATCTATATTCCTTAGTGATATTGGTCTGTAATTTTTTTTTGGTAGATCTCTGTCTGGTTTTGGTATCAGGGTGATGGTGGCCTCATAGAATGAGTTTGGGAGTGTTCCTTCCTCTGCAATTTTTTGGAAGAGTTTGAGAAGGATGGGTGTTAGCTCTTCTCTAAAGGTTTGATAGAATTCACCTGTGAAGCCATCCGGTCCTGGACTTTTGTTTGTTGGAAGATTTTTAATCACAGTTTCAAATTCATTACTTGTGATTGGTCTGTTCATATTTTCTATTTCTTCCTGGTTCAGTCTTGGAAGGTTATACCTTTTGAAGAATTTGTCCATTTCTTCCAGGTTGTCCATTTTATCGGCACAGAGTTGGTTGTAGCAGTCTTTTATGATGCTTTCTATTTCTGCAGTGTCCGTTGTAACTTCTTTTTCATTTCTAATTCTATTGATTTGCATCCTCTCCCTCTGTTTCTTGATGAGTCTGGCTAAAGTTTTATTAATTTTGTTTACCTTCTCAAAGAACCAGCTTTCAGATTTATTGATCTTTGCTACCGTTTTCTTTGTTTCAATTTCATGTATTTCTGCTCTGATGTTTATGATTTCTTTCCTTCTACTAACTTTGGGTTTTGTTTCTTCTTCTTTCTCTAGTTACTTTAGGTGTAAAGTTAGATTGTTTATAGGTTTTGGATCATCGTGTTTTTGTTGTCATTTGTATCTAAGTATTTTCTGATTTCTTCTTTGATTTCTTCAGTGATCTCTTGGTTATTTAGTACATATTGTTTAGCCTCCATGTGTTTGTTTTTTAAGGTTTTTTTTCCCTGTAAGTTATTTCTAATCTCAGCGTTGTGGTTGGAAAAGATGCTTGATATGATTTCAATTTTCTTAAATTTACCGAGGCTTTATTTGTGACCCAAGATGTGATCTATCCTTGAGAATGTTCCATGTGCACTTGAGAAGAAAGTGTAACCTGCTGTTTTCAGATGGAATGTCCTATAGATATCAATGAAATCTATCTGGTATATTTTGTCATTTAAAGCTTGCGTTTCCCTATTAATTTTCTGTCTGGATGATCTGTCCATTAGTGTAACTGAGGTGTTAAAGTCCCCCACTATTATTGTGTTACTGTCAATTTCCTCTTTTATAGCTTTTAGCATCTGCCTTATGTATTGAGGTTCTCCTATGCTGGGTGCATAGATGTTTATAATTGTTATTGTCTTCTTCTTGGATTTTGGTCCCTTCATCATTAGGTAGTGTCCTTTCTTGTCTTTTGTAACATTCATTAATTTAAAGTCTATTTTATCTGATATAAATATTGCTACTCCAGCTTTCTATTGATTTCCACTGCATGCAATATCTTTTTCCATTCCCTCACTTTCAGTCTGAATGTGTCCCTAGGTCTGATGTGAGTCTTTTGTAGACAGCATATATATGGATCTTGTTTTTCTATCCATTCAGTGAGCCTGTGTCTTTTGGTTGGAGTATTTAATCCATTCACATTTAAGGTAATTATCAATATGTATATTCCTATTTTCTTAATTGTTTTGGGTTTGTTTTTGTATGTCCTTTTTTTCTCTTGTGTTTCCCACTTACAGAAGTTCCTTTAGCATTTGTTGTAGAGCTGGATTGGTGGTGCTGAATTCTCTTAGCCTTTGCTTGTCTGTAAAGCTTTTGATTTCTCTGTCGAATCTGAATGAGATCCTTGTCAGGTAGAGTAATCTTGATTGTTGGTTGTTCCCTTTCATCACTTTAAAATATCCATGCCACTCCCTTCTGGCTTGTAGAGTTTCTGCTGAGAAATAAGCTGTTAATAACCTTATGGGAGTTCCCTTGTATGTTATTTGTCATTTCTCCCTTGCTGCTTTTAATAGTTTTTGTTTGTCTTTAATTTATGGCAATTTGATTACTATGTGTCTCGGCATGTTTCTCCTTGGGTTTACCCTGCCTGGGACTCTCCGCGCTTCTGGGACTTGGGTGGCTATTTCCTTTCCCATGTTAGGGAAGTTCTAGACTATAATCTCTTCAAATATTTTCGCGGGTCCTTTCTCTCTCTCTTCTCCTTCTGGGACCCCTATAATGCAAATATTGGTGCATTTAATGTTGTTCCAGAGGTCTCTTAGGCTGTCTTCATTTATTTTCATTCCTTTTTCTTTATTCTGTTCTGTGGCAATGAATTCCACCGTTCTGTCTTCCAGGTCACTTATCCATTCTTCTGCCTCAGTTATTCTGCTATTGATTCCTTCTAGTGTATTTTTCATTTCAGTTATTGTATTGCTCATCTCTGTTTGTTTGTTCTTTAATTCTTCTAGGTTGTTGTTAAACATTTCTTGCATCTTCTCGATCTTTGCCACCATTCTTTTTCTGAGGTCCTGGATCATCTTCACTCTCATTATTCTGAATTCTTTTTCTGGAAGGTTGCCTATCTCCACTTCATTTAATTGTTTTTCTGGGGTTTTATCTTGTTCCTTCATCTGGCACACAGTCCTCTGCCTTTTCATTTTGTCCATCTTTCTGTGTATGTGGTTTTTCATTCTGCAGGATGCAGGACTGTAGTTCTTGCTTCTGCTGTCTGCCCTGTGGTGGATGAGGCTATCTAAGAGACTTGTGCAGGCTTCCTGATGGGAGGGATTGGTGGTGGGTAGAGGTGGGTTTTGCTCTGATGAGCAGAGCTCAGTTCAAACTTCAATCCACTTGTCTGCTGATGGGTGAGGCTGAGTTCACTCCCTGTTGGTTGTTCAGCCTGAGGTGACCCAGCACTGGAGCCTACAGGCTCTTTGGTGGGGCTAATGGTGGACTCTGGGAGGGCTCATGCCAAGGAGTACTTCCCAGAACTTCTGCTGCCAGTGTCCTTGTCCCCATGGTGAGCCACAGCCTCCCCTCACCTCTGCAGGAGACCCTCCAACACTAGCAGGTAGGTCTGGTTCCATCTCCTATGGGTCACTGCCCCTTCCCCCTGGGTCCTGATGCGCACACTACTTTGTGTGTGCCCTCCAAGAGTGGAGTCTCTGTTACCCCCAGTCCTGTCAAAGTCCTGGCATCAAATCCCGCTAGCCTTCAAAGTCTGATTCTCTGTGAATTCCTCCTCCAATTGCTGGACCCGTACGTTGGGAAGTCTGACATGGGGCTCAGAACCTTCACTCCAGTGGGTGGACTTCTGTGGTGTAACTGTTTTCCAGTTTGTGAGTCACCCACCCAGCGGTTATGGGATTTGATTTTACTGTGATTGCGCCCCTCCTACCATCTCGTTGCAGTTTCTCCTTTGTCTTTGGACGTGGGGTATCTTTTTTGGTGAGTTCCAGTGTCTTCCTTTCGATGACTGTTCAGCAGTTAGTTGTGATTCTGGTGCTCTCGCAAGAGGGAGTGAGTGCATGTCCTTCTACTCCACCACCTTGAACCAATCCCCCCGTATGCATTTACTTTTTGATTAAGCAATTCCACTGCTTGGAATTTATTCTGAAGTTATATCCCCAACAATACAGAAGCACACATGTAGAAGGTATGAATTTCAACACTGTTCGCATTTGGAAAATATGTAGCCTATATATAGAAGAGCTGGAAAAAGCTATGACATGTGCACGTGATGGAGTACTACAAAACTGTTAAAAAAGAAATGAGGAAAATTTCTATGACCTGATATAGAGTGGTTTTCAAGCTATATTGTTAAATGTAAAAAGCAAACTGAAGAAAGTACTCTTTTGAGTAAGAAAGCAGAAATAAAAATGTACATATCTGTTCATCAAAAAGAAGTACAGGGAGGCCTAACCAAAAACTAATGAGAACGTTTACCTACAGAGTGAATGGGAACAAGGTGGCAAACATGGGAGTTAGGAAGGGGGTGGAGATAGAAGGAACAGGAAGCCCTGTGAGTTACACATCTCTGAATATAACTTTTTGTATAGTTATGACTTTCAAAACTGAGTTAATATTTCACATATTAAAGAAATAAAATCAACAAAGTTGGGGGGAATCCTAAAATAGAATCCAAACAGAAACAAATAAACAACTTTATTTCAAATAAATTAACATAAACAAACTAAAGGTTGGGGGTGGAGGGAATAAAAGAAGTAACTCAAGTGTTTCTTAAATATAACATTTTGACTATATACCTTCAGGCTCTAAACAAAAAGAACCAATGCATTCTGGATAATAGGAGACAGGTTTGTCACTCTCTGAGAAGGGAGTTACAAATGAAAAAAGGAAGGTTAAAATGAACCTAGTGGTATTGGATTAAAATTTGAGGTATTAGTGTGAACTCACGGTTTTTGATTGATAGATAGATAGATAAAAAGATATAGATGTGTATAAGTGTGTAAGGGGGATGTCTGTGTATATATATATACATTTCCTACCTCTGAGAGAGGGGCCAGAAGCAGTGATATCCCAGCACCAATAAGCACATTTTGTGCCCAAATCGTGGTTTCTAAACATCATCCTCCAATAAGAACTAGAACTCCTTGAAGAAATGACCAATTTCAGAACTGAGGCTGGGAAATTAAACTATGAATCTGGAATATCTTGTACCAGAAGACAAGGAGGTGCTCAAAGAATGAAGGGGACACACCAAAAGGGCACAAGGGGTTTTTGCTGGCTGAAGGGGTGAAGGGGTTTTTGCTGGCTGAATCTGGGACAGCATCAAAATAAATCATGATAGTTACAGATAATAACCCATTGAGTAAAACAAGAATCTAGAGTGCCTGTTTAAATTAAATAAATAAGTAGATAAAGGTGAAGGGAAAGCTTTCCATAACTATAGAATTTTAACTGATAATTACAGAATGAATGATAGAGCTGGAAAATATCAATGCATACCAATACTAGTGGATAAGTTTGATGAGGGACAGGATATTTATACAGTCTCCAAGTATCTCACCATGAGATACTAAATAATTACAAAGGGAAAAATGCTAACTTTACAGAGGAAAATCTGGCATACACCACCTTAACCAAGTGATTAAAGTTAACATCACCAATAACAGAGCAAATTAACATGTTGTACCTCCAAATACAATGCACTGAGAAGAACATGGTGTTATTTCTGCAATATTCATGCCAAAATGTATATCTCCCACCTTTGTCTATAACATAAACCTCCTTTCCTCTTAAAACTCCTTTTACAAAGCACATCATTGTAAAGCAATTATACTCCAATAAAGATGTTAAAACTCCTTTAAAGGTTTCGTCTTTCTGCCTCCACAGGCTTTTAAAAACCTGTGCTATTATAGATTCTATAAAATCTGATTCACATTCACACATTCAATTAAAAATAACTCCATTCCTCTAAGAACTTACATTTTTGTTCTGAAATATGGACTAGTAAAAGTTGAATTAACAGCCTAAAATATTCTAATCTATAAAAATTTCATATTTAGGAAGTAAAATAGACCTGGGAAGCAGCACTTCTATTTCTCTGGTTGTATATGAGAGACTAAAAAGTAGAGCAAAGGATACTTCTGGCTGAGACTAAACTAAGTTTTCCTTACTATTGTTGATAAAAAGATTAAATTGTATTGTGTGAAAGAATAAAATTTCTACTTGATATTCTCCTTAAAATAAACCTTAGATTAAAAAAAAAACCCACATAAAAGTATTAAGAAACCAAAAGTGATCCAAAAATCTACTGTCAGCCTAGTCAATCTTGCTAGTCAAAATAGCTTAAGGAACTCACACCTCACACCCAATATAGGAATAATCTCACCAAGGGCACTGTAATTCTCCTTTATGCTTGGCTGCGACTTCCCAATGATCCCTATTAAGATAGGTTCAACATTTACCTTTGAGATTTTGCTATTTTTTGCTTCTAAGGCTGACTAATGTCTTTCTGCTAAAGACAGTTTCTTTGGACACAATCAGATTACATTTAAAATTTAATGGCTAAAGAGTCAAACTTTCCTTGAATATTATTCTTAAATGGCTATTCTGATATATGATGTACCCAGAAAGCAATCTTATTATCCTTATTTCCAAATTATTGCTAGAAGAGATGAGGCATGCCCCAGTCCCCATATATCAGCAGTAATAACTTAAAACAAAGAGTCAATTTATCAACACAACTCACCATACTTCTTCTAATATAGTTGATGGCTTTTTTCATATCCATGCCAGACCAGTTGTTGAGCATATAGCAAATACAGGAAGCACAGTATACAAATCGCATGTCATTTTCACTGCCTTCAGGTACTGCACAAAAACTGAAAATAATAACCATATGATTTACTGTACTATAATTTATTTTTTTGTAGGGGGGTTAGTTAGAAACACCTACTTCATGTCTTCACTCACAGAAAAAGCTATCACTAAATACAGATTTAAAAACCATATACTACTTGTATTATTCAATAAAGGACTATTAATTTGAATAATATAAAACTATCTCTAAATCAACACTGTACTCCCAAGTTCAATTTCTGGGTAGCTTAACATACTACCACAGTTACTCTTTCCCAGATGCCACCACTCAGAGTAAGTTTCTTTGCTCTCAGCCATGGAAAGCTATGGCACAGTGGCTTGAGAATTAATAGCAGAAAAAGTAGCAGGGACCTATTGGGTAGTAAGAAATTCTCAAGCCCAAGTTCTGCTTATGTGAAATTTCTTCTCAATGTATATATAGATAACCATTAATTAACTGATCATATTGGTTTTTGTTTTTGTTTTTGTGGTACGCAGCCCTCTCATCATTGTGGCCTCTTCCGTTGCGGAGCACAGGCTCTGGACGTGCAGGCCCAGCAGCCATGGCTCACGGGCCCAGCCGCTCTGCAGCACGTGGGATCCTCCCAGACCAGGGTATGAACCAGCGTCCCCTGCATCGGCAGGTGGACTCTCAACCACTGCGCCACCAGGGAAGCCCCGATCATATTGTTTTAATTTAATTTTCACATATTTAATTAGTTTTAGAGAAGTACATAATAGTTTGTATTTCATATCTATTCTTTTATTTATAAATAAGGATAAGACAGCAGTGACCAAACTATAATGAATTATTGAGAAATTAGTCACATGTACTTGCTGAGGTAAATATTTAGTTTTATAGTATTTCCAATTAATGTCAATTTATCTTATATGTTTCCACTAATTTTCCCCTCATCAACAGCAGTGTTTTTAAAATACTGACAGGAAAATAGACACAGCAGTAGATGGACTACAGCTGTAACAACGTGGCAGGATTTGTTTGCAAAGTCTTTTCTTTAGATAGCATCACTACTGCTTTATCACTTCCTAAACGTAAAAAAAAAGTTTCACCTTAAAACTTTTTTTTTGTTAGACACACCACTCAAACCATCAAATATTAATGAACTCACTACTTTTTCTATCCTTTAATAATATCACAGAAACTACCTACACTAGAATATAATAATATTCAATGTTCATCCCTTTTTCCCCCATCACTATGTCTTAAGGCATAAAAGTTTAGATTAAATGTATGTCTGCTTCAAAATGTCCATTTTTTTTACCCAGAATGTAAATTAAAGTAGATCCTAATCCTGAAACTATTAAACCATTTATTTATGGATCTATTATCGCCTTTAAAAAAAAGAAAAATGAACTAAGAAAAAATGGAACTGTTATTGTGATTACTTTTATTTTCATTCACATAAGAAATATTTCACTGATCAGGCACTTAAACCGTATGTATACAGTGAACTCTAGCTGGTTCTAATAAGAGTTTATGATAAACTCTACAATTCTAGTATAGGATTATATCTATTTTTAATTCCAAATGATTTTTCTTAAAAAAAAAAAAGACAAGTAACGAAGAATGACCCATACCTTCCATCTTCTAGCTGAAGGGCTCTCAAGCCTGCTAAGCAAGCTTCTTTATTTACTCGGCTTAGGTCATCTCCAAGAATAACTAAGCATGAAAGGCCAGTGTAGGTCATTGCTATGTGGCCACTATCATAAGGATGAGCTGTTCCAGGATTCTAGATTCAAAATTAATATAATGTTAATTAGAAAACTGAAATGAGATCTTATTTCATTATGCAATTTGACAAGAGGTTTTAGTAAACAGTAAAATTAAATGTTGTTTATACTGATTTGCATAGACATCTGATAGAGACAAACAAAACTCAATTTCGTGTATGTCTCAACATAAGTATTATTGCATACTTTCCAGGCTACATAATTTTCAATTTTATCCTCAAGTTTATGGAAGTAGATCTGATATTCAAATAAGCCAAATTATTTCAACTTCCTATTTGACCAACCATATCACTTATAATTTAAGCCTTATAAAGTTAGAAAAGCATGTAGAAATAATTATTTTTTATGCTGTACAAATTCAAATTAAATACCACAGTAGTGATCACCATTTAAAAATCCTACAAAACAATACAGTTGAAAAACATTATTCTATTCTCATATGGTTTAATTATTTGAGTCTCTAATAATATTAACACTTAGAATGACAAAAAAATGCAAAGAAGAGCTCAAGATACTAATATTGAAAAATTCTCTAGAAATAAAACAATCTAATTTTTAAAGTTTAAATTACCAAATGAGCATTGATTGCAAAAAGTCTTTCGTGAAGACTGTTAGACTAGTAATTGCCCAGGCAGAGCTGGGGAGTCAAACTAGGAAACTCATATAACCAGAATATTTATTAGATTAGTTTCACTGATTTGACTGTTTCAACAAAACTATCAACAGTTATCAAAGTCTCTTAAGGTTTATAAAATATGTGACGCCTTGTAGGAAATCCTGTAGACTCTAGCTGGCACTGGTATAGATAAAATTAATTAAAAAACTTATTAAAGTAAAAGTAAAAATGTAAAACCAAGTAACTTTACATTCTGCAATACACAAAGCATTTAAAGTTTTATAATTATTTTCAAATAGCCAATCCTGTTTGGTTATTTTAAAAAGATGATTTCACTTAAAAAATGTAAAATTTCACATTGTACTATTTCTCAGTTTAAGAAAGTTTTAATTTTGATAGAATAAGAGTGTATTTTAAATTCATCTTTCTCACAGGATTTCCTTCTGTTTTAGTTTGGGCTCATCAATAATTGCTTCAAATACTAGAATAACTGCCCATAACATTAGAAAGTTAAAATGAAGCTTGTACCAAGATTCTGGTTAAAACAGACTCCTCTGCTTTCTACAATAAATGTTAGCTTCTACACTACTGTAAGGCATCAAATCCTGGCTCTACTACTCACTGCTGCATTTTCTCATTCTGGAAAATGGAGATATTAGTACCTATTTCACAGGGTTACTCTGAGGATTAAATAAAATTACTGTCTATACAGATGCTAGTTATCTTACTGATGATGATGCAAGTGCAAGGCAAATATCAAAAGGGCCACTACTTCTTTGGAGTCACGACTCAAGGGTCTTGAAACCACTAGTGACTTAATCAGAATACTTTGCTGCTCACTGACCTTCTGTAGTTCTTCATAGAATAAGTTTGCAAAGGTGTTCAATATCCTTTATAATCTGAACTCACCCCATCTACCCAGCCTTACATATACAATTCCTTATATGGTCTCACAAATATGACAAGCAAATTTTCACCGTGGTATTTCTTTCATTCTGAGCTCCTCCTTAGAACTCAAGCTTTAATACTCCTGGATATCCTATTCCACATTTATAACTGCCTTCTTAGAAATCCTGTAACGTTTCATTTTTTGGTACTCACACTAAATATCTGCTATGTTAAAAACACTGTGCAGAATCCGAACAGAAATCAAATGTGGACCTTAACCTTGAAGGGAGAAGAGGGCTACTTGAATAAGTACAGTACAAAGTAGAATGCTGTATGTGTCATGATGGAGATACAATAATACCTGGATAAAGGATTGTTTTCTGCAGCAGAAGAGGAGTTTGATTAGGTACAGATGAAGAGGCGGCGTTACAGGTAGAAGAAAAAGTAAAAGGAAAGCAGAGAAGGAAGATTCCAGGCTATGTAGTATGTGTTAAGGACAGTACATAATTTAATAGAGAATATGGGATTTGTTGAAGGAAAACAGTGAGAAAAGGGGGTTGAGAAGATCCATTAGTGTTTCTCAAAAAGTGTTCTATGGCCACTAAAGGTCCTGGACATTTTTCAGGTAAGTGAATGGCCCATAGGTGGTTTCAGACGAAAAAGCGAAGATACTATTTACATACTGTATTGAAAAATCATATGTGCCTCCTCAGATTCTCTTGGCTTCATCTGTCTCCTGGATTCTCAGCCACCACCCTAAGTGACAACTCCTTGTGGCCCTATATGATTCCAGCTAGAGTCTCTAGCTCCCTCTAACACTCAAGATTCAGATTAATGCAACACAGAATGGAGTGAGACCTAGCTTCCCCAGAAAATGCCAGGGTCTCGATGAATTAAGGGCCCAAAATGGGTTTCAGGAGACTCTGTGAATCAAAGGCAAAAAATGTTTTCTCCTTACATTTTATCCTTTTGTTTCGAAAATGCCTTGGAAGGGGGTGAGGGGAGTAAGGGGGCTGTCTCTTAAAAGTAATGTTATCAAAGAACTGTTTTACCCCAACAAGTTTAAGTATACATCTGTATAGGGTATGGTGCTGTATAATGGTCATTATTATCAGTGCCATGACTTTTAGATATCCTGTCCATTATGACTAAATGGAGAGCTACCTCTATTCAGGACTGGCTTAAGTTGGAAAGTATTATATGTATGGGGAAAAAGGACAATTTTTATGGATCCTTAGTTTCTAGATTCTCTGTTAAAAGCAATTGGCATACATGATTGGAGACACCTTAGCAAAGTCATATGACTTTGACACAGGCATGCTGGTCTACAGCTTAGGGCAGAGGAAGAAAGTTGAAGCAGTGCCTCTATCAAATCATGTCACCTTTTCCAAACTCACTGCTATTTATTCCAAAATTTTGAAGCAGAGTATGGAAAAATTGGCAACATGTCATTTACCTTCAGCTTGGAAAGGGATATAAATCTTGATGTACTCAGTGTAGCCAGATATTGGCTTGTAACCATTATATAAGCAGACTGACCCCCATCAAGGAAAAAGTTTCTATTTTGTGAGGTCTCTTTCCACAAAATGATGAAGTTTTGCTCTGCTTTCTATTGTAGAAAAATATTTTACGCACAGATGAAACACCTACAAAAGTTTGTTTGGGGTCTGCTTCTTTGAAGAAGAAAAAAAGCTTCTCATATGTTAGGATTCACTGCTTTCTATACCTGCATGTGCTGGTACCAAAGCCTCTGCCTATAAGTCTGAAGACAGTCTGCCTACCGTCAGGAATGTCATCATAATTCATCACTACTTGGGTCTCCAATCACTGCTTAGCAAGAGCTTTCTCTTTCATTCCTAAGAAATGTGAACCAAATATAAAGTCCTTCTGTAACACACGGTTCATTGGTTTCTTAGAGAACAAGTATCATGTTCTTGAGTGCTTTATTTCCATTTTCTCCAAGAAATCACCAATAATTTTTACACAAACACACACACACACGATAGTAAGAAAGACAATTTTTTAACAACAGGAATTTCTGTTCATTTATATATTGTGCATTCTTCCAGAAGTAAGGTGGGTATAGCTTTCCCTTAAAAAGTTCCAGTTCACAACACACAGTATTAGACAGTATTTAGCTACACTGAAACTTGGAGGCCTGGTTCTTTCTGTTACTTTCTTAGTTTTCTTTCTTACTAAAATCTCTCCACTCCCTCTCCTCCTTCCTCCTAATGCAAAGAGAACTAACCTTTGATGGATTGAATGGAATACCCAGGTATGAAGAGCCTCGGAAACCACAGCGATTTAGATTTGATCCTGGAAAATAAAAATAGGTACTTATTTTAAATGTACCTTATTTTTGTACAGATTCTAAAGCAGTTCAGTTATACAGTCTCTCAGAAACAGAGTATTTTAGTACCAAAGTTTTGTCACTGTCTCCATTTTCATGCTAGGCAACACTGAATGTCTGCTCTAGGAGCTTTATGGGAATTTCTTCATTTAATTTCCAAACCAGTCCAAACCAAACCAATGACCTCCTACCAGGTACCTTTAATTTAAGCCTAACTCACTGAGTACAAAATGCTTTCATACTTTTCCTAAATGACCATTTTCATGTCATCAACATATTCAATCCCTCATGTTACAGAACAGAAAGCAGAAGCCCAGATGTTAAGTGACATGTTCAAGGTAATAGCTGGTTAGCAACATAAAAGGATCTAGAAACCTAATGTCCCATCTAGTGCCTTTTTACTTTAACTCATGGCTTCTTTACAGGGGAGCAAGGTAAAGGTATAAACTGCTCTACAGTCACAGAAAATATATGTACTTTGTATTTTAGTATTAGACCTTCATTCTAAGTCCAATACTTCGCTTTGAAGTACAAAAGAACACTGTAAGTTAGCACTTAGTCTCTAGTTATTCAAACTATGTTTACTCACACTGATATTTTTCCTACCTAAAATTTTTCAAGATGTCAATGGAATATAACTGGGAACTTAACAAAGAAAATATCTACATTCATGAAAAGGGAACTCTTGTGACTACTGCTGGGAATGTAAATCGTTGCAGCCACTATGGAAAACAGTATGGAGGTTCCTCAAAATATTAAAAATAGAACCACCATGATCCAGCAATTTCACTTCTGGGTATATATATCCCCCCCAAAATGACATCATTATCTCAAAGAGATATCTGTACTCCCACGTTCATTGCAGCATTATTCACAACAGCCAAGACGTGAAAACGACCTAAGTGTCCAAAGATGGATGAATGGATAGAGAAAATGTGAGCTATATACAGATAAAATGTCATATGTGTTACACAGACACAAACAGACACACACACACAGGAATATTATTCAGCCATCAAAAAGACGGAAATCCTGCCTTTTACAACAACATGAATGAGGCTTGAGGGCATTATGCTAAGTGAAATAAACCAGACAGAGAAAGACATATAGTGTATGTTCTTACTTATATGTGTAATCTAAAAAAGCTGAACTCACAGAAATAGAGAGTAGAATAGTAGTTGTCAGGGCTGGCAGCGGAGATGTTGGCCAAAGGGTACAAACTTTTAACTATAAGATGAATAAGTTCTGGAGATTTAATGTTATGTACAGCATGGTGATTATAGTTAACAATACAGTATTGTATACTTGGAAGTTAAGACCTTAAATAGTAAATCTTAAATTTTATCACCACACACACAAAAAGGAAATTATGTAAAGGGAATGGAGGTGTTAACTAACTTTATTGTGGTAATCATTTCACAGTATATATGTGTATCAACTAATCATGCTGTACACCTTAAATTTATATATATGTCAATATTATCTCCAGAAAGCTGGAAAAAAAATTAAAAAATATAAATGAAAAAAATGGTCATACCCACAATAAGAAAATAATTATGGTTTTGAGAACTATTATAAAATCAGCATGATAAAAATAGAAGGTAGGAACGTAGTACCAACAGACTGTACATGCATTGCTAATAAAAAAAAAACCAAGTTGGGCTTCCCTGGTGGCGCAGTGGTTGAAAGTCCGCCTGCCGATGCAGGGGACACGGGTTCGTGCCCCGGTCCGGGAGGATCCCACATGCCGCGGAGCGGCTGGGCCCGTGAGCCATGGCCGCTGAGCCTGTGCGTCCGGAGCCTGTGCTCCGCAACGGGAGAGGCCACAACAGTGAGAGGCCCGCGTACCGCAAAAAAAAAAAACAAAAAAAACCAAGTTGACTTAAAAACAGGTTCCGAGGTGAAGAACTAGCTTCATATCTCTTATGACTGGTACATGACTAATCATAATAACTGGTTTTCAGGTACTATAAACTATTCAGCTTTATACACCTGAAATACTTAGAATAGTAGCTTATACATTAATTCTTTGAGTAATTTAGGAAACTATCCCTAAATTTAAAACTCTCCACCAAGCATCTTCCCCCATTAACAAAAAAATTATTTAAAAAAGAATGTTATCTAATGGTGATAACGATTTTGATGAACGTGGTTCTCTTATCTTTGCTTAAGAATTTTAAATTAGTAAGCCATTTAAGACTTGCCAATATATAATGAGTTATACAAAGGCTCATACCTTCTGACTGGTAATGATACACCTGAAAATCCACTCCAGTAACTTCAAATATGAGATGGTCATATGCACAGAAACACTCACTATAGTATTGTGATGGTAAAAATTTTGAAGTGACACAAAAATCCAACAGGTTAAATATAACATACTATACTCAAAAGAACATTATACTGCTATGAAAAGTAATGATTAGGGAAAACTACATAGTAACATAGAGAAATATATATGCTCAAGTTAAGAGAAAAAGCAGGATACAAAAATATATGTGTATTATGTTTATAATTAGGCGAAGTGGGCTTATCATCAAAGCCTGGAAGAGAATAAATAAAATAATACTGTGTAGGAGGATACGATTAAAGGTGAATTTTGTTCTCTTTATTAGTCATTGTTGTCATCACAAATTACTACAAACTTAGCAACTTAAAACAACATCCATTTATCATCTCACAGTTCTGTAAGGTCAGAAGTCCAAGGCAGGTCTCACCAGGCTAAAAATCAACGTGCTGGTAGGGCTACATTCCTTATTAGAGACTCTGGGGAACAATCTGCCTT
This sequence comes from Globicephala melas, assembly GCF_963455315.2. Lineage (NCBI taxonomy): Eukaryota > Metazoa > Chordata > Mammalia > Artiodactyla > Delphinidae > Globicephala > Globicephala melas. The sequence continues at coordinate 94,033,237 of NC_083316.1, forward strand.
CAAGTTCATTCAAGTTATTTGGCAGAATCAAGTTCCTTATGGTTTTAAGACTAAGGTCTCCATTCCTTTGCTAGCTGTCAGCTGGGGGACCCCCTTAGCTCCTAAAGGGCACTCTTGCCATTTCTTGCATCTGGGCCCCTGTATCTCAGAATCAGCAATGGTGCTCAAATCCGCCTCATGCTTAGACTCTCTCTGGCTTCCCCTTCTGCAGCATCTCTCTTTTGCCCTCTTTAATCTGCAGTTCTCTGACTCTTCTGCCTTCTTTACTAAGGGCTTATGTGATTATACTGTGCCTGTATGTATAACACTCATCGACCATCTCCACATTTTAAGGTCAGCTAATTAGTAACCTTAACTTCACCTGCAAATTCTGTAGAACTCAGTGTTTGATTAAATAACCAGGGAACAGGAATTTTGGTGGGAGAGGGGGCAACATCTTTAGAATTCTGCCTAATACTCCTTCCAATACTCCAAATTGGATGTTAACACTGTACTTTTAAAATCTAAAATTAAATTATCCCTTCCTTACCAAGCCATGGGTGCCTTTATCCTTTTATCGTCACTTGTTTTAATCCATCTTTAATTGGGCGAGGGGTAGCGTCAAAAGGTATATTTTCCTAGGCTCTATATTTGATCTGATGCCTAAAATGTTTTCCTATTATGACTTAAAACTTTTGCAATCAGTTTTATTTCCTTCAGACTGCCTTTTTAAAAGTTATCCTTTCAAGCTACTGATTTGCTGATAGTTTTCTATGAAAATCAAATCCTATTTCTACTTTTGATGGAAGAAAGCTCTGATTCCACGTTTCAGGTCTGAGTTTATACTTCCCTTAGGAAGCCTTTCTGGAGCCCCCACTAAGTTAGTTAGGCTAACTAAGTAACTTAGTTAGCCTCTGTCAGCCTTACAGAGGCTGACATACAGTAGGGGTTTAATAAATATCTGTTTCTCAATGAAATTATTTCCTTAGAAATAAATGAATGGAATTTCTATTTGCTCATTTCTGTGTTTTTATGTCACTTAAATTATTAACTTTTCTGAAAACTAGCAGAAATATTGATGCTGAAAAATACCACATAAGGTTAGGAGCTGTGGCATGGACACTTGGAATCAAACTCAATATCCTATTCTTGCTAGCACTGTGTTCTATAGGCAAGTAACAACCTCTCTGAGCTGGTTCCCTCCATTTTTGAACTAGGAACAATAATATACTACAATCAATATTTAGCAGGGTTCTTCTAAAGGTTCAAGGGCATGTTTAGATGGTGTTCAGCACAGTGACTAAGGCTCAATAAATAGTAACCATTTAACATCAGCTAATTAGATGTTATCAAAAGTGAAATAGGAGGAAATTAACAGCTTCTGTTACAATTTATCAAGGAACGTTTTCTTTAAAATAAAAATACCTTTTCTTCCATTTTCAAAATGGAGTACATATCATTATCTTAAAAAATTCATTAGGCCATTCTTTCTGGTTCCTGTCAAGATTTGTCTGCTATTGTGCGTTCTTTTATAATTCTAGTAAGCTTACCTATTCATGATAATTATTAAAATATAAACATGCAATTTATTCCAAATTTACAACTGCATGCAAATTCAGGATACAGTTTAAACCTCTTTGGAGGTTTTTAGATAGCACCATCTAGTGTTCCTATTCAGTAATAACGAAGCGAACAAAGTGTGATCCGGCTGACCAACAGAATCAAGTACAGTTTGGAAAAATATAGATGCTCTTGGGTCCTAACCTCGGCCCACATCAAAACTCTCACAGTAGGGCCTGAACAATCATATATAAGAAAGAAAAATAATCCCTGTCTGATACACAGTCAGAATTGAGAACCACTGATTTGGTGAATGCATACATAAAGTCGAACTAGTTTCCTTGTTTTATGGAAGCAGTCTAGATAGCTATGTATCAAAAAAACCCAGATTACTTTAAAAAAATGAAACTGGGTCTATGGAAAGAAAAGGAAAATAGCAAAAATGGGCATATGCAGATGGATATAATACATATATGTGTATTTATGTGTGAGCACGTAGAGGGATGTGTTATTAGAGAATATAACATGTTTGGCTATCAACCATAAGGAAAACAATCCCTTTATCTGCATGCTTGCACATGAAAGTCAATTATTAAGCTACAAGGCTGACTCCTGCTTGATGACTGCGTCATATCTCATTTACAACCTAGGATTTTACTACTAAGCTCATATAAACACCAATTATATGTCAAGCATCAAAAAGACAATGCATTTAGATATTCTCTAAAAAGCAAAGAAAATGATTATAAACCCGTAGAATGTAAAACTTTAATGAGTTTAAAGACATTTTAATCAGCAGTTATTTTGCTTTTCATAAGAAAATGTGTTTCCCCTCTTTTAGGAGAAAATTTTATTGTGAATGATAAAATAAAAATACATTAAAAAATTATATTTAGGTGCTTCTAATAAAGGACAACTCTTGGGCTAAAATATATTACTAATGGTGGTCATGCTGCTTAAATATAGTTCAAAACTTGTTTTGGTCATCTTCTTAACTTTCTAATTCTCATTTTGAATGTTAGGTTTTTGCAATAAGCAAAGAGAATTCAAGAGAGGAATGTGGTGATTTAAGGTAAAAATGGACGTTTATATTTTATGGCTATAGAAGTAATTCCTCACAGGTCTCAAGAAACACAAGGTTTCCTAGTAAAAGGACACACCTTACATAACTGTTTCAGGATGTCAAGAGAGACCCAGACAAGGTACATAAAATATTATATAATTTAAAAAGTGGTTTTTTTTAAATCTATTTTCTAAATTTCACAGATTAGTTTTAGAACAGGGCAATTAAACAGAAGGCAGGTGGGAGATTTTCTCTCATAGAGATTAGAAATTTAATAGTGTTTCATCCAACCAAATGGTAAACTGATTATTTGGAATTGCAGGTGGACTGTGAAAAGACCTGTAGTACAGCCTACCAGACATGTGACTAGGGGCAACTGGGGACATCAACCGACCAACCACTGTGAGACTATCTTTGCAAAAAGTTCTTGATCTACAATGCTTCCCAAACAGGTGCTCTATAATTTCTAAAATCTGCAACATGCTCAATTTAGCCACATGAAACTATACTTACATTTTCAGCATGTTGTTAAAAAAAAGGCACAAGCTGACTGAAAAATCTACTAAAAAACTGAAATCATTCAACATTTTACCTTTTAATATTAAACCACCTTATCTACAATTCCAAACACTTAATTCTAATGTTTTATGAGCTCTGTTATGGAAGAGATGCCAGATTTATTTTCCTTTATCACCATAAGACAGCCTCAGAGTTCTCATGAAAAAATCCATATCTTACAGAAAAACATACATGATAAACAGAGCATCTATTGCATGGGACTAGTATTAGAAAAACTGAAAATTAGAAACGGAAAACTGTATTCTAATTTTGCCCCTAGCATTAACTAGCTGTATGACTGTGGACAAATCATTACTCTCTCTGGATCTTAATATCCTCATTTGTAAAATGATGGACTATAATATTCCTTGTTTGGTTCTAGTTCCAAAATTCTCTGGTTGTGTCCCTGATCAGAGAGGGTAACACAAAATTCCCAGCCTGATCCCTTGTGTTTCCTAAATACTTCCTGATATTGATGAAAAGGGCCCCAACTCTCCAATGGTCTGACCACACACTTATTACTAGGATACCACAGGGTCTTTACAACCCTGGAATTAAGTGGAAGGCCAGGGTTAATTGTGATTAAATATTCACAATGTACTTAAGTTCCATTCATGATAGTCTCCACTAGGGCCCTACATACTTCACCAGTAAAGCAGCACTGGGGCCTGGAGTCAGAAGCCAGGGATTTCAGTCTGACTCTATTACTTTCCATCTGTATATGGCCTTGGGCAGGTCTCTTAATCACTCTGCCTCTCATTTTCTTCTCCACTTCTGGGGAAGGCAGATTAGGGGAAGAACAAATTTGATGATGTCTTTGAAAATTACAAAATATTAAATAATGTAGAGCATTGCTTCTGCCAGTAGCAAAATATGGATATTTGTGTATAATCATATAAATGGGCTTAGTTTTTATTTTTGTTGTGTTTTGAAGAGCGGTTAAGCTAAAATTTTTAAAGTTGAATTTTAATACAGAAACATATTTATTCTAAGCATTCAAACAATGCAGATATATAGAATAAAACTAAAGTACCTTATCCTGCCATCCCCTACCTCTGTTTTCATCTACTTCCCCCTCCACAAAGACTGTCTATGCACGCTTTCAGAGTTTTTCCTATACATTGATGTTAATAGATCAGTAAAACAAAACACCCCTGTACATGTTGGCATTTATCATTTAACTGTATTTGATGAACAGTTTCATGTCGGTACATATATAGATCTACCTCAGTCACTTCACTACTGGGCTGTACTCTTTACTGAACCATAGTTTATTTAACTGTTTCACTTTTGGTGGATATTTGTTTCTAATTTCTTACTGTAACAAACAATGCCAAAACATTCTTCTATACAGATTTTTGTGCACATGTATTAGTTTCCTGAGGTTAGTAACAACTTACCATAAACCTGGTGGCTTTAAACAACAGAAATTTATTCTCTCATAGTTCTGGAGCCCAGAAGTCCAAAATCAAGTTGTTAGCAGGGTTGGTTCCTTCTGGAGGCTCTAAGGGAAAATCCATTTTATGCCCCCTCTTAGTTTCTGGTGGCTGTGGGGAGTCCTGATGTTCCTTACCATGTGGACCCATCACTCTAATCTCTGCATCTGTCTTCATATGGCCTTCCCCTCTGTGTCTCAAATCTCCCTCTCCTTTCTCTTGGAAGGACACCAGTCACTGATCTTGAGATCCTTACTTTAATTATACCTGCAAAGACCCTTATTCCAAATATGGTCACATCCTGAGGTTCTGGATGGGCATATATTTGGGGGGCCATTATTTAACTAATTACAACACACACGAGAATATGTGAGGATAAAAAGTTACACTGCTAAAATGCTCTTCAAAGGCTGCAATAATTTTTACTTTCACCAAAAGAATATTAAAGTGCTCTTTTCCCCACATTCCTACAAACTTTTAAAAACTTTTTGCTAAATTGATTTGTTAGATAAAAAAATGTTAACATCCTTGTTTCTATTGCATCTCCCTAATTTCTAGTATCCATTAATCCTCTTTTCATGTATTTAATGACTATCTGTACTTCTTTTGCAAACTACCTATTCATAAATTTTGTCATTTTCTAAATCGCAATGTGTCATTTTTTTTATTGTTAACAATTCCTTATAGTTTGGATATTAATATTTTGTCTGGTATATATATTGGCACAATTTCCTCCAAGTCCGTCAGTTATCCAACTTATTCTTTCCCTACATAACATTTAAAAATATTTATTTAGTCAAATCTACCAAATTTTTCCTTTACGGTCTCTGGGTTTTGTTTAACACTTTTAAGATTTTTAAATTCCCTAAGATTTTATGTGATATCACAAAGTAGGACAAATACAGAGCTAAGAGTTACAGAAAGCATGTTCTATGCAGTCTGCAAATGTCTTATGAATGAGAAAATATTTGAGGAGCCAGAGGACGCTCTAGGCTAAACGTGAAAATAGAGAAAAGAAGAAAAGTAGGAAAAGGTGTAGGTAATTTAGCAGTCCAACAACTGTTGATAACACAAAAATGCTCTAGGCACCAAAAGGGAAAAGAAATGTAAGACTGACGCATTCACTGCCCTCCAGAAGTTTACAATTCAGATGTAAGCAAAAATATTTTAAGCAACAGTTAAGCAACAATGACTAAAAAAATTAAAAAATTAGCAATGGGCTTCAATCCAATAAAGTCCATGTAGTTGAAAGTACAATGGGAAAGAGAATTCTGATGGATCTTAAGAGATGGTGAGTACACCCTAATTCAAAAAAATTTTTAACTTTCATCAAAGTTAACTTTCATCAAGTAATGAACTTCTGCAAAGTAAACTCACCTGTATAACTAGCACTCAGCTCAAGAAAAAGTGCATGACCAGCAACCTAGAAGCCCCATCCTACTTCCTTCTTGTCACTCCCCAAAAGCTCAGATTCGTTTTACCTACATTTTCACTTTGTATTAATAGAATAACACACTATATACTTCTTTATCTCAAAACATGTTTGTGACATTCATCCAAATTTCTGCATGTAGGTCTAAATTGTTCTTTCCCATTACTGTATACTATTCCATTGTGTGAATTATAATATATCATTTATCTATTATACCAATGATGGGTAGTTTGTATATTCCTACTCTGGACTCCTGTGAAAAATACTGCCATCAACATTCTAATACATATCTTTTGGTGAATACATTTTTTCATTTCTGTTGGATACCTACTAGGGAGTAGAACTGCTGGTTCATAGAATGTACATATGTTCAGTTTTAGTAAATATTGCTAAATAGTAGTTGTAAAATAGTAGTTACAGTTGTGCAACATTCTCATCAACATTTGATATTTTCCATTTTGGCCATTCTAGTGAGTATGTAGCAAACACAATTATTAGGGATAATATGAAAGTCCAGATAACAGCAAAGCTCTCACAACAAAAGATCAAATAATGAGAAAAGTAAGAAGGCTTCAAAAAGAATATGGATATTAATTAGCTGGAGCTGGCAAACAGTCCTTAAAGGTAGATAAAAATATAAGAAAAGACAGAAAGTAGGAAGCATAGTGAATAAGTGACTAGTGTTCTGGTAACTGTAACCTATAGCATGAGTCTCTCACTAAAATGCTATGGTCCCTACATTTCTAGAGAGATAATAGCTATTTTATTCCAAGGAAATGAATATCATAAATAATTTTAAAAATAATATATATTTTAACAAAAACTTATACAATAGCTTTCCTATGTACCACAGTGTATAATTTCATATCTGTATCAGTAATATATTTAAGAAAATACAATGTATAATTTGATTAGGACATGTATTTTTAGTAAATAAAAATTATACATAATCTATAACAAAACTACCTTACATCTGTCTAATATCTAAGTTTTTAAAAAGTTCCAGACTTTCACTTAAACTAGTGAAAAAAAATCCTGATTAAAAAAGGAAAACACAAATTATTCCCATTTTGTAGGTGACTAGAACTGTGACCTCACCGCAGCCACAAGCTCTCAGGGAATGAGAACCATATCTTATAATTTATCACAGCCCCTCTCCACAGGTTTAGCAGAGTACTCTTAGCAAAACATTCAATAAATCCTACTCACCAACATGTTAGAATCTATAACTACTCAGAAATATATCATATATGCTGCTTCATGTAGTTGGTGAAAAATGATTAGATATTTATGTAATAAAATTCTGATAGATCTAAAAATGCTTAATCATTTTTTAACAAGAATTCATCAACAGGCACAGATTTTTTAAATTATGTATTAAAAACTACTACAGGGCTTCCCCGGTGGTGCAGTGGTTGAGAGTCTGCCTGCCGATGCAGGGGACACAGGTTCATGCCCCGGTCCGGGAAGATCCCACATGCCGCGGAGTGGCTGGGCCCATGAGCCATGGCCGCTGAGCCTGCGGGTCCGGAGCCTGTGCTCCGCAACAGGAGAGGCCACAGCAGTGAGAGGCCTGCATACGCAAAAAAAAAAAAAAAAAATACTACAAACTTCAAGAACAATAAAGTAGAAAGTCACAAACCATGTCCAACAGCATCTGCTAACAGATCAAAGCACTTTATTTCTAAATAAAGCTTTAGCTTATTATTTCCCCAAAGTTCACCTGGGTGAGATTTATACATGATTACTCCAACCAATGAACCACACAGTTAATTTATAAATGCTGACTCTTAAAAGAAAGGTTAAGTAGTGACCACAGACAAAAATTGCATGATTTTCTGTGAGTTTATCTGCTTGCTCTAATTCAATTCAATGTTAGAATTTCTAACATTTATAAGTTAAATAGATATTAGGTATTTTACACTTAATGGAGTGAACAACAGAGTTTATAAATTTGTGTGTATTTAGCTGATCAATAATTTATGAATTTTGAGAATTTATTTAATTGATCAAAATGTATAAAGTTTTAAGAAGCATAAAAATGACTGAAGTATAAATAAGAGCTCTAAGAAACCACTAAAGAAATACTAATGGAACTTTAGAGGGAAAATGGCCAAGAGATTGGAATGAAACTTTTTGACAGCAATGAGTTTTTCACTGAAGAGACAAAAAGAATGGTTGGGAATGAAAAATAGAGTGAATGCTACAAAACTAATCAAACATAAATATGGACTACAATACTGCTCAACAAGCAGTCGTGAGCATGGAAATATGCAACACAGCATGGTGTACAACTGTGAATCTCCATCCAACCTTAGACATCGCTAAACTGTTCTCTCCAGAGATTAATGACTAACTAGACTTGGTCAGCACTGTGTTTGAACAGAAAGAGAGTGTTACAAGGAAAACACAGATGAATAAAATATGTTAATAGTTTAAGAACAAATACTAAGATTTCCGAGTTTAACACATGTTATGCCAGGTACAACTAGTCACACTAAAAACAAAATGCTAAAAACTCACTCACTGTCTTCTGTGGGAAGGACCTGCAGGGAGTAAATCCACTCGATTATATCATCCTTGTTCACCACATCTAAGGAGTCCAACATATCCAGCCCGGAGAGTGCAAAAAATGCAATAGTCAATCTAAAAGAGAAAAATATAAAATTCCATCTTAAGTATCAAACCAATGAAGTCTTTCTGGTTCAGAAAAATAATAAACTCATTCCAACTTTACGATAATTTAAACAATATTCCCAACTTGCAAAAGCCGAAAAAACCAATTTATTCTTATAAGTTAATAGTATCAATCAAACCTTTGTTTTAATTTTTAATAAAGGGACATTTAAGGGTTAAGAAATCAACCCTACTCATCTTAAGTATACATGAATTCACTGAAACCAGTTTATGAGCAACCTGAAGGCTAAAAGTAGATTTGAAAAAGAGAATTCCCTGCACCTAATCAGTATACATAAGGCCAAAAAGGTGGAAAATACATAAAAATCTCAATTTTCACTGATTTGCCAAGAGCAATTATGCTTGTAGCTGGTACTTAATTCTTAAGGATGTTAGAATAAATCTATCATTATTCAAATTTGTTTATGAATAATGTGACCCCTTGGAAAAAATTTATAATGAATTTTGAGGAATAAGGAACACTTTTAAAAATGCAAATGCATTTCAGTTTCCATTTTCCTAGAGACGAACATTTTTCTTCACTCTTTTTTTTTTTTCTTTTTGCTGTACTCAGGCCTCTCACCGTTGTGGCGTCTCCCGTTGCGGAGCACAGGCTCCGGACGCGCAGGCTCAGCAGCCATGGCTCACGGGCCCAGCCGCTCCGTGGCATGTGGGATCTTCCTGGACCGGGGCACGAACCCGTGTCCCCTGCATCAGCAGGCGGACTCTCAACCACTGCGCCACCAGGGAAGCCCGAGACGAACATTTTTGATGAAATGGAACACTATAAAGCAATATCTTTCCCCTCCAAGATTGTGCACTAAATCAGAAATCTACGCCTTGTGCTTTCATATAAAAACTAGTCCCCTTAGTGGTAGCTTTTTACTTAAAGAGTTTGTTTCATATATTTCCTTTCCTGTTGAGATGCATTCTACAATGTTGTTTGATTGAGCATGGTTATCTCGTTTCCATATTCTAATAATTCCTATGACTAATACTGATAAACTAATACTTCAAATTATCTGGTCTAAAATCTTCTAGCAGAGCCACTTGATGCATTCTATAACCTTCTAAACAGAGATTCCAGGAGAAAATTAAGCCTTAATGCCCTAAGGCAACCATTGTATATAATTAACTTCTCTGCATCTAGAATGGTATTACCAACTTTAGGAGAAATGAGAAAATAGTCACTCATTTTTTTAAAGGGTATAATTCTCTCTCTGATCCCTGGTTGAAAAGGCTGGCATCCATTAGATAACAGGAGGAGAAATCAGAGAGCAATTTAATTCCAACCAAAGCTTAAAGGCAAAAACTAAAACTGAGATACTGGTACACTCAAGAACAATACATTTTAGGGCTTCCCTGGTGGCGCAGTGGTTTAGAGTCCGCCTGCCGATGCAGGGGACACAGGTTCGTACCCCAGTCCGGGAAGATCCCACATGCCACGGAGCGGCTGGGCCCGTGAGCCATGGCCACTGAGCCTGCGCGTCCGGAGCCTGTGCCCCGCAATGGGAGAGGCCACAACAGTGAGAGGCCCGCGTACAACAACAGCAAAAAAAAAAAAATTAAGAAAAAAAGAACAATACATTTTAGGAAACTCACATTATCGAGAGAGTATTACTATGTATTAGGCACTGGGCTAGGAAATTTCTCATATATTATCTCAATTTAATTCTAACAACTCACTGAAATCCACTTGAATTAGGGAGGTGATTTATGTAGATAAGATCAGAAATAAATTAAGGGCAATGGAACACCTTTATGTGGGGAGCAGGAGTTCAGAGCCCAGATCTGCAATAAAATGAGCTAGCCTCAAATCCTAAATTGGTCAATTTCTAGCTATATGTAATCTGGTTAGGTTACCAAACCTTTTCTAAGTCTTTTCTAAGTCAGCTTCCTTATCTGTAAATCATTAAACTTCACACAGTTATTGTGCTTACCTGCTCAAAAGCAAGCACTAAATAAGTGGAAGCTATTATTATTGGTATTTCCCTGATTTGAAGGGACAGGACTAACTTACACCATACAGGCCTTTTCATTAGTTGCCAACTTCCACCATCCCCCCAGTTGCTCTTCTCCAAAACAAAATATTTTAGACATGGGGAACATTTCTACCTAACAGTACTCACATGTGAAAATCACTGCTCTTGGTGCTAATTATGTTTCATGAGATAAGGTCTGCCTTGTGCATGATATGCACTCAATTTATTGAATTACCTAACAAATAAAAGACCTGCAATACTACATCTAGCCCTCCTGGAGAGCTATCATAGGGTTCAGTTTGGCTGTAATCTATAAAGTGAATGACGACAGTCTGGTAAAATTAAGCATCTAATATTTGAGTTTATTAAATCATTATTACAGAGAAAAGCAAAAGGAAGAGAGATAAAAGTGAGGAACAACATGAGGTGTTGATAAAACAATCATCTTCCTGTTACTAAAAAATGTTGTAAGAAAACATATCCAAAGGGCTATAAAAATAAGTAGGTATTATTTCCTAAGTTAAAAGCAGAAATTATCTAGTCCACCTCTTTAATTTTCTAGTTCAAGATAAGAAAGTCCAAAGAATTCAAGTAACTTGAGATTTCAATGCTAGATAACCAATGAAAACTACTCAAGGAATTCTGAGTCCAAGGGGTGTTTCTCAAATGTGGCGCAATTAGAATCAGCTTAAAAACAAACAACTTAATACACCACCAACAAAACCAGGAGAGGCCTAGGTCTTACTCCACGACAAAGGTATCATAAATTCTAGATGGAAAGTAGGGTCTGGGACCTGGTGTTTGGGTAAGTGGGGACGGGGTGGAGGATGGGGAGCTTCCCAGATGATTCTAAAGGGCAGCCAGGCTTTAGAAGCACAGCGATTCTCCACTAGGGCAATACTGTTCCCCAGCGGACATTCTGAAGACAATTTTGGTTTTCACCACTAGGGAAGGGTGCTATTTGGCATCTAGTTGGTGAAAGCCAGGGATGCTGCTAAATGTACTATGATGCACAAGACAGCCCCAGTCAACAAAGAAGTGTCTGGCCCAAAATGTCAACAGTGCTGAGGTCTAGAAACTCTCCTCTAAAGTCACACTGTTATCTGTATATAAGAGATACCTGAATGATCTGTTTTTTTGTTTTACTTGCTCCACGGTATGGATGCAAACACCAGAATTCAGTCATCCGATGGTAAACTATTTTGAAGTCCTGCATACTTAACTATTAAAAGCTTCTCGAGGTCCAGCATTTTCAACTCATAGCAGTTTAGACTAAGGTTTATAGGATTAACAACACTATAGTGAAAAGCCTGTTTATCAAGTTAAGCACCCAGCAGTGGCTGGCAGACAGAACCAAGAAGTCAGTTTGGAGCAAACATCCAGACTTCCTCTAAGGATAATAAGAAAGTATTCCTTTTCTGACCACACTAGAGTTCTCAAGTAGTCCTAAAACACTGAGAGGGAGAGAATTAAATAAGTCACATGGAATAAAAAGGAATTCTGGGCTGTGGGCCTCTGGGAGAAATAATGTAGGGTTTTGTGGTGCCCAGTTGACTGCTGCTTGGGGCAGAGACTGCTAGGTCTGCCTTGGTTCAGGCATCTAGAGGGGTAATCTTGCCAATGCATGCACCTAAAATCAGGCCAGTGAAGTGATTTTTACTTTATTACTTCTTTGGAGAGCATCTGTCTGTTTTCTTCCTTTCTTCTTTTCCCTAGAATTGAACTCTGAAAAACTGAACTAAGTCATGTCTTCCTGCCCCTTCTCCTCCTCTGGACAGTATATATAAAAAGTTTATCTTACTTAGACGAACAAGTAACATCCCCCCCACCGCCCCACCCCCACAATCAAGTTGCTTCACCAACAGATCAATTTGCAGGTAAACTAAATGATGTTTCTAAGCGCTACTACAGATAACATCCTCTTCCTTTCTAAATCTGCTCCTTTTGCCTCTTGTTCTCTAGACCAGTTGCTAGTTTCAACCCTAGAATTCTGGGACTCCTCCTTCTTTCTTCATCCCCTCCTTTCTGTCCCTAATTTTGCTGTCCCAGCACTTGACTCCTGGACTATTGCAACAGCTTCCTAATTGGTGCTCCTGGTTCTGGTTTTGTCCCACTTGATACAATAACCAACCTCAAATCCAATGATCACTCTAAAATGCATATCTAACCAGAAAGATCCACTGCTTGGCAACTGCCCGTCACTTACATGATATCAAATTCCCAGGTTCTTGACATGGCAAAGAAAACCTATGTCTACCTCTCCATACTAAATTCCTACCACACCTGCCTTACATTTTGAACCACTGTCAGAGAACTTACTGGTGTTTCCCTGCTCAGTACTCACTTATCTATCTTTATTGTCTTTATTTATTGTCCTTTTGCCTATAATCCACTCACCCATACAAAAACTCAACACATTCTTTAATATTTAGCTCCAGGGTTACTTCTTCCAGGAAGCCTCAGACTCTTCCTCAGAGTCTCTCTTCAGGTTGATTACATAGGTGCTTCCGGAATGCCCTGTGAATATCACAATCACCGTGCAAACAAAATCAACGTGGGCCAGGGGATCAGCAGCATCAGCCTCACCTGGGAGCCTGTCACAACTGCAGCATCTCAGACCCTACCCAGACCTACGTAATGAGAACCTGCATTTTAACAAGATCCCCAGGTGATTCATATGCACATTAGAGCTGGGAAGCACTGTTGTATTAAATCATCTGTTTGTACTTTTGTTACTCCTATTAGGCAAACCGTCTCAAACTTTAGTGTGCATCAGAACTACCTGGGATGCTTATTATGAACCTAGACTCCCAGGCCCATACAGAAAGTCGAATGCAGTAGATCTGGGGAGGGGCTCAGGTATGTGTATTTTTATAAGTACTCTGTTATCACTGATTAAAAGCCTCCCTCACCAACACACTTTGAGAGACACACTGCCAGACTGTGATATACTTCAGATAATGGAGAGAACAAAAGGAGAAGTTGCTGGCTGGTAGGCAGCTCAATGGTTACAACACAGGATACAAAGGGGATACGGAGGAAACCAGAATAGAAAGATTGTGAATGTCTTGGGGCGGGGGAAAATCATCTAAACCCTTCCTCTAGAAGAGCTGGGTCTGTAAAAATAACATAAAAGAAAATGGTCAATATTTTGCTCCCCAACTTAAAAAGGCCTACTCTAATGCCCACTGCCCAAACACAAATGACAACAATATCACATAACCAAAAAGCTCTCTAAGCCACTCATGAAAAGAAACCTGTTAACTGACAAAGCTCACAATCCAAGGTCTATATTCACTTGAGTTAACTAGTAACGATCACTTTTCAGAAGTTAATATAAAAGAAAAACTCGAGTGAATCAACAAACAGTATACCTTATAATTTTCATAAAGCCACTGCTATTAGAAAAATTAAAATTATTCTATTGATCGGGCTAAAAGAAACAGGGAAATAGAATAATTTTGTCAAAATGGTGGGTCAGAAAATAAGGGTCTAAATGTCTAATTCAATATCAGCCTTCCTAGGAGTCAGCTGTTTCACATCTATCAGTAAAAAGAAATGAACACAGGAAAACCTGAATCATTGCTTTATACCTATCCCCATACCCAGATACATGGTACCCCTCAATAAATGCTTGTGGAATTGAACTATAATACTAGCTAAGAATTATGACTCAGTTAATACATTGTTTTATCTTAAAACTCTATTAGTAAAAATTTCGTGACCCAGTCACCTTTGCTTAAAAAGTTGGAGCTTCTCCACAAGCATCTTAAAGTCAATTATGAGTCACATACACCACAAAAGGACTTAATGCTGAACTAAGGAAAGTAAAGAATGTGAATCAGGAAAGACAAAAATTGAAAAACTTAAAAAAAGTCACCACAAAACCCAGTATGTGCATATTATCTTAAATGTGGTTATGAATTGGGCCATTAAAAAAACCAAAATGATAAAACATACTTAAGTGACAAACATGAGGCATAAAAAGGATATAATTAATATCTCTTAAACTAGTGCATTGTGATATTACATATCTACTATCTAATATACAATGCCTGGTGTAAATCCTAAGATCATACTAAGTTATTAAATCTATTGTTAAGTTAGTTGTTTAATCAGACAATTTATGCTGTGAGCAGGATTACAGTTTACTGCCAACATGCGTTAGTCTGTATGATTTTGTCCTTGCTGAATTTTATAGACCAAACACACTAGCATTTTGAAAATGCAACCACAGACCTGTGATAGCTACAAGCAAAGTTCAACTGTTTAACAGTCAAAATAGGATGGATGTTTTTCTTTATTCAAATGCTTTAAATTAATATAAAATTAATCCTCGTAAAATATGTGATTTATCAATGTATTTCTAAACAACCCATATCATTACAATCAATGACTGAGTCTTGGAAATGTTAAATTAGATCGAGGTATGGGCTCTGCTAGTCAATCAATATACATAGATGGAGAAAGGAATATAAACGATGCTTCACTCTTTCTTTAGCAAAAATCTGTTCATCCTTCAGGGCTCAGCTCGGAATAGTTATTCAACAAATATGTCCTTATTGCCTTCTCTTATGCCAGATATTAGTCAAGGTTCTAGTGCAATGCTGTCCAGTAGGACTTTTTGAGATGACGTAAATGTTGAGATAGAAACAAAAGCCACAGGCCAATGTGGTGACCGAGCACTTGAAAAGTGGTATCTACTGGAAACAGATGAAGTGAATTTTTAATCTTATTTTATTTTAATTAATTCAAATTTAAATATCGAAATGTGGCTACCAAATTGGACAGGGCAGCCCTGGTATTACAGAGGTAAACAAGAAAGACAAAAATCCTGCCTTCATGAAGTCTACAATCCTGTGTGAAAGAAGGGTATCATCAATATATAATTTCAGGTGGTGACTGGAAGTAGTCTCCTTTGGAAAGGGTGATTAGGGAAGGTCTCTCTAAGGAAATCCGGGTTAGGAACCTGCCCTATTGAAACTGCCTGTACGTCTTGTTCAGCTGTCCTCCAGCACCTACCATAATAAATATTTCTTGACCATGCATGCGAAAGTAATCTATAGAACTTCCAAAACTGAAGTGTTCAAAATACACCACAGACTCAGTTACGAAAATACGGAAAAGATTAGAGCAAAACCAACTGGCTCTCTCTTCCAAGCCAGTCCCATGAAGCTTTGGAGTCTCACTTCAAAACACAACAGTGCAAAGCAAAGATCGCCGCCTCCTTTCGTTATTCTCATCCCCAGACGTTTACTCTTAATGACTAACTAACAGTTTCTTAGCCTCTGCCAGATCACAGTCCTCAGACCACCCCAACTCACAATGCTATTGCAAATAAACTTTAACAGGCTGCTTCCAGCAACACTGCACCTCTTTCGCCAATCCTATCATTAGATTTACGATTCCTGGAAAGTTCTTATCTACGCAAACCTTAGAGGCTCCCTACCGCTCCTATACACTGAACACCATACAGGCATTCAATTAAGAATTAACGACTTTATGGACGAAAGGGAAGCACTGGAGAGGCTATTTAGGTAAAATACGATGACAAACCCTTTGTCTTTTTCTGTTTATACTCGGAAGCGAGGCCAAGGGACTCACAGGTTCGGAGCAGGGTAAAAAGGAAGCTCAAAGTTGAGACGAAAACATGGTTGAGAAGTGAAAAGGGCGAAACCTGTAGATTCCAAAAGCCCTCGACTTACAGCTCGCCCCAGCCCTCTCGCCGTAGCTCGCGGGAGCGAGGGTGACTGCAGCCCGGCCCGGGAGGGTAAGCAGTGCCGGGTGGTCGGTGGCGCAGCCCTCATGGGGCGCCCACTTAGCCATCAGGCTCCGCAGCGCCTTTCCGGGGGGCCGGGCCCTGTGTCGGCCTCGCTGGCTGTGGCCACCAGTTACCTGCTGGTCTCGAGCGAAGAGTAGCGCTCCGGCAAGACCTGGAGGCAGCGCTGGAAGAACCGCACGTGCCGGTCCCGTAGAAAATCCAGCCGCTCTCCCTCTCCACTCCCAGCCGGCCGCTCTTCCTCCGTGGCCGCCATGCTGCTACGGAAACGACGTCCGCCGCGACCCGGAAGCAGTTGCCTCGCGGCGCGAAGGAAACCCAAGGGGCAACACCTGGGGGTCGGGCGGGGAGGGCAAGTGCGCCCTCCGCTTCCCACATCGGTGATTGAAGCTACACGCTGTCAACGGAAGGCCTTACGCGGCGCTTTCTCCCTCCCATTTCTCCGTAGGTAGCGCACGACCCCGCCTTTTCTACGCTAAGCTCCAAAGGTTTGGAAACACCTCGCAAGCCTTGTAAAATTCAGCCCACAAATCCACACATCCTTCTAGAACTTTTATCTTGGATATTTGGGAGGAAGTGCAAGGTCAGTAGCTTCAAGTTCGCTTTGAGAAAAGTAAGGCCCTAAAGAACATGAAGATGGTACATATGAAAATAGAGATGGGCCAGTATAAATTTGCCAACAGACTCATTTTTCGACGGCCACAGTTTTAAGCTGAATGGATGGAGAAAATATACAAATCAAATTATTTGGTTATGGGGATAACCAAATGCTTATTAAATAATTATCGACACACAGACACACACACACACACACACACTCCCTGTTCACTAGCATGCGAGGATTTGTATCATTTGCTTTTACGGGACAAAGATTTTACTCCTTGAGTCAATGTGTCATCCAGCATCAATGTTGGATCAATTTGCAACGGAAAATATGCGCAACGTGTTCTCTACGCATATGCTAAAAAAATGAAATAACATAGGCTTCTAGCTTTTTTTTTTCTTCTTCAAAAAGAGGGATTTAAGTTGCTTCAACCATATAGTCTTCCCTTTAAGTTTACGATTCAGTCTTGGGGGAAAAAAATCCACGCAAGGATCAGGCCTGAACTTGGTTTTTATAATCAACTAATAGAAGTTTGGGCATAATTTCAATTGTTAGCTTTCTTAGAAAATGTATTTCTTAAAAAACATACCATGTGGGCTGGAGTTACCCTAATTCACCAATCCAAAGCACCTTGTATAATGTTAGGTACTAGTAACTAATTATTCACAGGTACTCCTGCATGTCTTTAACAAATACTGCATTAACAACTGCCAGGTAGGGGCAGAGGGCTGTCCTTGGTGCTTCCCTACAAATACAGAGGCCAACAGTCCTTGCCCTTTAGGTATGCCCAGTTTAGAGGAGTTTTCACTCCATTATTACAATGAAGATCTTTCTCTCTCACTTACACATATACACCACAAAATGTCTGAAGATGTTCAAAGTGAAATTACATCACACACATATAACTTACTAGAATCAATTATGCACATTCTATATAAGCTCAGAAAGACAATCCTATTCAACCTGGCCCTTAAAGGGGAGCCAATATTTCATCTGATTCTCAGCCCAAGAACCACTAATCTGATCCAAATCTGGAGGAAATACTTCTATGGTGGACTCACTGAGAGATAATATACCTCCTAGGTAAGTAATCACCCACCTTTTCATGGGTGATTCTGACCATACAAGATTTTTGACATACATGTGACAGAATCTAACCACCTACATAAAATGTCACTCTACATTATTAGTTAAGAAGTATAAATAGCACAAGTCTTCAAAGTATAGGAATGATAGAGTATCTATAAAATTGAATACTATTTATCCATTAAATGATAATGTTTGAACTATACAGAAACAGAAAAATATGTGATGTAATGTTAAGCGATTACAGTGTAATATCTAAAATGTATTCTACGACTACCTATTTAAAATATGTAGGTGTATTTCTGGAAGAAATTACCTTAGGGTAGTGGAATTATGGGTGCTTTATAACATTTTTCCTTTAGTTTTTTTTCTAAATTTCTTATTAATATACTTTTTAATCTGGTATAAGAAATGTTTATTTGACATCTCTTCTATAAGCCTGTAACTGTAGACATTATTATGTTTATTGTACATCCTTTATACAAAGGATCCATATGATAAATTCCTCATTTATTTTATCAATAGATTCAGTTAGGACTAGTTTCTTCAAAATACTTCCATACTTACTTTTATTTAAAAAATAAATAAATAAATAAAACAAAAAGCTATAAGAACCATATCACCCAGTAAGCTTACCTTAGATGCAGGAAACTAAAAGCTGTATTTGTGTACAACAAAAAGCAACATGTTAGAAAGTAATGTATAAGAAACCTTTACTTTTCTGTATCTTGTCGCTGTTCAATTCTGTTTTTAAATTTCCTTGTCCTGTTCTTTGTTTTATTTCTAAACTGCCTCAAATCATTTTAAAAAGTTAAGGAGAACAAGTACAATAAATGAAATGGGCATTCCTGATTAAGGATGTTTTATATTAATTCTCTCATTTTGCACCAATAATTGTATAATCAGAATTCAGTTTCCATAATTTGGAGGCCATCTACTTTGAATATTAACTTTGAAATATGAAAAGGTTTTGACTACTACTCATAGTAAATTTCTGAGTCATTTGACCTAAATGTATCAAATTACAATTAAAGATACTCTAATATAAAAGTTATAAGAAATGAGTTTCTATATTTATTATGTATATGATGCCTTTCCTATAAGATGGGAACTAATTAAAGTTAGGAACTAAGATTTTTTTAATAAGAAAAGTTGAGTCAAATTAAGTTAAATTGTGTTTTCATTTACAAAAGTTTGGAGATTTTAAAATTAACTCTTTTGACCAAATATATTAGTCTAGCAATTTTAAAACATTTTAAATACCACTAAGAGAAATCATAGTATTCTAAAGCCAGCTTATTTCAGATAATGTTTCAAAACAGAAGATTTTCATATTTTGAGGCAAACAAAGCAGAAAAGAAAACTGCATCAGCCAAGAAGATGTGAAAGACACAAGATTTTATAAATGTGTGGAGTCCAGAAAGGCTGAAAGGAGATTTGGAATAGCTAAAGGAAACCAAAAAGATTAAATATCAATAATACAAATAATAGGGTATATATGAGATGAGAGGCATATTTTTAAAATAAATATTCTCTATATAAAACAAAGCATGCTTCAAACAAATACAAAATATTTGGTACACAAAAATGTAGTAACTGACAAATTACCAATTTGTTAAACTTAGAAAAAGTACCAACTTATTTCATAACTCAAAAAAAAAAAACTTTACATTTTTGTTACTCAGGCTAATTTAGCTCCAAGTTATAAATCTTACAATTTTGGTTTAAAAATGTTACTGTATGATTGTCTCAATTTATTTTGCTATGCAGTGACAAAAACAAAGTATCTTTCAAATGTTCTAAGTATTTAAATGAAATACTGTTTCTAACATAGACTTATTCAAGGAACTTTTACATCAATAATAGGCCAACTTGTACATTAATTACCCTCTTAGTGTAAACAGGAAACACTAATGACAATGCCTCATGGAACTTAATACCTGCCAATTCACATGCAACACAATAATCAATCTGACTAGGCTAGTAATATTTCAAGAACACAGTCACTCTCTCCTATAACAGAATATGCTAACATTCTCATCAACTGAATGCCAATTTCATTATCCCATATTCTTTTCTAAACTCCTTGTCTCCAGGTCGGAATAGCCCTAAGGAGAAGAAGAAAAGAGCAATTACAAATATATAGGATATTTTTTAAAAGTTCTGATTAAATGTTAACTTTAAAAAAGTATATAGATTTGTTTTATCAACTTTTTATTATAAAACACAATATACATACATAAACTGCATAAAATATATACAATTTATATGCAGTTTATTAAATTATTATAGAGTGAACACCCATTCTAACTCCTTTTTACCTATGTGGGATATGTAGAAGTGGCCCAGAGCCTGTTGGTCCTATCTTTTTGGTGCGTTCTTCCCAACCTTTGGTAGGTTTGTAAACTCTAGAGGGATCTCTACTAATGTTGTTTTCAACCTGTAATCAGAAGTAAAATGAGTGCCAGTTAATTTATATGAACTATTAAGTTTGTACTTGTAAGATCCTTAGTAACAGACAGCAGTTTTAAGGAAAATACTTGATATTCGCTAGACAGAAATAAAACCGTTTCAGTAAACTTATAATTGTGCTCATATAGCTAAAATAAAATTTGGATTATATCAATCTATTAATAAAGTGTTAATTTAGGGGTTTTTTCTAGTTCAATTATTTATTTTTTTGCAGTACGCAGGCCTCTCACTGTTCTGGCCTCTCCCGTTGCGGAGCACAGGCTCCGGAGGCGCAGGCTCAGCGGCCATGGCTCACAGGCCCAGCCGCTCTGCGGCATGTGGGATCTTCCCAGACCGGGGCACGAACCTGTGTCCCCTGCATCGGCAGGCGGTGGGAAGCCCAAGTTCAATTATTTTATTCTACTTCCACTGTTGTATTTTTTTCTATTTCTATCATGAGGGAAATGTAATGCAGCAAAGTATGATAGTGATATAGCCAGACAATAAATTTAAGATAAATAAACACCAGTAAGTCCTTTGTTTTATCCATGAGAGTCACCAGTATCTTTATCACCAATGAAATTAAACAATGCTCATAGCTGCTATAGGTCTAAAATATAGGCTCATATAGGAAGAATGAAGAAAAGAATGAAGAGTAGGAAGAGAGAAGGAATTTAGGGTAAAAGAAAATGAGGTGCTTATAATGTGAAATGGTAGAATTCACACAACAGCTGCTTAAGTTGTACCAAGTTATTTTTTGTAATATGTAAATAAATAAGTGTGAAATAAAGGAGATGGATAAAAAGAAAATGGATTTTATATTTGTATCCTTACAAATCAATGAATTAGGATAATAACAATGAAAATAAATTAATCTCAGGACTGAGTACCTTTTCTTTTAATTTTGCCAGTTTTCTTTGTTTTTCTGCCTTTTCATCTTCCTTTGATTGTCTATCTAGAATTTTCAATTCAAGTTTATGTAAATCCTAAAAGACATATACCAACAAAAAAGATAACATTAAGAAATTAAAATCAGCTAGAATCTGTTTCAAAGTTTATTAAAGTAAACTTTAATAAAGTTTAAAGTAAAATTAAATTACCTTAAGTAGCAATACTCCTTTAATATCAACTTTTTCCAAAAAAGGTAAGAGCTTTATTTTCTGAATATAAATGTAATACATGCACATCCTTTCTGAATCACCTTCTTTTAGGCGTTTCTTGTTTTATTTTATGGCTCAGTCTAAAACTTCCTTTTAATGGGTGAGTTAGCCTATTTTCACTTATCAATACAGATATGTCTGGTTTTAGACCTCTCATATATTTTCTGTATAACAGGTTTTCTTTTTTTTCCTAAGCCTTTAATTATGTGACCTGCTTGCCTTTTTGGGGAGTGGATCTTTTGTTATTTAGGGAGATTTTTATATATGAACCAAAAGAAATCCCACTAGTAATGTGTTTTTTTCCTATTATTTTTCTTTGTATTTCCCTTATTTTTGCTTTATGAGTGTTGTTCCTATGTATTCTGATGCATATAACAATTCATAGCACTTACCTCTCATTTGTACTCTTTTTCATTTTAAAGTACCCTTCCTTGTCTTTTTTAATACATTTGGACTGAATTCCACCCTGTCTGATAATAAGATTGCAACTTCTTTCTTTGATTAGGATTTTTCTTATATACATTTGTTTAAAATCACCTATAATCCTCTCAGCAATAACCTTGATTCCTTTAAGTATATGTTGAGCATCTATAATGTGCTAGACCCTAGGGTAAAGGATGAACAAAAAGGGCAAAACCTCTGCCTTCATGGAGCTTACATTACGGTAGGGAGATGGACAGTGAACTAGTAAGCAAATCACCTATAGGGAAAAGCCAGCCAGTTCGGCAAAGGAAACAAGACATTCATGGCCTGGCCTGTGGCTACCTTTCCAGCCTTGTCTCCTGCTGGTTCCCATCTCCCAGTTGATGCCCTAAAAATACTGAAGTGTTTACAGTTTCCCCCACAAACTACTCTGTTACACTCCTCCAAGCTGCCCATTCATGTTCACTCTACTAAGAAAGATCTCCCCTTTCCTTCCCCTTTCTTCTCTTCCAAGACTCAACTCAAGTATCACCTTCTGTCTCACACTCACAGTTATGGTAAGCTTTCTTTCTTGCACATCCACCTCCGAAAGTTCTCTGTCCACACCTCAATCACCACACTGTTTACCATATTATACTGAAGTCCTCTATTTGCACACCAGTCTTTCCCAGTAGACTATAATCTACTAGAAAGCAGGGAGCATGGCCCACTTATTTTGGTGTACTAATGCTAGGTCCAGGCCAGATATATAAGAAGGATTCAATTAATTTTTGCTGAACTGAACCTGGAAGTAATACCTCCATGTGTATCACTGAAAAATTATTTAGGAAATGTATTTACTCACTCTTTCTTGAAACCTAGAAATTTCATCAGCAGCGGTTTTTCTTTTTTCTGCCTTTTCTGTCTTTTCCCTAATCTCCTTTTCAAGTCTCAAAAATTCTTCCTGTTCTTTCTTCTGCTGGGTATAAGTTTCTAGCAGCAATTTTAGTTTACATTGGCGTTGACGTTCTTTCTGCTGCTTTTTCTCCTTCTCTTGCTCTTCTTTTAACTGGGAAGCATATTTCATTGACATTTCTATACTTTTCTGTTTTTTCCAAGCTTCAACTGCCAATTTCTGCTTCTTTCTTTGTTCTTCTTTTTGCTTTTGATTATCTTCCTGTTTATTATGAAAAAGCATTGGTATGTTCTCCGCTTTTTCCTTTATCTTGAAAATTTCCTCCTTTTTTTGCTGCTTTTTGGTTTTCCAATTCTGAATAGACTAAATGGTTAAAACATAGCAAGAAAAAATATTTTTAATAGCCAAAAGCATTTTATTTTTTAATTTGGCCACACTGTGCAGCATGCGGGATCTTACTTCCCCAACCAGTGATTGAACCTGGGCCCCGGCAGTGAAAGAGCTGAGTCCTAACCACTGGACTGCCAGAAAATTCCCACCAAAACCATTTTAAAATACAACCTCAAATCCATCTTTCTTTCTAGAATAGTGATGCAGGATGCTAGTTGCTTAGTTTTTAAAAGTGTTTTTTTAAACCAATGCAGGTTTTTTCTATTTCTATTTGTAAAAAATTTAATGTATCTTTTAAAACACTGAATAATGGCTATTCCATCAGCCTTTCTCTTCCTCTTTTAATCCCCAGCTACACAAGGACAACACCTCATTAAGTATCTTCCTCCCCTTTACCTCCTTCATTTGTGTTCAGGGGAAACATCCCTTTCCTCTGATCATTTCACTTCTGCTTCCAAATCTTCTTTCTAGGCTTAGAATCCTTTCTGAGTGACCTATCTCTGGTCAAAATATCAGAAGAGGAATTAAAAGTGGGGTAGTTGAGAGTATGTGCTCTGAAGCCAGGTATTTGGGACCAAATCCTGGTTTTGCCATTTACTAGGTGTAACCTTGGACGAGTCACTAAATGTCTCTGTCCTCATTTTGCTCATCTGTAAGTGGTAGGCAGCACTTCTCAAACAGGGTTGTTGTGAAGTTTAAATGAGTAAATGCCTGGCACATAGTGCTTCGTAAGTGTAAAAAAAAGTAAAAAGTAAAATAGCTTCAGATCTTTATATATGGGTATGTAAAGATTAGTTAAAATTCTAGCAGCCTTCTCTGACATAAAGGAAACATCCACTGAATTACTTTCCCCTCAAGTTGGGAAATCATTTCCTCATCTTTCCTTATGGTATATCATTCATTTTCATTAAATAAATCCTTATGCTATGTGTACTATACGCAAGACAATGTGACGGGAACCATAGAAGATTAAAACAATACCAAATGCCATCTAGTATGGTGCTACTCAAAGTACTGGTCCACAACAATATCAGGAATTCATGCCAGGATGTACATCAGTGTACTGCTTCCTCAATGAGAAAGTTTTCTATGAAAAAACAGCCACCTGAACTAAATAGTGTACTTACTGGGTAGCTGATTCTCATGCAATCATGATAACTCACTGAAGACCAGAATAGTTTGCAAACTAACATCCAGTCCATGCACCAAGTTTGAGCAGCATTGCTTGAGGTGAGATATGTACGTAAATACTAGAATGCAGAATGTGCCATCACACATCATACAAGACATATAAACAAGTACTAGTGAAATTCTGAGCAGACTATTTATGTTTGAGTGAGCAGAAAGGAAGCAGCATCTGATCTGGGCAGATTTGGGCAGGTTGATAGTGGAAGGGGGAAGAAAGAAGGAGGTTCCAAAAAGTGAGAACAAGATAAGCAAGGGTAGTTGGGCCAGAAAGTTCATGGAATGTCTGAAAATAAGTATGTTCATTTAGGCAAAACACAGGATATATTAAAGGAAATGGGAGATAAAAATGGTAAATTTCCTACTCAACATTTTAAACTCAACAGATTTGAAACTGCATTCCTGATGCTTTACCCCCAAACTTCCCTCTTCTCTTCCACCATGTCCTACTTCAGTAAATGACACCTCCACTTTCACACCCCCTCTTACCTCACCCCTACATCCAATCAATCATCAGATATCAGGAAACAGAGTGGCTGGGAATAAGAAGAGAAAGCCGGAATCCAGGTGGTTTACCTTCATTACAAGAAGCACTGTGTCTGTTCCTTTTCCCTAGAGAGGTGGTTCTCAAACTTTAGCTTGTTAACATAATAACCTAGAGTACTTGTTTAAACACAGATTTTGGGGCCCCGCCCCCAGAGTTGAGATTAGGTCTGGGGTTGGGGCCTGCTAAATTCTAACAAGTTCCCAGGTGATGCTGACTTTGCTGGTCCACGGACCACTTTGCTGGCCTGTGGACCTCAAGTTTTCAGTATCGTGGAGAAAAAAATCCCAAATAATTCTTAATTGCTTGTTATTTTGAGTTTTTAAAAATGACTTATGTTTCAAAGTTTTTCTTAAAGTTTCAAGTCTCAACCTTACAAACATTCAACTTATTTTGGGCAGAAACAACTGCAACAACAAATGCCAGCTATTTCTTCTAAAACTTTAGACTACACGTGCAATCAAATATTTCTTTAATGCTCCTTAGGTATGCTGTTTGTTGAACTGTCATACCTTTCTTGTTAAACCAATCGAGTTAAAGTTTATCTAGCTGAAGTCTACAAAAAAGTGACTCAAACTTAGACTATCTAAACCCATGGTTCTTGACCAGGGGCAATTTTTACCCTCCAGGGGACATCTGGTAATGTCTGGAAATATTTTTGATAATCACAATTCAGGGGCTGCTACCAGCATCTAATGGGTGGAGGTCAAGGATGCTGCTAACCATCCTACGATGCACAGGAGAGCCCCCAGAGCGAAGAATTATCCAGCCCAAATGGTCAACAATGCTAATGTTGAGAAATCCTGATCTAAACCAGAGCCAGAATAATATTTTTGTGAAAATGGAACTTTTTAGGTATTTGCTGCAATTAAGAGTTACCCCTTTACTCTGGAGTTGCCAAAATTTTGAGTCTTTTAAAATAAACAATGAGGCTGAAGTGCCAAAACTAAAAGAAACTTTTGAGTCAAAGAGCTTTCTTTCTACTGCCTCTTTATTTTCTGTTGAAAATAATGTGGCCTTTGCTGGTAAGATGACTTTTATCAAAAGCCTGGGTAAATCTGCATTTCCCACACTTCTAGTGGACACAGAGGGTGTTGCCCACTGTCAGACATTTTCTGACCCACTGTATTATTTACTGGAGTAGATATGCTGGATGTTGAGGATGTCCAACTATAGTTCCACTAAAATGACTTCACTTCTCAATGCCTCAGTTTCACCCTCTATAAGATGGGGGGAAAAACTGTAACACACCTCACGGGGTTGTTGTAAAGTTAATAATACGTGTTAAAGAGTTTAGCACAGTCCTAGAACACAAAAATATACAACAAATAATAGCTATTATAATTGTTATTACCTCTTTTTTCCTTTCTTCTAGGGCCAGAAATTTTTGATACCATTTCTCATGCTGTTGAACTTCATCCTGTGTTCTTCCAGGAAGGTGTTCAAGAACTTCTCCCATAAATGCTGGCTTCCCTTTATGCTTGTTTCTCACCTTTACAAAGTTCTGGTGATCATAATCATCCCAGCCCCCTTGTCGCCCTCCTGCTTGCTGAAGGAATTTTTCAAACTCTACCACTTCTTCTGGAAGAGTACTTGGTGTTACTTTGTCTACAGGAACTTTGCTCGACATTGCTCTGAAAGCTTTCTCTGTTTCTGAATTATCCAAAGCCCATGTGTCAATTTTTCTTGATATGGCACACAACTCATTATTAGTTGTCTTCTCTTCTTTAATAAGCTCTTCATAGCTAAAATTTTAAAAATAAAGTTTGAAAAATAAGATACAAACCAATCCATATTAACCCTTCATTTTTCTTCAAATTTTATTATTCCCAACTCTTTTGATGTCATCTTCTTCACTTTACATTATTAACATTTATAAATCTAAGCCTTAAAAGAGTTTCCTCAGAGAAAAAACAATCTTTCAAATTCTTATTTGAGATTTTATAGTGTCCAAATATAAATGAAAATTCACTTCAAACATGAAAAGCAGTCTAAAACCTAAAGTAAAAGAAAAGAGGTTTTATATTGCCTTTGTGTAAGACTAGTATTAAATACATAACAATAAAATAGTTTACATACAACAATCTAGTAAAGAGTTATTGAAAAAAAGGTAAATAATTGTATATTAAAATGTATTTAAAACATACATCAACCTCTGCTCTTCCTTAAAAGTGTTAATTGCATTTTCAATTTCTTCCATCATTTCTCTGAGCTTTTCAACAACTGTAAATAGAAAAAAAGGAAAAATTATGTCATACTTTATTATGACTAAGGATTAAAAATTAGGAAGAAAATTAGAATGTTCCCTTAATTTAAAAACATTTCTTAGGGGGCTTCCTTGGTGGCGCAGTGGTTGGGGGTCCGCCTGCCGGTGTGGGGGACGCAGGTTCGTGCCCCGGTCCGGAGGGATCCCACATGCCGCGGTGCAGTTGGGCCCGTGCGCCATGGCCGCTGGGCCTGCGCGTCCGGAGCCTGTGCTCCGCGGCGGGGGAGGCCGCAGCGGTGAGAGGTCCGCGTACCGCAAAAATTATATATATATATATATATATATATATATAAAACACATTTCTTAGCCTAAAGGATAAGAAAAAAATGTGCTTTTAAAAAGTGAATTTTTATGATTGCAGTTTTTTGTTTTTGTTTTCTTCTTTTTTGCGTTACGCGGGCTTCTCACTGCTGTGGCCTCTCCCGTTGCGGAGCACAGGCTCCGGACGCGCAGACTCAGCAGCCATGGTTCACGGGCCTAGCCGCTCCGCGGCATGTGGGATCTTCCCGGACGGGGGTACGAACCTGTGTCCCCCGCATCGGCAGGCGGACTCTCAACCACTGAGCCACCAGGGAAGCCCCGATTGCAGTTTTTTTATTACAGATTTTTTCCTATGTACATATCTTAAATATTTTTCCAAAAAAAATATTTTATACCACATATATTTTTTTGTGACATGCACTTTTTCTTTAACAAAATGCTGTAGTTAACTTTCCATATCAATATATATATGGCTACTTCATTCTTTTTATGGCTACATGGTATTTCATTGTCTAATGCTACCCTAATTCATTTAATTAATTCTCCAACTGATGAACCTTTAAATAGATGCAATGCTGTAGTAACTATCTTTGCATACATATTTTTGCATGCTCAAATAAATATTTTTAATTTTTATTTTATATCAGAGTATAGTTGATTAACAATGTTGTGCTAGTTTCAGGTGTACAGCAAGGTGATTCAGTTATACATACACATGTATCTATTCTTTCTCAATTCTTTTCCCATTTAGGTTATTACAGAATATCGAGCAGCATTCCCTGTGCTATACAGTAGGTCCTTGCTGGCTATCTATTTTAAACATAGCAGTGTGTACATGTCAATCCCAAACTCTCAGTCTATCCCTGCCACCTCAAATAAATACTTTTAGAGGATAACTGATAACCTTAAATGCTAAATCAAAAAAGTATGCCCACTTTACAGTATGCTAAATACTGTCACACTGTCCTTCAAAGAGGCTCTATCTCTTTACAGTTCTTGAGAGTGCTCCTTCCCATGTAATTCTAGCCAGTTCCAAAATAACCAAAAATTTATTGTCATTGATTTAATTGACATTTTTATAATAATTAATAAGCCTGAGCACCTTTTCACATGTGTTTTGTGTTTCTTTTGCTATAATATGCAACTTACAATCTTTGCCCATTTTTCTGTTGCTCTAATTTGTAGGTACTCTTTACACATTATGGATATTAGCTTTTTAAGTCACATATATACTGCTAATATTTTCCTAATTTGTATTTCAACTTTGCTTATGGTTTTGAGGTATTTTTTAATAGTCAATTATGTCCACTTTTTTCTTTATGGTTTCTGATCTTTGTCATTCTTATAAATTATAATACAATTATAAAAATATTAACCCATGTTCCTTTCTAATATTTTAATGGTTTCATGTATTAATTTAATAAATAATAATTATATTTACTATTTTTTATTGCTTACTATGTTATAAGCAGTGCATAAATGCTTTATGTGCATTGTCTCACTTCATTCCTGCAACAACTCTATGAGTTAGGTTGTATGATTATCTCCATTTTAGAGCTAAGTAAATGAAAGCTCAAAGAGATCAGGTAACTTGCCTAAAATCACTTAACTCATAGTTCAAGGATTTGACCCAACATGTGTCTGATTCTTAAGTCCATACATCTTGAGCACTTTACTGCATTGCTTTGATCTCTCAGAAATGAATGCTGGCTTAAGCAAGGAGGTAAGGATACAATTTTGTTTTTCACAAATGACTAGAATTTGCCCCAATACTACTTAGCCATTCCCTTAGGTATTTGAAATGCCTCTGAAAGGCAATAATTTCAAAAAGCAAATGATGGGAAAACACTAGGCTAAGAATCAAGAAATCAGTCTTTTTTTCCTCTTCATCAGCTGAATCTGAATCTTTGCATACCACAGATTCTTCATCCTGTATGTGACACTATTATCTGTTCTGTCTACTTCATAAGTTGTAAGGGTTTGATAGCATTTTAAAGATAAAAAAATACATAAACACCAGATATTACAGTTTTCTGATGTATCCTTATTAATCCCTAACCAAAAAGTAGGGCTTAGCTCCTCCATTAATGCCAAATAGAAAAATTCTTACTAGAAAAATATAAACTTTTCTAATGAACAAAAGAAAAAACTAATACATGAGAAAAAATATAAAATCTAAATTTACTTACAATCAGGTGTAGGCTTCACATCTTTTAACTGATGCTGAAGTTTCTTTACATTGTTGTGTATTTTGGCCAATTGTTGCTGGATTTTTACTCCTGTAAGGGAGAAGTATGTACTTTAAAATAACTCTATGACAAATGTGGTTCAGGATTCTTCACACAAGACTTATTATATAGAGATTATACTGCTCATGGGACTCCCTTATAGTCACCACTTATGTCACTCCCTTATGATCACCACTATTTAATAAATGATAGTGAAGAGCAATTAAATAATGAACAAAAGATGGTTATTTATAAGTGTCAAAACAGCCTGAACAAACTCTTGCTCTAACTAAACCATCTCTCAATTTCCTCTAATGTTTTAAAGCACAATAGGCTAAATCTTACTATAACCTGTGCCAAGGAAATGTCCTTGGAAATATTTTTTTAAACTCTAGAGACTGAGTTATTGGACACTCAAATACATGGATCAGTAGCATAGGTTTAGTCATGTTTTGTTCTTTAACAGTTTTTTTCTTTCTCTTTTAATTTGTTTTAATTTATGGACATAGATTTTGACCTCAACTACTGTTGGAATATTAAAACTGTCTAACCAATATTAATTCTATGAATACTGACAAACTTCCTAGTGAGAATTAACTTCATCTAACCACATCCTCTAAGATGGGGCTGGTGATACCCACTGGTGTCACAGTCATGGCCTTGAGGAGATGTCTCAGGTGCCATTTACTGGTATGTATGCTACAGGTTGCCAAGCTCAGCCAAAGGACCAGTCTGAAGTAAAGTGTTAGGCCCACAATAAAAGCCTGAAGAACAGAAGAGGGTCTCAAAGCCATTTTCAGATGTTCCGTATCAGCAACAGGAAGACTGGGTTCTTCTTTCATGTTTTCTTTCTGAAGTTTAATATTTACTTAAATTATTAGGCTAAAGTCAAATATTCACATTCATATACATATTCATATATAGTAATATTTTATCATCTTTGGGTATTTTACTTATGCACCCCCCCTCTCTTATTTTTTTGCAACTTTTCCACAAATGAACATGAGGCACCAAAAAGCTCTGTTCAAAAGTCCTTAAAAGCAATTATTTTTTAAAAAGTTTACCTTTAGGCCTGAAGCCAGTGCTAATATTCAAAACAAACCTCAAATATGTGTATGTGACTTTGGCTTGTTCTATTTTTTATTAAAATTCAAATGTTCCATAAAAGTAGAAACTTTATCCAATGTATTTTACAGAGTCTTACTGTTGAAACTTTAGGTCAAGAAACTTCCCTAGTAAAGTAATCAGGAAAGTGTTTTTTGTTATTTTATTTTTGCCACAGTTTGATCAGCTACAGTGATACTGCTACAGGGCAAATGATCTTTTTATTTTTTTAATTAATTAATTAATTTATTATTTTTTTTGGCTGCGTTGGGTCTTCTTTGCTGTGCGTGGGTTTCGGTAGTTGTGGTTTGCGGGCTCTAGAGCACAG
This sequence comes from Globicephala melas, assembly GCF_963455315.2. Classification (NCBI taxonomy): domain Eukaryota; kingdom Metazoa; phylum Chordata; class Mammalia; order Artiodactyla; family Delphinidae; genus Globicephala; species Globicephala melas. Next base: position 94,064,627 of record NC_083316.1, read on the forward strand.
GCTCAGTAGTTGTGGCACACGGGCTCAGTTGCTCCGCGGCATGTGGGATCTTCCCGGACCAGGGCTCGAACCCATGTCTCCTGAATTGGCAGGCGGATTCTTAACCACTGCGCCACCAGGGAAGTCCGGGCAAATGATCTTTTATTAATTCATTTGGAACTGACATTCTGCACTGCAGGCAAACCATTCAAATACAATATTACATAAATTCAGGCTAAAATTGTGGCATGATATTTGATGTAAGGAATATGTATTTAGTACTCCTGAGCTGTAATATGTGAAGGGGAAATTTCTATATCCTTATACTAACACAGTGCATTCCTTCTTCTCCTAGATAAAATAAACACAAAGTGTGAATAAAGAGAGGCAAAATTGTAGAAGAGAAATAAAATGATAAAAATAAAGTTGCCTTAAAAGGGGGAAAATCAAATAATTTAAAATGCACAGAATGGAGACACTCTACTTAATGGCATGACTGAGAGACAGAAAGATCAGCCTTGCTGTTGTCTGTAAAAGAACTGAGGGACATTAAGAAATATTAAACAAGGGATGCTTAGATTCCTTTATGAATCAAAGAGGAGAACTGGCAATTTGGCATTTATGTTAGGTCTTATCATTCCAACACAAGAGGGAGAATGATTCTTGCCACTATCTCACAAAAGATGACTTTTTGAAATAGCGCAATCTTACATTCTGAAAGGAAAAACTTATTAAAATATTCTTTTAATTGACTATAAGGGAGTCCCATGAGCAGTATAATCTCTATATAATAAGTCTTAATATTTTATAAAGCTCAGTGGGTTGATAACCATTATTTTTCCTTTAATCAAAGCTAAGATGTTTTTATTATTATAACATAAGGACTTTGCAGCATATAAAATCTACTCTACAAGGAAACAAAGTATTCTTGTAGAATTCTTTTTTAAGGCCAACATTTAGTACACTGTTAACAATGATTAATATTCATAACAAACAACAGAACATATTCATTGTACAACCTCTAAGGCACTTTCTTATATATTATTTCATCAGATGCACAGACAGCTCTACTATGGTAGAAATGGTAGGTTTTATATCACAGACAAGTAAACTCCAGTTTAAGCAATTATGTGACTTGACCACTTCATACCATTAAGTACAGGCTCTGAATCTGTTGATGCTTACTTAGTCCGGGGCTCAGTCAGTAAGATCGTGGTGATGAGCTAAGATCAGACAGCCCAGGAATCAATTTCCCTTTACTTTAAAAAAATTTAATAGCATTAATTGATTTGACAACCAGAAAACAAAACCCTCTTTTTCCTATTAAAATTAAAGAAATATACACAGAAAACAATCCAGTCAGAATAACTAGTGACCCCAAAAAATAAATACATACCCCTAAAAGATAAACTCATTACCAGCTAGAAAGTACCTTGATAGAGAAAATAACACAGTCAATGAACAAAGACAAAGCACAGGGCAAAACTATAACTTTATATCTCAGGTTTTGTTCATCATGAACTCCACTTACTGTCTGTTTTCCGGCTGTTAATCAATTTATTTTCCAATTCTTCCAGCATACTATGTTCAATTCTGAAGTCACTTTTTTGGTTGTAGAAATGATTGTGTTTATCTTTTTCTATGTTAATAACTCTTTAGGGAAAGAAACAAATAGTGTAAATATGATTTAAGTATATTTTTAATTGTTTAAAATATGAAGATACTTACAGTCTGTACTTTATATTTGGATTAATTCATCTAAGGATTCAAAATATAATTACTTGGATCAATAAGGCTAAGGAGTCAAAATAGTAGTTAGAAAACTGTTAAGTTCAACTAAAATCAACAGTAATTTGAATTGTTACTTAAGTTACAAAATGTTAATTTAAGAAAATTTAATCATAGACTTGCTTTGAAAACACATAAACTTTTGGCTATTGATTCCAACTCAATCTCACCGTGGGCTGAAAATTGTCACCACTGCTGATGGCTGCTTTCAATAGGAGATACTGTTAACTTTGTAGCATGAGCCAAGACATTTAACCTCTCCAGGCATGAACATCCTCATCAATAAAAAGTGAATAATAACAACTCAGCACTACCCAACAGGGCTGTGATTAATATTGTATGAGCTAATATATGTGAGGGATCTTTATACAGTAAAATGCACTATGGAAATGCAAGTTATTAATATTAGTAAAACTAAAACTTCAAAAGGCAAACAATCTAGGAATTTTTGTATATTTAAGGGATACTGTCTACATTTACTTCAAAGCTTCCTTCGTCTCATCCTTGCTCCTTGGCTTTAGTCCATCTACCTATTGGTAGGTAGGACTTTTAATGTTAGCTTGAACCCCAGGGTAAAACAAGACAATTACCATCAAGAAATTTTTTTAGTTGGACACAGAAATTTACTTTCTCAACGCCTGTTTTCTTTCTCCCACAAGGTGGAAATTAACATGACTTCTCCACTAATCCTGAATTTAATGAGTGGTGGAGTATCTCTGGCCACTGACTTAATTTCATATAACCCAAGGGGCAACTATCTAAGGTAGAGTTTCCCAATCTTTTTCACTTGCCACATATAGAGAAAAATTTAATATCCATAAGGCATACTGGGGTAAACAGATGAGAATGTCACAGGCCCTACCTGGCTGCCCCAAAGGCTGAAGAGGTCATAACTTGCACGTATGTTGGGAAAGGAAGGAAGGGGTAGAACAGAGACGTCAAATAGATGTCAGTCTGCAGGTCAACTCTAACAGATTGAGGGTAGCTACTGGAGTCCTGCACTGAGGACTCCAGCCCATCTAGTCTCTGGTTGGGGTGGGGGAAGTTACTATGATCAAATAGAAATGTTTGTCATGGACACAGGATATGTGACGACAGTAAGTATGTTTTGATATTCCTGGATTAGAAATATTAACCTATAAAGACATTCAAAATGTAATAATGGAGACAAATTGCCAAACATATGAAAAGGTGTTCAACCTCACTCATAATACGAGAAATGAATATTAAAACTATACCATGGTAACACTGTATACCTATCAGACTAGGGAAAAAATCACAACTTTAAATAATATATTCTGATGATGAAACTGTGATGAAATGGGTCCTCTCATATATTGTTGGTGAAATCATAAATTGCCTATGGGGGACAATTTAGCAATATTCATCACATTTGCAAATTCATATACCTTTGACCCAGCATTTCTACTTCTAGGAATTGTTCCTAAAGATACACTCACACATGTGCAACATAATGTGAACCTATGTGGAAACTGCAATTAATTCAGCATTATGTTATAACATAAGATTTACTATAACCCAAATGTCTATCACTATGGGGCAGGTTAAATGAATGATGGTACACCCCTACAGTGGAATACAATGCAGTAGTACCGTGTTCTATGTACTGATAAGAAAAGATCTCCAAGATACACTCTTTTTTAACAAAGGTTTTATACGAAAATGTTAGATATACCCAAAAGTAGAGAATGGTAAACCGACTCCCCTCAGATAGCTTCATACAATATATACCTCATATCACTCTGATTCACTCAACAGTTTTACCTTTTTCCTTCTTGGTTCAGCTACCTTTTCTTATCTTTTCTCTTCCTTTTTTGCTTAAGTATTCTAAAGTAAATCTACTACATTATATAGTTTCACCCCAACATACTTCAGTGTACATTTCTACAGATTATGGATACTTGACATATATAATTATAATGCCATTATCATGCCTGACAAAATCAATAACTCCTTGGTATCTAGGATATATTCTTAAGTTAAAAAAACAAAACAAGATGCAGAACAGTGTATACAGTATGCTACCATTTATATAAAAAAGGAACCATCTGAATATGTCTTTTTATTTCCTTGTAAGTACATAAAAGATCTCTGGAAGGATACATAAGAAACTAAAACTACTAGCTGAGGGGAACGGAAGTGTTTGAAACAAAGACCTTCCACTGTAGACCCTTTGATATGAACTGATTTTTGAATTATGTGAATGTATAACCTATTCTGAAAATAAAACAATTATATTACAAATGGTGTTCTTTCCTTTGCATCCAATGAGAATTGTTGGATTCAATTTCAATGAATTTTTCTAATACTCTTTCAATGAGTTTTTCTAAAACCTTACAACAGATGAAGGAAGATTAATCAGAGTTACAAAACCTACACACACTGATAGACAAGGTATCTATCTATACTGGCATAATCTACTGGTTTGCTATATATATGGACATTAACCGCCTGGTGGATTACCCTATCTAGAGAGAAACATGACCAGAATTCTTAACCTAGAGTCCAATTCTATCTAAGGTAATGCATTTTGGAAATTTTAAAAAAAATGTATTTTATCAAATTCTGAGTATTAAAAATATAAAAATTATACAAATACAGTGAGAATTCAATCTCACAAGACTACAGTACGGTCTAACTTTTCAAAATTCGAACAGTACACTTTTTATTGGTAGAATTTCTAAACAGACCCAACTGCCACTAATTCTGGTCCAGAGACTATTTCTTACAAATGACTCCTTTTCTCTTGGTTCCTTAGCAAACTGATATTGTATAAATTCAGAGCAGTGTTTGTACAAAGCCTCCAGCTATAGGATAGGGTTGGGTGTTCTGAATACTAATTCTTTTATCTTTACTCATGATATTCATCATATCATATGGTGCTACCGATAATGTTAAACATTGAGTAAATATCACTGGTTATTTTAAAAATACATATACACTAAAACTTAAAATAAATGCCAACTTCTCAATCATTCTAGTCATAATGTGCAGGATGGATCTGAAAGGGCAGAGACCAAGGAAGGGAAACCAATGAAAAGGCCAATAAAAAAACCTCAAGGGTACAGCACAGACGTTTCATTAAAATTATTCACTCACTCAAAAAGATTTACTGAGTGCTCACCTAGGTAAGTAAAAATGTATTTAATCTGTTACTTGATATATGTGATCTAAAGAAATAACTTTTGTTTTTGTTGATATACACTGTCTCAAAATGGTAAAAATAAATAAATAAAATTTAAATAACTATACTTAAAATTAACTTTATACTAAATAGCTTATTATCATATGTCTATTTCACACTTCTCACCTTTCTCTTGTTTTACATCTGAAAGACTAGTGACTAGAATTTCATAACTTAGTGTGGGACTGGATAGGGTGTAGTAGAATTTTTATGCTGTTCACCATAAAATGGCTAGTAATGTTATCTGAAGATAATGTTTTTATACTTACTGATTTTTAAATTTTTCTGCTGTACGTATGAATTCTGCTTTCTTAGTCCGACTAACTTTCTGCTTCCAGTTTTGAAGCTGAAAAGGACGAATTCCACCTGAAGTACCAAAACAGCCATCACTCTGAATAGAAAACAAAAATAAATTTATCCTCAATAATAAAAATGGTAGGAGATGAAGGTGGAATTTTTTTCAGAGAAAAAACATCAATGATGGAGTTTCTCAGGGGATAATTTGGGGGCCAATCTTATTTAATTTTTAAAAATACATTTTGTGGAAGAAGGAATATCTATCTTAAAATGCTAAATTAGTAAGTAAGATATGTAAAGTCTTCAGGGATTTTCAGAAACAGATCTAATTCTTTCATTCAATCAGTCATTTACCAATATGTATTGAACACTTATGATGTGACAGGTGCTGCACTAGACACTAGGGAAACAATGATAGCCCATGATAATATGGCGCTTGACTTAAAGTCTAGTGAGGGGAACAGACTTAAAAAGAAAAGAGTAAAAAAGCAATAAATTAAAAACAAAAACATGGTACGTGCTATTAAGGAAATAAAAAATGTTGAGATGAAAATAATGGGGCAAAGCATTATTTTTTTTTTATTTTTTTTTTTTCAGTTAGAATGGCCACAGAAGTTCTATTTGAGGGGATGATGTTTAAGGAAGAATGGAGCCAGCCATGCCAAAAACTATAGGGAAAGGTGTGCCAGGCAGAGGGACTAGCACGTGCAAAAGCCCTAGAGCAGGAAAAACCTTGGCTAGTTAAAGCAGAGAAAAGGCAACTGTGACACGAGATTAGTAAAGTGCAGAGTAAAGTAGGAGATGAGGATACAGAGGTAGGCAAGTGGCACATCACTCCAGCATTTTAAGTCACTAGGGGAGTCTCGATTTTACTGAAGGGTTTAGAGTAGGAAAATGCCACGATACACTTAATTTTTTTTTTTTTTTTTTGCGGTACGCAGGCCTCTCACTGTTGTGGCCTCTCCCGTTACGGAGCACAGGCTCCGGACGCGCAGGCTCACAGGCCTAGCCGCTCCGTGGCATGTGGGATCCTCCTGGACCGGGGCACGAACCCGTGTCCCCTGCATCGGCAGGCGGACTCTCAACCACTGCGCCACCAGGGAAGCCCATATACACTTAATTTTTAAAGGAAATCCTTCTGGCTAATTTTTTGTTGAATAAATTGATGGAAGGTGGAGGAGGAGGTGAGGAAAGACTGGAAGCAGGAGAATCTATGAGGCAGGTGACACAGCAACACAGACAAGGAAAGATGGTGTTCAGGGCTACCAGGGTGACGGTGAAGATTAAAAGTAAGAAGACTAAATATATCTGGGAGGTATAACCAAGAGGAATTGCTGACAGCCTGGATGTGGGAGAAAAAGAAAAAAGGAAACAAGCCTTTAAATTTTGAGAAGCAAGCAAGAATAAAGTAATGAATTTAGGAAATACTTCTAAAATTGGGATATAATCCACATACCATAAAATGTATACATAAAGTTTACAATTCAGTGGTTTTTAGTATATTCACAAAGGTGTGCAACTATCAACAGTATCTAGTACCAGAATATTTCCATCATAACCAAAAAGAAACCCTGTACTTATTAAGCAGTCACTCCCCATACCCCTAGGCAGCCATTAATCTATTTTCCAACTCTGGATTTGCCTATTCTAGACAATTAATATAAACAGGATCATACAACACGCAACCTGTTCTGTCTGGTTTCTTTCACTTAGTAAATTTTTTTTTTAATTTATTTAATGTATTTTTTTTTTTTTTTTGGCTGCGTTGGGTTGTTGTTGCTGCTCGGCCTTTCTCTAGTTGTGGTGAGCAGGGGCTACTCTTTGTTGCGGTGCACGGGTTTCTCATCGCGGTGGCTTCTCTTGTTGCGGAGCACGGGCTCTAGGCACGTGGGCTTCAGTAGTTGTGGCTCGCAGGCTCTAGAGTGCAGGCTCAGTAGTTGCAACGCACAGGCTTAGCTGCTCCATGGCATGTGCGATCTTCCTGGACCAGGGATTGAACCCGTGTCCCCTGCGTTGGCAGGCAGACTCTCAACCACTGAGCCACCAGGGAAGTCCCTAGTATAATGTTTTTTAAGATTCATCCACGTTGTACCATGAATCTGTACTTCATTCCTTTTTATGGCTAAGTCATATTCCATACAGATCTAGCATATTTTGTTTATCTACTCATCAGTTAATGGACAATGGGATTACTTTCACTATTTGGTCAATATGAATAATGCTACTAAGAACACTTGTGTACAAGTTTAAGTATGAACATATGTTTTCAATTTTCTTGGGTATATACCTAGCAGTGGAATTTCTGAATCATAGGTAACTCGTTTTTACTTTCCCATTTAAAAATTTCGTGTTTTTTTTTTAAGCTGTGAGCCTTCTTATAAGTCCCTTATCAGATAAATGATCTGCAAATATTTTCACCAATTCTGAGTTGCCTTTTCACTTCCCTGATAATGTCTTTTGAAGCACAAAGGTTTCGAAAAAGTGCCAAACTGTTTTCCACACTGGCTGCACCATTTTACATTTCCACCAGCCACCAATGGGGGTTCCAGTTTCTTCACATCCTCACCGATACTTGTTATTGTCTATCTTTTTTTATTACAGTCATCCTAATAGATGTGAAATGGTATCTCACAGTGGTTTTTCGTTAGTCCATAATGACTAATGATACTGAGCATTTTCCCATGTACTTATTGGCTATTTCTTTGGAGAAGTATCTATTTATCTCCTTCCCTATATTTAAAATTGGGTTGTGTTTTTATTTTTGAGTTGTAAGAGTTATTTATATATTTTAGATATGTCCTTATCAAAATATGATTTGTAAATATTTTCTCCCATTCTCTGAGCTGTCTTTTCACCTTCTTGATAATGTCATTTGAAGCACAGAGTTTTAAATTTTGCTGGTCCACTTTATTTTATCTTCAGCTGCTTGTGCATTAGATGTCATATAGAAGACACCATTACCTAATTAAAGGTTATGAGGACTTACATCTAAGTTGTCTTCTAAGAGTTTTACAGTTTTATCTCCCAGATTTAGGTTTCTAATCCATTTTGAGTTAATTTTTATATGTGGTGTGTGAGAGAAGTCCAACTTCACTCTTTTTTATGTGAATACACCATCTGTTGAAAAGACTATTCTTTCCTTATTGAACTATATTAGCACCCTTGTTGAAAATCAATTGCCCACAAATGTAAGGGTTTACTCTTAACTCTCACTGGTATGTCTATCCTTGTGCCAGTACCATACTGTTTGATTACTGTAGCTTCACAGTAAATTCTGAAATTAAGAAGTGGGAGTTCTCCAACTTTGTTCTTTTTCAAGATTGTTTTGACTATTTTGGGTCCCTTGAATTTACCACATGAATTTTAGGATCAGATTGACAGTTTCTGCAAAAAAAACAACAAAAAAAGACAGCTGAGATTCCGATAGGGATTGCATTGAATCTGTAAATCAATTTAGGGAGTACTGCCATCTCACGAATATTAAGTCTTCATATTCATGAACACAGAATGTTCGTTTAGGTAGGTTTTCTTTAATTTCTCTCAATGATGTTTCTGAGTTTTCGAAACATATGTTTCAAAAACTTAAACGTGTTGCACTTCTTTTGCTAAATTCATTCCTATGTATTTTATTCTTCATTATACTATGGAATATTAAATTTTTTAATTGAAGTATAGTTGATTTACAGTATTGTGTTAGTTTAGATGTACAGCAAAATGATTCTTACATTTTTTTCAGATTCTTTTCAATTATAGGTTATTACAAGATATTGAATATAGTTCCCTGTGCTATATAGTAAATCTCTGTTCTTTATCTATTTTATATATAGTGGTATGTATCCATTAACCCCATACTCCTAATTTATCCCTGCTCCCCCTCTTTCCCCTTTGGTAACCATACTTTTTTTGTTGTTTTTGTTTTTTCTGTGAGTCTGTTTCTGTCTTGTAAAACTTGATCTGTATTATTTTTTAGATTCCGCATATAAGCGATATCATATACTATTTGTCTTTCTCTGTCTGACTTACTTCACTCAGTATGATAATCTCTAGGTCCATCTGTGTTGCTGCAAATGGCAATATTTCATTCTTTTTTATTGCTGAGTAATACTCCAAAATGGCACTATTTTCTTAATTTCATTTTTGAATGGTCCATTACTACTGTATAGAAGTACAACTGATTTTTGTACATTGCTCTTGTTTCCTGCAAGTTCCTGCAAACAGCTGAACTTGTTTATTAGCTCTAATAGTTTTTTTGGAGGATTAGTTAGGACTTTTTATATACAAGATCATGTCATCTGCAAATAAGGATAGTTTTATTTCTTCTTTTCCAATCTGAATGCTTTTTGTTTTTCTTGCCTAGTTGCCTGGCTAGAATCTCCAGTGAATAAAGTGGTGAGAGTGGATATTCTTGTCTTATTCCTGATCTTATGGGAAGTCTTCAATCTTTTGTCATTAAGTATTATGTTAGAGGTTGGTGTTTCATAGATGCCTTTAACAGGCAGAGGAGTTTCCTTCTATTGCTAACTTGTCGAATATTTTTATCATGAAAGAGTGCTGGATTTTTTCAGTTGCTGTTTCTGCATCTATTGAGATGATTATATGGTTTTTGTCCTTTATTCTATTAGTATGTTCTATTATGTTGATTGATTTTCATATACCTGGAATAAATCCCAACTAATCATGGTGTAAAATCCTCCCCTATGTTGTTAGGTTTGGCTTGATACGGTTTTGTTGAGAATCTTTGCATTTGTATGCATAAGAGATACTGATCTGTTATTTTCTTTCTTGTGATGTCTAATTTTGGTATCAAGGTAACAATGGCCTTATAGAATGAGTTGAGAAGTGTTCCCTTCTCTATTTTATGAAAGAAATTTGTTATCAACAAAAAAAACCCTGACATTTATATTTACCTCTACATTTGTCTTTATTATTATATATTACAAATATATTTATATGTACCTTTATTATAATAATATATTATCATACATTACCTTTATTATTATATACCTTTACATTATACTGACTTTTATATTTACCTCTATATTTACCTTTACCAGTACTCTTTATCGATATTATTCTTCACTTGGATTTGAATTATTACCTAGTATCTTTTTACTTTTGCTCGAAGGACTTCCTTTAGTATTCCTTGTAGGGCAGATATGCTGGCAATGAATCCTCTCAGTTTTTTAAAATCTGGGATTGTCTAAATTTCTCCATTTTTTCCACTAAAGATTTTTACATTGTACTTGAGAAATGTGTGTAGAGAATACAATTTTTAAAAATTTGTTCATTAGCTTACAAGTATAATATAATCTTGATCATATGGGGAAATTATGTTTAGCTGAGGAAAATATGCTCCAATTCTGAGAAGTACTATACAGTTGACCCTTGAAAAATACAGATTTGAAGCAGGTGCACTTATACACAGATTTTTTCCAATAAATATACTGGAAAAAATTTTGGAGATTTGTGACAATTTGAAAAAAACAGACGAATCACACAGCCTAGAAATATCAAAATAATTAAGAAAAAGGTATGTCATGAATGCATGAAATATATGTAGATACTAGTCTATCCTGACATAGGCATAAGGTGAGTGACAGTCATATAAAATTAATAATGCGTTAGTTTTCTTACTGTTTTATAACTTTGTTTTCAAAGAATTACATTACCGTACAGTATGCTTTTCTCTCTCTTAATTGGAGAAAGTGCCTAGCAGCCTAACATCACAGGTAAGTGGTTTTTGAAAAAAATGGAACAATGTTCCCAATGTTACATTATGAATATGATGATAATATTGTATGCCATAAAAATTTTATAATGATTCATTCACTGGTGTATAGGCTAGGCTATTGTGAAGCAAACGCATCGACTATATTAGGCTACCATAAAGCAATCATATTGCTGCTCTTCATTATCAGTGCATGGACCATTATATTTGTAAATAAATATGAATTTCTTCTTCACATTATGTTTTCATTTTTGATGTCTAGTGTTAGTAATACATACAACATCTATAGTGTTTTGTATAAGACAATACTGATGTAGATACTGACTGGCAATTCATCTTATAAACAAATCATGTAAACTTACAGTATCGATAAGTACAGTACAGTACTGTTCATGTGTTTTTGCCTCCTTATGATTCTCTTAGTAACATTTTACTTTTTCTAGCCTATTTAATTGTAACAATGTATACAACAGTATACAACAGTATGTATACTGTAACAACAGTATAATAACTATATACAGTCATTATATGACTGTATATAATACAGTCAAATTATATGACTGTATACAATACAGTATAACAAAATATGTGTTAACTGACCAAAAGATCAACAGTAGGCTATTAGTAGTTAGGTTTTTGAGGCGTCAAAAGCTATACACAGATTTCTGACTATGCAGGGGTTGGTGCCTCTAACCCTCGTGCTGTTTAAGGGTCAAGTGCACTTACTTGTTCTAGTTATGTGAATTCCAGGGATGCGGACTTCTAGGAGAATTTACATGGGAGCCAATAGAGGACCTGTGCATATGTTTTCAATTTTCCATAGTCTACCATTATCCATTATATTTTACTGCCATTATATTTTGGGGACAATAGAGTGAAGATGTCCTTATAATTAGTGGCAGCAAATTTTGTAACCTAGGTTTCCATTTTATATGTTTTTTATGAAAAATAACTTGGCAAACAATAAAGTCTTTGGGTTTTACTAGGCTGTAAGGGATAAAATTATCTATATTTTTAACAAATCAACTCACTTAGAGCTTGAGTTAGCATGTTTCATTGGCAGAAACACTATGCTGGAAACAGAGCCCCTATTGAGATGTATATCTAATAACAGAAATCGAGGCAAATTATTTAATATCTTTAAGTCTCAACTTTATTTTTAAAGTTATTTTTATGAAAATATTTTATTGGATAAACTCCAAGCTCCCTTTGAATTCCAATCTCCTTTGATATTTAAATTGAGATATAATTGACATATAACATTATATTAGTTTCAGATGTACAATATGATTCAATATTTGTATATATTGCAAAATGCTCACCACAAGTCTAGTTAGCATCCGTTACCAGAGTTACAAATTGTTTTTCTTGTGATGAGAACTTTTTATATCTACTCTCTTAACAACTACTGTTAACTAGTCACCATGATGTACATTACATCCCCAGGACTTATTTATTTTATAACTAAGTTTGTACCTTTTGACTACCTTTATCCATTTTGCCCAGCCCCTATCCCCTGCCTCTGACAACCACCAACCTGTTCTTTGTACCTATGAGTTTAATTTTTTTTTTTTAGATTCCACATTTAAGTGAGATCATATGGTATTTGTCTTTCTCTGTCTGACTTATTTCACTTGACATAATGTCCTCAAGGTCCATCCACATTTTTGTAAATGGCAAGATTTCCTTCTTTTTATGGTTGAATAGTATTCCAGTGGTGTGTGTGTGTATCATATTTTCTTTATCCATTCATCATTAGTGGTCATAGGTTGCTTCCATTTCTTGGCTATTGTAAATAATGCTACAGTGAACACTGGGGTGCATGTATCTTTTCAAGTTAGTGTTTTCTTTTCCTTCAGATAAATACCCAGAATCGGAATTGCTGGATCATATCGTAGTTCTATTTTTAATTATTTGAGGAACCCCCATACTGTTTTCCAGAGAGGCTAAACCAATTTATATCCCTACCAACAGTGCACAAGGGTTCACTTTTCTCCACATCCTCACCAATACTTGTTATTTCTTGTCCCTTTGATAACAGCTATTCTAAAATGTGCAGTTTTGATTTGCATTTCCCTGATGATTAATGATGCTGAGCATCTTTTCATGCACCTGTTGGTCATCTGTATGTCTTCTTGAGGAAAATGCCTATTCAGTTCCTTTGCCCATTTTCCAATCTGATTTTTTTTTTTTTTTTTTTTTTTGCTATTGAGTTGTACAAGTATATACTTTGGATATTAACTCCTCATATGACTTGCAAATGTTTTCTCTCGTCAGTAGGTTGGCTTTTCATTTTGTTGATGTTCCCTTTGCTGTGCAGAATCTTTTTAGTTTGATGTAGTCTCCTTCATTTTTAGACAATTACTTTTCTGGACACAGAATTCTTGGTTGAGAGTCCTTTTCTTTCAGCATTTTGACTATGTCTATCACTCCATGCCTTTGGAGTCCAAGGTTTCTGTTGAGAAACCAGTTTTTACTGAGGATCCCTTGTATGTGTTGAGTTGCTTCTCTGTTGGTGCTTTCAAGATTTTCTTTTTGTCTTTGTCTTTTCTACAGTTTGATTATGACATGTCTAGGTATGGATCTCTTTGAGTTTATTCTACTTGGAGTTCACTGAGTTCCAACAATGTGCAGATTCATATTTCACCCATCATTTCTTCAAATATTCTTTTCCCCCGTTTTCTCTTTCCTCTCCTTCTGGGACTCTCATTAGCTGTGACACTTGATGGTATCTCACAGGTCTCTAAGGCTCTGTTCATTTTTCTTCATTCTTTTTTTCTTTCTGTTCCTCAGTCTGGATAATCTGAACTGACCTATCTTCTGCCAGCTCAAATCTAGTGTTGAGCCCCTCTAGTGAATTGAGTTCTTGTATTTTTTAACTCCAAAATTTCTATTTGATTCTTTTATTATAATTTTTCTTTATAGATATTTTCTATTTGGTGAGACACCATTCTCATAATTTGTTTTATTTCTTTAGAAATGGTTTCCTTTAGATTTTTGAACATATTTAAAGTAGATGATTTAAAGTCTTTGTCTATTATGTCCAACATTTGATCATCTTAAGGGACAGTTTCTTTTTACTGTTCTATTTTTTTTTAATTCTTCTGTGTGTGGACCATACTTTCTTGTTTCTTTGCACATCTCATAATTTGTCTGTCAAATACTCAACACTTTAAATAATATAATGTGGCAACTCTGAAAATGAGATTCTTTCCCCTCTCCAAGGTTTGTTGTTGTCACTGTTTGTTTAGTCATTTTTCTGAACCAATTCGGTAAAATCTGTATTCTTTGTTTGTGTGGTACTGAAATCCCTGTTTTGTTAGCTTAGTTGTCCATGAACAATTGGTTGGTCAAAGATTTTCTTAGATGTCTTGAACAAATTAAGCCCCCAGTCTTTGCTGAGGTGGTCTAAGTACATGCTGGAGCATGCCATCAGTACTCGGGCAAGCAGTTTAAAACTCTACTTTAGCCTTCACTTCCTGTTGCACAGAGTTTCAAGACCAGCCAAAGGTGAGAGCTCAGGCCTTCTTAGGCCTTCTCTGGTTGCATTCATTTCCTATCACTACTATAACAAATTTACCAAAGATTTGTTTACCACAAACTTAACAACACAAATTTATTCTCTTACAATTCTGGAGGTCAAGTCTAAAATTAAGGTGTTGGCAGGACTGTGTTCTTTCTGGAGATTCAGAGGAGAATCTATTACTTCTTACCTTTTTTTCAGCTTTTAGAGGCCACTTTTATTCCTTGGCTCATGGCCCCTTCCTCACATAACTTCACCCTCTTGCTTCCACTGTTACCTCTCCTACTGGTTCTGATCCTCCTGCTTCCCTCTTACAAGGACCTTTGTGAATATATCGGCCCACCCAGATAAACTCCCCATCTAAAGATCCTCAATTTAATCATATCTGCAAAGTTCCTTTAATCATGTAAGGTCACATATTCACAGGTGCTGGGGATTAGGATGTGACTATCCTTGAGGGGGGAGGGGGATTCTGCACTCTAACCACACACACACAGCCCTATTCATGTGTGTGATCTTCTAGAGGAAATCAATTTTGAGTAATAATTTAAAGTCAGAAAAGTAATGTGCTTATTACTGAAGGACCACTCCAGGCAGCCAAATGCCATAAAATACAAGTCATCACAGGAAGGTCATTAGAAACAAATCAAACAGAAGACACAGTTCTATCTTGGTACAAAACCAGAACGTACACTAGGTGATACTGCTAGAGATACTTCAAAAAAGTTATAATTCAGCTGCTGGAAAGATCAAGAGGGAAAGGGCATCTGAGAGGACAATCAAGAGATTCATGGTCTTCGGCCTTGAAAGGCAATGGCTGAGGAGAATTATGGACAAATAATATACAAGTATTAAAGTACATAGATAGGGTACATTATTTCTTTCCAAAATGAATGAGAAATTTATGGAATTCCACACTCTATGGAGGTTGTAAAATAAAACACAATATAAAATAGTTCTAAAACTTCGAAGATAATTTTTCCAAAATAATTTAAGGAAACAGTTACGGACTGAATTATCACCCCCCAAATTCACGGTTGAAGTCCTAGATTTGGAGGAAGTAATTAAGGTTAAATGGGATCATAAGGATAGAGTCCTAATCCATTAGGACTGGTGTCCTTATAAAAACAGGAAGAGGGCTTCCCTGGTGGCGTAGTGGTTGAGAGTCTGCCTGCCGATGCAGGGGACGCGGGTTCGTGCCCCAGTCCGGGAGGATCCCACATGCCGCGGAGTGACTGGGCCTGTGAGCCATGGCCGCTGAGCCTGCGCGTCTGAAGCCTGTGCTCCACACGGGAGAGGCCACAACAGTGAGGGGCCCGCGTACCACAAAAAAAAAAAAAAAAAAAAAAGAGGAAGAGACACCAGAAAACTCTCTCTCTCTGCATATGCACATGTGAGGACACAGCACGATGGTGACTGTCTACAAGCCAGAAACTAACCCTGACAGCACCTTGATCTTGGACTTCCCAGCCTGCAAAATGGTAAAAAAGTAAACTTCTGTCATTTAAGCCATTCAGTCTGTGGTATTTTGTTATGGAAGCCCTAGCAGGCTACTATAGGAACTTTAGATATTTTGGCAGACATCTCTAATATCATGAGGAAAATTATCTCTTCTCAGGAAAACATTAGTTGGTTTCACCGTTAGAGTCAACAGGAATACTCATTCATGAAATCCTATGACAAATATCCAAGTTCAGTGCTAGGATGTAGAATTTGAGTGTATAGTGTGTATGTGTGTGTGTCTGTGTGTATGTGTATGTGGTATGTTGGGGGGAATACACAGAGGGATAACACATAGTTAAACTCCTCAAAAAGCACAGTATGGTACAGTAGAGATTCTAATTGTTTTTTTTTTTAAACCCAAACACCCTTGAGAAATTCTACCTCACTACTGCTGTGACTGTCAGTCATGAGGCTCTGCCTTCCCTAAACTGGTGAGAGGGTATAAAGCAGGGTGTCTCAACCTCAGCACTACTGATATTTTTGACCAGGTAATTTTTTGTTTTGGGGGAGCTGTCCTTTGGCCTGTACCCACTAGATGCTAGGAGCACACACAAACACCCCACAGTCCCCCTGCAGCTGTGACAACCAAAACTGTCTCCAGACATTGCTGAATGTGAGAAACCGATGTCACAGTTGAAACAGCTCCACAGGTGATTCTGGTCCAACACCAAGGAAGGCAAACCTCTGAGAATCACTGTAGTCGGCAAGAGTGTGCATCAATAACAGTATTAGCCAACTTGTGAGAAATGCAAACCAGGAGGTTAAAATGGTTGTAAGAATTTGGAGAACAAATCATTTTCAACTAAAGTAAGCCAGAGAGAGCCACCAAGAGGACTAAAACACTAGGGCCATACATTTTAAAAAAGATTTTAAAAGTATTTTAAATATATCTGAAAAAATTATATATCTATTATGTATTTTTCTGTATTTTATATTTTTTTCCTGAGACATTTGGGCCAGAGTTAGAATAATAAAAAGAAATACAGAGGATGTGTGAGAAAATTTGTCTGAGGTGGAATTTCTTGAATTTCTTGAAACAGGTAAAGACACTGTATTTCCTTAGAGGAAGAAAATGATAGAAGCTGTCCTCAGCTCATAACAGCCTTCTTTCAGGTTTGGACTAATCCACAAATATTTAATGAGCATCTACTATGTTCCTGGACTAAAGAGGCACAGCTTTTGGTACTGGGAATACAATAGTGAATAAACTTCCAAAAGTTTCTTCCCTCATAGAGGGCAGGGTTTACATTCCCAGGCAGGGTGGAGAAAAATTTAAGAGTAAGCATAAAATATGTAATATATTATATGGTAATAAGTGCTATGGAGAAAAACAAAACCAGAAAAGACAACAGGGTGTGCTGGGTAGGGGGACTCAGTAAGGGGAGGTCAAGGAAAGAATCACTGAGCTGATGGCATTTGAACAAAGATATCTGAAGGCGGTGATGGTGTTGGCCATGAGACCATGAGGAAAGAGATTCCAAGCAGAGGGAACAGCAACTGCAAAAATCCTGAGAGAGGAGTGTGCTCCACCTGTCTGAAGGACCACCAGGAAGCCAGTATGGCTGCAGCCGACTCAGAGCAGGGGACTGGGGATGAGGTGACAGGGAGGTGGTAGGGGCAGCTCAGAGGCCCTGTGGACCACGGTAAAAACGTTTGTTTTTACTCTGAGGGATCTGAGCAGACAAGTGTCATTACTGGACTCAATCACCTGACTGTTGATAAAACTTGAGGAAGGCAAGAGTGGAAGAATAGAAACCAACTAGGAAAGTATTTCTGCTGGGGGAGAAATGATGGTGTGGACCACCATGTGAGGTGGTGAGAAGAGTGGGATTCTGGACTTATTCCGAAGTATAACAGACAGGAACTGCCCATGCTCTGGGGTGTGGGCTGTGAGAGAAGGAGAGGTGCTCTTTGACCTGAGCAACTGGATCCAACAATTCTCCTTGGGGGATCCTCTGGTCCTCACTGCAGAGAAACGGGTCTTGAGAAGATCTCTGGAAACACATCAGCCTCAGACCATCCCATGTTTGACTCCTCCTTGTGTTCCCAGCGCTGATACAATAATACAGCAGCCACCAGTCACTGGGCACCGAATCTCTCTCCAACCAAGCATTGTACCAGGGGCTTCCCAGACAATGTGCACGGCTCGAGAAGCTGCATATTATCAGTCCCAACGTTTAGATTAGAAACTGAGTCACCGAGAGGTTAAATATGTTCCTATCACACGCTAGGAAGAGGCAGAGCCAGCGTTTCCACCCAGATCTTCCTCCACTCCAAAACCTCAAGAGAGGCGGCTCCGTAAAAGCTGTTAAACGCACAAGCGAACAAAGCGAAACGCTGGCGTGCGCCAGGCCCCGAGCAAAGGGAGGCTAACACCGCGCCTCCCGCCTCCCGGGGCCGCGCTGCACAGCACACCTGTTCAGCCTGGGGCCCCGTCCAGCCTCTGGCGCCTGCAGCCTCCCGGCCCACGTCTGCCTCCTCCATTTACCTGTTGCGGCACAGGCGTTGCTCCCACGCGGGTCCCGGTGGCCGCGCCCGCCCCGGCCACAGCCCCCGCTACAGCTGTGGCCGCCGCCGCCACCACGACCGTCGTCAGGGCGGCCATCTTTCCGCGCCGAGCCGCTCGGTGCGCTGCGGCCCCCCAGGCCTGGGGTGGAGGGGTTCGGGCGTGGGGAGATTCTGGCTCTGCCGGGGCGGCAGGGATCCCCCGGCAGGGAGAACGCTGCCGAGATGTGGGGCGGGGCCGGAGCGCAGGGCGGGGCGGGAGTGCGGGGCGGAGGTGGGCCGCGGTGCAAGGCGGGGCGGGGTCGGGATCAGGGCGGGGCCCGAGCGCGGGCCGGAGCGCGGGCCGGTGGCGGGCTCGGCTTCGCTGTGCTCTGCGGCGCAGTTTTATTACAGTGCACGTTATCTACTCTTTATTTGGCAAAAAGTCTTTCTCCCCGGCCCCTGTTCCCTAACCACCGGGAAAATTCATTGTTTTTCACTGTCCTACTTAAATTTATTCGTGTTATATATAGATATATGATATACATAGATATCTATATATCCATAGAGAGAGATACTTTACATAATAGAACTTCTTTCTAGGTTTCTACTAAGTTCTGGTGAAACTGAGTCTAAATTAAAAAACATTATTGATGAGCCTGAACAATATATTTCACATTTTCAAACAAAACACAGCACGCCCTACACTATCAGATATCAGACGCAGGGATGTCACACTCCTAGGACTTGGCCATTTAGAAGAGAGACTCCAAAGATACAGTGTTGGGAAGGTGGGGAAAAGCCAGAGATGACTCCTGCAGTCAAGGCATTGGCAACCAGTGGCAATTCAGCTGATTTGTGGATGCATTGCGTTTTCCTCCTTTAAAGGAACGTATTCATCCATTCATCGATTCATTAATTCAATCAATATCCAGCTGCTACTATATGCCAGACCTTGAGAATTAACTGTTGAATTAGACACACACACGAAGTTCCTTCTCTCCAAACTTCTATCAGGGAATTCAAACAAGTAAACAAACAGGGTGTTTATCGAGCACTTACTTTGTGCCAGTACTGTTCTAAACAATCTAGTGAAGTAGGTACTATTATCATTTTCATTTCACGGATAATGTTAAGTAACACAAGACCATATACAAGTAGGAACTGGGATATAAGCCTAACCGGTCTAACTCCAGAGACCATCCTGGTAGAGATGTTAAAACAGGCAGATGGAGCCCAGGAAAGAGACTAGAGTTAAATATATGAATTTGGTCTTCATCTCCAAGTAGAAAACATCTTAAAAAGTGAATGAGATTACTCAGGGAGAGTATAAATTGAAGTCTGGGAACTGAGGCCTAGAGCCCTCCAACACAGATGACACAGACAGGAGGAGTTGACAGGAGAGGTCTGTAAGAAGGGAGGAAAGCCGGAATCCTATGGAAGAAAGTGTTTCAAGAATGATCAACTGTGTGGTCTGCTGCCCAAAGGTTGAGTGACATGAAAACAGACAGCTGATGGTTGGATTTGACAATGAGGAGGCCACTGGCCACCCTGACAAGAGCACTGTCAGTGGGGTGGTGAGCCTGGCTGAGACAGCTGAGGAGATGATGAAGGTGAGGGGTGGAAATAATGTCTTTAGACAACTATTTTGATGATTCTGTGATGCAGGTGATCAGTGAAATGAGGTGGTAGCTTGAAGATGTGTGATCAAAGAAGATACATGTGGTGTGTATGTGTGTGTATGTTTCAAGCTGGGGACTAGTGGAGGGCATCTGTACCTTGGAGTCTAGGTCACAGATGGAAAGTTTGATGTCTGAGAGGGGCACCTGCTCTTCCTTACTGGAGGGTTGCAGCACAAGGTGGTTGGTAGATTTGGAGACAAAAGATGGGCTGCTCTCCTTTCCCCATGCACTAGAAGGAAGAGGGAAGCTTCCGGGTATTGAGAAGGTAAGACCTCTTTAATTTATGTACTTACCTTTTACCCAAAATGAGGTGTGTTGTCACAGCACTGTCTGAGTTCCTGTAACTGTTAGTCTAGAATAATCTGGTAGCCTCAAGGGAAAACAGTCAACCAATTACTTGAATTGAGTGGTCTCTGCCAGGGACAACACTGGATTGGATACTATAAGGGAATATATTAATAGTAACAACACGCAAGATGGCCACTTTAAGATTTTTACTGTTTTATTAGGATGAAAAATTCCAAAAAATGATTATGAATCTCATAAACAGAAAACCAGAGCAGGCCTTTGCAACATGAAGATTAGGCAGCTGCCTGGGCCCTCACTTTGGGGCCCTTTCAGTGGCCAGAGCTACAGAATATATTCTCATTGTATAGTTTCATTTCTTACATTTTGTACCAATTCTAACATTACATCAGAGGTTTGTCATTCCTTAATTTCTTTTATATTTGTATTTCTTTTCTCTTAAACACTAAAAATCTTGGTTCCTTAGAATATCAACATATTTACTTATTTGCTTTTT
Organism: Globicephala melas; assembly: GCF_963455315.2. Taxonomy (NCBI): domain Eukaryota; kingdom Metazoa; phylum Chordata; class Mammalia; order Artiodactyla; family Delphinidae; genus Globicephala; species Globicephala melas. The sequence continues at coordinate 94,085,618 of NC_083316.1, forward strand.
CTTGCAACAATTATGTAGTTTCAAATTACAATTCTGAAATTACCACTAACAGTAAACCTACTGAAAGAAGTTTAAGATCATTTTGTAGTTCTTTTTGCCCTTAGAATATGTCCCGCACAGGATATTCAGTCAGAGTGTTGTGTTCAAGAGTTTACTGAAATTTCTCTTTTCTGGGTGGTAATAGAATCTATTTTTAGGTAGTCAGATTCTTTTGATTGTTTTTGTCTTCACTTTTAGTGTTTCCTCTATTTTTTTTCTTTATGGTATCCTTTTTAAAAACTATGTAAAACATATGTAATGTATGTAAAGTCAAAATGATATGACATATTTAAGGAAATCTTGCCCCCAAACACACCCTCTCCATGGCCTTGTCAACTGATCCTCTATATGTGACCATTTTTTATTAATTTCTGGCTTGCTCTTTTACATTTCTTTTTGCAAAAATGAGTATATATATATATGTGTTCTTATTTTTCCTTTTCTCTTACAAAAACATGTAGCATATTGTATTATTTTGCTAGTGCTGCCATAACAAAGTATCACAAACTGGGTGGTTTAAAACAATAGAAATGTATTCTCTCACAGTTCAGGAGGCCAGAAGTCCAAAATCAAGGTGGCAGCACAGTTGGTTCCTGAGTTCCTTCCTCTCCTGAGAGTGAGTTATCTGTTCCATGCCTCTCTCCCAGCACCTGTGGTCACTAGCACCCTGTAGTTTTCCTTGGCTGATGGAAGCATTACTCTAGTCATTGCCTGTATGGTTGGATGGCCTTCTCTCCTATGTGTCTGTGTCTCTGTGTCGAAATTTCCCTCTTCTTATGAGGACACCTGTCATTGGATTAGGGCTCTCCCTAATCCCGTATGACCTTATCTTTACTTTATTACATCTGTAAAGACCCTGTTTCCACATAAGGTCACATTCACAGGTACTGGGCATTAGGACTTCAGCATATCTCTTTAGAGGACACAATTCAACTCATAACACACATATAATACTCTACACCTTACATTTTTCACTTAACAATATATCTTACAACTCGCTTGATGTAAGTTCACAGAAATCCTCCTCATTTTTTTAATGGATGCATAATACTCTGTTTTACTCAACCAGGCATCTATTGACAGATGTTTGGGTTATTTCCAATCTTTTGCTGTGACAAGTATTGGGGAAGAAAAAATATTCCTCTACCTTTCTAGGTTCTTCTGAGAGTCTAATAATTAAATTGACATGACACAGATTAACAGGAGACAAATTTTAATTTCATACATATGGGAGTTCACAGAAACAGGAGACTCAAAGAAATGACCAAAGCAGGCAGCTTTTATACTTTTTAGACAAAGAAACAATTAATTTGTGAAGAACTGACAAAGACACTTAGGCTTGGGTATTAATTAGTGAAGAAACTAAGCAGAATTAGTTTACATAGCCTTTTCCACCCTGAATTTTCTATCCCTGGAGGTAAAAATGTCCCTAAGTCTTGGTGCTCAGAGGTTGCCTTTCAGATGGGAAATTCATTTCCTGCTTTCAGGCAGAAAGAGGGCAGGGTCAGGGAGTCCATCTTGCACTGGCTGTTTCTCAAGTAACTTGAACTCAAAGCAATCAATATGCCAAAGTAGCATATTTTGGGGTGGCCTGCCCTGAACCCCATCACAAGTAATGATAAGTATTTCATATTTGGGGAAGTGTATCTTCAGTGGAATTGCTGAGTCAAGTGATAAATGCAAAGGAAATGTAGTTAGATATTGTTAAATTCCTTTCCATAGAAGTTGTACCATTTTGTACTCCAACTAGCAATGCCTGAGGGTGCCTGTTTCCTTATTATTTGCCATCACAGTATTTCTTCAAGTTTTTGTATTTTGGGCAATCTGAATAGGTGAAAAATGGTACTCTCAGTAATTTTAATATACCTTTCTCTTGTTATGAATGAAGTCTTTTTTCGTAAGTTAAAGAATGTCAGTTTTTTCTTTAAACTGTTCACATCTTTCCCCAATGGTATTTAGTCTTCCTCTTCCCAGTTTCTTTTTTTTTTAATAGATCTTTATTGGAGTATAATTGCTTCACAATATTGTGCTAGTTTCTGTTGCACAACAAAGTGAATCAGCCATATGCATACATATATCCCCATACCCCCTCCCTCTTGAGCCTCCCTCCCATCCTCCCTATCCCACCCCTCTAGGTCATCTCAAAGCACTGAGCTGATCTCCCTGTGCTATGCTGCTGCTTCCCACCAGCCAACTATTTTACATTCGGTAGTGTATATATGTCGATGCTACTCTCACTTTGCCCTCCCATCCCATGTCCTCAAGTCCATTTTCTATGTCTACCTCTTTATTCCTGCCCTGCAACTAGGTTCATCAGTGCCATTTTTTGGGTTTTGTTTGTTTGTTTGTTTGTTTGTTTTTAACATCTTTATTGGGGTATAATTGCTTTACAATGGTGTGTTAGTCTCTGCTTTATAACAAAGTGAATCAGTCATACATAAACATATGTTCCCATATGTCTTCCCTCTTGCGTCTCCCTCCCTCCCACCCTCCCCATCCCACATTTTTTGTTTTTTAGATTCCATATATATGCATTAGCATATGGTATTTGCTTTTCTCTTTCTGACTTACTTCACTCTGTATGACAGACTCTAGGTCCATCCACCTCACTACAAATAATTCAATTTTGTTTCTGTTTATGGCTGAGTAACATTCCACTGTATATATGTGCCACATCTTCTTTATCCATTCATCTGTCAATGGACATTTAGGTTGATTCCCTGTCCTGGCTATTGTAAATAGTGCTGCAATGAACATTGGGGTACATGTCTCTTTTTGCATTATGGTTTTCTCAGGGTATATGCCCAGTAGTGCGATTGCTGGGTCATATGGTAGTTCTATTTTTAGTTTTTTAAGGAACCTCCATACTTTTTCCATAGTGGTTGTATCAATTTACATTCCCACCAACAGTGCAGGAGGGTTCCCTTTTCACCACACCCTTTCCAGCATTTATTGTTTCTAGATTTTTTCATAATGGCCATTCTGACTGGCGTGAGGTGATACCTCATTGTAGTTTTTATTTGCATTTCTCTAATAATTAGTGATGTTGAGCATCTTTTCATGTGCCTCTTGGCCATCTGTATGTCTTCCTTGGTGAAATGTCTATTTAGGACTTCTGCCCATTTTTTAACTGGATTGTTTGTTTTTCTGATATTGAGCTCCATGAGCTGTTTGTATATTTTGGAGATTAATCCTTTGTCTGTTTCATTTGCAAATATTTTCTCCCATTCTGAGGGTTGTCTTTTTGTCTTGTTTTTGGTTTCCTTTGCTGTGCAAAAGCTTTTAAGTTTAATTAAGTCCCATTTGTTTATTTTTGTTTTTATTTCCATTACTCTAGGAGGTGGGTCAAAAAAGATCTTGCTGTAGTTTATGTCAAAAAGTGTTTTTCCTATGTTTTCCTCTAAGAGTTTTATAATGTCTGGTCTTACATTTAAGTCTTTAAGCCATTTGGAGTTTATATTTGTGTATGGTCTTCCCAGTTTTTAAGAGCTCTTTATCAATTAGGTGATTGTTATAGAATTTTTTCATATAAATTGAAAATATTTTCTTCTAGGTTTTTAATTTGTTTAGTGCCTTTTTCTTTTTTTTTTTTTGCTTTGAAAAAGTTCTTTCTATTTTTATGTAGTCAAGTTTGTCAATGTTTTAGCATTTTCTTTGATGCTTTTGGATTTGTAATCATAGTTGGAAAGGCTTTTCTCACTCCCAGTTTATAAAGAAATGAATCCTTGTGTTCTTGTACAGTTTTACTTTTTACATTTAGATATCTGGATAATTTGGATTTCATTCTGATATCCAGGATGAGATATGGATTCAATTTTACTTTTTCCCAAAAGGCTATCTAGTTATGCCAAAAATATTTATTTAAAACAGTATATTTCCCCAGTGATTGAGGTGTCACTTAACTTTTCACATATAATTGTTCTATTTTGAATTTTTTGCCTATTCTATCGTTCTGTATATCTAGTTATGTATCAGTGAACATGCTTTTCTTATTTATAGGGAAATTATACAGTGTTTTAATATCTTACAGGGCTAGTTCCTCTCATTGTTCTTATTTTTGGGTTTCCCTTCCTTTTCCTGCTTACTCATTTCCCAAAAGAACTTTAGACTCAACAGTCTACTTTAAGAGAAAAATCTCAATATTTTTAATGGAATCACATTAAATTTCTTTATTAACTTGGGAAGAATTAACATAAGTATGATGTAGAGTTGCCCTACCCATAAACAAGGGATGCCTTTACATTTGTTCCAGTCTACTTTTCCATCTTCGAAGAGTAAACATTTTAAGCTTATTCCTAAGTTTAAAAAAAATATTCTCTTGCAACTACAAGTGTGATTTCTGCTCCCTTGACATCATCTAGCTAGTTATTCTTCGGATATATGAAACTATTGATTTTTCTTTATTAGTTTTTTATGCTGCTACTTTAATCAATTCTCTTAATTTTGGTTTTATTTTTAGAATGATTATCTTAGGGTTTCCTTTTATTCTATTACATTATCTGCAAACAGAGATCATGTTATCGCTTTCTTTCCAATTCTCACACTTCTTCCATACAGGAAGATAGAAGAAGGCTGTCAAACCTAAATGTCCATCAACAGAGGAATGGATAATGAAGATGTGGTACACATATACAACAGAATATTACTCAGCCATAAAAAGGATTGAAATTGGGTCATTTGTAGAGATGTGGATGGACCCAGAGACTGTCATACAGAGTGAAGTAAGTCAGAAAGAGAAAAACAAATATCGTATATTAACGCATATCTGTGGAATCTAGAAAAATGGTGTAGATGATCTTATTTGCAAAGCAGAAATAGAGACACAGACGTAGAGAACAAATGTATTCATACCAAGGGGGAAGAGGGGTGGGAGGAATTGGAAGATTGAGATTGATATATATACACTATTGATACTATGTATAAAATAGATAACTAATAAGAACCTACTGTATAGCACGGGGAACTCTACTCAGTGCTCTGTGGTGACCTAAATGGGAAGGAAAGCCAAAAAAGAGGGGATATATATATATACGTATAGCTGATTCACTTTGCTGTACAGTAGAAACTAACACAACGTTGTAAAGCAACTATACTCCAATAAAAATTAACTTAAAAAGAAAGGCTTTCAATTTGGGTTCCCCTGAAGTCAGATCATGAAACTAGGACTTAGAAGAGGCAAATATTTTGTTTTAATAATTATGTAGAGATCACTATTGCAAACTGAACAATGGTGGAGCAGTTATGATCCATCCCAAAGCTACATAATAATATGCTGAAAATGTGTGGAATTGCTCCAGACAGTTAGGCAAAATCAAATAGACTCTTATGCCTGGGCACCAGATTTATTCTTTTATATAGGCTTAATTATTAACAAAATATTTGTATTACTGTCTTAAATACACTAACAAATGGATAATTTTATGGTGAGCTATAGAATTCACCAGTATAAACTGACAGGTCTGGAATAAGGTTGCTTCATATTGACTTCTGAAATCAGAATAAAAGCTAATCAATAAGGGAACCCTCTTGCACTGTTGGTGGGAATGTAAATTGATACAGCCACTATGGAGAACAGTATGGAGGTTCCTTAAAAAACCAAAAATAGAACTACCATATGACCCAGCAATCCCACTACCGGGCATATACCCTGAGAAAACCATAATTCAAAAAGAGTCATGTACCCCAATGTTCATTGCAGCTCTATTTGCAACAGCCAGGACATGGAAACAACCTAAGTGTCCATCGACAGATGAACGGATAAAGAAGATGTGGCATATATATACAACGGAATATTACTCAGCCATAAAAAGAAACGAAACTGAGTTATTTGTAATGAGGTAGATGGACCTAAAGTCTGTCATACAGAGTGAAGTAAGTCAGAAAAAGAAAAGCAAATACTGTATGCTAACACATATATATGGAATCTAAAAAAAAAATGGTTATGAAGAACCTAGGGGCGGGATGGGAATAAAGATGCAGACCTACTCGAGAATGGACTTGAGGACATGGACGGGGGGAAGGGTAAGCTGGGACAAAGTGAGATAGTGGCATGGACATATATACACTACCAACTATAAAATCAATAGCTAGTGGGAAGCAGCCGCATAGCACGAGGAGATCAGCTTGGTGCTTTGTGACCACCTAGAAGGGTGTGATAGGGAGGGTGGGATAGGGAGGGTGGGAGGGAGGGAGATGCAAGAGGGAAGAGATATGGGGATATATGTATATGTATAGCTGATTCACTTTGTTATAAAGCAGAAACTAACACACCATTGTAAAGCAATTATACTCCAATAAAGATGTTAAAAAAAAAAAAGGATACCTCTTGATATCCCTAATGGAAAAAAAAAAAAGCTAATCAATATTACTTATGTAAGGGGTGATAACTTCCTCCACAATTTTTATTCTCAAATAAAAACAATTGAACTCCTTCCACTGACCTTTAAATGACTATCCCCATACAAAATGTTCAATTGTTTAAACTTAACTATATTTATAGAAACTGAAAAGAGAAAGTCGTGTAAAGACTTCCCAGTCTTTCAGCTCTTTTTTTATAGTTCCTCGATAATATCAGAGTTCCCTAATCAGATACTCTCCAACAGATTGTCAGTTCCCTGATGGGGCAAAAATATTTATTGTTGAACAATAACAACAACAACAGCCAAAGCAACAACAGTGAATCTTTACACCAAATGTAGCTGTTAAGACAATTTAAAGGTAGGTCTAGATAAAAGGAAAAAATGTGAATATTTACTTTAAAAATAATAATCCTTACTTTTGATGGCCTATCATGTGCCAAACACTCTTAACAACACACACAGCTACTCTTTGCTGTAAATAAATAAAGTTTGAGAATCTTAGTCAATAAACTTTCTAAGATAATACAGCTAGAATATGGCAGAGCCAAGCATCAAGCCTGGATCTGACTTAATAGTTAAAACTTATTTTCCTAAAGCAAAAAAAAACTCCAAGTCTATTTTTCTTCTTTTGAAAAATAATTTTTTTCCTGGAGGCCAGTAGAAAATAAAGAAGATAATCACTTGTGTTTGAATGGATGTTGATTATTCTTTTGCAGGTAGTCCCAGGTTTACATCCTTCAGATCAGACTCAGGGAAATGAAAAATGTTCAGTATGGTTGACAGTTTTATGACTATACCATTTAGTCCCAATAGAGCACTTTTCCCTGAAAATGCAAACCCATTTGATGAACATGAACCTATCGTTAAAAAATTAATTTCAGAAGTTATCACAGGGTCATTCTTCTACAGTTAGATAGAAAATTAAACTCATATATCATCTATGTATTCCCTTGGATTTATGGGAAAATTTTCAGGAACTCCTAGCTCACAGGAACAAAATAACTTTTCAATTAAGTATTTATACTCTTGCTTGAGAATTTTAAATCAAAAACATATATCTGTATATAAATGTGGAAGTTAAGGAATTGTACATCATGAAAATGATAAAGAAAATATTACTGAATGGTTGGGACTTCTGTAATGTTTCAGATTTTTTACAATTATCATGTATTAATTTGAGCAGCTGTACCGGCTGCCTCCAGGCTTCCTTTTATGTGAGAAAAAGAACTATTTTTAAAACCAGTGCTTTTTGAATTTTTGTTACACATAGACTGAGATAAACTTAACATTTTAACACTAGCTGGTGCTTATAACACCAGTAAATGTCTAGTGATGGGCATAATCTGGAGCACAGAGACACTGTATGGCTTGCTCACGTTGGAAGGAAAATCAACAAGCGTTAGGCCATTATCAGGGAAAGACTGTAGACACCAAACCAGGTTTCCAAGGACAGAGAAATACAAGGAAGTGCCATTCTGACTTGGGCATGGAAGTAGGCAGCACTGAAAGACTGCTCAGAGGGTGTTACACAACTGTCTGCAGGAAGTACTTGGTGGAAACCTCAGTGGAATCAAAAGAGAAAGAAAGAAAGAAAAAAGGAAAGGTTTTGGTTTTGTACAAATATGTAAAGCCAAGCGTGCGCCTGACTTGGCTATTGGTCAGTGTAAATGAATAAGACATTATGACTAGTTCTTGCAGATTTCTTTTCCCTGCCTATCAATATTTCTGCAAGGACTAGTTCTTAGCTGGGGAGGCAGGGATGTTCACTTTCTTGGCAGAGCTTGGGACTGTAGCTGTCAAGACACCCATATCAGAATTGCTCTCCTTCTTTAAGGCTGCCAAGCCACAGGGAGACTACCTGGAGAAGGTCACAGACAAGGGGCTTTCAATAAAGAGTAGACTAGATGACAGATTTATAAGGTAATTCTACTTGACATATCCTGAACTCTATTCACTGAAAACAGGGACTATATTTTATAACACTCATGAAATATTCACAAAGATGACCATATATTTAGGCCACAAAAACCTCAGTAAATGTCAAAAAGCAGAAATAATGCAGATATAATTCTCTGGTCATGAAAGAAATCAACTGAGAAGACAGAAAGACCCTATCACATAAAATTTTTAAAATCCTGAGTCAAAGAGGATATCAAAACTAAAATTGCAATTTAATTAGAAAACATTGGTAACATTACAAACCAATATCCAAGTATTGGTTTATTGGCTAAAGCCATCCTCAGCAGAAAATCAGCAGTTTCAGTAGTTACCTTAATAAATAAGAAAGAATAAAAATAAATGAACTAACCACCTAGCTGAAGAAGATAGGGGAAAAAATAATCAATAATCAAAAATGGAAAAAAGGAGAAATGAATTAATGTGAAAGAAAAAAATAATAAAATAAAAACCAGAGGAATGATAATCCTAATGAATAAATTTAACCAGTTAAGACAGATTAACCACTAGCTAACCTGATCAAGAATTAAAATTAAGAAAGCACAAATATACATAATAAAAATACAAAGAAAAGAATCACAGGAGACTATTTTTTTCGATTATCTGCAAATAAATGTGAAGATCCAGATGAAATGAATCATTTTTCTAAGAAAACACCGTCTACTAAAGTTGGCAAATTAAAAATCTAAACATTAAAAACCTAAGAAAAAGGAAAAAATTGTTAAAATGGTAGGCTCCCAAAGAGCTCCAGGCCCTGAGGGCTTCATAGGCTGATTTTAGGAAATTTTACAGAATAAACAGACTCTAATGCTTTTTAAACTGTTCCAGAGCAGAGACAAAAAGAGGAAAACTTCCGAATTCTAATAACAGTAGCATACGTTTGTTACCAAAAACTGACAGCAATAACACGAAAAGCAAGCTACTGACAAAAATCAGTTATGAATATTGATGCAGAAAATGTTTACCAAGTTTCAGCAAACTGAATCCAGCAGCATCTTAGAAGAATTAAAAGAAAACTAGTTCCCCCCACTCCCAGTATCATAAGAATGATTCAGTTTCATTTCCTATGTTAGGAAGTGGTTGGGTACAGTTGGTCAGCTCACTCAGCATCTATTTCAGCCTCTTTTTAGTGTGCCATGTATACTGCAGAGGCTGAAAAGCTCAGAACCCTCATTTCCCAGGCTCCCTTGCAGCTAGGTTCCTCAATGTAAATTATGTTTTACTAATCAGATACACTTGTGTGAAATTCGATTTCAGAACTCATTTAAATAGGGGAAGACATAGTAGCAAGGCACACATTTTGCTGGGACATATTATAGCAGACATAGTAAAACTCTGCAGCTGACAGTTCTAGCATTAGTTTTCTGATTCAGAGGTAACAGATAAGAAGGTGTGTTCTGGCAGCTAAGAATTCTGGTGGCAACTTCTCATTCCCAGATCACATTAAGATGGTGTGTTCCTGGAGCTAACGGTGGGAGCATGACTTTCTACTGTGGCAGAGGGAGCAGGTCTCTTGGTGGGCCAGTTCTACAGTGTGGATTTGGGAGTTATTTCTAGAGAGCTTGAACCTCTAGCTCTCCACTGATTTATAAGCAGTTCACTCCGTGTATTAAATCCCTTTCTGTTTTCTGCAAGTGAACTCTGAATGATAAAACAGATTAAAAGAAAGAAAAAATGTACAATTTTCTTCAAATATGCGGGAAAGGCATTTGAAAAATTTCAGTATCCATAATTAATTTTTAAAAATCTTCATAAAATAGGAAAGATCCATATTTCTTAAAAGCCAGCATTATGTTTAATGAGGAAACATTAGAAGTATTCCCATTAAAATCAACAGCAATACAATTATGTCTATGGTCACCACTATTATTTAGCATAACTGTAGAGGTTTAACCAATGCAATAAGACAAGAGAAAGATATAAGAGGTATAAACATTGGAAGAGAGGTACATTTATTACTATTTATAGATAATTGTATACCTGGAAACCCCAATAAACTCAATTAAAAATCTGTTGCAAACAGTATGAGGACTTATGAGATGGATGGGTATCAAATTAGTGTGCAAAATTTAATTGCTTTCATCTATACAAACAACCAGTTAGAAAACATCATGGATATGTCAATTACATCTCAAAGTTAAAAAAGAAAACATAATGGAAATAAAGACCAAAATTGCAACAGCAAAAAAGAAAATATCTGAAAATAAACTGAAACATAGTGCTTAACAAAGACAACATTTTAAATTAGTAACTCTTTCAGAGAGGACTTACACAAAAGGATAACTTTCATACCCATGCATGTCTGAAAATGCTTTTATTTTGCTCATACCTGAAGGAGAGCCTGATTCGGTAGTGGACTCTAGATAGAAAGAAATTTTCCCTCAGAATGTTGAAGATATTGTTCTCTTGTCTCTTTTATCCAGTATAGCCACTGAGAAGTCCAATAGCAATCTGATTCTTGTCCATCTGTAGCTAATCTCTTGCTTTAATTTTGAAGCTCTTTAAAAAAGCAAAAACAATAGCAAATCACTTTGCTATTTACTGTCAGAGGTTTGAGCAGAACTCAAAGCGTGCCAAATCCAGCAGAGCACTGGAGTGTTCTCTCCATTACATCTGATACCATAATGCCTACTTAATGCAGAAAATATAATGTCAAAATTGTAAGCAAAATTAATCTTCAACCAATTCAGCTCATATTCTTTAATGATTTCCTCCCAAAGACATTTGAGAACCTCACCTTTCCTAAACTACAGAGAACTGCATTTCAGTTTTTATCCACCAGATGTCACCTGAGAAACAATAAACAACAGTGGGGAGTCTATATTTGATTCTTTGCAAAAGAATAACATTTTCATCTTTTATGCATAAAAATTAGACTGTTCTTGCTAGGATATACCAGCAGTAGGGATATGAAGGCACATACCAGTTAAAACCCAGACAGAAAAGTAAAAACATTTACTCTCATATTCAGATTCTCAAATATAGTCAACTGACATTCAAGTCTTTTAAATAGATTGAGTTTCCCAAATTTTATACTAAATATAAGAGTTCTTTTTAGTGAAAATTGTCAGAACAGCTTTTAATACTAATTTCTACATGATGTAAACAGTTAAAAAACTCAACTACTCATACTAGAATGTAAGCCAAAAGAATAGATACTACTAACTCTGAAGTTCACAAACTCATTTTTACCAACAGTCTCATTCAGACTTCAATAATCTATTATCCCCTGGTGTGTGTGATGAGACTCCTTAAATGATCTACAAACCCTGTGTGATCTGGCCCTGACCACCGTTCTTGTTTCCCACTCTTTCTCTCCTGGTTCTCCAGCTACCCTGGGCCTCATTCAGATCCCCAAATGTGCCAAGTATCCCTTTGCCTATGTTAGCAGTGCAATCTAGAGTGAACCTCTAACCCTCCCTTTATCTTATTAGTCATGATCCTTCTGCACACGGTTTGAATGTCAGTTCCCAAGGAAGCCTTCTTTGGCCACCTCCACCCCTACCGAAATTTGGATCCCTTCCTTCATTAACAGTTGTCAGCATTTGATTTGATCTAGAGAGTAGCCTCCATGGGGCACCCATATATTTACCATCTAGTCATCAGTAGTGCTTAATATAAATAAATTTATATTTACTTATTTATTTGTAAATAAATAATGTTTAAAATTTATTTAAAGAAAGAATTACTGAATATGGATTACAATGTTTGTACATCTCCCCTATTAGAATGCAAGTTCCATGAGGAATGAGCTTTGTTCTGCTCACTGTTGCATCCTTAGCCCAACACAAGCCCATTGCAGGCATCAATAAACATTTGTTAAATGGATCCATGAATAAATGAGTGAGTAGATATCTTCTACACAAAAAATTAGAACACATTTGGACACATATATGAAATGAGGATTAACTTTAGACAGGGCTGCCAAACACGGGAACAATTAAATGTCTTTTTTAACAGCTATTTTTGTCCACTGGCCAAGTGGTATGTGGATGACAAAAACACTGGTCACCTATGAGGCAAGTTCTAGGTGAAATTACACTTCACTTACTTTTTTTAGTAGAAATTTTGTTTCTTATCACCCTCACTCACTCACTTAGGAACCAAGAAAAAATACAACACTAAATCCTTTCATAGGGTTTTCTTCTTTCCTGGAGAAATGACTGGGATTTGTCAAGTAGAACAGTGCGGTGCAATTATTGACTATCTCTTACGTGGGTGCAAGGGTGAAACAACTCTTCCACCCAGCCAAGGGCTTAGATGGGGGATTTTTCCAGGCACTGCCACAACATGGCACAGGGATCCTGAATGGAATTATTCAACCAGTTATTCCACATATATTAATCACATATTCAACAGCTATTTTTAAATTGAGTAATCATTATGTGCCAGTTATATTGATTTAAGCCAGGGCTGCAAAGCCAAATGAGACATGGTCCTTGTCCCCAAGAAGCTTACTATCTTTTAGGAAAGACAGGCTTTTAGGGAAGACCAATAGCTGAAGTCCAGCATGGCCCACATAAATGCGATGTACAGGGTACCATAGGAATACACAGCTCAATGTAAATTAGATTTGGGTCGGGGGTCAAGACAGTTTCCTTAAAGAGGAGACACCCAAGATTAGTCTTCAAGGACAAGAAACATTTAACTGTAAAAATAAAGAAAAGGCAAACAGTTTTTTTTTAATAAATTTATTTTATTTATTTATTTTTGGCTGCGTTGGGTCTTCATTGCTGCACGCAGGCTTTCTCTAGCTGCAGTGAGCGGGGATTATTCTTCGTTGCAGAGTACGGGCTCTAGGCACATGGGCTCAGTAGTTGTGGCACGTGAGCTCTAGAGCTCAGGCTCAGTAGTTGTGGCGCACGGGCTTAGTTGCTCTGCGGCATGTGGGATCTTCCCAGACCAGGGCTCGAATCCATGTCCCCTGCATTGGCAGGCGGATTCTTAACCACTGTGCCACCAGGAAGCCCCAAATAGCTTTTTAGAAGAGAAAATAACCTGAGGGAGGGCGCAGAGAAATGAGACACTATGGCTTGTTTAGGGAATTAGAAGAGAGTTAACTAAAAGCTAGGAGACTCTCAATGACAAGTTAATTCCTCCACTCCCACTCTCACAACCCAACCTCCCGGTGAATTTTTCTTCCTTTCTTTCTTTCTTTTTTGTTTGCGCATGAGGAAAAAATAGAGACAGTAGAAGAGTTTTCAACATGAGTGACAGTTATGGCAAACGCAGGTTTTCAAATCAGCACGAGCTACTATTACTAGTTTTCTAGAGAAAATAATTGAAGCTGGTCTTAGAGACCAAAGACTCTAGTGAGAATACACTGCAACTGCAAGAGATGCTCTTGTAGCCTGGGTTGCAAGAAACCAGAGCCTAAGGGAAAAGCTGATGAGCTGCCACTTTCTAGGGAGGTATAATCTCAGGGAAACAAGAGTGAGGGGAAAAGGAGTGAGGCAGAGGCAACGTGAGGGAGGCTTCAGTCAGCCTGTGGTTGGTAACGAGTATAGTTAATGCTCCATCTCATGCGATGTGTTCGGCAAGACCAGATAAGCTATTGCATCTCAAGGCAGCCCATCAGGAGAAGGGAAGGGAAAGGAATTTATCTCTCAGCTCTTTCCCACTCCTCACTTGCCATTGGTCAACAGTGGGGCCTGTGGGGCATTAACTACCCTGGAAAGGGTGTGTCTCCAGGCACCAAGGGGAAGCTGAGGTTATACTGCTTTACTGAAGTGGGCATTTGTCATGTTTTTTGGTTACTCATTATCTTTGGGCTTATGTTATATTTGGAAAATGTCCAAATATAGGGTCCAGGTTCTGTCAATCAGACCCACTTGACTGAGAACTCCATGGGGAAGTGAGCAAGGTACCTCACGCAATCCATCATGGCAGGTGGAGGGAGAAGCAGCATCTCCGAGAGACCATGACCAGAGGTCCTAGCAGTAGCCTCTAGGGTCCACCACTGGGGGCAAGAGATGAGCTGTCTAGGCCTAGGGACAGTGAGGTATCCCCTAGGACCATCCTCCTATGTAAGCTGCATGTAGCACCTGGTCTCAGAGCATCATAGTTGATTCTCTGGCCCTCACCAGGATTCTGAGAACTTCTTAAAACCTTTAATAAAAAAATTATTTTTCCCTTAAACTAGAATGTGTTTTGTTTTTTGTTTTTGTTTTGTAAATCAAGGACCCTGAAGGATTCATGCAGCCTAAAAATAAATTTGGGGTTGTCTTTAAATTATGACATACTTCTAATCCTAGATTTGCTCATTTATGTGAAACATGTCTCATTAATTTCTATTCCATATCCTATAATCAAAGAATTCTAGAATCATAGAAAGATCCTTTTAGAGACTATTATGTTTTATCACTCACCTTTGGCTTTGAGCAAATCTTCATATCACTCCCACACCCATTTGAGGGAACGGAGTTTCTCCTGAAATAAACAAACAAACAAAAGGTAGTTTATACTAGCTGAAATGTCTGTGTCAGCCATGCAGTGGGTAGGGCTGAGAGGGCACTCTTGGGACATTTTATTTATGTGAGAGACAGGTGAAGGGCCTGCAGGCTGTAACCTAATTTAGTCAAAAACTTCTGGTAGAAAAAAACCAGTGACCTATAAATCAGTAATTTTCCTGTAATATCTAGTGAAATCAGGTCACTATTTCCAGTGCTAAGTTTGTCCCCTGGTCTCTTAGCATTTAAATATGTCATGAATTTCCTTTTGATATGGTTTATTAATAAATTTGTAGGAAAAACAAAAATTTAAGGCAAAACCCATAGTGAAAACTATGTACTGGGAGCAAATATCTTTGTCAGGCATTGTCAAAATAAGCCTGTCAAATGCCTGGAGTTTGTCCAGGGGATCTGTGCAGTTCCCTTTAGGGAAACAGTCAAACAGCCCATAACGCTTTCTCGATTCAAATTCAAGTTCACCACACATTTCTCAACTGAGAGAGGTCCCAGTGAAGTGGTTGAGGGCTTATGGACTCTTGAGTCCGACCTAAATTTGAATCTAGATTCTCCCACTAACCTACTAGCTGTGCAAACCTTGGGCAAATTACTTCTCTGTTTCTGTCCATTTCCTTTACCTGTCTTGGTGGGCTGTCTGTGAGGTTTAAATGAGGTGATGGCTGTAAAGCCCTCTGCACATGGCAGAGACCCAGCAGTCAGCAAGTAAGGCCCTGAGTTTTCCTACACACGTGTGCTCCCCCTCAGAGACCCATCTCAGAGGAGAGCTCCGTGGAGAACAGCAAAACGTATCGCTCCATGAAAGACTGGTCTTTCTAATCCACCAAATAGATGAAAAGCTTTTTTTTATTTTATAACCTCCATTTACAAAATGCATTTATTTAGTTACATAATTAGAGCAAATGCCCAATATTTAATTTGTTTCAGTAAAATCTGGGCCCAATCCTCTTTCAATTCAATAAAAATAAAATCCTACTGCAAGACACACTTCTCATCTGTCCCACTTTGAAATTCTCACTCAAATCTGTGTCTATGTGAAATTCTGAATTCTTGCTAGAATTAATGTTCCCTAAGTCTGCCCAGATCGATGTCCAATAATTTACATGAAGAATATTAAAGCTTGGTCAAGACTATAACTCTTTCAGACAGTTTACCCGACATTTAAAACTTCCAGTTTTAAATCTGAAATTAAATTTCTTTCTTGTTAATTGTTTGTCTGCCTTCGCTAGTATATAAGTCCTGTGAGAATCTAGAATTTCACCTGGTACATAATAGAAATTTAATAGGTCACTGTTGAATGAATGAATGAATGAATGCATGAATGGTGAATGAACCAGTAAGCTTTTTACCACACAACTAAAAAAATAATACCTGGGCTAGAAAATAAGATCTGTACTAGGCTAAGCTTTTTTCATCTAAATGCACTGAGTTTTACAAGTAGTTTTAATTATTTTTAACTCTCCTCTCTTTTTCATTTCTAAAGTTAATCTAGAACCTTTCACATGTATGAACTGTGTACATTTTACCTTGTATGAAAATTTAAACACATTTTCAATGATAACACCCATGTGCTATTGACAAACGAACTAGACATGTTTGGTCCTAAGAGAGATTCCTGAAGAACGGATGCCTGCTCTCACAGCAGCCTTATTTTGCCAGTATAGATAATTTAAGGGGCTGTTTAGATCTCTCATTCTGGGTGGAATGTTTGTCTAATTTTGGTAGTAGTACAAAAGAACTTCTGTTAGAGTCTTTCCAAGGGTTAATGACATCATTTCTTCCATATGACAATCCGGTTTTACTTTTTGTGAAAATATTAGAGAACTACTCTCAGATACAAAATTGTTTTCCTGAATGGGCTTTTATGTGTTAATAACTTTTCATATTTTTTAAAAAACTGGAAATGGAACAATTAACAAAAAGTTCAAAAAGTGTTTATAAGTGATTTTTGTTCTCTACTGAAAGAGGGACATGACCTTTTGACCACGATGCCAGAGGAAAAATTACCTGAAAGGAAAAATTACCTGCAGGCATTTAGATGAACTCAACACTCAGGGACATTCCATTTGTCTGCTGGTTTTAAAGGCAGCTTGATGAAGATTAACAAGGAGGAATGGAATTGCTAGGTAAAGCACACTTCCATAGACTTTGTAAGCAGGAAAGTCCTGCCTAAAT
This sequence comes from Globicephala melas, assembly GCF_963455315.2. Taxonomy (NCBI): domain Eukaryota; kingdom Metazoa; phylum Chordata; class Mammalia; order Artiodactyla; family Delphinidae; genus Globicephala; species Globicephala melas. Next base: position 94,102,611 of record NC_083316.1, read on the forward strand.
GGGAGGAGACAGGATGCACGTATCAGTAGATCACATTTCGAAAGCACATCCCAAAGAGCTCTGCTTGACACAGTCTCTGCTACTTTACTGCACTCCAACTACATCCTACTCTTTGACCTAAATTAATTTTCCCTAGAGAGTTATTTTTTTACCTCACACTTTTTTGGTAAGTTGTGAGGTAAAAACCTTGCTGGCTCATTCATTCTTCATTGAACAACTATTCATTAAGCACCGATTATGTACAAGGGAAATTCCAGGCTATCACAGAGCCTGGATACTAATGGTGAAGGACAGTTATCAAGTAAGCAAATACCTAAGATCATTTCAGTTAGTGAGGAGGGCTACAAACAGAATGGAACAGGAAGATGTAGTGGAGAATGTGAGTGGGTGATCTTGAGAGAAAATTGGTTGGGGAAGTGCCATTTGAGCTGAGACCCGCAACATACGCAGGAACCAGCCCTGTGGAGATGTGGGACACAGGGTTCCAGGCAGAGAGAAGAGAGAGGAAAGCAAGTACAAACAGCTCAGGCAGGAGCCTCTGGACGTGCTGGGAAGGAAAGAAAGCTTATGTGATGCGTCCAAGTGAGCAAGGGGGAGACTGGTGGCAGATCGAGGTCAGAGAAGTAGCAGTGTAAGATCGTAGAATTCTGACTTTATGCTACAAGGAGAAGTTGGTGGAAGATTTTAGTCAAGGGAGGGATGTAACCTGCTCTGTGTTGTCAAAGGTGGAGCTACATGCTATGTGACAAGTGGATCTATTCTAGCTTTATAATTTGGGCTGATCCCAATTCATCCAGGAGTTCTACTGGGGTCAGTGTTACTTTTATTTTCTATTTTTTGCAAATCCAGATTAGCTTCTGCTGTTTCTCCTTATTATCTTTAGACTTGACCTCCAGAAACAGCAGGGCCTTCTAGGTGATGACCTTTCCTAGCGCCAGAGAACATGACCATCATGACCTAGTGTAGGAGAAAATCAGTCCATTGCCTCATGCTTTCCTAGCAAACACATTTGTTTGTCTGACCTGGAAAAGCTATGCTGCAACTGCCAAAAACCAAGAATTTTTGACAGGTCAGCTATACTAGATTAATTAGAGTGACTGTAGTTTTCCCTGAAAGTATAAACCAGTTCTACCAGGTTACTGCCCTCAGGACACAGGCCTAAAACATGGCTAGCTGTATAGGTTTTCTAAGTGAGAGACTTCAGAATTATGACTGAAGGATAAACTACTTGAAGTATGAACTGTGCCAGCCCTCAATGGATGGCACAAGCCTGTTCTCCAAGACTTCAGGGTCAACTTTAACAGTAACAGTGACAATAGTCACCACTACCTGAGCACTTAGTTTTCGCCAAGTATTCATCCAACTCAGGTGTTGGCAAACTTTTGTAAAGGACCAGACAGAAAGTGTTTTCAGTTTGTGGGCCATCTGGCCTTGTTGCTAGCAGAGCTCAACTTTGCTGCTGTAGTAAGACGGCAGCTCCAGGTAATACGGAAGGAACGAGTCTGGCTGTGTTCCAGCGAAACTTAATTTTCCTGAACAGGGGTGGGGCCAGATGTGGCCCACAGGACACAGCTTGACGGCTCCTGATCTGAATGACTTACTGATGACCCGTGGTCTAAGTGACTTACATGTACTAACTTATTTGATCTTCAAAACACTCTATGGCCTTTAATTTACAAATGAACCGTGGCACAGAGGGGCCATGTAACTGGCTTGGACGGCACAGCTCATCCCTTGCAGAGCTGAAGTTCACACCCACACAGAGTGACTCCAGGCACTGAGCACAGAGGCACCTCAAGTGTGCCACGGCCAGGACTAGCCCTGCGCTCAGTCGTCTACAGACTTCATCAAAGTTCACGAGTTACCTGGATTCTTTATAAGATGCCTACCTCATAGGACTGTGAAAGAACAAAAGGCTGGGGGACGGAATGAACCAAACAGTACAATGCTTGCATCAGCACAGTGCTTCGGAGGAGTGGTCAAGTCACTCCACATTTCTGTGTCCTTGTCCTTCTGATGTAATATTTGAGGGATACCAGGGGTCTCTGGGTTACTGAGGACACCTGTGCCTGGATATGTGTGATCATCTTGGCAGTTCACAGAAGAACTGTAATATTAGCAGCCTAAGATTTTTGTACTTCTGTTTTTTCCCCTACATATTTCATGTGATTATTGTGAAGATCAAATAAAAGGGAAAGAAATATAGAGAGCTGTGGAGAATAAAGAATTTCTGGGATAACAGAAATTCGGTAGCATAAACTATACACCCAGTGAGACATTTTATGCTTCATTTTATTTCTCTAAAAATATGGATAAGTATGTGTGCTCTTTAACAGCCGCGCTGGGGAACGCGCCTGGACTTTTAAGAGATTAATAGACATATCTGGAGTTAGATACATGGGGAGGTCTTAAATACCCTTTACCCAGTTTACTCCAACTGTATCATCTGCACAGCTATAGTTCGATACCAAAGCCAGGAGACTGACATTCGTAGAATACACAGAGCTTATTCAGTTTCACCAGCTTCACACGCCCTTATGTGTGTGTGTGTATGTGTGTGTGCACAGCTCTATGCAATTTTATCATACGTGTAGATGAATGTAACCACCACCACAATCAAGACACAGAACAGTTGCATCAACACAAGGCTGCCTCATGCTACTCTTTTATAGCTATGCCTTCCCTCCTTAACCCCTGGCAACCAGTAATCTGTTCTCCATCGTTCTAATTTTGTTATTTCAAGAACGTTACACAAACGGAGTCATACAGTATGTAATATCATATATTTTGAGATTGGCTTTTTTACTCAGCATAATTCCTGTCGTGTGTAACAATAGTTGGGTTTTTTATTGCTGAGTATGGATGGACGACAGTCTGTTTAAGCATTTAGCCACTGCAGGACACTTGGGTTGTTACCAGTTTGGGGCTTTTATGGATAAAGCTGCAGGGAATATTCATGTACAAATTTCTGTGTAAACATAAGTTTTCATTTCTCTGGGATAAATGCCCCGAAGTACAATTGCTGGGTCACGTGATAAGTGCATGTTTAGTATTAAAGAAAATACCCAACTGTATTCTGGAGTAACTATACCATTTTATTTCTATTTGTTTTTAAAGAGTACATTAAATAAGAAAACTCCTTTGTTATTCAATATTAGCTACAATGTTTATGGTTCATATTTTAAAAACTTAAACCATTTACTTTGCCACCTCATAAATTACAACGTTAACCTTATAGCAGATCTATTTTTAACTTAAAATCGACCCAATAATGGAAGAGAATGTAATCCTCTTCATGTCCCTACTACTGAATACACTTTACGCAGTTCATCTTTATTGATGTTTACCTCTCTAATCTTATAAAAACAAGACAGTCTCCGCAGCACTCAAGAACAAGAGGAGAGTATAAAGCAAAGAGTATAAAGCAAAAAGATTCTTCCAATATCCTGTAGTTTAACAGCAGAAAATATAAGCTCTTATTGAGTTGACTTAAAAGTACATTTAAAAAAAACCAGAAGAAGTTGATTTTTATCCCTTTTTTTCCTTTACATTTTCATGTAGGTAGACCAAAAGATGAAACAGGAGAAACTTCTTTTTCTAAAAAAAAATCAAAAGTAAAGGTAGAAGTAAAGGTAGCATTCTCTATATAAAGAACAAACAGAAATGGGGGCAGCCGAGGTGACACAATTTCATGGACTGCAGAAGAAAAAAGAGCCAATGATCTCAGCTGCAATATTAATGACTCAACTGACAGGTTTTTGTTGAGAACCCATGATATGCCCGACACTGCGCTAGGTATTATAGGGAAATGGAAGTTTAAAAATATAGGATAAGAAGTATAATGCCATCCAAACACTTCCTGTCCAGCTGGGAGACACATGGTCCCACATGAAGAGACTGGAGAGTGAAATAGAACATATACTTAATGGTAATAGCTGGCACTTACACTGATTGTGGGCCAAACACTGGGCAGAGAGCATTGCATGTTACTCGTTACTCGATCCTCACAACAACCCTATGAGGTTGCTGCCATCACTCCCATCTTACAGATGAGGAAACTGAGGCTTGGAGAGTTAGTGAAAATATCACACGTCATTTACCACAGTCTGGTTTTCTATGTTTACTGAAAATGTCCCTCTCATGTACATTATCCTTCCTGCCCCAAGAATGGAGTGAAGAGATCCCCTCTCTACAAACGTGTGTCCTGAGCTGGGATGTGGCTGAAGGGCACAATCTCCTTTGGCCAGACGTGGCACTGAGACTCATTCATATCAGTCACTGCATACTGAACTCACCTGAGCTTCAGGAAGCAGGAATTAGAGCCCAGATCTTTCCCATTCCAGAGAGCTTTTTCTCCTTCACTGTTGTTTTCTATCTTTCTTTTGGCCACAGAACCCCATTTTCAAACATTTTACACTGAAGAAAAGGAAAAAATAATTGCTTTACTTGAAGAACAGGGTTGGGGAGGGGCCAGAGCTCCACCTGATCTCACCAATTCCCTCCACTGGAGGCCTCCGAGGGGTTCATACTGAAGCAGTTACTATATGAAGCCCTGCTGACTTTTGACTCTCCTTTGAACAGAAGAGGCACAGAAGTATTACCCTGTTGGCTGCAACGGGATGAGAGTCCTGGTGAGAAGAGAAATGGCACCCAGGTGAGCAGATGAAAGCGCCTCCCCCTCACTATGTGGGATTTGGAAGGCCTTGGTGCCCACAGAGTCCTGCTTCACCTGCCCCTCACCTGCTTGCTGACACCAGGATGCCACAGTTACAGCACCAATGATCAAATGCAGGTACTTTTAAAGGGGTAAAAGTTTAAGCTACTGTCAGTTATTTGCACCTAAATCTAACAAAGAACCAAAGTTTTTCAACAGGTAGGAGACAGAAGAAAATGCAGAGAAAGAAGAAAAAGATTGCTCAAACTGGGAAGCCGGGCGCTAAAAAAAAAATCTCTTTACTTCACAACGTTGCTGAGATCCAGCCCTGAGTGTGGAGCTTGTGGCCAGAAACCTTCCTGCCAACCGAAGCAGGTGAAATCCTGTCACAGCAGACGCAGCTCAGGGCACAAAGCAGCTGAACAAAGCATTTGCTTGGACTCCCGTACAGGACTTTTAGGCAGACAGAATACAAACGCTCAGATTTGAGAATTCGATGTGAAACATGAGGTCATTTAGCTGCTCTTCAAAACAAGCAAATCTTTTAAAGTAGATTTTTATTGCTTCCAAAATTATTGTGTTATTTGGAGGCTTTCTTTCCTACTTTGGCACCATGTGGTTTTCTTTTGATTTCTTAGATTAAAAGAAAATGATAAATATATTCAACATTTAAAAAATAAGTCCCAAATTATACATTTTCAAGAGAGGGAACTTTCACCCTTGCATTTCTGATGTGAGTCTTTGATACTCTGCCAGGATTTGACTTCGAGCCATTAATCCATTAGGATGATATAAAAATCTATGTCCTCTGCCCCCATGACCCACACATTCAACCAAAAAAAAACCTAGCGTGACAGATGATGTTTCACAGAGCCCACTGGCAAATTTCAGGGTCAGAGATTTCCAAAAGAGGAAAATTTCCTAGAGAGTTTCTATGTAAAGATTCTTAGCAAGTCCTTCCCTTATGACAGTTCTGAACCACTCATCTTCCTTTATGCAGAGCTGAAAGATCAGAACAAGATGTCAGACTGAGCACACATACCTACCTCTCTAAATCTTTTCAATTAACAGGATACATATTTTAAAAATAAATAATAAAGTCATGCTAAAAAACAAGGACTGCCACTAATGGACTAGACATTTTGAAAATTCCCTGAAAGACAGCGAGAAGACAGGGCTGGCTGATAGAGGACGCTGCTGGAGAGGGCAAGTGTTCCCCGATCACAGACGCTGGGTCCCAGATACGGGGACACGAGGGTCCCACAATGCTGGGAGTACATAGCGGTACAGGTGTTACTGATGGCAATGTGGCAGTATGGGTCAAACATTTTAAATGTGCGTGATTTTCAAACCAGAAATTAAACATCTAGCTAGTTTCCTTAGAAAAATACATATATATACGTGCCCAAAGAATACAAAGATATTCATTATGGTAATGATGGAGTTATGATATACTCATGTGATATATTCACAACAGTGGAGAAAAAAACCGTACTGACATGTAACTATCATGTACTAGTATGTAAAGGTCTCCATGACATTGTGCTAAGTTTTTAAAAAGTTTTTTAAGAGTGGTAAAACAACCCATAAAATCTAATTCCACTTACATTAAAATTTTCAATGGACATTTTTCTATCTGTAGATCTATAAACATATATATGTGTATTTATACAAATGGATATAAAATCATCTGGAAGGATATATAGCAAACTGCTAGCCATGATTGTCTTCTTCTTCTATATACCTCTATATACTTTGAACTTTTAAGACAAATTAGAATATATTCTTGTTTTATGTAAATTTTGTAAACATTCAAGGTTTGAGAACAAAGAGGAAACCAGATATTTCAAACATCCAAGGCACCAGATTTAATGAAGTGCTAATTAGTACTTCATTAGTCAAGTAAACATACAACTTCTCACTGTGCTTATTTTGAGTCTCACAGCTTTTAAAAATTGGTGTGATAGAAGTTACAGCTAGGCAGGGATGGAGTTCTGGCTCTCACTAGGCCTCTGTGGGTACTTCCCTGGCTGGGAGGGGCTGGAAGTCCCTTGCTCCAGATACTGACTGGGGAGGGAGGGAGTCCCATTACCACTGGGTGGTGGTGACTGACTCCCTGACGCCACCCCTGGGGGAAGGAGGAGGAGTGCCTTGTTACTGACCCTGCCAGGCCCCCGCATGCTCTCACCTGACATCTCACCTGACACCGCCAAGGGAGGGGCCTGTTACTGTCTGACAGGGATGGCTTCCGACCTGGCCTTTTCTGACACCATCTCCTTCCAGCCTGCTGAGGGTGGAAGTCTAGGCTCCCCACTTAACTTTCGCTGGGTGTCTGGCTGGAGGAGAGTGGTTATTATCTAAAGGCTTTCTGTCTTACTAGGCTGCCCTTTTCCGGGTCCTTTGGTTAGAGAGCGCTGGCTTTTGTTGGGCTTTTTTTCTTTTTTTTTTTTTGCTATATGCCGGCCTCTCACTGTTGTGGCCTTTCCCGTTGCGGAGCACAGGCTCCGGACCCGCAGGCCCAGCGGCCATGGCTCACGGGCCAAGCCGCTCCACGGCACATGGGATCTTCCCAGACTGGGGCATGAACCCGTGTCCCCTGCATCGGCAGGCGGACTCTCAACCACTGCGCCACCAGGGAAGTGTTGGGCTTTTTTTGTGTCTGCAACCACTGGCTTTTCTGGGTGGCTAGCTTCTTTAGCTCCAAGTCAGGGATAAAGGAGGCAGAAGGAGAACCCAGAGAATTAAACACCAAGTTGTTCCGTGGGTTCCTCTGTCCATGGACGGTCTGCCTTCTCTCTCCACCTTTCAGATTATTTTAATTTTTGTTTTTATATATAATGTCTAGGGTTCTTAGTTGCACTTAGTGGAAGGAATAGAGAAAAGTATGTCTACTCCATCTTTCTAGAAGTGGAAGTCCACTTTTTCCTCTTAAAATGTTCTCTAGGGGGCTTCCCTGGTGGCGCAGTGGTTGAGAGTCCGCCTGCCGATGCAGGGGACACGGGTTCGTGCCCTGGTCCGGGAGGATCCCACATGCTGTGGAGCAGCTGGGCCCGTGAGCCATGGCCGCTGAGCCTGCGTGTCCGGCCTGTGCTCCGCAACAGGAGAGGCCACAACAGTGAGAGGCCCGCGTACCGCAAATAAAAATAAATAATAAAAAAAAAAGTTCTCTATTTTAATTTACAAAAAAAAACATGTTTACTCTGACAAGTGAAACAATAAAAGTATGTATAAGGAAAACAGTAATATAAACTCTGCCTCCATTACCCCCCTATTTCTACCCCCCTTTCCAAGATAACCAATGTTCATGACCTGGGGTGTATTCTTTTCACCTATTTTTTCCATGTTATTGCAAACATATGTAAACGTAAGTATGAACTTTTGTTTCTCTAAAAGTGGTTTTCTACTTGTCAAAGATAAGCAAGCTTTGCATTATGTTGAAGTTTAGAAATTACTGGAAACACTATTATGAAAAAACAGTGGAGGGGATATAAGCAAAGTGAACTGCTGTCGAGAATCGCAGAAGATACTCTGTGCTTTCATCGTGTGGGAGAAAAACAGAGAAGAAGAGAAAGGAAAAAGAGAAAGGAAGACAATATCTAGCGATTTTTCTGAGAGTTTATATATATAACTGAAGTGATTAAAACAGGTATAATTTACATACTCTTCTGCACCTGCAATCTGATCCTGGGATACACTGAAGAAGGGGCTGCCTGGTGAGTGGACTGCAGGAAAGATGCCCGTGACTGTCGCTCGCTGTGTGAGCGCCCAGGGGCCACGCTGGACCAGGCCCTAACAGAAGTGTGTCTTCCTTCTCTCAGGTGAGCACCTCCCACTGCCACCCCCGGGGCCTTGAGGGTCCTGTTTGCTCACAGGAGAAAACCCCTCCACCTGCACCAAATCCTCACAGCTCAGGACCTCCGTCCAACCAGAGGGGCGGTGGAGGGGAGCTCTGGCACCTCTGCTTTAGGGAATGAGGCTGAGCAGGCTCAAGACCACAGAGCCAGGACAGAAGACAGTGGCCTCTCTCCCCACCAACACGTGTGATGGGGGTCCTGACACCTAAAGGGGAAATGAAACTTTTCCCTTTTCTCAGAGACAGTCTGCTCGGCGCGATGTCAATTGATCTTTAGAGTCCTGTGGCTTCAGGAAAGAAGGAGGCCTGTTTTCCAGAGCCCAGGTCTGAGGGGGCTCACGTAACATTATTGTCAGCTCCCTCTGAGGGTTCTCCAGCTGGGGGTGAGGCTGGTCCTCCTGACTCTGAGACAGCAGCAGTGCCTCCTCTTCCCCACTTTTATTCAAGTCACATGGTCCACTGAAGGTCTGGCCAGGAGAACGGGGGTTGACCGCACACTGTTGGTTAATCTTCTTGTTTAGGTAGTGGCTACGGCAGAGATTCTACAGCCATGCTGCCTGCATTCCAATCCTGGCTCCAAGCCTTGTGAACTGTGACCTCGGGCCAAGTCATCTATCCTTTCTCCTCCTTGATTTACTTCTTCGTAAAGTGGATATAATAAACATAGGCCTGACGTGAGGATGAAGTATTTAAATTAGAACAAGTCCAGGCACATGATAAGCGCTCCTAAAGTATCAGCTGGTTATTGTCATCTGGTTTTCTCAGACCCAGTGCTTTTCAAAAACACACAGAGAAATTGTGATGCGTCTTAAAGATGCAGTTACGGCCTTCTGTGTTTCATCAATCTCCTTTGATAATTTCTGTACAGAGGGAATAAGAAGTGAGACAAGTCAGTGACCACGGTGGAAAGGGTTGGGGAAGTGATCTCTGAACAGTGAGTCTGAGAGTGGGAGGGAAGAGATGGACAGATAGCTGGACAGCTATATCTAAGTAAGAGCAAGGGAAAAGAGGTATGTACAGTAAGTCACAGTTGTCTTACAGATTGAAAATAATTGGTAAACGGTGTTCTGTTTCATTTAAAAATACTGTAGGAAAACTTTTGGGTCAGCATCTCTCATAGCATCTATCACGTCCTTTGTGATAGAATTTGGGAAGGTGGTGGAGGAAGGCTTTTCTTTCCTAGGAAGGTGTTGGGGTGTGATGTTGCCTACGTCAGAGACAGAGAAGAAAGGTTCTTCTCCCTTCTCTGGGCTGTAGATCAGCTTCCTCCTCCTGGTGAAGAAAGTCAACCATCCCATTTCACTGTGTCCATGTTCACCTCCAAATTTAGGGTGGCCTAGAGATTTCAGGCCTCCAGGTCACACAACTCCTCTCAAATAATGACCCAATAAAGAGGAACACTGTTTTCAGTTTTGTATCTCTGAGTGTTGCCTTTTTATTTGACTTGATGATTTTTACTCCTCCTTTAACTACCGCCAGGTTAATTGGGTGTACTGTCTGAAGCCAGGCTCAAAACAGGAGCAATTAAATTCATTAGACCTTTGAGAGATAAATTAAAATATACTTTTTTTTTCAAGAAATGGTACAACAGCTTGGAACCTGATTCACAGTTACCTTCCAATGTTCTCAATATTATGAGATGATCTAGGCGTTCAATCTTACAAAACTATTTATACCTCACTGTCCTGAAGCAAAGGAACTTCTGCTGCTGAACCTGTTCCAGGGATTTGTATGGATTTGAATAATGAATAGGGAAGTTCCTGCAGGAACACAGAGTCTCTGTCACAGAAATCTTTTATTTCTTAGAAATAGCCAGCTGGAAACAGGCCACAATACCCCAATTGTCCCCAGGCCTGTGTTATAGGGAAAAACTGACAGCCACCCCCCATCAGGTATTTCCATGTGCAATACGATACCATGGAAGAGTACGGAGTATTTATTATCAATTTTATCCTCATATGATTTTTCTCTTCTCAAGTTCAGCAGATGTCAACATAATTAGAACGTGAGGGTCTGTTTTCGTTACTGAAAACATATAAACCACTTCTGTATTTAGCTATATAATAACCTAAATCCTCACTGACCAACCACATTAATGGATTGTGTTCTTTTTACTTAATAAAAACGCTTTTCATTATTCTTTGATACCCTTTTTCTTTCATGTGTTTCTGTACCCTTAAAGTTAGAAAATTTCTCCATTTCTCTTCTCTCAAACCAAGACAGAGTCTCCTAATCAGTGGAAAATTCACTTTTTATTTGTAGTGTCAACTCTAGGTTTGACAAATAAGTGCTCTGGGGTGGAAATAGAAGAGTTGCCCTCCCTCACCCTACTTGGTCTTCTCTACCACTGTTCTATATACCTTATTCCAAAAAGCAAATTTTTATGGTGTAATATAGTAAAAGAGAACTAGAAATAAGTAATATTAGATAGATAATTGAGCCCAAAACAGTTTGGTACGTTTGAGGAAATATTTCTCAAAGTGTGGTCCACGCATCCCTGACACCAGAAGAATCCCCTGGAGAGTTTGTTAAAAGTGCAGATTACTGGGCACCACCTCAGATTTATTCATTCAAAACTTTTGTGGATGGGGCCTGGGAATTCTGCATTTTTGACAATCTCCCCGAGTGATTCTGATGCTCACTAAAATTTAAGGACTTTAAGATTTGCTGAACGAGTTGCTCCTTCTAGACCCCAAAAGTGTCACTTGACAACCACTTGGAGAAAATACCTCGTCCTTAAAATACAACAGAGAGAAAAAGAAAGAATAAATGATTATTGAATGTGTAAAATGTGCCAGAGACGGTGCTAGTTAGAAATTTATAAACATAATTTATTTAAATATTACAACTTCTTGTTGAGGTGTTGATTAGTTTACAGTCAAAAAGTGGAACCATTCCACTCCCGGGTACATATCCCCCAAAAAACCCCAAGACACTAATTCAAGATACATGCACCCCCATGATCATAGCAGCGATATTTACAATTGCCAAGATATGGAAGCAACCTAAGTGTCCATCAACAGATGAATGGATGAAGAAAATGTGATGTGTATATATATATATAAAAAAGAATAAAAATTTGCAGCAACATGGGTGGACTTGGAGGGTATTATGCTTAGTGAAATAGGTCAAAGACAATAATGTGTGATATCACTTACATGTGGAATCTAAAAAATAAAACAAACTAGTGAATATAAGAAAAAAAGAGAGACAGATATAGACAGGGAAGGGGGGAGGGGAAAGACAGGGATAGGGGATTAAGAGATATAAACTATATGCATAAAATAAATGAGCTACAAGGATATATTGTGCAGCACAGGGAATACAGCCAATATTTTATAATAACTATAAATGGAATATAACCTTGAAAATTGTGAGTCACTATGTTCTATACCTGAAACTTATACAACATGGTATATCAACTATAAATCAATTTAAAAAAGTGGAACCAGAATGCATAAAGAATATTCTGAAATTTAACTACTGCATCTTACACCCATCTTCTGGAGTTGGGAACAGGCTCTATGACTGCACAGAGTACAAGAAATGGACAGATGAACATTACCCAGAGACACCTCATGGTGGCCTGGAGGTGGCACTGAGTCTCTGGGATGCCTCATCATTTAGATGACCAGTCTACACTCATCATGTGTAGTTGGTTTATAAAATGGCTTTTGTCCCACATGTATGAGGAATATGGATGGAGAACAGGATATATATATATATTTTCATATATCATTAAGACTATCATCACTAAAATTTTTTCAACTAGTATATCAGCTACCATTTACTGACAATGTATACTGGACTCTATGCTAAAGAGTAAATTTTCAGAATTTACTCTTCATAATGGCCCTATGAGGTAGGTGCTATTATTATATATACTTTCCAGTTAAGAAGCAAAAATGTGAAACTTGTGGACACTCACAAAGCTAGTCAGCAGCAGAGGCTGGAATGTCTTGTTTGATTCCAAAGTCCACTGGAGTCCTACACACTGGAATTGATGAAGCAAAGTTCAGCTTATGTTGTGATACTTGAGGGGAGAGCCAGTGTTGCAATACATTTAGAGAAAATTTTATATCTCTTTGTATATGGCTAAATAACAGAATTGAGTAGCTATGGATCACTTCCTGTTGTACATTCTTAGCCCTTCTCTCTTTTCCCAGACAACCCCAATCCCCCTTTCTCCATATTCTTCCAAGACCTTAAATGTCCACTTAATATATTTATTTACTTTTCTTTCTTTTTTCTTTTGAATTTTCTTTTATTTTTTTATACAGCAGGTTCTTATTAGTTTTCCATTTTATACATATTAGTGTATATATGTCAATCCCAATCTCCCAATTCATCACACCACCACCACCGACCCCCGCCACTTTCCCCTCTTGGTGTCCATAAGTTTGTTCTCTACATCTGTGTCTCTATTTCTGCCCTGCAAACCGGTTCATCTGTACCATTTTTCTAGGTTCCACATATATGCGTTAATATACGATATTTGTTTTTCTCTTTCTGACTTACTTCACTCTGTATGACAGTCTCTAGATCCATCCACGTCTCTACAAATGCCTCAATTTCGTTCCTTTTTATGGCTGAGTATATTCCACTGTATATATGTACCACATCTTATTTATCCATTCGTCTGTCGATGGGCATTTAGGGTGCTTCCATGACCTGGCTATTGTAAATAGTGCTACAATGAACACTGGGGTACATGTGTCTTTTTGAATTATGGTTTCCTCTGGGTATATACCCAGTAGTGGGATTGCTGGGTCACATGGTAATTCTGTTTTTAGTTTTTTAAGGAACCTCCATACTGTCCTCCATAGGGGCTGTATCAATTTACATTCCCGCCGACAGTGCAAGAGGGTTCCCTTTTCTCCATACCCTCTCCAGCATTTGTTGTTTGTAGATTTTCTGATGATGGCCACTCTAATTGGTGTGAGGTGATACCTCACTGTAGTTCTGATTTGCATTTCTCTAATAATTAATGATGTTGAGCAGCTTTTCATATGCTTCTTGGCCATCTGTATGGCTTCTTTGGAGAAATGTCTATTTAGGTCTTCTGCCCATATTTGGATTAGGTTGTTTGTTTTCCTAATATTGAGCTGTATGAGCTGTTTATATATTTTGGAGATTAATCCTTTGTCAGTTGATTCGTCTGCAAATATTTTCTCCCATTCTGAGGGTTGTCTTTTCATCCTGTTTATAGTTTCCTTTGTTGTGCAAAAGATTTTAATGTTTCATTAGGTCCCATTTGTTTATTTTTGTTTTTATTTCCATTACTCTAGGAGGTGGATCAAAAAATACCTTGCTGTGATTTATGTCTAACAGTGTTCTTCCTATGTTTTCCTCTAAGAGTTTTATAGTGTCCGGTCTTACATTTAGGTCTCTAATCCATTTTGAGTTTATTTTTGTGTGTGGTGTTACGGAGTATTCTAATTTCATTCTTTTACATGTAGCTGTCCAGTTTTCCCAGCACCACTTACTGAAGAGACTGTCTTTTCTCCGTTGTATATCCTTGCCTCCTTTGTCATAGGTTAGTTGACCACAGGTGCGTGGGTTTATCTCTGCGCTTTCTATCCTGTTCCATTGATCTCTATTTCTGTTTTTTTGCCAGTACCATATTGTCTTGATTACTGTAGCTTTGTAGTATAATCTGAAGTCAGGGAGTCTGATTCCTCCAGCTCCGTTTTTTTCCCTCAAGACCTCTTTGGCTATTCGGCATCTTTTCTGTCTCCATACAAATTTTAAAATTTTTTGTTCTAGTTCTGTAAAAAATACCATTGGTAATTTGATAGGGATTGCAATGAATCTGTAGATTGCTTTGGGTAGTATAGTCATTTTCACAATATTGATTCTTCCAATCCAAAAACACGGTATATCTCTCCATCTGTTTGTATCATCTTTAATTTCTTTCATCAGTGTCTTATAGTTTTCTGCACAGAGGTCTTCTGTCTCCCTAGGTAGGTTTATTCCTAGGAATTTTATTCTTTTTCTTGCAATGGTAAATGGGAGTGTTTCCTTAATTTCTCTTTCAGATTTTTCATCATTAGTGTATAGGAATGCAAGAGATTTCTGTGCATTAATTTTGTATCTTGCAACTTTACCAAATTCATTGATTGGCTCTAGTAGTTTTCTGGTAGCATCTTTAGGATTCTCTATTTATAGTATCATGTCATCTTCAAACAGTGACAGTTTTACTTCTTCTTTTCCAATTTGTATTCCTTTTATTTCTTTTTCTTCTCTGATTGCTGTGGTTAGGACTTTCAAAACTATGTTGAATAATAGTGGTGACAGTGGACATCCTTGTCTTGTTCCTGATCTTAGAGGGAATGCTTTCAGTTTTTCACCATTGAGAATAATGTTTGCTGTGGGTTTGTCATATATGGCCTTTATTAAGTGGAGGTAGGTTCCCTCTATGCCCACTTTCTGGAGAGTTTTTATCCTAAACGGGTGCTGAATTTTGTAAAAGCTTTTTCTGCATCTATTGAGATGATCATATGATTTTTCTTCTTCATTGTGTTAATATGGTGTATCACAATGATTTATTTGCATATACTGAAGAATCCTTGCATCCCTGGGACAAATCCCTCTTGATCATGGTGTATGATCCTTTTCGTGTTCTGTTGTATTCTGTTTGCTAGTATTTTGTTGAGGAGTTTTGCATCTATATTCATCAGTGATATTGGTCTTTAATTTTCTTTTTTTGTAGTATCTTTGTCTGGTTTTGGTATCAGGATGATGCTGGCCTCATAGAATGAGTTTGGGAGTGTTCCTTCCTCTGCAATTTTTTGGAAGAGTTTGAGAAGGATGGGTGTTAGCTCTTCTCTAAATGTTTGATAGACTTCACCTGTGAAGCCATCTGGTCCTGGACTTCTGTTTGTTGGAAGATTTTTAATCACTTTTTCAATTTTAATCACTTCTCGATTTTTCAGTTTCATTACTTGTGATTGGTCTGTTCATATTTTCTATTTCTTCCTGGTTCAGTCTTGGAAGGTTACACCTTTCTAAGAATTTGTCCATTTCTTCCAGGTTGTCCATTTTATTGGCACAGAGTTGCTTGTAGTGGTCTCTTAGGATGCTTTGTATTTCTGTGGTGTCCATTGTAATGCCTCTTTTTTCATTTCTAATTTTATTGATTTGAGTCCTCTCCCTCTGTTTCTTGAAGAGTCTGGCTAATGGTTTTTCAATTTTGTTTATCTTCTCAAAGAACCAGCTTTTAGTTTTAATGATTTTTGCTATTGTTTTCTTTGTTTCTATTGCATTTATTTCTGCTCTGATCTTTATGATTTCTTTCCTTCTACTAACTTTTGGTTCTGTTTGTTCTTCTTTCTCTAGTACCTTTAGGTGTAAGGTTAGATGGTTTATTTGAGATGTTTGTTGTTTCTTGAGGTAGGATTGTATTGCTATAAAATTCCCTCTTAAAACTGCTTTTGCTGCATCCCACAGGTTTTGGATCGTAGTGTTTTCATTGTCATTTGTCTCTAGGTATTTTTTGATTTCCTCTCTGATTTCTTCAGTGATCTCTTGGTTATTTAGTAACGAAGTGTTTAGCCTCCATGTGTTTTTGTTTTTTACGTTTTTTCCTGTAATTGATTCCTAACCTCATAGCACTGTGGTCAGAAAAGATGCCAGATATGATTTCAATTTTCTTGAATTTACTGAGGCTAGATTTGTGACACAAGACGTGATCTATCCTGGAGAATGTTCCGTGTGCACTTGAGAAGAAAGTGTAATCTGCTGTTTTTGGATGGAATGTCCTATAAATATCAATTAAATCTATCTGGTCTATTATGTCATTTAAAGTTTGTGTTTCCTTATTAATTTTCTGTTTGGATGATCTGTCCATTGGTGTAAGTGAGGTGTTAAAGTCCCCCACTGTGATTGTGTTACTGTCGAATTCCTCTTTTACAGCTGTTAGCAGTTGCCTTATGTATTGAGCTGCTCCTATGTGGGGTGCATATATATTTATAATTGTTATATCTTCTTCTTGGATTGATCCCTTGATCATTATGTAGTGTCCTTCCTTGTCTCTTGTAACAATCTTTAAAGTCTATTTTATCTGATATGAGTATTGCTACTCCAGCTTTCTTCTGATTTCCATTTGCATGGAATATCTTTTTCCATCCCCTCACTTTCAGTCTGTATGTGTCCCTAGGTCTGAAGTGGGTCTCTTGTAGACATCATATATATGGGTCTTGTTTTTGTATCCACTCAGTGAGCCTGTGTCTTTTGCTTGGAGCATTTAATCCATTCACGTTTAAGGTAATTATCCATATGTATGTTCCTATTACCATTTTCTTAATTGTTATGGGTTTGTTTTTGAGGTCCTTTTCTTCTCTTGTGTTTCCCACTTAGAGAAGTTCCTTTAGCATTTGTTGTAGAGCTGGTTTGGTGGTGCTGAATTCTCTTAGCTTTTGCTTGTCTGTAAAGCTTTTGATTTCTCCATAGAATCTGAATGAGATCTTTGCTGGGTCGAGTAATCTTGGTTGTAGGTTCTTCCCTTTCATCACTTTAAACATGTCATGCCACTCCCTTCTGGCTTGAAGAGTTTCTGCTGCGAAATCAGCTGTTAACCTTATGGGAGTTGCCTTGTATGTCATTTTTCCCTTGCTGGTTTTAAAAATTTTTTCTTTGTCTTTAATTTTTGCCAATTTGATTACTATGTGTCTCGGCATGTTTCTCCTTGGGTTTATCCTGTATGGGACTCTCTGCGCTTCCTGGACTTCGGTGGCTATTTCCTTTTCCATGTTAGGGGAGTTTTCAACTATAATCTCTTCAAATATTTTCTCGGGTCCTTTCTCTCTCTCTTTTCCTTCTGGGACCCCTATAATACGAATGTTGGTGCATTTAATGTTGTCCCAGAGATCTCTTAGGCTGTCTTCATTTCTTTTCATCCTTTTTTTAAATTCTGTTTCACAGCAGTAAATTCCACCATTCTGTCTTCCAGGTCACTTATCCATTCTTCTGCCTCAGTTATTCTGCTATTGATTCCTTCTAGTGTATTTTTCATTTCAGTTATTGTATTGTTCATCTTTGTTTGTTCTTTAATTCTTCTAGGTCTTTGTTTAACATTTTTTGCATCTTCTGGATCCTTGCCTCCATTCTTTTGCTGAGGTCCTGGATCATCTTCACTATCATTATTCTGAATTCTTTTTCTGGAATGTTGCCTATCTCCACTTCATTCAGTTGTTTTTCTGGGGGTTTATCTTGTTCTTTCATCTGGTACATAGCCCTCTGCCTTTTCATCTTTTCTGTCTTTCTGTGAATGTGGTTTTTGTTCCACAGGCTGAAGGATTGTAGTTCTTCTTGCTTCTGCTGTCTGCCCTCTGGTGGATGAGGCTATCTAAGAGGGTTGTGCAAGTTTCCTGATGGGAGGGACTGGTGGTGGGTAGAGGTAGCTGTTGCTCTGGTGGGCAGAGCTCAGTAAAACTTTAATCTGCTTGTCTGCTGATGGGTGGGGCGGGGTTCCCTCCCTCTTGGTTGTTTGGCCTGAGGTGACCCAACACTGGATCATACCGAGGCTCTTTGGTGGAGCTAATGGCGGACTCTGGGAGGGCTCACACCAAGGAGTATTTCCCAGAACTTCTGCTGCCAGTGTCCTTGTTCTCACAGTGAGACATAGCCACCCCCAGCCTCTGCAGGAGACGCTCCAACACTAGCAGGTAGGTCTGGTTCAGTCTCCTATGGGGTCACTGCTCCTTCCCCTGGGTCCCTGATGCACACACTACTTTGTGTGTGCCCTCCAAGAGTGGAGTCTCTGTTTCCCCTAGTCCTGTCGAAGTCCTGCAGTCAAATCCCGCTAGCCTTCAAGGTCTGATTCTCTGGGAATTCCTCCTGCTGTTGCTGGACCCCTAGGTTGGGAAGCCTGACGTGGGGCTCAGAACCTTCACTCCAGTGGATGGACTTCTGTGGTATAAGTGTTCTCCAGTTTGTGAGTCACCCACCCAGCAGTTATGGGATTTGATTTTATTGTATTTCACCCCTCTTACCATCTCGTTGTGGCTTCTCCTTTGTCTTTGGATGTGGGGTATCATTTTGGTGAGTTCCAGTGTCTTCCTGTCAATGATTCTTCAGCAGTTAGTTGTGATTCCAGTGCTCTCGCAAGACAGAGAGCACATCCTTCTACCCTGTCATCTTGAACCAATGCCTGTCCATTTAATTTAAAGTGAGGAGACATTATCTTGTTGCAGATGAGAGTTGTGCTGGGTTTTACAGGGATATGGTAGAATTTATACTAACCTGTGTTATTTTTAAGGCATTCCAGTTAGAGCTGCCCAGTTATCAGTGTACACTAAACTGTGAGTGGACATGGATAATTATTATACATAGTAAGTTTCACTTCATCTATTAAGACTTCTCATATAAGGGCCCAGGAACATTTGGTCCCCACCAACATATTATACACATGGCAAATCTTACATTAAAAGAATATTAGTCAAATGCTTCAAGTAAGAAAAATTAAACTTGTCTGCTAAGGAAAAATATTTAAACTTTTTTACCCATTTACCAGCAAACAACTGTTGGGAGATAATTCTCCACAGGGACTCTTGAATTTCTTCATGTCTTGTGAATAGCGGCACAGGCTGCTTTTGTTCTTATATATCTTTTCAAGGATGTTTATACAGAGAACAGCCTTGGAAGACAAAGATCTTGTCTCCCTCTGGAGCAAAGAACAGGCATGCTTACTGCCTTTATAAAATATTTGGCTTCCCTAAGCTCAGAGTTTCTCCCTTATAATGTCACTCACTGCATTTCGAGGTGTCACCTGCCCTTCTTAGAATCACCACGTGGGAACTGGGGCTCAAGGAACTGGAACAGAAAATGCTGATACTCTGGCTACTGTTAATGCCAGGAGTGAAAAAGTTCTTTATTTCTGACCTAGAGGTGTTGTATCTTTGGCCAAGATCCATTAAACTATGGCAGGCTAACTTGTTAAGCTTGCAAATGGTGTGAAATCTCAGACCCTTAAGAGTCCCTGAAAATAGCAAATCATTATTATTGTTTGTATTGTTGGTAACTATTTTTTGAGCACCTAATGTGAATCAATGAACAAAACTCTATTCTAAGTAATGTACCATATGACCTCATTTAATCCCTACTACCTTGTTGTGAAGTAGATAACATTAACACCATTCTATAGCTGATGATACTGAGACTAAAAGAGCAGGCACTGATGGCTGCCTTTCTATTAGCCATTTCCCCCTTCTCAATTATATTCTGACTTTTATTCTGATATCCACCCCTTTTGCACCCAGCAAGGAAGTCATCCCTTCCTCTAACTTTAAGGGTGAGCCTATCCCATTTTTCCATTTTTGAACTTTATTCTAAGCTAATAAGGGCATGACATTCCCCTAGCCATAGAAACTGGTTAGAAAATGAACACATTATCCAGTATGGGAAAAGGGAAATGGGGACAGTGAACTAGGGAACTTCTGAGAAAGAAGTTTTCTTGCTCGTACACAAAGCCATAGGGAAAGATAGACTCTCTTCCTCCAAATGGTGATATGTGCCAGCAGGGTAATCAGAATGAATGCTGGACATAATACTGAAGCAGGGTCTGGAGTTCCCTGTTGTGCCCTATATCACCCCCTTAGGTGCTAGACTGTGGGAAAGTCCTGGGGTGTGATGCTGCAGCAGCTGGATGTTGGGGGCACTTAGCAGGTACTTATCAATTGGTACCAAAATACTCTAAAACATTAATAACTGGTAAGGCTATACTAGGATGTTCAAGTGTGATGCCTGAAACTGCTACATCCATCCCCTACCAGTCAGAGGAAGAAGCTCACACAGAGGAGGGCAGAGCCGGAACAGTCACAGAGGGACAGCGAGAGAGCCCCTGACAGCTGCCCTCTCTAGACTTTTTCAATTAAAAGACTACAGATTCCTTTTTCATCAAAGCTAGTTTCGATCTGGATTTCAGTTACTGCAGTCAAAAGCACCCACAGAAACAGTAAGTAACTACTGGGTTGGCCAAAAGGTTTGCTCGGTTTTCTCCGTAAGATGGCTCTAGTAGGGCTTAGTTGTCCTTAACTTCATCTGAAACAATTTTGTTCGATTGTATTGTGACAGCTGTCATATCAGCGTGCATTTAAAAAAAAAACTTATCAAAACTGGTGAATTTTTGTGTAGCCATTTTAATATTGAAGATGGAAGAAAAAAGCAACATCTTTGGCATATTATGCTTTATTATTTCAAGGAAGGTAAAAACACAATGGAAATGCAAAAAAAGATTTGTGTAGTATATGGAGAAGGTGCTGTGACTGATCGAACATGTTAAAAGTGGTTTGTTAAGTTTCATGCTGGAGGTTCCTCACTGGACGATGCTCCACGGTCGGGTAGACCAGCTGAAGTTGATAGCGATCAAATTGAGACATTAATTGAGAACAATCAACGTTATACCACACGGGAGATAGCCAACATACTCAAAATATCCAAATCAAGTGTTGAAAATGCTTTTGCACCAGCTTGGTTATGTTCATTGCTTTGATGTTTGGATTCCACATAAGTTAAGTGAAAATACCCTTCTTGACTGTATTTCCGCATGTGATTTTCTACTTAAATGTAATGAAAACGTCCCGTTTTTAAAATAAATTGTGACGGGCGATGAAAAGTGGATACTGTACAATAATGTGGGGTGGAAGAGATCGTGGGGCAAGTAAAATGAACCACCACTAACCACACCAAAGGCTGGTCTTCATCCAAAGAAGGTGATGTTGTGTATATGGTGGGATGCGAAGGGAGTCCTCTATTATAAGCTCCTTCCAGAAAACCAAACGATTCATTCCAACAAGTAGTACTGCTCCAAATTAGACCAATTGAAAGCAGCACTTGAAGAAAAGCATCCGGAATAAGTCAACAGAAAACGCATGATCTTCCATCAGGATAACGTAAGATCGCATCTTTCTTTGATGACCAGGCAAAAACTGTTACAGCTTGGCTGGGAAGTTCTGATTCATCTGCCGTATTCACCAGACATTGCACCTTTGGATTTCCATTTATTTCGGTCTTTACAAAATTCTCTTAATGGAAAAAATTTCAATTCCCTGGAAGACTGTAAAAGGTACCTAGAACAGTTCTTTGCTCAAAAAGATAAAAGGTTTTGGGAAGATGGAATTACGAAGTTGCCTCAAAAATGGCAGAAGGTAGTGGAAAAAAAGGGTAAATACATTGTTCAATAAAGTTCTTGGTGAAAATTTAAAATGTGTCTTTTATTTTTACTTAAAAACCGAAGGCACTTTTTGGCCAAACCAATACTTGGAGGGCTCAGAGTAAGTAAATAGCCACACTAGAACTGAAAAGTGTGGCTTTTGTCTGTCTGGCTTAAATGTCCCTGCTTTTTCTGATGCATCATGATGCTCCCAAGTATCAAATAAATATGAAGAAGTTATCTGCACACTGCAAAGGCTGCATTCAAATTTTAGTTACTAAGAACTCCAAGAAAAATGCAAAAGTAATATCAGTGTTAACCCTTCTGTATATCATTGAGAGTTCTCCCCACTCCTATTAGGAAATGTACTGATATAGCCTAATAATAATAATATTAACATAGAGAAAAAATATATAATAAAATATACCTGATGTTCAGATTATTTACTGGTGGTAGATCTGACAGCTCAAGTCAGACTAGATAACCAAAAACCTGTTCCAGTAAAGGCCTTTCACATTAACAACATCTTGAGAGCACACATGAGCACGTTCTATATTAATCCCACGATATTTTGAACATTGTCATTAGTATGTCACATCATCATTAACATCTCCCAGATTTACTTTCTTTTCATCTCACAGTCACCCCAAAGTCCAAAAATTAACCACTGTTCTGGAAAAAAAATGACTTGGACTGTTCATATTTCTTTGCTCAATCAAGAATCCATGTAAATGGGGACTCTCCTGGTGGCACAGTGGTTAAGAATCCACCTGACAATGCAGGGTACACGGGTTCGAGCCCAGGTCCAGGAAGATCCCAAATGATGCAGAGCAACTAAGCCTGTGTGCCACAACTACTGAGCCTGCGTGCCACAGCTTCTGAAGCCCACGCGCCTAGAGCCCGTGCTCCACAATGAGAAGCCACCGCAATAAGAAGCCCACGCACCACAATAAAGAGTAGCCCCCACTCACCGCAACTAGAAAAGCCCGCTGCTCGCAGCAACGAAGACTCAATACAGCCAAAAATAAATAAATTTGTAAGAAAGAAAAAAAAAGAATCCATGTAAATGAATACTATACATTTGCATCTAGCTTAATTAATGGTCTTTGACAGTGTTTTCTGGTAATCTAATATATATACTTCTTAAAATAAAATATTTGTACATATTTAGAGCTCACTTACTCATAAAATGTTAAGAGTTAGAAAGCTCTTAAAGACTTCCGGTTCAAACTTTCTTATTTTATAAGTGAGAAAACTGTGGCATGGAGAGGTTAAGTGGTGAAGGCAGGCCACTTTAAAAATATCCTAATTTTAGCGAGCCATTGTCCTTTAAATGCATATTTGATTTTTTTTTTTTTTTTGGAAATACGCAAAGTCACTCAGTGTGACATGTGAATAAAAGACAGGGAGTGGGACATAGATCAAGTTGAATTAACATGTAACCTTGTAAAATATGAGTAATGAGCCTGTGATTTTGATATGGTAGATCCAAGTATAACTTAAAGGCGATGTTTTTAAACTACATTAAACAAAGAGAACATTATTTAGAATGGGGCCAAAACCTCACAAGGTTACACCAAATTTGGAACTATATTGCTAATTTTCAAAATATTTGGAAATTTTTTCTTTTGATGATCTATTTCTCACTCAATTCCACTGTGGTAGGAGAACATACTCTAAATGACTTCAGTACCTTAATATGTGCTGAGGTGTCCTTTATGAGCTGACATACATTCAATTTTGGTAAATGTCCCAGGTGCCCTTTAAAAGAGTGTGTATTCTGTTGTCTTTAAGTGGAGTACTCTGGATATCAATTAGATCAAGTGCGTTAGTTGTATTGTTTAGATCTTCTATATCTAGTGAAGCTACCTCTGCTTTTTCTATCAATTACTGAGAGATATTAAATTTCTCATTACAATTATATATTAATTCATTTCTCTTTTTAGTTATGTCCATTTTTGCTTTGTATAATTTGAAGTTATATTATTAGCTGAATTCAAATTTAGAATTTGTTCTATCTCTTTGGTGGAATGACCCTTTATCATTTTGACATAGTCCTTTGTATTAATCTGAATCCAATCAGTGGGTTAAACAGTAGACATTTAATAAAGTTAATAGGCTTAATAAACAATTATTATACCCTGATAAGAGTGACTATAAAGTATAAGGAAAATCTACATGGTATCCTACATCTGAGAGAGTACTGAAGAAAGGACAAACATGGAAGGAGTTCAGACCTTGCTGGAGAAGGTGTAGCTTAGATTACTGTATAGTAGAGGAGTTCACTGGTTTCGCCCAGGCCGGAGCTGGTCTGCAGTCACTGGGCAAGCAGGAAGCAACTCTTTGGAATGCAGCTGGAGGTAGGGGATCAGCAACTGGAGATGAGGGTGTGCAGAGGGAGCAGGACTTTGATGGGAGCCCCAAGGCAAGGTGTGGGTGGCCTACAGAGGAAATCAGAGTGCCAGTGTGGGCAGGAGGCCTTGGAGGAGCTGGTTTCCACGCTGAGAGGATCACAGAGAGGTTATCAACTACATTTCTGGACATCTGTCTGAAATAATTTTCCCTTTGTCTGAAAAACTTTTAATATTTCTTTCAGTTCAGGTCTGTTGATAACAGATTCTCTCAGATTTTATTTGTCTGGAAATTACTGTTTTGCCTTCATCTTTGGAGAACATATCTGCTAGGTAGAAACTTCTAGGTTGACAACTGTTTTCTTTTAGCACTTTAAAGATGCCATTACATTCATTGCCTTCTGACTTCCACCATCTCTCTTCTGCCATATCTTCCAATGTGACCTAACTTGTCAGTCTTGTTATTCTTTTGAAGGCAGTGCCTTATTTTTCTAGCTTCCTTTTCTTCTCCTTCTCCCCCTTCCCCTCCTCCTCCTCCTCCTTCTTCAAGGTGTTCTCTCTGTCACTTTTAGCAGTGTTACAATGATGTGCCTCATTGTGGTTTTCTTTGTATTTATCCCTTTAGGGGCTTGGAAAGCTGATTGAGTTTGTGGATGGATTTTTTTTTTTATATCACTTTTGAAAAATTCTTGGCTATTATCTTTTCAAATATTTTTTCTACCTTATTTCTTCTCTTTTTCCCTAGGAGTCCAACTGCACTCATGTTAGATCTTTTTACCTTACTGAATGTGTATCTTCATCATGTCTCATATGTTTAATCTGGGTTTTTTAAAACATATTAATTTAGTTTGTACCTGACAATTTCAATAGCTGGGTCATCTGTAGGTCTCTTTCTATTGCCTATTTCTTTTCTTTCAGTCCTGTTTCCTGGTATGCCTGGAATTTTTTAAAAGTAAATGCTGGACACTGAGTTTGAAAAATTGTGGAGGCTTTGGAGAATGCCATATACCTCCAGAGAAGGATTTACACTATTCTCTAAGGCACGTACTTTGCTAGGCTTTGGGAAAGCAGAAGTGAATAAAACAGGTAAAATCTCTGCCTTCATGGAGTTTACATGCAGTGGGGACAATAGACAATAACATGAAAAAATAATAATAAAGTAAGCAGTGATAAAGAATATAAAGAGAAGTAAAGGGATAGAGGTTAAAGGGTGGACATTTAGGCAGGGTGATCAGAAGGTGACATATGAGCTAAGGTTGTATAAAGTGATGGGGAGAGACATGAAAGTATTTATGGAAAGGGTGATCCAAGCAGACGGAAAAACAAATGCAAAGGCCCTAAGGCAGTGGAGTGCTTGCCTGGTTCAAGGAATAGCAAGGAAGCCAGTGTGGCCACAGGGGAGTGATCAGTGGGAAGAGTGGTGGAAGATGTTGCCGGAGAAGTAAGTAGAGGCTATATACTACAACCGTGGAGCCCAGAGGAAGAACTTTGGATTTTATTCTGTGTACGACAGATAGCCACTGAAGGATTTTGAGGAAAGAGATGATGTGATCTGATTTAGATTTTAAAAGGATCATTCTGCCTGATGTGTCTGGAATAGATTGCAGCAGGGCAAGAATGTCACTAGGGAGGCGAGTTAGGGGGCCAGAATTATAGTGATCTATGCCAGGGCTGATGGAGGCTTGGTCTGGAGAAGTAGCGGTGGATGTCAGGAGAAGCAGTTGGATTTGCAATGTATTTCTGAAGGTAGAGACAGCAGATTCCAATGATGGCTTTGATGGAAGTTCTGCAGAAGTGGGTTTCCTGCCACCTGCACAGGTCATGCAAAATAAATACTCATGTTTGCACCTAGTTTTACAGCCTTTTCCTTGATGAGAACCCTCCACCAATTTGTGAGATTCATTTACACAAAACCTGACTCTGTCCCTGGGGTCTGAGAGAAAAAGAAAGTAAAATATGGTAGCTCTTAGGTTTTGGCCAGAGTGACAGGTGGAATGGTAGCGACATTCTGAGCCGTGGTACCCTGGGAAAAGAATAGTTTGGAGGGGATGTAGAATTCTATTCTGGACATACTAAATAAAGTTTAAACTCCTCACACTGGCACTCAAGACCTCATTCTACTCACAAAAGCTCTTCTCCCACTGCCACCTAGGCTTGTGTTTGTGAAACTTTTCAGGTTTGAATGTTCCTTCCTGTTCTTTCTCTATTTTTTCTTGAAATTTTACTCATTCTGCAAGGTTTAATATAAATGAAAGCTTTTCTGTAAGAGTTGACTTCCTCCATGTTCCAGGGATGGAAAACTGGAAGTCCACAGCAGGCCCTCAGTAGTCTTTAAATTCAATGTGAATGTTTTAGACTGAACAAGCATTCTCCTGTTGGCTTGGTCACCCCTACTGCCTTGGTTGCAATCACTCATTTCTGTTTCTTGCTTAGATCCTTTGCCATTTGAGTTCATGAACCATGACCTTCTCAAATCATTTTGCTTGCATCCCTTCTATAGCAGTTACACACTGGGTCCTTTATTAACAGCAGCAGCAGTTTGGTCACAGAAAGTTTTGCACATTTTCATAGTATTCTGTTTTTCTGATTATTTTCCTCTTTTATTCTTTTTCTCTGTTGTTACATTTTTTTTCCCTTATGGAAAATTTAGGGCTGCAGAAATAGAATGCAAGGGTAGAGGAAAAGACTACCATCCAAACTGACTGCTGATTTTATTTGACCTGATTTCAAATTGCTCTCTCAGTTTGTTTTGTGATGAAGCAAATATTTCACACTAATGCCACCTGAATAAAAGGTAAAGTTTACCTTTTACTAGGCTAAGGCTATGTGAAACAGGTCAGTTTAGTTTTAATTAAAAATGAAGGATTAAATAAATATTTAAATCATGAAATGTTTGAACAGTTTTTATTAAGAAAATCTACTCCTAAGTCCAACCCTTAGGTCAGACCTTAGGGAACAAGAATAAAGTGAATCCACCCTTTATCAGGATAATGTTTTAAAACCTATTTGCAGTTTACAAATACAGAAAGGCAGCAAAGTCCACAGGCAGGGCAGAGAAGGGCTGTGGCGAAACCAGATGCCTTACTACTTGTTTCATTTGGCAGTTGTAATACATGTCCTTGCCAGTTTGTTTTGTTCCCACTTAATTCCCAACGTCCCATCTTCTTCCTAATGGAAAATCAGCTTTGAAAAACTGCTCACCAAACTGCCTTCAGTGAGTCAAAATTTCATAATGTAGCCCTGACTGATGGAGTCCTTTGCTAGATTTTGCTAAGTTACCCCTGGGAAGCAGTCAGTGGAGAGAGGAGGAAAAAATGCACAGGAATATTAACTGACATGATAGACCGTTCCTGCTCAGTGTGTTATAAAATCAGAGTGAGGCTGTAACAATCAAGCTTTGATTTTCTTCCCATTTCTCTGACCTTTCAGAAATTCTCTCCAAGGAAGTGTTTTGAAGTATCTAGATGGAAAGCATTATGCAAACTCAAGGTGTCCAACTCATATGTGGTCTGTGCATAGGGAAGAAGGAGGGTTTTTCTGTGTGCTTCATGGAAGAGAGAGGAGTATCCTTCTAATCCTACCTACCCCACTTGCATATCTGACTTGGGTTATGGCTGCTCCTTTACACAGTCTCTGAGCTGTATGCTGCATGGAGCCATGGCCAAGTGTGCATAAGGCACAGCTGTCTCTGCCCCATAGTTCTGACACCTCCTCAGAAGACTCATGGTTCTATACCCTTCTCCAGAGCTCTCATTCCAGGCAATGAAATTGAAGATACATACGTAGAAGGAATCTTTTCAGTTACTTCATGGCCAAAGGGCAAGATAGTGACAAAGCTTAGCCTCATGCAGAATGGAGGGAGCCTCTTCCCACTGGAAGGGCTGCCATCTTGGGCAGAATGGAGGCAACATGTAAGGTGCTTCTCCGTGAGATTCACCCGGCTCTCCTCCCTAAGTGCGGGGAACCCACCACAGCCACCAAAGCACAGGGTGCCCACACCGTGTTGTCAAGGGGAAAGACACCTGCCCTTCTCAGAGCAGACCTACAGAGTCCAATGACGGGGGCAGGGCCCAAGGATGGAGTTGACTACACTGCCATTTTCTGCTCATACTGGGCTGCTGGGCTGCTCCTCAGCAACAAATTTCTGCATCTCCAAGCGGGGAGCCATGTGTACTGAGGAAGGGTTTTCTCTCCTTCACACTCAGAAGGCCATACTGCTCCTTCCTTCCTGAAGTTAAAAAAGAATTTCCTGTGTGTGTGTGTGTGTATACACACATACATACATATATATACAAATATATATTGAAATACATATGGACATTGAATATATATTATATACATAATATATCGAACACAATATGTATTGTACAAATATGTTATATATGTACATACACATGCATGTGTGTATGCATGTGTGTATGTGTGCATACTTGATGGAGCCTGATTTGCATTCCTGTCCATCACCAGAGAAAAAATTAACCTTCTTTTCTTCAACAGACAATAGGGTACTCAAATAAAACAAGATGATGATATACTAAGATCTAACTCAGCCTTTCTCAAGCAGAGTTCTATGAGAGAATTATTCCCTACTGCCCTAAAACATGCATATATATAATGAACTAATTCTGCTCTATGCTTATACAATGGTGCTAGTAATGAATTATCTTGTCTCTATGCATACAGAATTATACTAGTTATATGTCATTCTTAGTACCACGCTTGGGAGAATTTAGAAATAGTTACATAATTTTCTGTGCCCTCTCCTCTACCAAAAGTCTTGGTCCTGCCTTTCCCTGCTTAGAGGGTAGAAAAAGTAAGCAGTAGGAGTGGAAAGATGCAAAAGAAAGAACACATCTCTCTGCACTGCCGA
This sequence comes from Globicephala melas, assembly GCF_963455315.2. Lineage (NCBI taxonomy): Eukaryota > Metazoa > Chordata > Mammalia > Artiodactyla > Delphinidae > Globicephala > Globicephala melas. The sequence goes on from NC_083316.1 coordinate 94,131,489, forward strand.
AGCTGACTTGGCACTTTCCTCCTCTCCCCTCTCGCCTCCGCCCTCCCTCGCCCAGGGGGTGGGAAGGCATTTGCTTAGGCAGCGAGGCACCAGAATGGAGGTGCATTTGCAACATCTGAAAGCACATTTTGGAAGCATTCCAATTTGGCTGAAAGTGAAGTGTGTCAGATGCACTCACTTAGGGAGATACTTAAAACCATCAATTTATATAGCAATATAAAATGTATTTCATTTTATAATATGTGCAAAAACTGCCTAGGTAGTCAAAACAATCTAATAACAAAGATCTGAAGAACAGCTTTAAAATCTGATATATTCTTTATGCTTCAAGGGAATAATGTTTTCTTCATTTTATGCACCTGACTTTCAGCAGCCCTGTCTGACTGGCGGTTGAGAGACTGAACTCATGTTTATCATTACTAAACAGCTCATTCCTTCAACATGTATTATGGGCTTCCCTGGTGGTGCAGTGGTTAAGAATCCACCTTCCAGTGCAGGGGACACAGGTTTGAGCCCAGGTCTGCGAAGATCCCACATGCCGCGGAGCAGCTAAGCCTGTGCGCCACAACTACTGAGCCTGTGCTCTAGAGCCTGTGAGCCACAACTACTGAGCACACGTGCCACAACTACTGAAGCCTGCGTGCCTAGAGCCCGTGCTCCTCAACAGGAGAAGCCACTGCAATGAGAAACCCATGCACCACAAAGAGTGGCCCCCGCTCATTGCCACTAGAGAAAGCCCGCGTGCAGCAACGAAGACCCAACGCCGCCAAAATAAATAAATAAAAATAATAAAGTTCCCTTTAAAAAAAAACATTATGCAGCTCCTGTGCCAGGTACTACGGACTAAGTGGAACTGTATAAATAATGGTAGCCTAAAGATAATTATAATAGTGATAGAACACTAATAGTTGTTGTTTGCCTCCCTAGAATTCATTTTCCCTCCTCCAACAGCTCCTGACTCCCACTGCAGATGTGCCCCTTGTCCCGTGAGGTTCCTTCCCTTGGTTCTAAGGACAGAACACATGACTCAGGCGTAAGCCACTGAATGTACTGCATATTCGTCTATCTACAATGATTGGTTCAGAAATGAGCACATGACCAAAACTAGTCCAATCAGAATAAATTTCATGACTTGTTCAAAAGCTACCATAAAAGACCTCTTTTGAGCTGGACTTGAACCTGAGAAAATGTAAGGCTAGAGCTGCCCCAGCAATCTTGTCACTACTTAGCCTGGAGCTAAATGGAGACTAAGAATGAAGTCAGAACACTAGGCAGCAAAGTAAAGAAATAGAGGGAAACTGAGTCCTAATGGCATGGTTGAAGCACTAAATCCAGCCTTGTCTGAAGCTGGCCCAGACTCTGGGTCTTTTACCTTCCTGTAAGAATAAATGAAGGCTGTACAAAGCAATACTTGTAACACTGTGCTGGTAGGTTTTTAACGTATATAGATGTAACATATAGTATTTAATGACAGTAAAAGACAAAAGAGGGCAGAAGGAATGGAACTATAGTGGAGCAAAATTTCTGCATTTCATTGGAATTAATCTGAAGTAGATTGTGATAAATTAAAAAGCATATTATAATCTTGACAGCAACCACTAAAATAAAACAGTAAAGGAAAATTAATAGAGGAACTAAAAAAAAAGAATCAATGTACTTTTTGTTGTAAGCCAACTATAGTTTGGTTCTATGTCACTTGAAACTAGGAAACAACTAACTCATACAAATGATAATGCTGATAATAATAAGACCAGGATAATGGGGAGAAGCCCATGAAAACTATGTGACAGGGAAGATAATATTAGACAACAGGACCCTACAGATCTTATAGGAACCTTGTCTTGACAGAAGCAAAGCAGAAATTAGTGAACTAAGATCCAGGGAAACATCGTTTAGAACTTCTGGCTCATTCTGTTAATCAAATGGAATTAACCTTGGCCCCAGTGAGGTACATGAAACAAACACTATACACCAGACCCTAGACCACTCACGCTCCGGAACAGCAGGATGCTTTCCTAGTCAAGCTTGGAGAAGCCCCAGGATGAATAGCCTGGTTTTTTTTTAAGCTAGATTCAGAAGCTTTGTGCAACCAATAGAGGTATTTCTGTCAGGTACTGGCTACTAAGAGTGCCTGTTGCCCTAAGCAATAATGTCAAATGGTAAATAAGAAAAACAATCTTTAATAAGAGTCAGAGGTATTAGAGATCAGAGACAAAGCACACTTTCTTGCATCCCTGAAGCATAGCCACAAGGAAGGATTATTTAGTGTGAAAGTAAACAGACTATTATTTGGGCAGCCACTATGTTAAATCAAGTTGTGTTTAGACGTATTCCCAGTTTCTAACCACTATAACGAAATTCAGAAGTGCTGTCCCTCTTCCTTAACGCCACACTCATGTATCATGTACCTCAGGGAAAGGTCTGGAGCTCAGCAGTTTATTTACTATCTTTTCCATTTACTTTTTTTTTTTTTTCCCTGTACGCGGGCCTCTCACTGTTGTGGCCTCTCCCGTTGCGGAGCACAGGCTCCGGACGCGCAGGCCCAGCGGCCATGGCTCACGGGCCCAGCCGCTCCACGGCATGTGGGATCCTCCCGGACCGGGGCACGAACCCGTGTCCCCTGCATTGGCAGGCGGACCCTCAACCGCTGCGCCACCAGGGAAGCCCTCCATTTACTTTTTTTTAACACTCAATTCCAAAGCTTTGCTAGCTAGGAGACTGTTGATCAGTTTCTTCACCTGATAGATTTTCCCAAGTAATGAAAGAAGGCAAAAACTGGAAGAGAACTTTTCTGTTGAATTCTAAAACTCTAAAAGGGCTTCAAATTGCACTGCATTATTTGCCACAAAATAGAGATTAAGACCTTGTGTGAAGTGGGTGGGGGACCCTCTCCACTGAGAAGTTAGTACTTTTCTTTAAAGACCATACTATTGTATATTTTGTGTATTATTCCATGGACAGCCAATCTTACTCCTGAAGAATGGGCACTTCTCCTTTTAAAATCCATATTGCCAATACAAACAACTCATGCAGCTCAATATCAAAAAAAAAAAAAAAACCCAATCAAAAAATGGGCAGAAGACCTACATAGATATCTCTCCAAAGAAGACATACAGATGGACAACAAGCACATGAAAAGATGCTCAATATCGCTAATTATTAGAGAAATGAGAATCAAAACTACAGTGAGGTATCACCTCACACCGATTAGAATGGGCATCATCAGAAAGTCTACAAATAATAAATGCTGGAGAGGGTGTGGAGAAAAAATAACCCTCCTACACTGCTGCTGGGAATGTAAATTGATACAACCACTATGGAAAACAGTATGGAGGTTCTTCAAAAAACTAAAAACAGAGTTACCATATGATCCAGCAATCCCACTCCTGGGCATATATCTGGAGAAATCTCTAATTCAAAAAGATACACGCACTGCAATAGTCACTGCAGCACTATTCACAATAACCAAGACATGGAAGTAACTTAAATATCCATCAACAGATGAACAGATAAAGAAGACGTGCTGTACTTATACAGTGGAATATTACTCAACCATAAGAAAGAATGAAATGTTGCCATTTGCAGCAATATGGATGGACCTAGAGATGATCATACGAAGTGAACTCAGACAGAGAAAGACCAATATCATATGATATCACTTACATGTGGAATCTAAAAAAATTATACAAATGAACTTGTTTACAAAACAGAAATAGACTAACACACATAGAAAACAAACTTATGGTTACCAAAGGGGAAGGGAGGGAGGGATAAATTGAGAGTTTACCTATATAAAATAGGTAAACAAGAAGGACCTACTGTATAGCACAGGGAACTGTATTCAACATCTTGTAATAACCTATAATGGAAAAGCATCTGAAAAAGAATACACATATTTACACACATATGTATAACTGAATCACTCTGCTGTACACCTGAAACACTGTAAATCAACTATACTTCAATAAAAAATAAAAATAAAAAACATATTGCTGAATGTTTTCTACATTATTTTCTGACGGTACCTATCCCCTCAAGGGTAGCCTGACAGATTGTATTTTCTATAGGTGGCCACAAATATATCTCTGGCCGTAGCAGCCTGACCTTGCCACTCTCACTTTAAGAACTAGAGTTCATTTCTCCATTTCTCCACCCGCCTTGGACCTAGGCAGGCCCTGTGACTACTTTGACCAATGACCAACAGAACACGAAGTTACACGTCAATTCCAGGTGTAGCCCTAAAGTGTTAATTTCCTGCCTCTTGGAATCCAGCTACCATGTATAACTGCTCTGAGATTAGTATGCTGTGAAAAGCCCGAAGCCACAAGGAGAGATCCTGGAGGATGAGAACCATATAAAAAGAGAGGACAAGGAGCCAGACATGCAAATGAAGAAACCATCTTGGGCAACCAACTCAGTCCAGCCTTCAGATAATTCCAGTGCCAGCCATTATCTAACTACAACCACAAAAGAGCACCCAAGATGGAATCACCTACCTGAGTCCACTCAACCCCCAGAACCACGTAAGAGAGTAATAATTGTTTTAAGCTACTAAGATTTGGGGGTGGTTTGTTAAATGCAGCAATAGATATCTGGAAAAGACAGGTAATTTGCTGATCTGGGTATCCCTTAAAGCGTAGTAGATGAGGCAAATGTTTAAAAAAATAATAACATTTTTATAATAATAACTACCATATCAGCTAGAGTTTTTCATAGCGAGCAACACAAGCTAATTCTGGCTGAGTTAAGCAGACAAGTTTTTCTTTTCTTCTTTTTTTTTTTTTGCGGTACGTGGGCCTCTCACTGTTGTGGCCTCTCCCGTTGCGGAGCCCGGACATGCAGGCTCAGCGGCCATGGCTCACGGGCCCAGCCGCTCCGCGGCATGTGGGATCTTCCCGGACTGGGGCACGAACCCGTGTCCCCTGCATCGGCAGGCAGACTCTCAACCACTGCACCATCAGGGAAGCCCTCTTTTTTTCCTTTTTTAATTTTCGACTGCGTTGGGTCTTTGTTGCTGCGTGCAGGCTTTCTCTAGTTGCAGCGAGTGGGGGCCACTCTTGGTTGCAGTGTGCGGGTTTCTCATTGCAGTGGCTTCTCTTGTTGTGCAGCACGGGCTCTAGGCGCGCGGGCTTCAGTAGTTGTGGCACATGAGCTCAGTAGTTGTGGCTCGCGGACTCTACAACACAGGCTTAGTAGTTGTGGTGCATGAGCTTAGTTCCTCTGCGTCATATGGGATCTTCCCAGACCAGGGCTTGAACCCGTGTCCCCTGCATTGGCAGGCAGATTCCCAACCGCTGTGCCACCAGGGAAGCCCAACAGACAAGTTTTTTGAAAACACAGTGGGTAAGTCATGAATCATAGGAAGGTCTGAAGATCTAGCTCCAGGCTAAGCAGGAAATAAGAACACCAAAGCTACGGCCCAAAACCATTCTGGGGAGGAAATCATTGACGTCATTACCACAAAAATGATGGTAAACCTGGCTCCTTGGTTTTAGTGCCACTCTCTCTCACATCAGTCTTGTCATGGGTGGCTATGACTGGCAGAGCCTGAGGCATAGGCCTCTGCCCTTGCTGCAAGGGGGCTGAGCAAATGAGTGAGTATTCAGCATTTTCAGACTCTATACTGAGAAGTCGTCTTTGTCGCCATCAAAGTCATAAGGGTAAGGGTGACTTCTACAAAAACAGAAGTTTAAAATGAGTGACAAGAGCTCTCCACTGCTACCAGGAATCAAAACATGTGTGTATATATTTATATGTGTGTGTGTACTTGCATTATGCAGTTTCTGCTTTATTATAATATTTGTCTTCCTGATAAACCTAGCATTCTATAAAATTAATACTAAAATTAGTTTTCATATCAAAACTAACAGGGCTTATAGGAAAAATAGTATTAGGAGCATACCTCTTAAAATCTATACAAATTTGTAACCGGAGCATCAACATAAATAATAACAATCCTAATAAAAATATTTGTACAGCAAAAAAAGTGAAATTCCTGATAAAGAAGTACTACAATAAATCTAAAATTTTTACTTAAAATAATTAAAAAGTGCATGTACCTTAAGGGAAGGGGTACAAGGGAGTGTGAGGCTGCTGAGTTATGGCAGCAAGGGCAACATGCCCAAAGATTGGGGGAAACTATGCAACAAACACTTTCTGGACAGAGCAGTGGATTGAACTGAGCCAAAAAAATAAGGGGTGCCTAGACATCGTGGACAATACTGTATTCCTCACACTTGCCATGTTCAGCTGTGTAGATACACCCTGTGATGAGCTGCTGGTATCCATGGAGGAAAACATTAGCATGCTAGTGAAATTCATCAGGACTTCCATGTTAGATTGTCATTGTTCCACTCTGTACCAATCATGTATGAGCTCATTCATGTTTGCAGAAGCCTGGCTGTAGCAGAACAGAATGTTCTGTGTGTGTGTGTGTGTGTGTGTGTGTGTGCACGCGCGCGCACACACGCATGTGTGAGAGAGAGAGAGAGAGAGAATTCACACAACCTTTGCAAACCAGGTGTTGTTATTCTCATTTCATACATGAGAAAGTGGAGGCTCAGAATAACAAATCTGACCTAGTTCAAACAGATGTAAGTGTTAAGCTGAGATCTGAAGCTTTTACTTTCAGGTTTTAAGATCTACTCTCTTTCCACCTTGTCTTGTCATTTACTAGGAAACCAGCTTCCACATTTAGAAATTCAGACCTACGTCTCCAGGTTGGTAAGCAGTCATGACCCTGTTGAGGCTGGACTTGCACAGTCAGTATTGTCTTTGAAATTAAAGATTGGTGCCAGTTGATTTTTCTACAAGGTGAAGACTTGGCTCCTTGGACCCTCCAGTAACTCAGCCTCAGCCTGTTCAGGTGACTTTCCATTGTCCCGCTTTCACTCGACAGTTAGCATTCAGATGATCATTTTAGAAGTACAACTAAATTTTCCAAGAAGAGTTTCTAATCTCTTTGAACAATATGATATTTTTCTCGCAGAACAAAGACTTCTCACTTCTCACTGAGATTAAGCGAGAGAAAATATTTCTGGCGTAAGCACAGACTTCTGCTCCTTTCTCTACCTCTGTTTCAAACTGTTGCATAAACCAACTAGCTGAAGAAATATAAATGCCTGAGTGGGAACCTGTCAAGGAGAGGATACAGTCAGTCTCCTGAGGCTGAAGGACTCTACCAAATATTCTGAAGCTGACAACACTTCAAGGATGAGGTTTATCAAATCAGGGGCTGAGATGTGCACAAGGAATGAGATGTTAAATGGACACAAACTGGCAACCAGATTCAAAATCCTTTGAGAATGTTAACCTCCTAGCCAGGTCTGGATTTAAAGAGAATTGTTAACCCACACTTCCTGACGACAGCTATACAGCTGAGTTAGGTTCGTAAGAGGGGATGTGGGATATTACGGCTGGATAAACCCCCATCATTTAGCAAATAAGAGCCACGAATCATTTAGTGCATTACTTCTGCATTGCAGTAAACATCCGATCCCAGAATTGATGTACCTTCTTAACATTTAATCTGCTGCTCTTAGAGCAGTGAGTCTCATCATTAGTGTGCAGAGAATCACCCAGAGGGCTTGTTCAAACAACATCTCAGCCCCATCTCCAAATGTTTCAGATTCTGTAGGTCTGGGGTAAACCCGGAGAAACTGCGTTTCTAAAAGTTCCCAGGTGATTCTGTGAAGACTACCATCCTAGAGAAAGCCTGGGCACCAGACCGAATGCAGCCCCATTTTGTCCCAAGGGGCAACTCTGAGGTTAACTTTCCTTAAGCTTCTTAGAAATCAGTGGGTTTGCAAAGAAATCATATTTTTCAAAAGTCATCCATATTTCTTTGCATGTGAGATGTCCATCTCTGTCTTAAAGAAGTTCTTTTGGTTTTGATTATTTTGAAAGACGGAGAAGGAACAGATCTATTACCAGTGACTCAGAAAAACACTTACCCTGCTTAAGTGAGTAATAACAGGCCTAACATGTTTTTCATTGTGTATGTGTGTTTCACAGAGAAAATGTGTTTTACTGGTGCACACTGTATATTCATGTATATAAAATCATTAATAAAAGCACCTCATAAGAATTCTAAACAGTACTCTTGCCTTACCTATCCTTTTTTTTCTGAAGTATTTTAAAGCAAATATCATGTACCTTATCATTTCACCCCTACAAACTTTAAAACCTGTGGCTTTTCAAACTATGGACGTTTTCTCACATACCTGCAACGCCGACATCATAATCAACAAAATTAATGATAATTCCTTGCTACTTAATGGCAGTCCATATTCAAGTTTCCATGATTACCTCAAATATTCTCTCCACAGTTTGTTATAATCAGGATCCAAATAAGGTCCGTATGTTACATTTGGTTATTTTGTCCCTTAAGTATCTTTTAATACAGAGCAGATCCTTCTCCTTCTCCATCTTCTCCTTTTCCTTCTTTCTCTTACCTGTTAATCCCAATGATGTGTTGAAAAAAACAAGGCCAACTGTCTTGCAGAATGTTCCATGACCTGCCTTTGACTGTTTGGTTCCTGATAGGATCATTTAACTTTGTTCCTCTACAGGTTAGACTTACAGGATTGATTGAATTTAGGTTAAACTTTTTTGGCAAGAATATGTGATAGGTGATGCTGTATATTTCCTAGTGCACAATACCAGGGGACACATGTATGGCTGTCCTACCCTTACAGATGTCAAGTTTCATCAGGTAGGGCCTGATGGGTTCTGGTGGGTGTATCTTGATTACTCCTTTGTAAAATTTCCCATCAACGTTTTGTCTAATGGTTTCGTCCACTGATGGTCACACAGGGAGGGCTTCTGCATCCTGGGATAGATACCAAAAGGCTGAAATCAGACCTTCTTTCATTGCTGCTGCTACCCCCTTTCCTCTCCCTTGCCTCTGCAGAGTGTAGTGTAGGGGAGCTGATGTCACTCAGCTCAGGACAGTGGGAGTGCTCTGGAGCTGGAGTGCTCCCCTTTTGGCAGGGAATTTTCCAGCTCATTCTGAACTTCCCATAGGCACTGCTTTAAATGTTCCAAGATGGTGGGCAGTGTCATGGAAGGGAGAATGTTTAACCTCCAAGTGTTTTCTCATAGTATTTACTAGAACAGTGTAAAGTGGGTGAGGTCTCCATGGCTGTCTGTTTACTTCATATGCTTTGCATGTCAAGAAAGTACTTCTGTGCAGAGAATCTTACAGCCACATTGTTACATGCTCAGGCAGAGTATTTCATGGTTCTCAGCATGCACTTGGAGACTCTGCACTTCTCTCTTCAAGGCATAGTGGCCTCTCCCTTTCCATTTCTTTCATTTCATTAACAACAAAAGGGCTAATGTTTCTGTTATTTTTCATTTCAAAAATTCCAGGCTACTTTATGTCAATTTGACAATTTTATGTCATGGTGTTAATTCTCATCATTAAAAAAAAAAAGTTTCTCTATAGATTGCTCTGACTATAACTGATCTGCAAAGACAACTTTAAACTCATCAAAGGGTTAAAGAAGCACCCCATTTGCTTTTAGTGTTTTTTATTTGGGGTCACCCCAACTATTTCTGGAAGACAGAACCGGGTGTATAGAAAGACGGTCAGACCTAGACCAAATACTGAGTAGAGGAAACATATGTTGGCCATGACCTTTGGCCCTCTACCCTTCCTCTCACCTCTTCTCTCACCACTAAATGTTTGTTAGCTGCAAGTAATGCTGCTTTGATTCTCCACCCTCATCACCGAGGCAGAGAACTGGATTTTTTTGTTTTCCTTTCCATCTGCACTGCACACACTGAAGCACAGTAGTTTCCAACAAGCAAACTGGGCACAAAAATAACCTCCCCCAAATGAGTGGGTTGGTTGCCTGGAAGGGAGTGATACGTAGGAGGCCTGTCACAAGAAGGAAAATACTATCTTACAGGGCAGAAGTCAATCTACACGCGAAGAGAATGAAGAAGCAAAGCTTCTGTCATGTTTACATGGACTGAAGGAGAATGCCTCTGGGGCCCAGAGCATTAGCTCCTTGATTCCTTTTCTGCTCAGTGTCTCCTTCCCACCCCCCAGAAAAGAATCTTAACTTTCCAACTCACCCAGGCATAACCTCAGGCGAGGATGATGGTAGGAAAGAAGATGGCGGGGTCAAGTGGGAGAGGAGGCCTTACTCTCAGGATCTTGGGTCCTTCTCCCTAACCTCCTTCCTGGGGTTCTTCTTGAACGTCTGACCTCCAACTTGAACTGGACTGTTACTCTCCGGGCCTTGGCAGGATCAGGCTGGGCCCAAATAATGCTGAAGGCCTACCCCTTCTTCACGCCTGGACTGAGGGCCACCCCTTCTTCTTCCCTGGGTCCTTGGAGATTTCTGGTTGCTCTTTCTCCTCAGTAACAGCAGTCATCTTTTTATTTAAGACCTGAGGGGCTGCATTACCTCTGGGAGAGGCTAGAGAGCTCTAGAGAAGGCAGTAGCAGTCTGGGGTCAGGCTCGGGCAGTGAGAGTTGTTTCCTTGCCCTCAGCCCATTCTGTAGGGTGCTGGGTGCAGGGGGTCATGCTCTGGAGAAGCAGAGACTGGCTCCCATGCAGGGCCCTAGATGCTCTGATCTTCTTCTCTTCTACTCACTCTGGACTCCTCTCTTTCCTGCTTTAGATGATTTTTGCCCTTGCCTGCTCCATGAAAAGACAAACCTCCTCCAAGGAGCACTATGAATCCAGGCTGTTGCAGCCTCCCCATACATCCCCCAAACCGAGCATCACCCTTGAGGGGGACGGGGAGAAGCACCACCTACTCAGTGACTTCCTTGGGGTAGGACTGAGCCTTGGGACCATCTGACAAGCCTGGAATCCAAATGACACTTCAGGAGCTCACTGGGCCTGAATTTGGAATTGCATAGGGCACCTCACACAGAGCCTGCAGCCTGGAGGCCAAGTGTCTGCTGAGCTATGAGGGCAGCTAACAACCTTGCCAGGGCCTACCTCACTGGAGGCAATGGATTTGTTGCTATGGCAAAGCTGAACTGTCTTTTTTACTATGAATTGTTACGTGAGTCTATTAAGAAACGCCAAGCTACTTCCAGTGGATCGTTTTGTTTTGTCTGCCCTGAAACCTCCAGGAGATAAAATAAAAGACCTCAGCATTCTCTACAGCTTGATTGATATAAATTGTCATGCACAACCTGCTTTCAAGCAGCTGCTGCAGCTGCATGATGCTATGTAGGCACAGGACTGGAGAGCAGGCTCTAAACAAAAAGAGAGCCATGCCTGCTCCGCCCCCTCCCTCCTGGCCAGGTCTGTGGGTCTGTCCGGCAATGGGGCTGTCTTTGCGGACCCTGCCCCGTAACTGGGAGGGACCCGGCAAGCCTGGCGTGGGTGCAGACGAAGACATGGCAGGGCAGCTGCCCACTGGCATCCTCTGCACTGCCCTCCACCCCCCACCTGGTGTAGGAAGTAAAGATCAAATTGAAAGGGAGGGAGGCGTGGAGGCAGGAGCTGGTGGAGTGGTGGGAAGCACGTGAACAGGGGCTGAAAGGGCCGTGTGGCTGACAGGGTCTTGCTGCTCTGGCCAGGTTTCAGGCCTGAGCCTCTGAGGTGGGAGAGCTGAGTTCAAGAAATTGGTCCACCAGGGACCTCCCAGCCCCTCATAATATCAATAGGCGAGAGCTCTCCCAGAGATCTCCATCTGAACGCTAAGACCCAGCTCCACTCAATGACCAGCAAGTTACAGTACTGGAGGCCCCATGCCAAACAACTAGCAAGACAGGAACACAACACCACCATTAGCAGAGAGGCTGCCTAAAATCATAATAAGGTCACAGATACCCCAAAACACACCACTGGATGCAGTACTGCCCACCAGGAAAACAAGATCCAGCCTCATCCACCAGAACACAGGCACCAGCCCCCTCCACCAGGAAGGCTACACAACCAGCTGAACCAACCTTACCCACTGAACCCAACTGTGAACCTGCAGCCTGTGAAAAGGAAACCCCAAAAACAGTAAGTTAAGCAAAATGAGGAGACAGAGAAATACGCAGCAGATGAAGGAGCAAGGTAAAAACCCACCAGACCAAACAAATGAAGAGGAAAAAGGCAGTCTACCTGAAAAAGAATTCAGAGTAAAGATAGTAAAGATGAACCAAAATCTTGGAAATAGAATGGAGAAAATACAAGAAACGTTTAACAAGGACCTAGAAGAACTAAAGAGCAAACAAACAATGATCAACAACACAATAAATGAAATTAAAACTTCTCTAGAAGGAATCAATAACAGAATAACTGAGGCAGAAGAACAGAGAAGACCTGGAAGATAAAATAGTGGAAATAACTACCACAGAGCAGAATAAAGTAAAAAGAATGAAAAGAATTGAGGACAGTCTCAGAGACCTCTGGGACAACATTAAACACACCAACATTCGAATTATAGGGGTCCCAGAAAAAGAAGAGAAAAAGAAAGGGACTGAGAAAATATTTGAAGAGATTATAGTTGAAAACTTCCCTAATATGGTAAAGGAAATAGTCAATCAAGTCCAGGAAGCGCAGAGAGTCCCATACAGGTTAAGCCCAAAGAGAAACACACCAAGACACATATTAATCAAGCTATCAAAAATTAAGTACAAAGAAAGAATATTCAAAGCAGCAAGGGAAAAGCAACAAATAACATACAAGGGAATCCCCATAAGGTTAACAGCTGATCTTTCAGCAGAAACTCTGCAAGCCAAAAGGGTGTGGCAGGACATATTTAAAGTGATAAAAGGGAAAAACCTACAACCAAGATTACTCTATCCAGCAAGGGTCTCATTCAGATTTGACGGAGAAATTAAAACCTTTACAGACAAGCAAAAGCTAAGAGAATTCAGCACCACCAAACCAGCTTTACAACAAATGCTAAAGGAACTTCTATAGGCAGGAAACACAAGAGAAGGAAAATACCTACAAAAACAAACCCAAAACAATTAAGAAAATGGTAATAGGAACATACATATCGATAATTACCTTAAATGTAAATGGATTAAATGCTCCAACCAAAAGACACTGGCTAAATGGATACAAAATAAGACCCATATATATGCTGTCTACAAGGGACCCACTTGAGACATAGGGACACATACAAACTGATAGTGAAGGGATAGAAAAAGATATTCCATGCAAATGGAAATCAAAAGAAAGTTGTAGTAGCAATTCTCTATGAGACAAAATAGTCTTTAAAATAAAGACCATTACAAGAGACAAAGAAGGACACTACATAATGATAAATGGATCAATCCAAGAAGAAGATATAACAATTGAGAACATTTATGCACCCAACATAGGAGCACCTCAATACATAAGGCAAATGCTAACAGCCAAAAAAGGGGAAATCGACAGTAACACAATCATACTAGGGGACTTTAACACCCCACTTTCACCAATGGACAGATCATCCAAAATGAAAATAAATAAGGAAACACAAGCTTTAAATACCACATTAAACAAGATGGACTTAATTGATATTTATAAGACTTTCCATCCAAAAACAACAGAATATACTTTCTTCTCAAGTGCTCATGGAACATTCTACAGGATAGATCGTATCTTGGGTCACAAACCAAGCCTTGGTAAATTTAAGAAAATCAAAATCGTATCAAGTATCTTTTCTGACCTCAACACTATAAGACTACATATCAATTACAGGAAAAAAACTATAAAAAATACAAACACATGGAGCCTAAACAATAACTACTAAATAACCAAGAGATCACTGAAGAAATCAAAGAGGAAATCAAAAAATACCTAGAAACAAATGACAATGAAAATATGATGACCAAAAACCTATGGGATGCAGCAAAAGCAGTTCTAAGAGGCAAGTTTATAGCAATACAATCCTACCATAAGAAACAAGAAACATCTCAAATAAACAACCTAACATTACACCTAAAGCAATTATAGAAAGAAGAACAGAAAAACCCCAAAGTGAGCAGAAGGAAAGAAATCATAAAGATCAGATCAGAAATAAATGAAACAGAAATGAAGGAAACAATAGCAAAGATCAACAAAACTAACAGCTGGTTCTCTGAGAAGATAAACAAAATTGATACCATTAGCCAGATTCATGAAGAAAAACAGGGAAAAACTCAGATCAATAGAATTAGAAATGAAAAAGGAGAAGTAACAACTGACACTGCAGAAATACAAAGGATCATGAGACATTACTACAAGCAACTCTATGCCAATAAAATGGACAACCTGGAAGAAAAGGACAAATTCTTAGAAAAGCACAACCTTCCTATACTGAAACAGGAAGGAATAGAAAATATAAACAGACCAATCACAAGCACTGAAATTGAAACTGTGATTAAAAATCTTCCAACAAACAAAAGCCCAGGACCAGATGGAGTCACAGGCGAATTCTATCAAACATTTAGAGAAGAGCTAACACCTATCCTTCTCAAACTCTTCCAAAATATAGCAGAGGGAAGAACACTCCCAAACTCATTCTACAAAGCCACCATCACCCTGATGCCAAAACCAGAAAAAGATGTCACAAAAAAAGAAAACTACAGGCCAGTTACACTGATGAACACAGATGCAGAAATCCTCAACAAAATACCAGCAAACAGAATCCAACAGGACATTAAAAGGATCATACACCATGATCAAGTGGGGTTTATACCAGGAATGCAAGGATTCTTCAGTATACGCAAATCAAGCAATGTTACACACCATATTAACAAACTGAAGGATAAAAACTATATGATCATCTCAATAGATGCAGGAAAAGCTTTCAACAAAATTCAACACCGATTTATGATAAAAACCCTCCAGAAAGTAGGCATAGAGGGAACTTAACTCAACATAATAAAGGCCATACACAACAAACTGACAGCCAACATCGTTCTCAATGGTGAAAAACAGAAACCATTTCCACTAATATCAAGAACAAGACAAGGTTGCCCACTCTCATCACTATTATTTAACATAGCTTTGGAAGTTTTAGCCACAACAATCAGAGAGGAAAAAGAAATAAAAGGAATCTAAATTGGAAAAGAAGAAGTAAAACTGTCACTGTTTGCAGATGACATGATACCATACATAGAAAATCCTAAAGATGCTACCAGAAAACTACTAGAGCTAATCAATGAATTTGGTAAAGCAGCAGGATACTAAATTAATGCACAGAAATCTCTTGCAATCCTATACACTAATGATGAAAAACCTGAAAGAGAAATTAAGGAAACATTCTCATTTACCACTGCAACAAAAAGAATAAAATACCTAGGAATAAACCTACTTAAGGAGACAAAAGACATGCATGCAGAAAACTATAAGACACTGATGAAAGAAATTCAAGATGATACAAACACATATACACACTACCAAATGTAAAACTGATAGCTAGTGGGAAGCAGCCGCATAACACAGGGAAATCAGCTCAGTGCTTTGTGACCACCTAGAGGGGTGGGATAGGGAGGGTGGGAGGGAGGGAGATGCAAAAGGGAAGAGATATGGGGATATATTTATATGTATAGCTGATTCACTTTGTTATAAATCAGAAACTAAGACACCGTTGTAAAGCAACTATACTCCAATAAAGATGTTTAAAAATAAATAAATAAAACTAAAGTAAAAAAAAAAAAAAGATGAAACAAACAGATGGAGAGATATACCATGTTCTTGGATTGGAAGAATCAACACTGGGAAAATGACTATACTACCCAAAGCAATCTACAGATTCAGTGCAATCCCTATCAAACTACCACTGGCATTTTTCACAACGAGAACAAAAAATTTCACAGTTTGTATGGAAACACAAAAGACCCTGAAAGGCCAAAGCAAGCTGGAGAAAGAAAAATGGATCTGGAGGAATCAGGCTCCCTGACTTCAGACTATACTACAAAGCTACAGTAATCAAGACAGTATGGAACTGGCACAAAAACAGAAATATCGATCAGTGGAACAGGATAGAAAGCCCAGAGATAAACCCACACACCTATGGTCAACTAATCTGTGACAGAGGAGGCAAGGATATACAATGGAGAAAAGACAGTCTCTTCAATAAGTGGTGCTGGGAAAACTGGACAGGTACATGTAAAAGAATGAAATTAGAACACTCCCTAACACCATACACAAAAGTAAACTCAAAATGGATTAAAGACCTAAATGTAAGGCCAGAAACTATCAAACTCTTAGAGGAAAACATAGGCAGAACACTCTCTGACATAAATCACAGCAAGATCCTTTTTGACCCACCTCCTAGAGAAAGGGAAATAAAAACAAAAATAAACAAATGGGACCTAATGAAACTTCAAAGCTTTTGCACAGCAAAGGAAACCTTAAACAAGACAAAAAGACAACCCTCAGAATGGGAGAAAATATTTGCAAATGAAGCAACTGACAAAGCATTAACCTCCAAAATATACAAGCAGCTCATGCAGCTCAATATCAAAAAAACAAACAACCCAATCCAAAAATTGGCAGAAGACCTAAATAGACATTTCTCCAAAGAAGATATACAGATTGACAACAAACACATGAAAGGATGGTCAACATCACTAATCATTAAAGAAATGCAAATCAAAACTACAATGAGGTATCACCTCACACCAGTCAGAATGGCCATCATCAAAAAGTCTACAAACAATAAATGCTGGAGAGGGTGTGGAGAAAAGGAAACCCTCTTGCACAGTTGGTGGGAATGTAAATTGATACAGCCACTGTGGAGAACAGTATGGAGGTTCCTTAAAAAACTAAAAATAGAACTACCATATGACCCAACAATGCCACTACTGGGCATATACCCTGAGAAAACCATAATTCAAAAAGAGTCATGTACCCCAATGTTCATTGCAGCTCTATTTACAATAGCCAGGACATGGAAGCAACCTAAGTGTCTATCGACAGATGAATGGATAAAGAAGATGTGGCACATATATACAATGGAATATTACTCAGCCACAACAAGAAACAAAACTGAGTTATTTGTAGTGAGGTGGATGGACCTAGAGTCTGTCATACAGAGTGAAGTAAGTCAGAAAGAGAAAAACAAATACCATATGCTAATACATATATATGGAATCTATAAAAAAAAAATAGGTTCTGAAGTACCTAGAGGCAGGACAGGAATAAAGATGCCGATGTAGAACATGGAGTTAAGGACACAGGTAGGGGGAAGGGTAAGCTGGGACGAAGTGAGAGAGTGGCATGGACATACATACACTACCAAATGTAAAACAGATAGCTAGTGGGAAGCAGCCACATAGCACAGGGAGATCAGCTTGGTGCTTTGTGACCACCTAGAGGGGTGGGATAGGGAGAGAGGGAGGGAGGCTCAAGAGGGAGGGGACATGGGGATAGATGTGTACATATAGCTGACTAAAGCAATTATACTCCTATAAAGATGTTAAAAAAAAAAAAAAAAAACCAAGAAGAGAAGAGAGCTCTGGGCAAGTGGCACAGATGTTGTCCCCTGTCTGAAATGGGTGGACTTGTATACTACAGGGATGTTTAGTTTTAATTTCCTCAAGAAAAATATCCTAAGGTTGACCTAGACTGTTAAAATACCCGATTAATAAGTAAAACTTCCACTCGATTCTATACTGTTCCCACCATGGCTGGGGAGATGGAGGACAGGCAAGGGCAGAGTATGTATAGACTGGAAACTAATTGAAAGGATACTGTATGGAAATTCTATAATTTTCTTGAGAGTAATATTTCTAAGTGGTGGGGAAAAGATGGATCATTCAATATTCAATAGGCCAACAATGAGAACAGAAAGGAAAATGAATGTCTACCTTACTCCTAATAAGTAGCAGATGTCAAATATTTAAATATTTTTAAATGAAACCATGAAAGCACTTGAAGAAAATATGAAATATTTTAAATTTCAATATTGGAATAAAGAAGGTCTTTCTACATACAGATGGCCAACAGGCACATAAAAAGATGCTCACCATCGCAAATTATTAGAGAAATGCATATGAAAATCACAATGAGGTTCCACCTCACACTGATCAGACTGGCCATCATTAAAAAGTCTACAAATAACAAATGCTGGAGAGGGAGTGGAGAAAAAAGAACCCTCCTACACTGTTGGTGGGAATGTAAGTTGGTGCAGCCACTGTGGAAAACAGTATGGAGAGTCCTCAGAAAACTAAAAATAGAATTACCGTAAGATCCAGCAATCCCACTCCTGGGCACATATCCGGACAAAACTCTAATTCAAAAAGATACATGCACCCCTATGTTCATAGCAGCGCTACTGACAATAGCCAAGACACAAACACAATCTAAATGTCCATTGAGAGTTGAATGAATAAAGAAGATGTGGTACATATATACAACTACTCAGCCATAAAAAAGAATGAAATAATGCCATTTGCACCAACATGGATGGACCTAGAGATTATCATACTAAGTGAAGTAAGTCAGAAAGACAAATACCATATGGTATCACTTACATGTGGAATCTAAAATATGACACAAATGAACCTATCTGTGAAACAGAAACAGAATCATGGACACAGAGAACACACTGGTAGTTGCCAAGGTGGGGGAGGTTGGAGGAGGGATGGAGTGGGAGTTTGGGGTTAGCAGATGTAAGCTTTTATATATATAATGGATAAACAACAAGGTCCTACTATATATCATAGAGAACTATATTTGTTATCCTATGATAAACCTTAATGAAAAAGAATATAAAAGAAGAATGTATATATATATATATATATATATATATACGTATAACTGAATCACTTTGCTGTACAGCAGTAATCAACACAACATTGTAAATCAACTATACTTCAATAAAAATTTTTTTTAAAAAGGTATTCTAAGGAAGACACAAAACCTAGAAACAAACATTAAAAGGATCATACACCATGATCAAGAGGGATTTGTCCCAGGGATGCAAGGATTCTTCAGTATATGCAAATCAATCAATGTGATACACCATATTAACAGATTGAAGGAGAAAAACCATATGGTCATCTCAATAGATGCAGAGAAAGCTTTCTACAAAATTCAACACCCATTTATGATAAAAACCCTGCAGAAAGTAGGCATGGAGGGAATGTTCCTCAACATAATAAAGGCCATATATGACAAACACACAGCCAACATCATCCTCAATGGTGAAAAACTGAAAGCATTTCCACCAAGATCAGGAACACGACAAGTTTGCCTACTCTCACCACTCTTATTCAACATAGTTTTGGAAGTTTTAGCCACAGCAATCAGAGAAGAAAAGGAAATAAAAGGAATCCAAATCAGAAAAGAAGTAAAGCTGTCACTGTTTGCAGATGACATGATACTATACACAGAGAATCCTAAAGATGCTACCAGAAAACTACTAGAGCTAATCAATGAATTTGGTAAAGTAGCAGGATACAAAATTAATGCACAGAAATCTCTGGCATTCCTATACACTAATGATGAAAAATCTGAAAGTGAAATCAAGAAAACACTCCCATTTACCATTGCAACAAAAAGAATAAACTATCTAGGAATAAACCTACCTAAGGAGACAAAAGACCTGTATGCAGAAAATTATAAGACACTGATGAAAGAAATTAAAGATGATACAAATAGATGGGGAGATATACCATGTTCCTGGATTGGAAGAATCAACATTGTGAAATGACTCTACTACCCAAAGCAATCTACAGATTCAATGCAATCCCTATCAAACTACCACTGGCATTTTTCACAGAACGAGAACAAAAGATTTCACAATTTGTATGGAAACACAAAAGACCCCGAATAGCCAAAGCAATCTTGAGAAAGAAAAACGGAGCTGGAGGAATCAGGCTCCCTGACTTCAGACTATACTACAAAGCTACAGTAATCAAGACAGTATAGTACTGGCACAAAAACAGAAAGATAGATGAATAGAACAGGATAGAAAGCCCAGAGATAAACCCACGCACATGTGGCCACCTTATTTTTGATAAAGGAGGCAAGAATGTACAGTGGAGAAAGGACAGCCTCTTCAATAAGTGGTGCTGGGAAAACTGGACAGGTACATGTAAAAGTATGAGATTAGATCACTCCCTAACACCATACACAAAAATAAGCTCAAAATGGATTAAAGACCTAAATGTAAGGCCAGAAACTATCAAACTCTTAGAGGAAACCATAGGCAGAACACTCCATGACATAAATCACAGCAAGATCCTTTTTGACCCACCTCCTAGAGAAATGGAAATAAAAATAAAAATAAACAAATGGGACCTAATGAAACTTCAAAGCTTTTGCACAGAAAAGGAAACCATAAACAAGACCAAAAGACAACCCTCAGAATGGGAGAAAATATTTGCAAATGAAGCAACTGACAAAGGATTAATTTTCAAAATTTATAAGCAGCTCATGCAGCTCAATAACAAAAAAACAAACAACCCAATCCAAAAATGGGCAGAAGACCTAAATAGACATTTCTCCAAAGAAGATATACAGACTGCCAGCAAACACATGAAAGAATGCTCAACATCATTAGAGAAATGCAAATCAAAACTACAATGAGATATCATCTCACACCAGTCAGAATGGCCATCATGAAAAATCTAGAAACAATAAATGCTGGAGAGGGTGTGGAGAAAAGGGAACACTCTTGCACTACTGGTGGGAATGTGAATTGGTACAGCCACTATGGAGAACAGTATGGAGGTTCCTTAAAAAACTACAAATAGAACTACCATATGACCCAGCAATCCCACTACTGGGCATATACCCTGGGAAAACCATAATTCAAAAAGAGTCATGTACCAAAATGTTCATTGCAGCTCTATTTACAATAGCCCGGAGATGGCAACAACCTAAGTGCCCATCATCAGATGAATGGATAAAGAAGATGTGGCACATATATACAATGGAATATTACTCAGCCATAGAAAGAAACGAAATTGAGCTATTTGTAATGAGGTGGATAGACCTAGAGTCTGTCATACAGAGTGAAGTAAGTCAGAAAGAGAAAGACAAATACTGTATGCTAACAAATATATATGGAATTTAAGAAAAAAAAATGTCATGAAGAACCTAGGGATAAGACAGGCATAAAGACACAGACCTACTAGAGAACAGACTTGAGGAAATGGGGAGGGGGAAGGGTGATCTGTGACAAAGCGAGAGAGAGGTATGGACACATATACACTAACAAACGTAAGGTAGATAGCTAGTGGGAAGCAGCCGCATAGCACAGGGAGATCAGCTCGGTGCTTTGTGACCACCTAGAGGGGTGGCATAGGGAGGGTGGGAGGGAGGGAGTTGCAAGAGGGAAGAGATATGGGAACATATGTATATGTATAACTGATTCACTTTGCTATAAAGCAGAAACTAACACAGCATTGTAAAGCAATTATACTCCAATAAAGATGTAAAAAAAAAAAAGATGTGGGATGAAGACTAAGTGACTGTGGGAATTATGATCTCTAGCACATCGTAAATACTATAAACCTTGATCATGTAAAAATAATGACATGACAAACAAAATCCAGAAGACAGAGGAAAGAGATGTGGGAAGATAGTGATAATTCAAATTACCAAGTTTCTCATTGCAGAGTGAGCTCGTTGTCTGTCAAATTTGAAGCATACAGTTAAAAAATAAATTTGCCAGTCTCTTAATGGTTTACATAATCTCTTTCCCTCTCCTGCTTTTCTTTTTCTATAATCAACTTTCCTAACTTTATAGGGATCATTCAGGAACTAATATTGCTCATGGTAAAGAAATAGTTACCCAAAGTTCATCAATCCTTCAGGTACTCAGCGTCATGGCACGTGACTGTGTATGCTCTGCACTGCACAGCACTAACAGGTGCCTTTCATAGGGGCTGTAACATGGATGGGCCCCTGCAGTTGTTCAGCACTCACTTGCACAACTGTACATGGCCACCCAAGTTTACTATAGTTTTCTTTTCTTCTAATATTCAAGTATAGTTAAGGTTAATACTTTTCCATTAAACATAGTATATATAAAATGATCCCACTGAACACAAGTATTTTTCTTTAATCTGGTACACAGAATGCAGGTTTAGGAGTCATGCTGCCTAGGTTTGACCACTGGCTCGCTTTGTGATTCTGGGCAAATGACTTAGCCTCTCTGTGTCCCATCTTCTTCGTTCATAAAATAGAATAATTACAGCCCAAGTGGTAGTTGTGAAGATTTAATGAAGTAATCCACGTAAACTGCTTAATCTGTGAAACTAAGAAGATGAGTTGGCAGCCAAACATGTTCAACTTGACTGTAAGGAGAGAAACAAAATGAAGGGCTCTGGTGCTGCTTTGTGATCCCAGAAGGGGTGGCTCATTTGATTTTAGTTCAGCAGAGAATTCTGCCTACCTCAGGGATTTGCCTTTGTTCCAATTTCCCATGGTTTAGAGTTGCAATAAGGCTACTTGGGTATGAACCTTTTAAATGTCCATCAAACGTGACCCAAAGAATAAATCTTGTGCATGTTTTGCTTTTCTAGAAAAAAAAAAAAGCCCAGGTTTTAAAGACTGTGCATAGAAGCTATTACAGTACAGCTTTCAGTAACCTTAATAAGTAAATTCTAATTTTTAACATTTGTAAATTGCTTTGAAGAGTTTTAGTGCTGGTGGCCTGCTGTCATTGATTTACAAATTTGATAACCAAACTGGGTGTTTGGTGAATTGTGACTTCCCTTCTGTGGGCTGCACAGGACTCTGTTGTAGCTTCTTCACTGTATTAAGCTCATTTGTCATCAAGAAAAAGTGATAGGAATGTAAACAGCAGATTGTCGACAGAGCCTTAGCCAATATCACAAAGCACTTTCTGTGAACATTATTTATTGTTTAGACCAGGGAACACAAATTTATTTTGTTTTGAGGAGAACAGACGTTCATTAAGGAAGATACTGTGCAGGATATCACCAAAACCCAGTATCTTCCTGCCTAAAATTCAAACGAGCCTCACAAAATTAAACGCTTTGTGAGTTTTCAAATCCCTAATTGGTGCTGGGCCTTCACAGAAACCCACACTTGCGTTTATGCAGAATTAATGCAGCTGGCAATCTCTGCTGGGTACACCACTCAGATTCACTACAGCTTTCTAGATGGTTCCCTCTAGCATCTTCCTTTGGCCTGTCATCGGCCCTTCCCAGCCATGCACCAAGGGGGCCCAGCACATGCATGTTCGTGAGAGGTATCTTAATATATTTTTCAGAAAAAACAACAATAACAACCACACCTAATCCTGTAAAGCTGAGTTCTGCTTCCTTCCGATTTCCTATGGATTCCCTTTCTGTATCTACACTTGTGTACCTCTCTCATCAGTTTGCTCAAGATTCCAAGTTATAGCACAGGACTGCAGGCTCCCCATATTCTAACACTCTCCCACCTCCTTTTTGAGGACTTAACATTTAAAAATAGATTTTACTTGTTTCTTTTTTAAAAATACCTACAATATTCACATGGTTTAAAATTCAAAAGTTACAAAAGCACATACAGTGAACTTTCCCTTCTTCACCTGATTCCCCAGATGCCCGGTTCCCTTCCTCAGAGGCATTCTACGCTATCATTTTCTTGCATGTTCTTCCAGAGCTACCATATATTTAGTTTCTCCCTTGCTTTTTCAACTGACATAAATATACTCTACACAAAATTCTTGTTTCTGCACTTGACAATGTGTACGCACTCTATGAAGAATGGTCTATCCGGGAACAATGTCTCTCTTCTGACAGCTTCAGGAGATGCCCATGTGGACTAGGAGGGAAAATGGTCTATATCTCAACCACGGAGGTAAGTGCAGTAACCTCCTCTAAGTGTGGGGAGACAGACACACACCTTACATCCTCTTCAAGACTGAAGGTAACAAGGCAACTTCTCAATGCCGAGCCAGCACTGGATACTGAGTAGGTCTCAACAGATATTTGCCAACTTATCAATAACCAAAAATGTTGAACCTATAGAATTAAGGAATAAACATATTGCAGAACTGGTAAAAGCTGTTTAGAACCCATTAAAAGGTGTTTGTGGTAAAAACAAGTTTGTTTAGTACCTTTTTCTTGAGGCAAGTGTACACGCACACACACATATGCACTAGCCATGGGGCAAGGGCCCAGGGTCCAGCAGGACTGGCAGAAGGTGTGACCAAGAGCAGCAGGGAGGAGAGGTAACCCTAGGCGTGAGTGCAAACCAGAGCACATGGAAGGTGACAAGGGCAGGTCACCAAGCACCAGGGCTGAAGGGCAAGAGTGAGGCCAGAAACTGCAGGTGAGGCAAAAGCTACGATGCCAAGAAGGTCAAGAACTAGAGGGGAATAGCAGATAGGGTAAGAGAAGTGTTCAGGAGATAGGATGGGAACCAAGGAAGGGCGCTGAGGAGTTTGCTCCCATGGCTGTCTAGCTGGGGAAGAGCCTGGCCAGCTCACCCGAGAGCGTCAGACCAAGTGATTGGTGGTGTAGCCCGTTGTCTGGGCAAACCACACGTTTTGTTTGTTTGTTTGTTTTTGTCATTGTTGTTGTTTTTTAATTAATTAATTAATTTATTTTTGGCTGCGTTGGGTCTTCGTTGCTATGTGCAGGTTTTCTCTAGTTGCATGGAGCGGGGGCTACTCTTCATTGCAGTGCGCAGGCTTCTCATTGTGGTGGCTTCTCTTGTTGCGCAGCATGTGCTCTAGGCGTGCAGTCTTCAGCAGTTGTGGCATGTGGGCTCAGTAGTTGTGGCTCGCAGGCTCTAGAGCACATGCTCAGTATTTGTGGCACACAGGCTTAGTTGCTCTGTGGCATGTAGGATCTTCCTGGACTAGGGATCGAACCCATGTCCCCTGCATTGGCAGGCAGATTCTTAACCACTGCGCCACCAGGGAAGTCCCAAACCACACATTTTAAAAGGAACAGCTGCACACTTGGTGTGTTCTTCAAAGCCCCCCCAGACGCCCACTTGAATTCAATCCATTTAACAATTATCCAAGAACAGTCTCCTTGTTTTAAACTGTACACACGGTAGGATCAAGAATTCAGTGAGAGCTTTTCCCTCCTTTTAAAGACGATTAAAACAACTGGAACAAAAACAACAAAAAGACTTTGATATAAGGCCCTTAGAGGTTAAGGATCATGTCTGATTATGGCCATGAACTAATTAGCTGAACAGGGATTTACATTTTCTCTGATGACTTAAGAAGTCCTTCAGGCTACTTTCATTAAGGGGCTGTCAAAATCAGACCAAAACATCAGGCAGCCTGTCACCAGGCCTGGAGACAGCAAAGGGTCTGGAATTCCCAGGCAAAGTATTGCCCATCAACATTTTCCCTCCAGAGGAGTTCTGCCTGTAGCTCCATTTTAGCATGTCTCGGGGAGGGCTTCTCCAACAGGACAACCCCATTGGCTCAGAACCCAGACAAGCAGAAGACTCAAACAACCGGAAGTAGTTCCCTAAGCACGTCCTTTTGCAAAAAAGTAGCATCAGTCCAGAATCAGATACTGAGGACATAGTCACGAGGCAGGTTCAGGGCATATGTTGGGCCCAACAGTTTACGTCTTCTAACCTGTCAGACTGCACAGTGATAATGACAGCAATGAGGTCCTCGAAGATCCTAAAGCTCTTGTAAATTGCCAAAGCAAGGGTAAACTCATTTTACTTGCTTCAGTGTCAATGCATTTCGCCAAATTCTAGTTCTTTGAAAGTTGGTAACCTAAGTATAACCATGATAAACAACTCGGTAAGGCAGAGTGATTAATCACAACATACCAGATCCCTATCAGGCCAACTAAAGAGCAGTTTGCCAAATCCAGAAGTACACTACTAAATCACTACTGCCAGAGACACAGATCTTCTTTCCCACTGGAGAATGTTAAGCTCATAGCTAACTCACACTTTAAAAACAAGTATCTTTATATTTCTGGTTTGTAAATTCAGCAGTGTCCCTCTCTGCAACAAACTGTTGTGACTTGAGGCCAAGGAAGAGTAAACCACCCTCTCGTGAAATCTTGCTCCAGTGGACAAAGCTTAAAAGCTTATTACAGAACAGCTGAGGTTTCATGGACTACATCCAAACTCCTTCTATTTAGAAACCTTGCTCAGTTTACCTTGTGCACTGTCAGCCCCCTCATCAGTCACTGCTGGCTAGACACTGGGGGATCCGACAAGTGAGAAGCCTGTGGCTTTGTGTGCTTCCCACGTGCCCACAGACCACAGGCCCTAGGCTCTGCCTGCTGACCCCACTCCCCACCCCCTGGTCCTCAACCCAAGCAACTCACTCCCGGTGTTGCCACCACCCCATAAATACACACCTCCCTCTACTGCCTTGGGTATCTGCTCTCAGGCATCACTGAAGTAGCCATAGCAGTTTATTTCTAGGTAATTCTCCTACATTTTATTCATGTTAAGCTACCTTATTATTTTGAATGCGAATCTGTATTTTAGATATTTTTCAAAAATACATTTCTTTCCTCTTCATTCTTTCACATCTACCCACTACCTATTGCTTCAAAGAATTAGCAGATTAATTAGACCATAGAGTGAGGGTTCGTGGGGATGTGACAAAGGGCAATGTGACAGAGGGCAAAGACCAAATGCCTCACCGTCATCACCACCACCATTATTATTAACTTCCTCCTCCTAAAGAAGAAAAGCTAACACTTTGGTGCCAGGGCCTATGCCAGGCTCTTCAAGGGCATCACCTTACTGAATTCTTATAGTTGTTCCTGGAGGGAACAGCTGTTATAGTCTCCATTGTGTAGATGAGGAAACTGAGGCTTTGATAGATTGACTTGTCCAAGAACACACATCTAGAAAGCATCAGAGTCGGAACAGTCAGACTCCAGGACCTGGGCTCTTAGCTACTAGGCAATACTGCCTCCCATTGTGGCTGGTCAAACTCTTACAAAGACCACTCTAAGGCCCTTAAGAGGGCAGTCCCATATTCAGACAGGAAGCACAGCTAAGGCTTCCTTAATCCAGCTGTAGTGCAGCAGATGATTGAATGGCCGTATGCAAATCAAATTTTTAAAAATCAAATCCTATTCTAAATTCACCGGGGAAGCTTGCTTTATTTCTTCACAAAGAGAAGGAAAATGTGATTATTGCAATACAATTAGTTCCAAATCATCTATCTGGTGAGCTTTAATTTTTATGGATATGACTACCCTAGAGTTGGGTTCAACTGCTGGTCCCTGACCCCCCTTAGCCCCAATTCACTCCCTGCTGACAATGTGTGTAACTTGTAATCCAGACAGAAGAGAGAGAAAACCTACATCCCCAGTGGCCAAAAATTGCTGGCCAGAGGGTAGAGTGGCAGGAATCAGTGTTCCTTTGGGGGGAGAAGGGGGAGGGGGAGAAGGAGATAGCCTGAAACACGCATGAAAGCAGCCTTGCACGATGGCTAATTAATTCCTCAGTTAGCCCACTACATATTGCTCAGCTCCAGCAGCAAAATGAACTCAGCGGTGCCGTGAGTCAGAGACCCTGCATGAAGCTGTTTGAAATCCCCTGAGGAAAACAAGAGAGTCAATAAATATCATCATGTTATGTGTCCATGCTGCTTCTCCTGCAGATGAAATCAGCGGTGTGTAGCTTGAATCTTACCATAATTCCATCAGCACTGTGCTGGATCTGGAAGGCGGGGCCTTCAGCTCCAGAACTGCTGTCAGCAGACACTCCTCATCCACTGGCACCATCAGAGATGCCTCAGCTGCAGAAAGCCACTTTGCCCAAGGTCATGTCCTTCCCAGAGGAAGCCCACAATCAGTCACTGATGGAGGAAGGGTTGTTTACAAAGGCCCAGTCACACTGGCCCAAACTGGGACAACTCTGACAGGCTGTTTCAGATCCAGAGCTCTCCATGGGGTTGACGGAGGCTGTGGACCTGCACGGCCGCTCAACTTCTCCCTCTGATCCACCTTCCCTCTCCCACGGGTGTTGATCCCAGGAATGGGATCTAATAAACATCCTTCACACTACACTCCACCTCAGAGTCTACCTACCAAAGAACCCAGCTTGTAACAACATCTACACAAACTATTATAAAACAAAAGTTATTATATTAAGTGGAAGGGCCTTACATTTATTGTCTATAAAATCTTCGAAGCTAGGGCTTCCCTGGTGGTGCAGTGGTTGAGAGTCCGCCTGCCGATGCAGGGGACATGGGTTCGTGCCCCGGTCCGGGAAGATCCCACATGCCGCGGAGCGGCTGGGCCCGTGAGCCATGGCCGCTGAGCCTGCGCGACCGGAGCCTGTGCTCCGCAACGGGAGAGGCCACAACAGTGAGAGGCCCGCGTACCGCGAAAAAAATCTTGGAAGCTAGACTAGAGTTGACTGAGAATTTGTGTTTCCTCTTTTGATGGTGTCAATATTAGCAAGAATGACTGCTTACTATTTTAAATAAGGTACAACTTATTTATCAGCCCATTTTTCTTCTATGGGAAGTTCATCTGTGGATAAAACTATTTGGATCTACTTTACTTTTACTTGGTAGGTGTAAAGATTGCAAAAATGATTACAATTCTTCCCCTTCCCGTACCTGAGCCTTTAGCAACGTGACTGCAACCTTTCCCATCAAAAGGCAGGCTAGCCCTTGAATCCGGAGTACCCCTGTGACTTGCTTTGACTAATAGAATGTGGTGGAAATGATGCTGTGCAGTTCCAAGGCAGTCCCTTGAAGAGGCCTTGAACAATTCTGCTCTCTCTCAGATCCCTATCCAGACACCATGTGAAGAAGCCTAAGTTAGCCAGCTGGAAGGTAAGGAGACCATGTAAAGCAGTGACAAGCTGACCAACCTGGAACCACCCTACAGTTCCCAGCCAACCCAGCAGACTCACGACTGAGCCTTCCCAGACCGGAAGAACTGATCACAAAATTGTTAGCCACACAAACTGCTATTGTTTTAACCCACAACTATGGAGGCAGTTTGCTATGTGGCAAAAGCTATCTGATAAAATAGAGTAGCTAGTGGTTATCTCCAAGACTGATTCTGGAAAATGAACTTTTAGGCATATTGGTCCATTTCCAAAAAACCTGACAACCAACATCACTGTTTTTCTCTCCCATCTCCCTTTGTCCTTCTTCCAAGACAGGGATCTGAGTCAATGATATTGAGTAGATGGGACGAGATACAAGAAAAATTCTATATGGGTGCAGTTAAGATTTCACTTTACAAATTGCTCAAGAAAAGACTGCATAGTCTAAGAAATGAACTTTCAACCAATTATATAGGAACAGATTTGTGGTTAGGTTGGATGTTTGAGAACCATGATTCTGAAAGTCCCTATGTAGGCTGCTGTCTAATGTTCCTCTGTCCTATGGACAGCAAAGTGGGGAATTGTAACAGACTCCCTTAGAGAACCTTTAGGAACCTGCAGCTTCCCTTGCCTGCTACGGATTACAGCAAGTATAGAAAGAAAGAATATCTCTACTTTTCCAGTAATAGAATAAACAGTCTTAGACCTTTTTTTAAAAAAAAAAAAATTATTTCAGAGTTTGACATTGTATTGTTTCTATATCTAGTACAAAAAGTTTGCTGGCGCTGCAGCCATTTCCTAGAAAAACGTCTCGCTGGTCTCTGGCCCAGGTCCTGACATAAACCTGGGTCTCTTTCTGATGCTGTGATCGTCCAGATAAATTTGCACCGAGCAGCTGTTTCCAACTGCTGCCTTGACGCAGAGCGAGGGGTGCACTCCTCTGATACCTGGTGCTCGTGGTGGTTTGCTGAGTCATAGTTAAGACTTCAGAAATCAGACTCTCTTTACCTCAATCTCCAAAGCAAAATTTCCTACAAATTCAATGTTAGTTCATATAGGAACTTTAAATCTCTGAAAAGCCCTTCACTTTCTGATACTCTTTATTTCTCCAACCTTAACACTTAGGATGCATCTGCATTAATGCAGCCACTTCCTGCTACCAGCAGCCAGAAGAAGAAGCTAAAAGAGATAGAGCGTTTACATGCCTGGGAGGTGGTAGCCACCTGTTGACTCACCGTGTGGGCACTCAGGACCTTCCGCGTGGGCAGCTGGCCCTGGGCAGATGTACGTGATTAGTGTGTATGCGCTAGCAAGGTACCCAGAAGGTCCTATGAGCAGGTCCCATTAAATCTTCCTAAATTAGGGCCCTGACCTCTCAATAACCTCTTTATATTTGTATGAGTCCAGCTGCACAGTCACACTGTCATTTTTATGACAGGGTTTTTGCTTAGAGAAAGATAAGGACATGAATGACAGTGGCCTCACATTCATCAGCAGCTAGAATGTTAGGAAGAACTGAAACGTGTGGTTTCTCTTCCTAACAAACTCCCTTTAGGTATTTTCTACCCCACTTGGTCCATGCACATACACTCATTCACAAATACAGGGCTGTCGGTGTTGGCGGGGGGGTGGGGGGTGGGGAGCGCTGCGGACATGGGTGTGGGTACATTCGTGTGACATAGTCTCCCTCCTTTCCTTTACAGGGAGGTAAAATCTGATCAAGATGAACATCTAGTGTGGTCTTCAAGGAGAAAGCTTCAGGATAGCCCAAGGCATGTGGGCGTGTTTGTGTCTGTGTATAAGGTGGAAGGGGAACCCCGTCAGCTTTACCTGTGGGCTAAGGTGACAATGGAGAACGAAGACATGCATCCTCCTAACTCCTCTGAAACAGTTCCTCATGGGACCCCTCCAGCTAATGAATGTGCAAGTATCTAGTGAGCTCGTAAGACCACGTCTGTTAATTAAAGAACTGCTAACAATGTCAGGGGACACTTCATAATCATGTTATGCATTTCTGAGCTTTGTTTGTTACATGTTTTAAAGTAAAACATAAAGTTTCTACAATTATAACTTTTAAACAGATGTTCAGTATTTTGAAGCTAATAAAGGCTGGACAAGTGCTTATAAGAATTCTATGCATTTCTAGGTGTCTTACAGCAGGAAAATAATCCTGTGCAGTTGGAGCATGTAGGTCCTTAAACAAAGGTTTTAAGTTTTAAGAAGTGTAAAAAAACAGATGAACTATATGTAAGAACTGTTTATGAAAGATTAAACGTCAAAGAGAGCATGAAACAAAACTACACAAATGAAGAGAGAAAAGGAAGATGAATTCAGTAAGAAGAATGCAAAAATAAGAGTTCAGTAGAAAGGATGGTTAAAAACGTGTAGAATAAATATAAGACTTATGAAAACAATCTTGGGCTGAAATTAAAAAGAGAAACCCAAGAGTAAGTAAACAGGAGTACTGCAAAGTAAGGCTTTGGGGACAAGAGTTAAATACAATAATATTTTATTAGTAAACACTAACGTTTTTTCAAAGAGTATATGTAATTCTGGGAAGAGCTATACTGAATGCACAGAATTCTCAAGGTGTCTAGTCACCTGTGTAAGTATATGTGTTGTAGCAGCAGCTGCTGGGGTCACCATCTTTGACTGGCTTAGTCACTGGCCGGTCAGGAACCTCAGTACAGAGGGCCTAGTCACTGCTTAATTGGCTATGGCTGTGTTTAAACACTTTGTTCTCATGTTGTTACAATAACAAAAATAATAGCAACTGTTTAAATATATTTTTCATACCTAAGCTTTATTGAGAGCTTACTATTCTCTAGGCCCTGTTCCAACCTCTTCACATGTAATATGGCATTGATCCTACTAGAACTATATTATCCTAATCTACAAACAAGGGATCTGAGACAGAGTTACTAGTCTCAAACTCAGATTAGCCTTTACCACTCTTCAAATGTCAGAGCTAAATTTATGGAGTAACATGAAGCGTAAAACTGCACCAAAGGCCTGGGATGCTCAATGCCAGAGCTTTGCGGCTTGTTCCCGAACCACACTGGGCCATGCAGCACTGCAGTTTTCTACATCCATCTCCACTATTTCCAAAGGGAGCCTGTGAGGTGCCTCACAATCACCTGAGCCCTGGACATAGAGCTGGAGTCGCACAGGTTTATGGCCAACAGTAGGCACTATCTTTAATCCAAGCTAGCTAAGGAACTGAATGACCTTGTTTACTGAAACATCTCATTAACTGCGCAAAGCAGTACAATGGCTAAGAACAAAAGAGGGGCTGCTGTAGAGTCGGGCCTAGGTTCAAATCTAAGTCTACCACTTACAAGTAAGATTATGGGCAAGTCATTTACCATCTTTAAGCTTCTGTTTCCTCCTACACTGCAAAAAGATAAACAGAATTAGGTTTTACCTGCAGTATGAAGAATTTAAGTGCAAAATCCATAGACTCAGGTTTCCTAGAGTCAGCATTTCTAACACCTAGAAGGGTTTGCCAGGAAGGTTATAGAATTCCCTTTTCCATGAACCTTCAAAACTGTGACACAGCCTCATGAGTCAGAGGAGTTTCAATGAGACCTTCCCCCCTTCGGAGGGCAGTACTGGTGGTCTGTGAAGAAGCCACAGGTGGGTCCCTCTGGTCTCTTCATATCAGTATTAATGATAGTCTTTTGCTTTTAACCTAGTTGCTTGACAAAAGATAATTTTTACCTAATGTAATCACCGTCTCGTTTGCCCACATTCCAAGCTTTATTAAAATAGATTAGAAAATGAAGATAGTTCTGTTTGAAAATTATCAGCCACGTCTGTTTCAAGATAGCAGAGAGCCCCCAGTCAAACTTAAGATGTGTCTGACACTCTTTATCAGTGAGCCAAAATGTATCAAAACCAATTACTTCCAAGCATCAATGAAATAAATAAGCAGAGAGACAGATGTAAAATGAGGAATGGTTACATTAAACAAAGAACTTAATCATCTTTTGTGCCTGAGCATTAAATTTGATTAACTTACGTCTAGTCTATTTTTTGTGGTAGGCAGAAAATAGAGAGAAAGATGGGTAAACAAACATAGAATGTACAATCATGGGTTTTAGGCACCTGTGATGAGAGAGTCTGCCTGAGTGAATGAATGAGTTAGGCAGCTGCCAGTTCCACTTGGAGACATCGCTAGAGAAAGTCAGCTCAGTGTTTCTGCTCCAGGGCACACCAGACCCAGGAAAGAGTTGCCTAACAGTACAGAAGTAGATACAGATTCATTTCATCTATGGCGAGGGCCCACCACACGACCTCCGGAACGTGTCACACTACCTGA
Source organism: Globicephala melas (assembly GCF_963455315.2). NCBI lineage: Eukaryota > Metazoa > Chordata > Mammalia > Artiodactyla > Delphinidae > Globicephala > Globicephala melas. Next base: position 94,164,456 of record NC_083316.1, read on the forward strand.
AACTGCCTGTAACGGAGGAACGTTCCATACGAGCAAGTGAGCAACTCTGAAAATTCATTCCATTATTCCACAATGATCGTGTCCTACACATGCAAGTCTTGGGCCGTGCTGGGGATACGATGGTGAACAAGACCTAATCCTTGCTCTCAGGACACTTAAGGTTAAAAAACACAATTACAGAAGAAGTCACAATCAAGTATAATGAGAATCATGATAGGGGAAGTAGAAGAGGGGTATGATAGGAACCCTAACGTAGTCTAGGGGTCTTGCTAAAAAGAAATAAAGCCAGACACCAGTTAAAGGTAGTAAAGGCAGATTTTATTCAGTAACTACTGCAGTAGGGGAAAGAGACTTCAGTAAAAAAACTGAGCTCAATTCCAAAGCCAATATAGACAGATAGGGGTTCACAGCCAACAAGCAGAGTGAGGGGGGTCAGTGGATGGAAAATTACTAAGAGGACACTTCAAGGGTTAGGGATTCTTGCTAAATTGGCCTAACAGGAGTTTTGCTAAAGGCAGGCCAGGGACTTAGACATCAAGGGTGGGGGATGAGGAACTTGATGAGATATCAAAGGTGGTCAGACATCAAGGAAGGGGGGATTCTCACTAATCTGTCTTAGCAGGATTCTTGCGAAAACTGGCCTCAGCAGGCTAAGGACAGGGCCCAAGGACAAGGTCTAGTCAAAAAAAGGGCTCAGAGGAGGCTGTCTAAAGTTTGGTCAAGAAGAAAGTCTTTGTCAGAGTTCTTGTTGCACAGAAAGGAGTATTTCAGCTACAAACTGAAAGCTCACTAAAGTTGGATTAGGGCATATCCTTGGAAGAGAGAAGAGCATGTGTGAAGGCCTCAGAGTTCGGGGAGCACAGTGCATTTGGGAAAGTGAAAGAAACTGGTTATGACTGGTCAATAAAGTTTGAGGCAAAGAGGGTAGGAAGTGAGACTAGAGGCATAAGCAACAAAGAGCTTTGGGGGTTTTGTAAATCTTGTTAGAAGCTCAGATTTTGTCCTACAGCCAATGGGGAAGACTGAGCTGGGGGAGTAATATGACTTGATTTCTCTAGCCTGCAGAGTGGAAGGAAGAGAGACTGGAGGGGGCAAGACTGGGGGCAGGGAGTCCAGCTGAGCACGTGCTGCAGTAATTTGGGTGTGAGTTAATATAACTTGGATGAGAGTGGTGGCATGGAGCTAGAGAGAAATAGAAGAATTAAGTTCTTTAGGAAATAAGAATAATAGGACTTCGGGCATGAGTTAATGGGAGAGAGAAAGGTAGGAGTCAAGAACAACTCCCAGGTTTCTGACTTTGGCAAGTGGATGGCTACTGAAGTTAGGAACGCTGGTGGAAGAACAGCTTGTGGGAAAAGGTTAGTTTGAAACATATCGAGTTTGAGTCATAAGACATTTGAGTTTGGAGCTCAGGTGTTGAAACCCTACTACCTTCAGTCCTATAGTGCCTTGCACTGTCTCTAGAGGGCTGATGGGGCCAATCTCACTGATTATCAGGTACTTGGTCTGAAGACTCACCTACACTGGGGAAGGTAGGAAGGTGGGAAGTCAGGAGACAGATGTTAGAGAAAGGGGTAGCCAGATAGAAAGAATAAGGAGAGGGACAGCCAGTAGAAAGAGAATGTAGGAAACATCAAAAAGGGTAATTAGCTCCTGTTTTCCCTCTCACCATTCTGGAAGCCACCTCAGCCCTGGCCCAGCTTCTAAGACCAAGGTTAGGAGGTATCTTTCACCTTCCACAAATTCACACACCATGGGGAGGATTAACAGTCTGCAGGAAACTTTTCCACAAATAATCCAATTTATAAAGTGATTTGGAGACAAATTACTGGTTAAGATTAAGATGCCTTCCCATATGCCTGCTTCAACCTGGACAGACCTCAGAAACATAAAGCTGAATGAAGAAAGCAAGTTGCACAATGAAACATAAATACAGAAAATCCTTTTATGGATACACACATATATGTAAAAACATGGTTAATTGTTACCTGAAGGGAAGGAGGAAGAAGAATGGGCTAACGAAGAAATACAAAGGAGACTTCAACCATATCTGTAACAATTTTTTTAAATCTATTTAAAATAAAGATCTGAAGCATATTTGGCAAAATGTTAACATTTGCTGAATCTGGGAGTCTGGCATACATATTTATTAAAATATCTCATTAAAATAGCTGTATGAAATCTTTCTTATGCAAGAATTCCAAATAATATAGGTAGATACTCTCCCTCCAGGAGGTAGAGCCTAACCCCATCCTTCCCAAGGGTAGGCTAGACTCAGTTCCTAAGGCTAGACATAGTAGGGGAAGGGATAAGTAATGACTGTACAGTGGAGAAACCTGGCAGACACTACCTTGGCCAAGCAAAAAGGTTTAGTATCACCAGAGATGTCAGGTGGTATCATGTACCCCTGATATCATGTGACAAGAAGAGCACTTTAACTCTTTGGTATCCTTTCCAGAAACTTATAATCATGTGAAAAACAAAAGACAAACCCATTCTATGGGATACCTTGCCAAGTACTCTCAAGACTGTCAAAGTCACAAAAAACAAGGAAAGATGAGGAAACTGTCGCAGACAAGAGACTGAGGAGATATGACAATTAAATGTAATGTGGTTGCCTGAACTGGAATCTGGAAGAGAAAGAGGACATTAATCCAAAAGGTGGTGAAATTCAAATAAAGTCTGGAGTTTAGTTAATACAATGTACCAAGGTTGGTTTCTCAGTTGCAACAAATGTATGGTGGTTATGTAAGATGTTAACAACAGGGGAAACTGGAGGATGAGGCATAGGAAAACTCTGTACTACTTAACGCAACTTTTCTGTAAATCTAACATTATTCCACCAAAAAAAGTTTATTTTTTAAAGAATGACTGTATGTCATCAAGAACCCTCCAACTCAAAATGAAGCCAATGAGGGCTTCCCTGGTGGCACAGTGGTTGAGAGTCCACCTGCCGATGCAGGGAACATGGGTTCGAGCCCCGGTCCGGGAGGATCCCACATGCCGCGAAGCGGCTGGGCCCATGAGTCATGGCTGCTGAGCCTGCGCGTCCGGAGCCTGTGCTCCACAGCAGGAGAGGCCACAACAGTGAGAGGCCTCCGTACAGAAAAAAAAAAAAAAAAAAAAAAAAAATGAAGCCAATGAGAAATCACCTGTACCTTTGGGAGCCGCAGCACATTATGAAAGTACAGTGGTACCTTATTTCCTAACCCAAATCAAGAAGGGAGTGCACCATGGGGGTCAATTTTTCAGAAAACTGAAACTAACCCTTCAATCACAAAAAATATTACTTTCAGCAATTTTTTTTGATGGCAAGCCTTCAAAAGTAGATGATAAAGTTCCCTGCCCTCTGAGCAGAGAACAGTAAGTGTAACTGAATCCTTTCTGGGTTAATCAGGGTCACCGGTGTGAACGTCTGTTATTACATCATACCAAGCTTTCAGTTTTCTTTACTGAGTCATGGAATTGGAAATGCAGAGGCCATCTCTCCACACCTAAGAAATGACTAAGGAGAGGCCAAAAATGATGGATGTGGATTAAGAATGTGCCAGGTGTTTGCGTAACCACAGGTGAGCCAGCACGGAGTAGAAAGCATCTTCCACCCTCTTAAATAAGCAATTTAGCTGGAGAGCAGCTGATTTCCCCTTTCTGTGCCTTTTCATGGTTTGTAACACAATTTCTGTAGTTTGCTGAATGCAAAGCGTATCCTCTGGACAACTGAAGACCCCAATAATCCTTATTTATCTCATGCCAGGCCTGGGAGGCAGGTGAAGGGGCGGTAAACTCATTGATATTTTCAGGAGGGAGTTTAAATTGTGACCCTTTCCAGCTCTACTTAGGGAATATCTTCTTTATGATGTATACCATGGAGAATTATTTGGCTTCTATTACATGTAGGAGTGTCTAATAAAACCAAAGAAAGCAGTATGACATGAGTCTTGGTGACAGGTCGCCAGAGAAGCAGAGGAGGGGGATTAAAATCCTGACTTCCCACCAAGTCTTTTCTGTTATCCTCTTTCAGGGATGTACACCTGCCTGGGCTTTCTCCGTGGAAAGACCATGTCTCCCTGGAGCCCAACCATGGCCCACCTGCACCGCCCAGTCAAGAGATGGGCCCCTCCTCTGGAAAATGGATTTCACCCAGCTCTCTGTGCCACCTTGTCATTCAGTCAACCCCCGAACCTTTCCTTACTCTTACATGAAGACAGGATTGCCAGTGCCTTCCTAGGGTATCCTTCCCTTGAATGACTTCTGCAACTAGAATGTAAACCCCTCAAGTACTGCAGGCTCTATTTCCTGCCTAAATCACCTTGTTCAACATCAGATTAGCTGAGTGCTTATGCAATAAATCTCTCCAAGTAACCAGATTAGGCACCAGGTGACAAGTGCCACGAAGAGGAGATATTTAAAGAGCAATGGGAGTGTTCAAGAAGCTTCCTATGCAATGTCCACTTTGACACTTCTTTGCTGGAGACAGGATTCGAGCTTCTGTCAGCATCACAGATATAAATAAGCTAGGCTGAGGCCAGAGGTTTGGACCTGAAACTGTCAGCTAACTAATCTTAAACAAAAGATATCTTAATGTCATACTCTGTCTCCCTGGCTCTAGGAAAGTATGCAAAGATCTGTACTCATTTAGGGCAGAGTTTCTCCCCTTCAGTACTATTCACGTTTGGGGCCTGATAATCCTTCGTTGTGGAGGGCTGTCCTGTGCAATGTAGGAAGTGTAACTGCTAGAGTTAGCGAATTTAAACACAGCGTTCCCAGTTAAATTTGAATTTCAGATAACCAGCAAGTTTTTTTTTAGTATATGTACATCCCACGCAATATTAATAGCATCTCTGGCCTCTATCCATCGGAGACCAGCGGCATTACCACCGTCCATCCCCAAGTTGTGACAACCTAAAATATTACCAGACATTGTTAAATGTCCCTTGGGGGGCAAAGCTGTCCCTGCTTGAGAACCACTAATTCAGGGTAACACATCAGAAGGCTACAGATCTGAACGTCTCTATCTTAGCTCCCAGAAATACTGTGTCTGGTAAAGTATCAGTGAATGAATTAGCCATGTGAGACATTCCTCAGCACGACTTACTGAAGTACTCATTTTGAAAACGTTACTTATTCTGCTTTTTAATGTCCCTTTGAGATCAGCTCCCTTTAGGTTTTCTTGTCAGATAGACTCTTGGCTCTCTTTCAGAATTAGCAGGCTCATTTTGATCAGATAATGTAAATTATGAAAACTACCATCTTTCCCTTTTTCCTTAACTGCTAGAAAGCTTAGAGGTAAATGTAATGCTTAGTTGCAGAAACCATCAAAGCTCATGTGGCTAAATATTTTCTTTTTTAAAACAAACATCTGCATAGCGGCTTTTATATGCCACGTATATTTTAAATGCTCTACGAATACTACCTTCTTGAAATCATTCTTTCACTATAACAACCTTATGGATAAGTACTATTATTATCCTCTCTTTGCAGGTAATAAACTGAGGTCATTTCTTTTTCATATTTCTATGAAATTATTTCCTCCTCCTCCTCATCCTTATTTTATAAGCCCCTTCAGATTCTGTTTAAAAGTCAATGGGGCAGAAGTTATTGTACCACACACCTCCACCACCGCAGGTCCTCTCAGCCTCCCGTCTCTTGTTCCAAATACCACCATGGCTACCAGTTCCAACTACTTGCAGGTACACTTCTCAGAGCCCAGCCTCGTGCCCAGGCCACACCTCTCTCATCTCTCATCCTGGGCCTCCCTGTTCACACTGAGATGTGGGACACAAGGGATCTTGCCCCAGAGCCCAGAACTGTACAACCCATAATTGCAGAGGAATAAACCCCTTGTGGTCAAGGTGTTGCCAAACAGGAGCCGGAAACTGGTAGATAAATTCATTCTCTTTTTTTTCACTCCAGAAAGACTGAGATGCAGCTTTTCAGAGGCTGCTTCTTTAAGACAGAGCAACCAGGAGCACTGGGTGGCGACCAGCTCAGTTACGCCTGCTCCAATTTCTCTCCCTCCTTCCCTGCCTCACTCCTGTGTCTCTCAGGTCTCTGGCTTCTACTCCTTGGCATTGTACCTCCTAACAAGCAGCAGCAACATGTCATTGTCTGGCTCTGCTTTCTAAGGAATCAGATTAACACAAGTATACATAATTATAAACAAAATCACACTGAATGGACGTTTACCTAGTTATTTCCATTAACTTCACTCACTAATATTTCTTGTGGTCCAGTTGGAATACAATCGTGGAACAACTATCCCTAGCAGGACTTTAAGGGCCTACGCCATCATCTTTACAGCTGAGGATACCAAGACCCAGAGAGGGAAGGGGATTGTTCAAGATCACATTCCCTGTTACTGGCGTGTGAATACAGTACAAACATTTATTTAGTGCCCACGGTGTCAAATTTCCATATAAATGATTGTACTCTGTGCTCGAACATTCGGTAATTAGTATTATTGTCCTCACTGTATGCACAAGAAACAGAGGGCCAGAAAAAGTGAAATGAAATGTTTAAGGTCACAACTTTAGCAAATGGAAGAATCAGGTTTACATCAAGCCTCCAAACTCCACATATCTAGTTCTTTCCCCAACTGTTTCCCAGAGGTAGGGATGTAGGCCCTGGCTGTCCTGGGAACTGGGTGGAAAACCATGATGGACCTTGCAGGAAAACAGGCTTTCAACTCAAGTCCGAGCCCTGCCACTTAATAGCTTTGTGACCTTAAGTTACTTCATTTTGCTGAGCCTTGATTTTTAATTCCGAAAATGGAGATCCTAACATCTACTCAGAGTGTGGCTATGAAGAGGAAATGAGATAACATATGTAAATCTCCCACCGCAGTGCCTGTACACAGTAAGTGCTTAATAAATGTTGGCCAGTATCAGTTCTGTGGAATCAAAGATGGCTCCCAAACACAATATTAGCTTCTCTTTTGTAAGTGCTTATTAAGTGTCACACATGGTGCTAAGCATTTCCTATAGAAGAAGGAATCACTTCTAACCATCCCAGCCTCAGAGAGGGAAGGAATCGATGAAGGGGAGTGTCTATTAGTCAGTCAAGTTTGCCCTCATTGAACTTTGCCCTATCTGTGTAACAGTTTTAAAACAAATTTATAGCTTAGTTTTGTCCTAAGCAAGAACACTGTGAAGTATTAGGTTGGATGTGCTAGCTATATTTTTCTTATGCACATTAAAACATACATACTCTTTGTTATAATTTAAAAGTGTTATTATTTAACATACTCAAGAAAAAATATGAGATAGAACAAGATTAGCAAAAGGTTGATCACTGTTGAAACTAGAGTACATGGGGCTATACCACTACCTCTCTAATTTTAGGTATCTGTGAAATTTTCGTAATAAAATAGTTTTTAAAATAAAATAAAACACAATTATCAAACCTGGAGGTGGGGGAGGGGAATATTCTTTCACAGAGACCTAAACTTATCTCACATTCTCCAGAGAAGCAACTGTCACACCTTGGGAAACACTGGTCCATAATACCCGTGAGAAGGTCATGGCACAGGGACAGACACTCAACCTTCTTTCTATCTCATAGGCTGCATCCTCTGTGCTTAGAACAACTGGTCACACAGATAAACGCCTGATTAAAGTTTGCTGAGTCAACGAATGAATGATTAGTACTATAAAAACCGGCATAATCTGATGAGCCCCTGCTGTTTTTCTTTTACTGCTATGCCATTTGGATTCCATTACTGTGAAAAATACCCAGAAAGTTTCCATAAACTTCCACAGTCACATCTGGTTGGCACTGGATGCGTTTTGCTAAATGAGATCAAATGTATTGTCTGATATTACTTGGCTACTACTAGTTTATATGTATTTGGTCAAAGAACCTCTTACCAGATGCTATTAAGAGTAAGTTTTAAAACCCTTTGTCACTTACCAGCAGGCCAACACCGACTGTGTCTGCTCTAAGCTGCTCTGGGACACATCCTCTCCCACTCACACCTATAGCCAAGTGAACCCTACCACACTTCACAGATACTCCTCTGAAATATTCTGTGATCAGAGTCTGGTACCAAATTAGATATCTCAGTTAAAGGCTGAACATACTAGAAGGCTAAATCTATCTAGTAGGATAGAAAGGCCTTGGCAGGATCACTTTTTATATATATAATTAGTTATCCTAAAAGACAGTCATAGTGTGCTGTTTTATTATGCAAAGCAGTTAGTATTATGCAAAATACTGTTTCAAGTTATAACATGATTTTTTTTTCCTTTGCTGGAAGATATGAGCTAAATTTCTATTAAATATCCATATACCTTTTGAAACACCTTATGTATTCAGTGTAACTCTTTTGAATATAGCAACAATAAAAGAGATTATATGACTAACTTAAATATCTAAAATAGCAAAAACTATTTTTCTTTAAGTCTGAGAAATTAGAGCAGCAGTTCTACTTTGCTACCATAAAATAAAAATACAGAAATTAGGTTTCCAATCCCAAAATCTTTTTTCTGGAAATAGCTTCCTCTCTTGCTCATAGAATGAGAACAAGCCATCACATCATTTTTATGGATTTTTTCGGAAATGAAGTGGCTCAAGAATGGTTAGAGGGACTTCCCTGGTGGAGCTGTGGTTAAGAATCTGCCTGCCAACGCAGGGGACACGGGTTGGAGCCCTGGTCCGGGAAGACCCCACATGCCGCGGAGCAGCTAAGCCCATGTGGCACAACTACTAAGCCTGCACTCTAGAGCCCGCAAGCCACAACTACTGAGCCCACGGGCCACAATTTCTGAAGCCTGCGTGCCTAGAGCCCGTGCTCCGCAACAAGAGAAGCCACTGCAATGAGAAACCTGCACACCGCAATGAAGAGTAGCCCCCGCTCGCCGCAACTAGAGAAAAGCCCGCATGCAGCAACGAAGACCCAACGCAGCCAAAAATAAATAAATAAATATTTATTTATTTATTTTTAAAAAATGGTTAGAGAAGGAAGCGGATGCAAAGTTGGTGGCTCAGCAGCCTCTAATTAGAGTAGCGCCATATGATGCACAGTCTGATACTGTATTAAGCCAGTGCACTTGGACCATCTGAGACAACGCTGAGGATCTGTTTCACATCTTATTGAGTAAACCAAACCCTAAGTATTTTTCCAGGGAAGTGATTAGAAGGTAATTGTCACTTTAAAAATTCTACATGGAAATAAACTGCAAATGGTCCATAAACAAATGAAAAGATGCTCAATCTCACTTATATTGAAGAAATTAAAATTAAAATAGTACTTTCTCACCTCTTTGTTGGTCTATTGACATAGCCTTCTAACTGCTCTCCTTCTTGAAGATGGAACAATCATCTAAAAACAAAAATCAAGTCATGTCCTTCCACTGCTTGAAACCCAGCTTTCCAGTTCACTTAATAGTTATATTTAAACATAAATTACATCTTTCTTTAACCTAAATTGTATCATTCTGCAACTTTTTGCATTTACAATGTCTTAGAAATCTTTTCATGTTAACAGAGACCTGTCTTTTTAGCTGCTGCATTAATATTCCATAGTATGGCTTAAGGTTCACTTAGCTATTCTCGAATTAATGAACAGATAAATTGTTAATAGTTTTTTGCTGTTATAAATAAGGCTGAAATGAACATCCTATACCCTTCTTGTCACTTGAGAGTGCTTTTCCAAGGAAGATACTGAGAAGGAATTTTTTAAAAAAATGGCCACTGCCAAGTTGCCTTCCAAACCAGCTGTGGGGGCACCCCACCAGCAGGAGTGTGAGAGACCTACTTACACCTTTGCCAACATTTGCTTCTAGATGTTCTGAACTGTTCCGCTGTCTAGTTCCGTGACTTGTATCATTCTTTAATTCCAGAAATTCTTGTCTTTAATAATCTCTTTAAGTACTGTATCCCTCCCTCCTCTCCTTTTCCTCCTGTGAAAGGTGGAACTTTTGAATCTACACGTTGTTTCTTCATTTTCCTTTCATACCTCCCATCTCTTCCGCCCTTCACACTGCATTGTGGGAGAATTCCTTGACTCAGTCTTACAACTCACGCATACGCTCTTCTTCCGTAGCGTCCGTCCGTTTCCACGTGGGTTACGCCCTCTCGCCCTCTGCGCTTCTTCGTGGCTCCACCCCCGACGTCAGGCCGCCGAGACTGGGAGCGAGCGCGCAGGCGCAGCTGGCTTCCAACCAGAAGCCCAGTTGATGGTTTGGCCCTGGCCTCACTCAGCAGCCATGGGAGCGTCAAGGCAGTTGCAGCGCGCTCCATGATCATGGGCACCCCGGGCTCCAGCAAGAGCACCCTGGCGCTGCGCATCATCAAACACTTCCAGCTGAAGAAGTTCTCCAGTGGGGACGTGCTCCGAGACAACATGCTGAGGGACACAGAAATTGGTGTGCTGGCCAAGGGGAATGTCCCAGGGGAAGCTCATCCCAGACGACCTCATGACTCGGCTGATCCTCCAGGAGCTGAAAAATTTCACCCAGTATAACTGGCTGTTGTGTGGTTTCCCCAAGACACTCACACAGGCTGAAGCCCTGGATAGAGTTTATCAGGTACACCTGGTGATGAACCTGAACGTGCCCTTTGAGATCATCCGGCAACGCCTCACGGCTCGCTGGATTCATCCAGCCAGTGGCCGCGGCTACAACCTCGAATTTAACCCTCCCAAAGCAGTCGACGTGGATGATGTGACTGGAGAGCCTCTCATTCAGCGTGTGGATGATAAACCAGAATCACTTATCAAGAGAATGAAGGTTTACTAAGACCAAACAAAACTGGTCCTGGAATATTACGAGAAAAAGGGAGTGTTGGAAACATTTTCTGGAACAGAAACCAATCAGATCTGGGCCTGTATGCATGGTTTCCTGCAAACAAAAGTCCCACAGAGACCCCCAAAAACTCAATTACCCCACGAGGAAAAATCCTTGTGATTAGCAAGATGAGCAGAACTCTTCCTTTCTTCACATGGAGTTAGTTCCTTGTTCTAAGACCCCACCATGAATGAATTCTTTGAAAATATTATTTTCACTTCTGTGGATTTTATTCGGGATACTAAGGATATGACAAATGAGTCTGATAGTAAGATTTGTCTTTTGGGGACTTCCCTGGTGGCGCAGTGGTTAAGAATCCGCCTGCCAATACAGGGGACACGGGTTCGAGCCCTGGTCTGGGAAGATCCCACATGCCATGGAGTAACTAAGCCCATGCGCCACAACTACTGAGCCCAAGTGCCACAATGACTGAAGCCCACGGGCCTAGAGCCTGTGCTCTGCAACAAGAGAAGGCACTACAAGAAGAAGCCTACACACCTCAACAAAGAGTAGCCCCCGCCTTTGCAACTAGAGAAAGCCTGCACGCAGCAATGAAGACCCAACACAGCCAAAAATAATTAATTTAAAAAAAGATTTTTTTTTGAAATTGTCTAGTGTGTTTTATCCAGCTGTCTTCTATGAGTGTGCAATTCAGAAACATTAAAAATGTCTAAACTTTAAAAAATTCTTATAGACCAAAAGTACAAGAGCAACTGGTAGTAATCTAACTTGTGTTCAGTAAGAATAAGTGATTGGTAAGGTTTCATATTTTTCTGGAAAAGTAAAAAATTAACATTATACTAATTTGCAGAAAGTATTTCATCAGAAGCTTTTGTGTAGCCAGATACCAAAAAAGACATTTCTAGCACAGGGGATGTGGTTTTGTGAGATGCTACCTCTATAAAATTCCAGATAAAAATAACTGGATTTACCAATCCACTGCAGAATGCGAGTTTACTGATGTCTTTAAGAAACCTATAAGGAGGCCGTATGAGCTATATTACTTTTGTTGTTAAACATACCTTCAGTTTACTCAGAATTTTCAATTTGCTATAAAAAAAATTTAGGAAAATATTACTTCGATATGATTTTTTTTCCTTTGAAAAAAAGGAAAAAGTGTTCACTGAGGGATATAACATGTTAGAAACTGACATTGTAAGTTCTTGTACAAGCACCAAAATTGAATGCATTTTCTTTAATGGAAAATGTAATTGACATCTTATGTTTTCAGATGTTACTCAAGTTAAGAAACGTGTTTTAGGGGACTTCCCTGGCGGCACAATGGTTAACACTGTGCGCTTCCCCTGCTGGGGGCATTGGTTCAATCCCTGGTTGGGGAACTAAGATCCCACATCCCACATCCCATGCAGCCATAAAAAAAGTGTTTTAGGATCTACTTGACAGTTCTCTTTTTGATCTCTATGCCTTGGTGAGTAACAAAGTATTTTAAAAAGAAGAATGAATAGAAGAAAACTTGTGATACTGCATAAAATAAAATACTGTATCATTAGGAAATAGAAATAGATCAAGCATGCCTGGTGGGAAATTTCCTTGACAGAAATAACCATCATAATTAGAAAACAGATGTGGCAATAGAAAGGCTTTATATGACAGGACCAGGAAAGTAATTGAATTTGCTGAAGGTAGAGTTCTTTATTCCTGATCAAAGAAGTTGATACCTGCTGGCGTTCGCTGACATCCTATCTTAAGGGGAAAAAATCTTGCCAGTGTGTGTAATCTGAGAATGAGTGCTTATGTACTGTGCCCTGGAGTAGTGGGGCAGTATGAGAAATGGAGGAGAAACCAGACTATATCTTAAATGGTATATTTATTTTTATTTTAGTTGGTGCTAAATCAAATGAAACAAGTCCTTGTACAAGCTACTACTAACTGCCTTTGAAAAATTCAGCCCATCTTACTCCAGGCACTTCAAATACAAATACCAGCAAGTGTTTCTTACGTATTTGAGGGGAAAACTTATTTTTCTTTCTTTTGATTTTATTTTTCATTCATTGTCAATTTTTCAATATGGACCAAGCCTTTTAAAAAGAATTACAGCAAACATTTCATTCTTTAAAATACTTTCTATAATGTCTTATTTGAATATTGTTATACGCTTTCCAAAAAGTAAACTACTAAACTTACGAACTATCACTAGTCACTAGGTTATAAGACATCATCAGTCTTTAATAAAATTAAATTTCAGGAAAAATATCAGTTTCATCTGCTTATTCAGTTTTTTATTATAAGGACCAAATTTTAATCTCCATGACCTCCAGTTGATTTATTTGCGACTGCTCTATCCTCACACATCTATCAGAAAAATCAACTTATCCTTATTCTCAATTCCTGCTTTGCTTGCTCTATCATTTATCTTGCTTGGGCGTTGTTAGTTCATCCATCTTGTTGAGTTTGTAATCTTTTGTAGCGTTGGTCTTCTTCATATGTGTGGTGATCTTGTCTCTGTAATCTATATGGTTGAGATTCTCCATTAAATTGCATTGTCTGTCAATGAGAAGTCAACTTCTTGGGGAGATTGCTGTTCTAAATTGTCCTCTGGCCTTTTCTCAGGGACAGTGAAGAAGGAAAAGCCACTGGGTGAGATTTCTCTGGGGTGTTCAGGTCTGGTGCCCAATTCCCCTCCTCATGACACAGAGCCATATCCATCTAATCTGGGCTCCCTGGCCATGACTCCTACCTGGAGGCTGACACTTTGTCACTGCCGTTTGGCTCAAGAGCAGATGGAAAGGCATCAGTAGAGGATGAACTGATGGCCCCTCCTGCAGCAGTGCCCCAAGGACCGAAGTGTTGATTGTCCTTGTTACCCTCCTGCTTCGGGTGTCTGCCACCTTGCGGATGGAGTCTTGGTGCTCCTTCACCTTTTTGGCACTAGTCTTCTGTACACATTTTAGATTGGGCTCTGCGTTTTTGCATCAATCCAGTGTACATCCCATACTTTAGGATTTATCCTGGTTTCTGGTTCACTGAAAGTTTCACTTCTGACTTAGGATCATCAGTTAAGGGCCTTGCTGCAGGGATGAAGATGCTGGACGATATACTTAGTCCACCACCCTGAAATGGAACCACATTTCCTTGTCCACCCTCAAAATTCATAAGTCGTCAGGCCTAGAGCTATGGCTTTCAACTCTGGCTGCACATTAGAATCAGCTGGGAGCTTTAAGACAGAACATTGACACCCTGGATATTTTTATTTGGTTATCATGGGTGGAGGCCATGGTTATTGCTATGTTTGCTGTATTTTCAAAGCTCCCTGGCTTTTGTAAACCACTACCTTAAAGCAGCAGAGCTGACTTCCTCTGAGAGGGCAAGCCTTCTAAACAGTTTTCAACAGAGACTCAGAACCACCTGGCAGTCTCGCCGGCTGGAACATTCATCACAAAAGGCTCTGCCCTCCTTGTCATACTTTTTTCTCCCACACACGGAAATATTGAAGCAATGGATATTTTATCATTAGTCATCACCATGGATAACTAACACTTTTCATTTTAGCTGTTGTTTATCAAGTGCCACATCAAATGTCACTCTAGTTACTGATTTTTGAAAGCTTGCTTACGTAAATATCTTTTCCTGTGTGGCCAGTGGGTCGAGTTCTGATATCTCTATTGTATTTAAACTCAGCTGATGATGCTCATTTTTCAAGTATGCAGGTTGTGAAACCAACTTGCAATGAAATCATGATATATTTGTTTGATGTTTTCTAGTCTACAATAGCTTTTGTTTAGTTCTAACTAAAAATCTGGGAAAAAGCCAATTAAATGGATTCTGAAGATGAAGTAACCCAAAACAATGCATTTCTCTAAAAAACAGCTAAATTTTCTATTAATAATTGACATAAACTTACATAAACTGAAATGGGAACATGTTTATATGCAATTGTGGGATGTCCTTATTCTCCAATTAGGCCTATGATCATGGTCTTGTGAGATCCTTGCACATTTTTGGTGGTTGACCATCTAGACAGCTTTACAGTGATGCCTTCTCCAGCAAGGAATAGGAAAACACCAGGTATGCAGAATGAAATGCGTTTGAATAGAGTGCAGGTGGGGAGTAGGTATTAGGAAGAAGAAAAGATGGGGGATGTGTGTAAGAGAACTTTGAATATTATGACACAGTAGCACTGCTCTCCTTTCAGCAAGCTGAGAAAATCTTCATAATGTCAGGAGATTGGAAAAAAAATATTCAAAATTGGTGGTGGTGGTGGAGGACTCCAAAGGGGGTAGGATTACTTATAGGCAATGAGAATGTGTGTTTAGTAAAGAGGATGTCAGGCCACGTGGATACAGAATTTGGCTACTGTCAAACTGTAAGGCTTTGGGAATTTATCAGATATCCCACTGAGCCACTGTTGCATGGATGGCAAAAACCCACCCAATTATGATTATGGGTAAGAGAAGAAGTCATGAGGTGAAAGAAACGAGGAGGAAGCAAAGTTAGATGTTGACTGGAAAGACACTGGGGGGAGAATGGGAAATCGTTACTAGGCGGGACATGGAATTGGAGGGTGGAATAAATTAGAAGAAAATCTTTAGAACTAAGAAAGAAATTAGAAAATATTGGCAAGAGAATTGACAGAACTGTGATAGGAAAAAAAAGAACAGACCCCCACTCAGAGGGAACAAGCTGTAGTTCTGCCTTCTCAATATTTTTTTTCTCCTTATAAAAAAAGAAAAACAATGCCTACTATATCCCTTGAGCACTGGGACATTGATAAGAACCATTAAGTCAGGTAAGGAAAGAGGTCCAAGTAAATTACTTTGAAGCAAATGAAGTCTTAATGGGGTTTTCATCTAGCAGGAATAGGACTCACTTCCTGGCATTATTACCATTTGGAATGGCCATTTCATGGGGCTCTAATAGGTGGAAACGTTGCATGCAATATGTCTCCAAATGTGATCATTTCAGAAATCATCTGAGAACTGGTGAAAAGCTTTAGCAAGTTTAACAATCCTAGAATCTTCCTTTACTTAGTCTCCATGATATTCCTCTCAAAAGTTAACAAATTTAAGCAATAAGGCAATCAGATGACATATCTGTATGTACTGGGAGCCTGGGCTCAGAGGTAGCCTTTACACGTGACGACAAGGTGAGACTCAGGCTGTATACAACTACCATCTGACAGCAAAGTTTTCAACTATATTGTAGTTTGTTAGTAGCTCTCTTGTTGCTTAAAATGTCTTCCCAAATGCAGTAGGGAGGGACCTCAGGACCTGAAATCTTACCTGGAAGCTGTAGTGACTCCTGAGTCCCAAAGAGATGCCATGGGCCAGCCAATGCTGCTCCCACAGTTGTGGGCACCAGGGGAGGGAAAATGTCAAGTTCTCAAAAAACAAACTAAAACAAAATATAATTTAAAAAAACAAATTAACACAAACAAAAGTAACAACAAAAAAAGCGGCAACACATAAAAATGTGAGTCCCTTTCAGGGACACTGTCCTTCTGTTTGGATGACTTTCTGCTTCTGGTCTCTTGTTGGATATGCTATTGTCTTTGTCTTAAGCAGAGTTTGCCTTAAATCATGATTGGCAGTGTCAAGAAAGTACAAAAGCTCTCCTATTGTCCACAGGGCCTTCCACTTCTGATGATGGTCACTAAAAGGGGGACACATTCTTCTAATATTTCACAGTTAACAGTAGGGCTTAGAATCATCTCGGAAGACTTAACACAGTGACTAATACTTATTCTAGGATAAAAATGAGGGATATAAGCGGGCTGAGAGAGTGATGGTTGCCTACAGCATGGATGGTGGTGATATGGGATGTGAAAGCTAAGAGCAAGGTCAAGAAAATGGTACAGAAAGGGAAGTTGAAGGATAACCTTCTGCCACGTATCTGCCTAGGGCAAGGCTGGGTGGAAAGCGAGTATTTTTGTTAGTCCAGCAAACCTTCCTCCTCGCCCTCTACAGAGTGATCTCTAAAGGTTTTCTCTGACACAATAGGCACCTGCCACACGTAATCCTTGGAAATTCCTAGCTTTTCTTGCACCAGTATTTGCAATGTTTCTAAACAACTACTTCCCCTCCTCCTTGCACTGCAGAAAAGGTGTCCATTCTGTGCCCTGATGCATTACAGCTGCAGATTGCCTGGAGTTTGCTCATCACCACGTGGCCTTTTCAAATCAGAAGGCTCCTTTCCTCAGGTCTCACATGGGATTGCTCATAGTCATGTGATGACCCTTTCAATGATCTAACATGGAATAGCCAGCTGAGCAGGAAGGGCCATGGGTGGCCTTAGAACTAAGCCGATTGTCCTGTATCAGCCTGAGCTATTGGTTAAACGTTCACATGACCAACATGACAACATGTTCATACAAGTGTGTGGAGCAAGGGAGGGTTCCCCATCTCCAAACACATGTTCTAAAAGTGTGAAAATCCCTAGTGTGCCTCAGTCTTCGGCTCCATTAGTGAGCTTGTGCATTCCTAGGGAACCACACACTGTAGAGTTTATTAGGAAAGCCCAGCCACAAGTGTGCGCCTGCCTCACGTCCAGACATTTGGTAAAATCCACTTGCTCCCACCTCCCTAAAGACACAGCGCACGGCTGTATGTGGGGATCACCAGGGCCGAGCTGAACCAGTCAACTCAGTGGGTTTGCAGGCTCAATCCGACCCTTACAACAGCCAAAAGGAGCCTCACCAAGCCTTTGTATGAGGGGTCGCACTCTCCCTGGGAATAAACTCGATGAGTCCTGTTGTCTTTGAACTGCCCTGCCCACACTCAACACCTATTTTAGACAGCACATGACTGACTCACAGAAGAGAGCACAGTACTGCACGATGGCTTTAAAGCATGCTGCACACCCACTTCCTTGGGCAACAGCCCCAAAACACACAGGTCTCTGAGCGCCGACGGTGAGCACCCTTTTCTCTCCTGGCATCTATACACAGACCCAGTGAGTGAGGTCACCAAAATTCCGCAAAAAACAAGCAAACATCTAAAACTATCTCCTGAACATACAAGTTGACAACTTGAGCGAGAAGGTAGGGGCAAAAAAAAAAGTCATTTAGAGCTTGATGTCTCCATGACATAGTTAGCTATGCCCAGGTGCTGGGGTGGGGTGAGGCCTGAAAGAATCCACATCAACAGGGGTTCAGAGGCCGCCAAGGAGGTGTGTGGAGGACCTTTTTAGAGGGGCCAATGCCAGGTGAAGGCATGGAAATGAAGTACCATACACTCCAATTCCCTTCCCCGTGGCGTCTTGCCTCCGCTAGGTGAATGCTCAGAAGTTGTTTCACTGAAAGCTCGTTTGGCAGCTGGGTCTGAAACCCACTCAACTTTGCTCAGATAAGTTGTGTATTGTGTGCGGGTAGCAGAGAGAAGAGAGAGCGCTCACTCTATGTATGAAAAAGTCTTGGGAATTCAGGATAACTAATAAATTAGACCTCAGAAGGGACAGGAACTGGGATCCCTGAGAAACCCTCCATGGCCAGAGCTGAGCTCCCTGACTTAGCACAGGGGTCACAGGCTCCAAAGCCTATGGGGGTCCACACACATGAATCAGTGGGTCTAAAACAGAAAAGTGCTCGTCACTCAGGCTCAGGGTCCCCAGTGCAGCAAGTGGTCGCCCTGGTGCCTCAGCTTATGTTCCATGTATCTGTTTCCTTACGTTCCTCAAGCATGTTTGGCAGTTCTAGCTATGTCTCTGATTTCAGAAAGAGTAATTCTGTTGGTTCCTGGTTTGGTTAGGGGCCATTCCTGGTCCAGTCCCATGGTGGGTAGGATGGCCCTTTCCAGTAGTTGTCAGTGAGGAAGTATGTGTGGCAGGTCAACTGGGTTACCTTTGTTGACATTTCCAGATCTTGCTTCCTCTTTGGGTCATGTTCTGGAACTGAGAAGGAGGCACAGGGTTTGTCTAACCTGGACTTCCTGAACCGTCCTCAGTAAAAGGAATGAAAAATGACCAGAAGCTCTGTGAAAACTTCCCAGCATGCTCAGAGGTGGAATCTAACTGACAGGTCTCTGGCTGGTGCTTCTCCCCTGGGCATCACCTAAGCTGTTCCTGCAGCCAAAATTGACTCCTTTCTCTTCTTTCTTCACATTTCCAAACTATACCACTCCTCCTTACTAGTAATGTTTGTTTGGAAATAGGTCTATGCCTGATGGCCTTTCCTGCAGGAAGAGTTCCAGAATATTCTCTCCCCAGTAAGGAAAAAAGTTGGCAGGTGAGCTACTTGTCTTCACCCAGTTCTCATGTTCTGACATGGTGAAAGGGCTGGCAGTACTGCATTCTTCTCTGCTTGCTTGGTTCAACCACATCATTTACCTTCTGCTCCAGCATTTTCCAAGTCTCTGTAGACTCCACTCAATCTGTGTATTAAGAAAGGCAACATTTCTCAGTCTTACAAAGAATTATTTTCAAACATGCCATTTCTGGAAGGTGGCACCAATGTTCTTTACTGCTTTTTCTACCCACCCACAGCAGAGCAGAGAAGAGCCCCCTGATTTGGGGGCAGAACTCCTGAGTGTGAGTCCAGCTCTCCCTTTACTCACTGCTTTGAAAGTCTTTAATTAGAGGCAATCACGGAACAACGGCAAAAGTAAAACAGGCTGACTCCTTAGGATTTCCTAAGGACTCCTTAGGAAAATTTTTCTAATATTCTACCTTTCTGAGGAAAATCCTAGACCAGGAATTCATCCAGGCGTGGAGAATACCTCTGAGAACACATTTATATTTTCTAGTCCCAACCTGTTTTCAACCCCAATACTTGGGATAACTACAAGACACCCCAAAACTCTAGAGTAAGCCCCAAAGCCTTGGTTGTAGTCTGGGAGCCTGTGATCTCTAACATTTCCAAGAAGGATCATATACTGGGGGTACATTGGTAGTCCCCCTTCTCCCTTTCATTTACCACTGGAAAAAAACTTGAAGCTAGGCAGTCTATGCCAGTGTAGGGGGTATTTAATTGCCTGTCAGCTATCTCCTCCTGCCTCTGATAGATAACAACACACTAATTTTCCCTTGAAATTCCCCTCCCATTCCCCAGTCTGGTGTGACTGGCTCCAGGCCTGGGTACCAGGTCTGGGCCTAGAAGATCACAGGGGCAGTGACTGGTTCAGAGATGGGCACGTGTCGCAAACTGAGCAGTGAAAATCGGCCCTGACGTTGTTAGAAATACAGAGAAAAAGGTATTTGAGCCCAGTATTGCTAAACTGGTAGATGGAACCCCTTGGTAACCCTTTACCAACGTGTAGGGAATGCCTGACTGTGCATGAAACTAACACTGACGAAAGCAGGGCTGAGGGAAAGAGGCAGTGACAAAAGTCCTTCACGTACTGTTGAGAGCCCTGGATCTAACTGTGCCTGAAATCACCCACCAAACTTTCAGGCATGGTTTTCAAAACCAGAATGGTTGGGACCAATACACCTGGTCTAGTGACAAATTCCTAGACCCCTCATTTCCCCCATGTTCCTCCCTTCATCTCTCAGACTTTATCAACTCATATTAATCTATGTGAGAATCCATCCCTGAAGCAACCGTGGAACTTGCCATTCTTTAGACATGAGTTTTCTTGATCATCCTATGGTAATCCTTTCCGGTTCACGGGGTTGCCAAGGTTCAGATTTTATCACTAAAGTATGTGGTCAGGAACTAAGGTTATTTCCCGTAGAAATAACTGTCCTAAAATTGAAAACATCAATTGAGCAGCTCTTGTGGGCTTCGCAGGGCCTTGAGATCCCTTGGAAACAAATGTCACCTCTTCTACCATCTGCCTCGTGGCACATGGCTGTCTTGCTGCTGTCTTCCTGCTGTGTTCCCATCCTGCTCTTGTAAGCAGAGCTCTGATGCTGCGGGAAAGTGTCACAATAAACCTTTGCCTTCACTTGAAGCCTAAGTAAATAAACTCCTGGACATGTGCCAACTCCTGTCGGAGCACATGTGACCTCATTCATCGGCAACAAACAAACAACCTGGTGAAAACCACTTGGAGGCCACTGAGAGTTCCCAGGACTGTGTGTTCAGGCAGAGTATCTGTTTCTGTCCCGGCACTGGTGGACAGAATCCTCAGCTAGCTCAGCCATTCCTGGGGAGATGCTTTCCTGTGTTCTGGTCTCCCCGATCCTCTGCATGGGCCTTGGGAAGACCAGGTCCTTGGTCAGTAATATTACATATTTATGGAAGGAGGAGAGTGGGGGAAGGAGAGGAGGGTGAGGAGTGGGAGTAAAAGAGAGGGAGAAAGAGGGAGAGAAGAACAGTGTCAGGGAGATGGGAGGGGGACAATAATACCTTTTTTTTTTTTTTTTTTTCTGGTACGTGGGCCTCTCACTGCTGTGGCCTCTCCTGTTGCGGAGCACAGGCTCCGGACGCGCAGGCTCAGTGGCCATGGCTCGTGGGCCCAGCCGCTCCACGACATGTGGGAATCTTCCCAGACCGGGGCACGAATCCGTGTCCCCTGTATCGGCAGGCAGACTCTCAACCACTGTGCCACCAGGGAAGCCCAATAATACCTTTATTGTAACCATTTAAATTAGTACAGACTGAAATCAGTCTATACCTTAAATATTAAGATAATGATACTGAAGGAAATTTAATGAGTCAAACTCTTTGTGCTATTAATTTATAAAATTAGGCTTGGAGAGAATGTGTGCTGTTGGAAGTAATTCTTTTATTAATATAAAGAAAGACTGTAGAGAGAAAATTCAATCTGTACAAAAATATATACAGTGACAAATAAAAGCCTCTCCCCACACCAACTCCCTGGTCCTCTCTTCCATCAGTTAGCACATTTTTATTTCCTTCTAGCTGAAAAAAATATATACATATATATATGGTTATACATATACCATATATAAAAATGATATACATACATATATAACATTATACCATATATATGTATACAGATACATATATACATAATATATGTATATATAATTTTTATATATGGTATATAATTCATTTTTTCAATTCAATTTATATATATAATTCATATATATGGTACAATAAAATATAGTAAATAGATAAAACATATACGTATAATTATATAAAATCATATATAATTTATATATGTATAATAAAATATAGTAATTAAATATATAATAATATAATTTATATTTATACAATATAATTTACACAAGAGATCAAACTACACATGCTTCTTTGTAACTTACTCATTTTCACTGAATGATAAGAACCGAGGCTCTTTCACGGCAACACAGATCTCACTGTTTGACTGGCTCCCTGATAACCCACTAAAGGCTTGTCTGTGTAACCAGTGCCCATGCATGGATGCTTAGGTTGCCTGTAGTGTTTGCTCTTGCAAACAATACTATATCTTGGTGCATATCTACAGGGTGAAATCCTGACTGGAATTGCTGAATAAACAACTCTATATACTTTTATTTTTGATTAATGTTTTATTTATTAACAATAAACAATTTGTTACTTGTATTAATTAGCATTTAGGCTCTTTGCATCTAATTAAAAATCTAGAGTAATTTTGGCTCAACCACATGAAAGTATATTTTCACTTTGAAAAGTAAGTCCAGAGACAGGAAGTTCAGAGAGTCATCAGTGACCTAGGCTCCTTCTTTCTCTCTGCTCTGCCACACTGGGTATGTGACTTCCAGTTTCAGTGGTCCTGCATAGTTACTAGAGCTCTACACCTCACACCTGCATTCCAGGCAGCAAGAAAAAGAGAGGGAAGAAAAGAGGGACACACCTCCTAGATGAGTCAGCTCCCTTTAAAGAGCCTTCCAGAAAGTTCTACATAACGTTTCTTTTTTTTTCTTTGTTAATTGGGGTATAGTTGCTTTAAAATGTTGTGTTACTTTCCCTGTACAATGAAGTGAATCAGCTTTATGTATACATACATCCCCTCCCTCCTGCCCCCCCATCCCACCCATCTAGGTGACCACAGAGCACCCAGCTGAGCTCCCTGCACTATACAGCAGGTTCCCACTAGCTCTCTGTTTCACACATCCACATAACATTTCTGCTTACATCTCATTGACCAGAACTAAATCACATGGCCAAACCTGATGACAAGGAGGCTGGGAAATGTTTAGGCAGCAATGAAGCCTGCCAAACAATTAGGGTTCGGCTTCTAAGGAAGGAAAAGAGAAAGGGGGCAACTAGCTTCTCCCACACATCATTACTCATCTTGATAAATTCCAAAATGCTTCTTCTTTTCAATTTTTAGCAGAAAGAGCTGGATACATACATTTAAAACAAACAAAAAAGCTCCTCTACAACACCCACCTTCTTGTGGCTCTGTTTCATCTCTCTATTAAAGTGGGCATTTGGATGTCTTCATCCTAGAGCAACAGCAACGTTCATCCATACAAGCAGAGCAGACATGGAGCTCTGAAAAATTTCTGGCACATGGCACTAGCAGCTGTCATCACAAGGAAGGCCTTGGCGCCGTGTATAATGAGTCCCCATGAAACCATCATCCAGCTCTAACAAAATTCAACTCAGAGACAATCTCTTTTCAGCTAATTCCTTCCCACTCCCCCATATTTTTTGAAGAAAACTCCAGTCATATGATTTCATCTATAAATATCTCAGCATATATCTCTAAAAGATATAGACTCTTAAAAAAATACCACAATGCCATTATCACATGTAAAAATAACAACTCCTTAATACAAAAAGTCAGTGTTCAACTTTCCAAGTCTCATTATTAACAATTTGCTTGAACAAGAAAAGGGAACCCTCTTGCACTGTTGGTGGGAATGTAAATTGATACGGCCACTGTGGAGAACAGTATGGAGGTTCCTTAAAAAACTACAAATAGAACCACCATATGACCCAGCAATCCCACTACTGGGCATATACACTGAGAAAACCGAAATTCAAAAAGAGTCATGTACCAAAATGTTCACTGCAGCTCTATTTACAATAGCCCGGAGATGGAAACAACCTAAGTGTCCACCATCGGATGAATGGATAAAGAAGATGTGGCACATATATACAATGGAATATTACTCAGCCATAAAAAGAAACGAAATTGAGCTATTTGTAATGAGGTGGATAGACCTAGAGTCTGTTGTACAGAGTGAAGTAAGTCAGAAAGGGAGAGACAAATACCGTATGCTAACACATATATATGGAATTTAAGAAAAAAAATGTCATGAAGAACCTAGGGGTAAAAAAGGAATAAAGACACAGACCTACTACAGAATGGACTTGTGGATATGGGGAGGGGGAAGGGTAAGCTGTGACAAAGCGAGAGAGAGACATGGACATATATACACTACAAAACGTAAGGTAGATAGCTAGTGGGAAGCAGCCGCATAGCACAGGGAGATCATCTCAGTGCTTTGTGACCGCCTGGAGGGGTGGGATAGGGAGGGTGGGAGGGAGGGAGACGCAAGAGGGAAGAGATATGGGGATATATGTATATATATAACTGATTCATTTTGTTGTAAAGCAGAAACTAACACAGCATTGTAAAGCAATTATACTCCAATAAAGATGTTAAAAAAAAAAAAGAATACAAGTAAGGCCCCTGCATTGCAATTGGTAAATATGTTTAAGTCTCTTTATTTATTTATTTATTTGTTTGTTTGTTTGTTTATTTTAACATCTTTATTGGTGTATAATTGCTTTACAATGGTGTGTTAGTGTCTGCTTTATAACAAAGTGAATCAGCTATACGTATACATATATCCCCATATCTCCTTCCTCTTGCGTCTCCCTCCCACCCTCCCTATCCCACCCCTCTAGGTGGTCACAAACACCGAGCTGATCTCCCTGTGCTATGCGGCTGCTTCCCACTAGCTATCTATTTTTAAGTCTCTTTTAATTTGGAGGTTTCCAGCATAATTACTGGAGCTCTCCATCTCTTGTTTTTTACAATTAAAATAAACTTATTATGGAAAATTTAAAACACATATAAAAGCCTGTAGGCATTTCAGTTAGCAGCTGGTGGTCTAACTAGTACTCAAATCTGTCACCTCTTCTGCATCCCCAGCCCCCATCTCCCACCCCAGCCACCCACCCTGGTCAAGGCCACCATCATCTCTTCCTGGACCACTGCGATGGCCTCCCAATGGGCATTCCCATGCACCCATCCGTCTTCTACCTGGCACAAATTTTGTCTTGCACCCCTCTGCTTAAATAGAGTAAAATAATAAGATCATTCACAAAAAACTTATATTTTTTTCTTGCGTTGTTCAAAAACTTGTCTCCGAAAGCAATTTCCAAGATGTGTCCTCCAAAAATGTTGGGTGCTCACCTGAATATATAATATCAGATATCAAGTGGTACAACTGTTCAGACAGAATCGCTCTGGGCCTTGGTGCGTGCACTCTCTTTGCTAACCCTAGGGCTTCAGGAATGTCCTGGGGCTCATTAAAGTCCAGTTTCCTGGTTCACATTCTCTATTCTTTCCTGCTGTCAGATAGCACTTTCCTGATTTGATTTCTGCCTTCTGGATTTTTCCTTGCCCGCATGCCTCAGTGTCCCTGCTTTCGGCCTGCCTTGGGTGCTAGTTTTTAACCTCCGTTCCTAGATCCCAGCTTGGCTCTCCCCTGCCTAGCTTTGGACCTACACCGTTTCAAAACTGTCATTTCCAATAGACGATATACACCTACTCTACCAACACACACACACACACACACACACACACACACACACACACACACACACACACACACCCACCCATCACCACCAGCAAAGACATGAGTTCAAATAATTTCTCCTTAATTGGCCACATTATCACCATACCTCGTATTTCCTTCTGTCTTGAAGGAATTAATCGCGTAGTGAGGCAGTGAAATGGACGCATGATAGCAACACCCCTCCCCACGACCTGAATATAATAACAAATGTCCAGTCCAACATGGGGATCTGGTATTTATTCGGCTAACAGAGGCTCCCCAGGATGTTGAATGATCATAATTTACTGTATAATATATTAGATATAATGTGCATCCAAACATAAGTTTAGGTGGGTGGCAAAGATGAAATCATACAGTCTTGTTTCGGCAGACTCACTGGATAAATCATACTTCTAAAATCCTGGGGTTGAATCAGTGCAGTAGCCAAAGGAGGGATGACAACAAGAGGAACAGAGTTACTTTTCAAGTTTGTTCACGCTCTGCTTTCTTCCTCTGCTCTGCTCCCAAATGTTCTTGGCGTATCTGTACAAAATGATCTCCTAAAATAATTTTCCCTCTAGCAGTCTCTGTGTCTGCTCCCTTCAATGGAGTAAACGAATATCTTCTCAGTGGCTACCCTTTAGCTGAACTTTCTGCCTTCCAGAAATAGAGCTTGGCTCTGGTCAGCTAACCCTGTGCCCTGCAAACTGCCCCAGCAGGGAGGGGCAGGCTGCTGTGACATGTCTTATGTAAGACCCTCCCGGGTGGCGCAGAGCCCAACAGAAGCAGGACCGTGCCAGGCAGCGCCTCCCAGCTGGCCCAGCGCTCCCCGACCCCATCATGTGAGCTACCGGCTGCTCAGGGTGGCTAATTTTATCTCTTGTTATTTCCACTACAGCTCTGGCTGCTCCTTTACTAGGGAATCTGGGGGAAGGTATCCTTCTACCTGTTAAGTCCAGATCAAGAAAGAACAAATGTCTTGAACTGGCCAGAGAACTAGGACTGAAACCCAGTTCCCCCTTCAAGCAGTTGGAACGGCACATTTCAAGGGACTGTCTGTGCTGCAGGCCCCATGGATGTTGGTTACTTAGGCACAGAATCTCTTTGAACTAGAGGGGACCTTAGTAAGAGAGACTGTCTAGTGCTACTCTCTCATAACTGTAGCTAAAGGACATCAAGGTAAGTGTCTAACAGACATTTCCACCTCCCCAGGAGCCCTTGCATGGAGGGAGGAAGGAGGGAGCTGGGAGAACAGCTGAAATGCACGTTTCTCCTCCAGTTCAGACAAAAGGCTTAATACGAGAGACTCGGGAAGCAACAGGAAACCTGAGATGTGGAGGTCACCTCTAGTTCTACTTTTCCATTCCATTCCTAGTTCCCATTTCTATGGAAAATCAGGGGAGGTGATTCTACAGATAACCTTGTAAGTGCCATATGCAGTGAAGGCGAAGGCGCGTGTAGTTGAAAAGACAGGTGATCTGAAAAAATACTTTTCTCCAAGGAATTCGCTCGGCCCCGTGCCTCATTTATCCATGCTATCTTTGGTAGGTTATTTTTAAATGCAAAAAAGGAAAAGGTCATTCACACAGACACGCAGCCTCACCGTCATAATCCGAGCCACCAGGCCTTGCCAAAGGAAACTGACCACAGAGCCCTTCCCCTGCAGGCCCAGATGGCAGCTCTGAGAGCAAGATGCCCTTCTGGAACCGGCAGCAAAGTCCTGCCACTCTTACTCACTTGTCTTGAGCACGTTTAGTTATGGAGCAACTTTCAGTGATGCCTTCACCTGCACATGGTAGAATGGCTCCTTTAATCCACGTATAGTATCTACATACTATACATATACATAAAGACTTCCCTTTAGACACCACATTTCAGAAACAAGTCTTTAGAGGGACCTACAATTCACTGGA
This sequence comes from Globicephala melas, assembly GCF_963455315.2. Classification (NCBI taxonomy): domain Eukaryota; kingdom Metazoa; phylum Chordata; class Mammalia; order Artiodactyla; family Delphinidae; genus Globicephala; species Globicephala melas. Next base: position 94,191,712 of record NC_083316.1, read on the forward strand.
AAAAAAAAAAAAAAAAACGACAAACAAGGCTAGAATCAGTGCAGATACATGTTTAACAACTGGCTCTACAGAGAAATAAACTCTAATTTGTAGTGTTTGCCATTTTCCACACTGTTAATACTCCCACCTTGGCCAAGACCAAGCTGATCTAACTTGACTGAATGTAGGGTTGGAAGGAGATGCACACAACTGGCTCCTGAAGGCAGATGCGAGCCAGTGCAAGGTGGCATCAGCACGTCACTGGCTGGAATGGTCAACAACAAATCACTTCTGTCCCTTCCAGAGCATCTCACTTTTCCTACACCAGTATAGAACTACTGGTTTTGTTTACTTTACCTCTGTCCCCCCAGAAGGACCAAATCAGGCCCTTTTTGGATCACTGTTGTGTCTTGGTCTCTTAACTGCTCAGAACTGACTCAATCATCACTTTGCGATTCTGCTAAAGTCCAGGCAACTTTGGGCTGACTTGATAAGAATCTGTGGAACCAGGAGAAGCAGAACAGTACAATGATTGAGAATAGGATTTAGCGTCCAAACAAAGTGGTTTCAAAGTCAATTCTATCATGAAGATAAGCTAGGAGAACAACCCAATCAAAAAATGGGCAGAAGGGCTTCCCTGGTGGTGCAGTGGTTGAGAGTCCGCCTGCCGATGCAAGGGACACGGGTTTGTGCCCTGGTCCGGGAAGATCCCACATGCCACAGAGCGGCTGGGCCTGTGAGCCATAGCCGCTGAGCCTGCGTGTCTGGAGCCTGTGCTCCACAACGGGAGAGGCCACAACGGTGAGAAGCCCGCGTACCGCAAAAAAAAAAAAAAAAAAAATGGGCAGAAGATCGAAAAAGACATTTCTCCAAAGAAGATACACAGATGGCCAAGAGGCACTTGAAAAGATGCTCAACATCGCTAATTATTAAAGAAATGCAAATCAAAACTACAATGAGGTATTGCCTCACACTGGTCAGAATGGCCAACATCAAGAAGTCTACAAATAAAAAATGCTAGAGAGGGTGCAAAGAAAAAAGAACCCTCCTACACTATTGGTGAGAACGTAAATTAGTACAACCACTATAGAGAACAGTATGGAGGTTCCTTAAAAAACTAAAAATAGAGCTACCATATGATCCTGCGATCCCACTCCTGGACATATATCTGGAGAAAAACGTAATTCAAAAAGATACGTGCACCCCAATGTTCACAGCAGCACTATTTACAAGAGCCAAGACATGGAAGCAACCTAAGTATCCATCGACAGATGAATGGACAAAGAAGATGTGGTGTATATATCCAGTGGAATATTACTCAGCCATAAAAAAGAATGAAATAATGCCATTTGCAGCAACATGGATGGATCTAGAGATTATCACACTTAGTGAAATAAGTCAGACAGAGAAAGACAAATATCATATGATATCGCTTATATGTGGAATCCAAAAAAATGATACAAATGAACTTATTTACAAAACAGAAATGGACTCACAGACTTAGCAAACAAACTTATGGTTACAAAAGGCAGGAGAGGGATAAACTAGGAGTTTGGAATTAAAATATACACACTAGGGGCTTCCCTGGTGGCGCAGTGGTTGAGAGTCCACCTGCCAATGCAGGGGACACGGGTTCGTGCCCCGGTCCGGGAAGATCCCACATGCCGCGGAGCGGCTAGGCCCGTGAGCCATGGCCACTGAGCCTGCGCGTCCAGAGCCTGTGCTCCACAATGGGAGAGGCCACAACAGTGAGAGGCCCGCGTACCGAAAAAAATATATATATATATACACACTACTATATATATAAAAGATAAACAACAAGGACCTAGTGTATAGCACAGGGAACTATATTCAATATCTTGTAATAACCAATAATAGAAAAGAATCTGAAAAAAAATATATATATATAACTGAATTGCTTTGTTGCACATCTGAAACTAACACAACATTGTAAATTAACCATATTTAAATAATATTTTTTAATTAAAAAAATGTTAAAGTACACTAGGAGATTTAGGGTCTCATGACCTCTCCTAACCTCTCTAAATTGGAAAAATATATATATAACAAGCTCATTGGGAAGCTGTGAAAGTCAAGCAAGCAAATGTATACAGAACATTTACCTCAGCGTCGGGCACATGGTGCTCCATAAATAATAACTATGATTATCATTATTGCTATTACTTGACCTGGTTTCTATCTCAGCCCTGTCACTGCCTCGCTAGTCTATGGAGCCCCCTCCTGAGAAGTGATCAGGGTACCTGCTTCTTGTGCAGCTGCCAGGAGCCACCAAACAGGAATCTCATGAGTCTCACAAGGCAAGAGGGCCCTAGGGTGGGACGACAGGGTATCAGCCCCTGTGGTCCCATAGCCAGGCATTTTCTGTTTAGAAGAAAGGGTGCAACAGACATTTCCAGCAGGAAGGCCACCGTCAATAAACAGAGGGCCTTTGGAAGTGGACACAGTAGGCCTAGGCTGCCAACTACCCCAGCCTGAAGTTGGCTGCTGGGTAGGAGGCTTTCCCTCTACTCACCAGTCCTCCAGGCCTGCTCTTTACCTAATCCTGCCTCTCCGCCCTCAGCCCAGGCTCTTCCCCCCACCATCCCTGTGCTGAAATTCCCCTGCCCTGCTTCCTCCCTAGGCCGGCCACAGGGGCAGAAACATCTTCTAAAGCTGATCACATTCCTTCTATTTATGTGTCACTGTACAGTTTTCAAACTCTTTTACATCCATATGTATTTTGACCTTATCCAAAGCTACTCAGCAAGGCAGGGCTGATCTTATTACCCTCCCTTCACACCTATAAAGAAATAGCGTCCCAGAGAGGCGAGTGACTTGGCCAAAAGTAGGACAATGTTCGTGGCAGAGCTGGCCCACCCTTGGCTTCGGGTCTCCCTCTACGCCTATTCTTTACACTAGGATTCTAACCAAAAGCCAGTTTTCCCTTATCAAGCCCCAAGCTGGACAGCAGCCCCGTCCTAATACCTGCATCCCTAGGATGATGAATCTCTTACCTCTCCCCAGTCTGTGTCTGAACAATCTGTTCCCATATTACCTTTGGCCAAAGTATCTTTCTGAGCTTGACTAGTTGTATGTGATGAGAGCAGAGCTGAGGCCCCTATACTTCCCTAAATGGACTCTTAGCCTTGTGAGTTATATAAAGGCTCTGGAATTCTCAAAGGAAAATCATTAAACAAACACTAGAGCTGGGAAGGACTTGAGGGATGACCTAGCCCAGCTTCTCATGGCACTAATGAGCAAATCAAGGCAGACAGCTTGAGGGATGTGGACCAAATTCCCAGACTGGTTAGCCAGTGGCCGAAGGGAGCCTAGGCCCTAGGTCTCCTGACTCCTTGTATACTGCTCTTTCGCCTTAGGCCAAGGCTGTTTCTTGACCTTCTAATCCTTTTCTGAAGACTTGGGATTTTCCGTTGTTTTTTAGGAAGGCATTGAAAATACAAAGGAGGCAAGTTGTAAACCCAAATGTGGAAAACAGATACAAGTGCTTCCTTTACCAATGCAAGATCCCGCTGTTTCTTTACTCATTATGCCCAATGCAAGGAAGATTAGAAGATGTCAACTAAAGTAAATGACATTTTATACATAAATGTATGTGAAGCCTAATTCCTAAACAATGAGATTTCCTTGTTCAAATGAGACCAAGTGTCTGAATGAGTGGCATAAACACCATGCTCAGAATGTCTTGGAATTCTTTTGGAATTTTCTTCAGAATTTCTTCAGCATTTTCTTTAGAGTCTTTGCATGTCTTCAGTGAAATGATCCTACATCTTGGTGAAACTGGATTCTTAGCACCTTCTCTAGCAAAGGCCACCGAAAAAAAGACTCCATTGTGCACCTTCATCTCTCCACTGTGGTGATTCAGAGAATGTAGACCATTTATGTGAACCTGAGTTTCTTCCAGCTCTGAGAAAACCAACCGTCTTAGAAAATCTGTTGTGCTTTAGGAGAGAGACTCAGCTATGCTTGCTTTCAGGATCAAGAGAGCAAATCAGTCTCCCTTCAAGACCCAGATAAATAGTTCCAGTGAGGTTTGGTACAAAGTCCCCTTCCTCCCTCCTCCCAATCCCTGGACTGCTTGCCGATACCAAAATTTTCTTTTAAAAGTGGTAAGGCTGAGACTTGGCAGGGAGAGAGATTATCAAAGCAGTGAAACCTTTCATTCTGCAATAAAAGATTTTTTTTAAATTAAAGGTTGAGTAACCTAGTTAAGGGAGCGAGTAAGCCTTCACATAAACAAATTGTGTACATGATTTTCAGATCTTCCTTTGGTTTGGACAGTATGGAAAGCTGGCAAAAACAGAGAGTGTGAAATACCTTCAAGAGAAGGAAGGATGTCCATGGATGGTGGGAGAAAAGCCCTCGAGGGCTCAACCAGGACAAAATGTAATAACGGAGAGGAGGTTTTATCATAAAACCAATGAAGCAGAAGCTCAGGTTTCCTCAATTGCAAAAGGCTCCTTCTAAGGCTCTCTACCTAATTTATGTTTATAAATTTATTTTTTTCTTAAAGAAGACCCCTTCTCCCGATTAAATATTCAGCCCCACAAAATCTGGGTGAGCCTCTGAGTGTGCCAGGTAGAGATTCTGTAACAGAGTTACATGTGTAGGCCAGGCTGAGGTGGGTCCTGGATGGAAATGCTCAGAGTTGCCTCTTCCACTTCAATGTGCAAGAAGGACCACATCTCTCTATTTTCTGTGAATCAACCTGATTGCCACCTGGAAGCACCACTCTGCTGGGCAGCTGTGCATGCGCACGCGCGCGCGCACACACACGCACATACACACACACACACACTCCTGAGGATGGCTGCTCTGTCCATACTGGAGGCACAGAAGTTGCTGCCAAGGCCGAGAACCTCAGAGCCTGTGTCCCCACGCCCTCAGGCACATCATACAACCACCTTCCTTGAGGATTAGCCACTTCCTTGGGCTCCATTGACAGGGAAGAACAAATCTGACTCCATACTGGATCTCCTTCTTTTACTTTAATCTTTGTATTCTGCTGCCTTTGCTACAAGTTAATCACTAATGGGATGTTGCCTATAGCTTAAAGTATACATAATGGCCCATCTCCCGGAACCCTGCCTCCCAAGCCTGAGTGTCAAGCTAAAATACTTTGGTTTCGCTCACAGGAAACATCCTGACCAAGTCCACCTGTGAAGAGCTGCAGGAAGGAAGAAATTAACACATTCCCTCTGGAGTCTGGCTGGACCAGAAAATATTTGCAACAACTTATCACCTTTTTTTACCTTATCTCTTCAACTCCCCCTCTTTGCTCTATAAAAGAAAGTAGCACCCAAAACCAGGCAATCTGGCTCTCTGGGACACTAGTCCGCCATCTTCTCGGTCTGCTGGCTTTCTGAAAAAAGCTGCTATTCCTTGTCCCAACGCCTTGTCCTGCTGTGTGGTGAGCAGTACGAGCTTGGACACGACAACACTCCTGAACCGAACGACGGGCACACTTCCTCCTCCAGAAACCCACTGACCTCTTTCCTCTTCTGCTACAAGAGAACCTCCTCTTCACTAAGCAGCTTCCTTCAAGGCACTTGCTTCTTCTCTTTTCTGTTCTTTTAAGATCATTGTTTTGGTCTACTCTACCCAGAGTCTGAGGATGAACAAACCAAATGCATGGGTACAAGGCCCTGGTCAGCAAACACTCCCAAGAAGAGAGGAGACTTTATGTTGGGTCCCTTTAGTGTAGACAAAGAAGGGAGAGTGGAAAGAAAACAGTACATTTCCATGTTAAAATAGAATGATTGTTTCTATAAGTCGGTCACATGCCGTCGGTCCTGCCTCCTTATGTCTCTAATGGCTGGGAGAAAGGCTGTTATAAGCCAGAAGAGAAACCCCTTTTTGAATTTAGATGGGGTGTAGAAGACACTACAGGTTGCATACAAAGGAGTGCTCATTTCTAGGCTTGATCCCCGGGCCAGGGAAACACTGCCTAAGGGAGTACCCAGCGCTTTACATGGTTGGCCCAGCTCTAAACCAGGTTTGTTTTTCCCCCTCATATTTAAGAGTCAATATTTGCAAAAGTACCGCAAATATCACTCCAAGGAAATGTTATTAATGTGTTCCCGTGGCCTCGTTTTTATTGTTTGCTTATTGTTTTTCTACTCCAGGTTCATTATAAGGAACCTTATCAGGTGGTTTGCAGCTTGGGGTAGAATGGTTCACTGCTGAGCAAAAAGCCACACAGGCCCTCCTGAAAGCCAGACCTGACCAAGTAAACCCTGGCCTCTTCTTGGTCCCTTCATCAGCAGGACTGCCCCAGTCCCAAAGGGCAGGAGAACTGGCTGTGGGTATTTATGCAGCTTGTGGGCAACGGAGGTCCAGCCATACTGTAAACAGTTCAACAGAAAGAAATGTACACTCTCTGTGTGAACTAGACTAGGTTCTCTATTATTTTTGCTTGTTTGTTTGTTTGGTTTTGGTGCACGGCTTTCTGATCGCTTGAATCCATTTCACATTAATGGAACAAGTAAGTGCATAAAGGTTTCTTACGCTCAAAGATGTGATGAGTCAGATCTTTGGAAAAGAGTGAGCCTCTCTTAGGGTTCTTCCCCAGGGCTTTGTGAACGCTGCGATACAAATCTACCTGAGCATCTGCACTCCTGAGGATTGTAGCTTCCAGTTCAGGTCTGTGTGCCTTCAAGTTGCCAAAACAACACTTGCTAATGATGTTTTAAATTCCCCTAATGTTACCCAACTTGTGCTAAGCACAAATGAGGAATTGAATAAATAGGCCTCTGTTGATTCCACCTCTCTGTATTCAGCTTGTAACTAGAATACCCAAGACGAGAAATTACTCCTGAATCAGCCTGCTGATTCTTGCCACTTCAAGCATACCTGAGCTTTCTATCGCTATCATTGTATTGTATCTCTAGGACCCACTGGTGCCTGTCTCTCTATTTAATTGTCTGACATTTTTAAGGCTTTAGCAACAGTACCACCAAATTTTCCCAGGATGTTTACCATCAGTTACTCATCTTAATAGGCCTATAGGGCAGGGGCGTGTGAACACTGGCATTTTACGGACCAGGAAACATACTCCTGATGACACAAAGGGAATGTGAGGAAGAATCATGATCGGACTTCTAGATATTCAGGGCTATACATTACCTGAGACAAAAGTACGTGGATGTTCATCATTTTATGGGTGACCCATTATTCAAAGCACCACCTTCTCTAAAAAGCCTTTCTGAGCCACTCCAGTCCACAGCGACTCTTTCCTAGAGCACCCCGCCCCAACCACCTCCTGAAACCCTAACACACATTTTATTTGTATGTTATGTTGGTCTTTAAACACATCCTCTTTACATGATCAATCATTTTCAATGGTTCACAAAACCTTCCCTCTGGAATATTACCTCCTTAAGGATACTCTTGTTTGTATTCCTCTACCACCCCTAGCACCATGCTTATTCCAAGATGGGGCTGAGAATGCACTGCCTGTGACCACCACTAGCCTGGATGGCTAACTGAGGACAATAAATTGACATAAAAGTGAACCAGGATGTGCGCCTCAGCTTGACCCAAAAAGGGCACATAGATAACGCCTCCCAGGTACTGCCTGCCCAGCGGTCTCCTCTGAGCCAAGCAGGTAACAGCCACTGGCACCCTATAGCCCTTGCAGGAATCTTGCTGGGTAGATTCCACCTGTGAACTGCCCTCTTCGTCTCTCGAGTTCATGCAGAAAAGTCTCAGGAGCTAACGTTGAAATGAGACTGTCAGAATACCCTGGGGAACTTGGCAGCAAAGACAGAGCTGAGTAACAGCCTGCCTCCTGTGTTCAAACCAACAAGCCTAAGAGTAAACCCACCTGTCTACCCAGCAAGCTCCCCACTTAATCTGATCACCTGGAGAAAACCAAAAACACATTGACTTAAGAGACAAAAAACAAAAAAAAGGCAAAAAAGTTCAACATAGAACATTTAGGAAATGAAGAAAAGAGCACAAAGTTATAAAATTATCCATTATCTCACCACCCAGAAATAAATACCATTAACATGTTGGTATATTTCTTTCTAGTCTTTTTTTTCCTCATGTAACTGAAATTGTAGTTTCGCAACCTGATTCACTTAGCAGTAACATTTCACTTAGCATTTTTCATGTTATTAAAAATTCCAAAAGCATGATGTTAATGGCTTCATAATATTTCCTATCACAGAGGTACTCTGACAATTTAGCCAGGCTTCTATTACTGTTCTGTTCACATGTCATGTTAATGTTACTAGAGGGTGGGACTGGGAAACCTGCCCAAATCATTGCACTTAAGCCCTTTTTAGGAAACAGACAAATAGACCCACTTCCTGTTGGAGAAAATAACTAGAATTTCTCATGACAAATCTGTTTTCCAACTATATAAAAATGGCCAGGGTGACTGACCCCATTGATGTCCCCTCCCCCATATTTCTCTTGATCTATTCACCTGCAAGATGTTAGACCCATTCCTTGCCCCGTGACAGCTTCTCATCTAAAGCACCAAGGCTTTCTCCTTTTCTGCCTGGAAGTTTTCTTCAGGATTCAAAGCCCCCAGGGGCAATTCTCAACCAACAGAGCAGAGCTGATGGATAAATACTCCCAACTTCCTTGACCCTCCCTGGGAAAGTTGTAAAGCTCATTCTACTCACTTACTTGAAGGTTCCTGGTAGGACTGGGCCGCAGTTGCCTGCAGTGGTAATCCACTTATTACTGGCTTTCGTCCCATTTTCCTAGTCCCAGCCCTTCAGAGATGCTTTCTGGGATCTACTCCCAAATGACTGGCTAACCTCAGCCTTGTCTCCAGGTCTGGTTGGGGGGAAACCAAACAAAAACAGTCATCTAAAATCTTATCTGAAAAAGAATATAGAGGTAGGAAATCCCAATATTTTACAATTGGCCGATAAACTACTGCTATTAATCATTCACTCTATGTGGAAAATACAAAAGTTTGCATCACTAACATAAGACTGTCTGAAACCTCCTTCCTTTCTGAGTCACCTTAACTCCCTTCCATCCTCTTTGAAATTTCTCTCCATGATTTTGAGTGTAAATAAAACCCCAGTCCCCATTTCTTCAGTGGCCATTCTTTAGAACACACACATTGTTTGTCTGGAGGGCTATTTAGAAATCAGCCCTGTCACCTTCAGTGGTTGTTCTGCAAAGAATCTGTAGACACACAATTTGAAATGTCAGTGCATTTAAACAGACCAAAGTGCCTGCTAAATCCAACCCATAGGTTCATAGTCTTTGTTTATACAGCTGTGGCTTCATCTAAACCTGCAGCAGCAGTCAAGTATCACATAAATAATTCACCAAGGAGTGCTTGAGGCCAATTCATGAAGCAATGAATGTTTTAAATAAGTTAGAAAGCCAAAGAGTCTTTGAAACCTCAAACTGTTTACAAAAGAATCGAGACTCCTCTTTCTACATAAAATAATGCAAACCTTTCGCACATTTCTAGAACATTCTTTACTAAGAAGTATTTTTAGCCCAATGATTAAAGAGTCTATGGCCCATCCCTTTCCCCCCATCTTTGGACATTCATTTCCCACGCTGGTAAACCTTTTTCTTCTCCAGTTCTTGTTTTTATGCTATTTAGCACTTAGAGACAGATTAAAACCTCCAGACGCTAAATTATGATACATTTCCCATTCCCTACTGATACACAGTTGAAAACTAACACAATTCTAAATCACAAAATTAGTAGAATGACAACAAAGTTCTAGTATTTCCTATTGTGCATATTTTCATACTTTTTTGAAATATCAAACATATTTCAAAAAATATTTACTTTCTGGCATCCTAATCCTAGGCTGAGTTTGCCTATTCAGTAACGCCATCAGTGACACACCCAAGATTACAGACCATTTTGCAGCACAGAATGATGAACTGAAAAGCTGGCTGAAGTCCCAAGTCACATATTCAACTATACCCAATATACACAATAGCCAAAGGATTAAAAGATGCTCCAGATTTGGCCCTCGGGTTAGTATTCAGACAGATGGTGAATTTATTTTACAAAACAGTGGCCAATCTTACCAAGGGTGGTTATTGTGATGCCACAGCCCCATCAAAGGAGGGTATTACCAGTAAAAATCAAATTAATCTACATATCACCCAACAAATGTCCCCAGGTTTTTCTACCAGCTACTGAAAACAAATTAAACCTTAAAATAGCCACTAGACAGGTCTGGCAGCACAGCCAATTTATCAGCACTCATGCTGGCCAAAAACCTTAGCGGGGTTTGACGTCCGGGAGGTGAATGGGAGCAGACTGCAAATAATTCAAGTGGTCTGACGTAAAGCTCCACGTCTTAGGGCTCTTTTAGTCGTCAGGGAGAAAAACCCAACTCCAACTAGCACAAGGAAAGAAAGGAGGAGGGGAGGTTATGGTTTATGTACATGGGGACCCCTGGGTCTTCAGCAAAGTCAGGGGACTTTGGGCAAGCCTGAATCCAGGGGCTCGAACGGTGCCACTGGGGCAGCGCTCCTGTCTTTCTTCCCTCAGCTCTGGTTGTCTGGAACGCTGGGGTCATTGCACAGCCTGGAGCCTCTTCTTCATCACTTCAGTAAGATTTGGGGCTGTCCCTGTGTGGTTCAGCTTGCATCACTTGCCCTAGTCTTAGTCTCAGGCTATTTTGGCCAAGGCTGGGGTTACTTCCAGCCATAAATCTGGAGGTAGGGCTGCCCACATACACATGAACTGAAAATGAGAAGGGGTGATTCTGCAAGAGATGCTGGGTAAGCAAGAAAAGGTGTTTACCATTATGCCTTATCCCTCATTCATATCATATAGCAACTAGGACATAGCAACTATGTCCTGCATCTTCCTGCTCAAAGCAGCTGGCAGAGACCCTCAGCTCTAGCAGGCACTCAACACCATTTGTTGATTGATTGACTCTAGCAGAGCAATAAAAACCAGGGGGTTTGCTCTGAGCAAAGGCCACGCATGGCAGTCTGCAAAGACAAAGGACCTCACCAAAGGGCAGAGCTTAATCACACAAGTTTTAATGAGTCTCTAGCATTTTAACTTCAAACAGGAAGCCCGAACAGGCTAGGAGATTTGACTCTATCTAAACTAGATACCCAACACCCCAGAACATTTTTGAGAGGTGAACTTGTGGCTGGTCCTGTGTATTAGGGGAACTGGGTAGCTCCTTACACAAAATGTTGACAATTTCACAAGCACTTTTAAGTCCCTACTTTCTCACCAGCCGAACAACCAAAGCGCGTGTGGTAGAGCATTACAGAAAAAACATTAGGGTGGGTTCTAGTCACCACACTGCTATTAATAAAGATGTGTGATTCTAAGCAAACCACTTGGTCTCTCTGAGCATTAGCTGTCTCATCTATAAAACAATGAATTTGTTCTCTTTAAGTTCTGGCATTCTAGAATCCGCAACTTACTGAGCTCTGTAACAGGGCAGTGGCTCCTAACCTTGACTGCACATTAGAAATAGCTTGAGAGATTTAAAAATAACCCTGATGCCTAGGCCACAATTCAGACCAATTAGGTGCAAATTTCTGGTGATAGGAGCAGGCCTCAATATATATTTTAAATCTCCCCCAGGTGATTCCAGGTGATTTGCAGCCAAGGTTAAGAACCACTATCCTGTTTCATTCTGCAATCTTCTGGAAGAGCAAGCTGAAAGGGGTGAAAAATGAGAACCGACAAAGCACAGCTCCCAGAGACCCCGTCTGCAGCCATTGTGGCCCTGCAGCTAGTGGCATCTGCAATGAGCATTTCACTTACTGCATTAGAAATCACTGTCTTTTACTGATGTGCCTAGTGCCATCTGGCACTCAGCATATTCCAGGGCAGGTTTCCAAAATTAGGGTATTATTATTTTTGGTGAATTCTTAGTACCAATGGTTTACCTAAAACTATTTCAGCCAAAGGATATTTTTCACTCTTAAGAGAATAGAAAACTTCAAGGTACCTCCCATGTTGCATAATGAACTAAGAAATGAGAGACACCCGAGCGACAGTTTAATCATTTTCCTCCTCTTATGTAATAACAAATGTTTTTGTTCAATTACATGAATCATCAGATTCGCCCTAACATCAGAATGCATTGAAAAGCAGGGGGAACTATATGCTTGGCAATTAGCTGCTTTTTAAAAGAAAAAAATCAAAATCAGTTGAGCTTTCTATGGTTCAATAATACTAACCAGCATTTATGTCACTTTCAGTGATAGACTGGTCTGTTTCACTGAACCTTTTTTCCTAGGAAAAAATTGCTATACAATTTCATGATTCACATCCATACCTCCTGCCACATAATCGCATGTTCCAGGCAAGCTGCCTCCTACGTGCAAGGGCTTGCTTTTCACTTCTGCTGTTTGTTCCTTCTTCTCTCTGCTTTGTGAGCTCTGATGCCCTTTGAAAGTAGCAAGTTGGAAATAACTTCGGTTGAAGTTTCAGGAAGTTACCTTGCCTTCATGAAACGCTATTCACTTAAAAGACTTCTTAAAATATATCTGACACAGGATTCTTAAAAAATGACATAAGTGAAGTCAATGGAAAGTGAGCCCTCTTCACTCCTCCCTTTTAAAAAAGGAAACATTTTGGTGATTAAATAAAAACAAATGCCTCAGTTGACCAAATTTAGCTTTATTTATTTTCTTCAAAGAGGCTCAAACTCATGGGACCCATTTTCTTCTTTGGGTAGGGAGGTCCCTGGGTGTAAAGGGGGGCTTGTGCTTATTTTATATGGCTTCAAACTCAGTATTTCCTACACTTCAGGGCAGATTGCACTTCTATGGGAATGTCCAAAACCTACCTCTTCTACAAAACCCTTTCTAGAGTCACAATAATTCAGATTTTGGCTTCTCTTAATTAATCACATTGTCTGATAACACCAGACTCCACTCCCACATAGGAACCCTTGCCTGGGGTTGAGAAGACATCACTCCTTTTCAAAGGAACCTGGGTCCCTCATTCACCATTGTCTCTGTCACTCCTACTTCACTCACTTCCGTTACCATTTTTTCTCTGAAAGTTTTAAGGAGTTTGTATTAGTAAGGGTTTTCCAAAGAAACAGAACCTCACGGGACAGATAAAGATACAGACAGATATCCTGTATCTATCTACCTACCTACCTACCTACCTATCTACACACACATATACATACATTCAGGGAGGAGCGGAGAGATATATTCATTGATTTTAATGGCCTCGTTCACATGACTGTGGGGACTGTCAAGTCCAAAATTTGTAGGCAGGCTGGCAGGCTAGAAATTGAGGTAAGAGTTGATCTTGAAGTCTTGAGTCCAAAATCTAGAAACTCAGGCAAGGTTTCTATGTTGCTGTCTGGAGGCACAATTCCTTCCTCTTTGGGAAACCCCAGTCTTCACTCTTAAGGCCTTCAACTGATTGGATAAAGCCCACCCAAACCACTGAGGGTAATATGCTTTACTTAAAGTCTTCTGATTATAAGTGTTAACCACAACTTTAAAAATGCTTTCACAGCAACATCCAGACTGGTGTTTGACAAATAATTCAGCACCATAGCCTAACCAAGTTAACAAGTAAAATTAACCATCACAGAGATGCAGCAGAGAGCAGGGCCCCTTTCTCAGAAATACAATGTTAATGCACCCCTCACTTCCCCTCAACTCTCCTTCTTCCTTAACCAGGGGGGGCCGATATCTAGTCCTGAAACCAGAGAGCCTCAAATTCCCCCAAAGTTATTGATGATATTCTAAGAAATCTTTGCTCTGCTTCAGCAGCCCTTCCCTGAGGCCATACATACTGCAAGGCTGAGCTGCCTGTATGGTGGAAAGGCCTGGGGTACAAGCACATGTGGGAAACCACTTCCTCAAGTAGTATTTCAGAATATCACCTGCCCCCATTACATTCCATCAGTGTTCAGTGCTGTTTCAGCTGTGCCCTGTTTTTTCCTTTCCTGCCCAAATTATAGAAAATTTCCTTTATGGCTTGTTGCTAATTCTTCATCACCCACTTACCCTTAAATGTTTTTGCACCCTGACTTCTGCTTTTCACCCCCACCCAACTGAAGCCATGCATTAGAGAGTTCTTGATGACTCATTAGTTATCAGATTCTCTTGGGTCCACACTGCCTTTGACCCTCAGCTGCATCTGGGGCTGTTACTATGCCTTCCTTTTTGGCTTTTTTCCCCCTGACTCTTTATTTGAAGGAGAATCTCTAACTGACATCCTAAGCACAGTACTCCCCAAAGTTTTTCTTCAGCTGGTCTCTCTTCTCCTCCACCACTCCTTAACAATCTCATCTACCCCCAAACATTATCACTGTGATAAAGAAGACTCCAAAACGTGTATCTCTAGCTGCAACCTCTCTCATAAGCTCTAGGCTAATATTTTTTCCCATATTCAGAACCTCTTCACCTAGCTGTTCCTCTGGTACCTAAATCTCAATATGTCAAAAAATTTGGATAAAAAAACCAAGAACCTACAAAATGATGCTATAATAGACACACTTTACAGTGAAAGACACATATAGATTGAAAGTGAGGGGATGGAAAAAGATACTTCATGCAAATGGAAACCACAAGAAAGCAGAGGTAGCAATACTCATATCAGACAAAACAGACTTCAAAACAAAGTCCATTAAGAAAGACAAAGTAGGACACCATATAATGATAAAGTAATCAATACAAGAAGAGGATATTACAATCATTAACACATATGCACCCAATACAGGAGCACCTAAATGTTGGGTTGGCCAGAAGGTTCATTCGGTTTCTCCATAAGATGGCTCTAGTAGGGCTTAGTTGTCTTTAACTTCATTTGAAACAATTTTGTTAGACTGTATTGTGACAGCTCTCATATCAACGTGCATTAAAAAAAAAAAAACATCAAAATTGGTGAATATTTGTGTAGCCATTTTAATATTGAAGATGGAAGAAAAAAGCAACATTTTCTGCATATTATGCTTTATTTCAAGAAAGGTAAAAATGCAACTGAAACACACAGAAAGATTTATGCAGTATATGGAGAAGGTGCTGTGACTCATTGAACACGTCAAAAGTGTTTTGCAAAGTTTCGTGCTGGAGATTTCTCACTGGACGATGCTCCACAGTCGGTAGCCCAGTTGAAGTTGCTAGCGATCAAATCGAGACATTAATTGAGAACAATCAATGACATACTCAAAATATCCAAATCAAGTGTTGAAAATCATTTGCACCATCCTGGTTATGTTCATCACTTTGACGTTTAGCTTCCACATAAGGTAAGCAAAAAAAACCTTCTTGACCGTATTTCTGCATGCAATTCTCTACTTAAATGTAATGAAAACATTCCATTTTTAAAACAAATTGTGACAGGTGATGAAAAGTAGATAAACTGTACAATAATGTGGAATGGAAGAGATCGTGAGGCAAGTGAAATGAATCACCACTAACCACACCAAAGGCCGGTCTTCATCCAAAGAAGGTGATGTTGTGTATATGATGGGATTGGAAGGGAGTCCTCTATTACGAGCTCCTTCCAGAAAACCAAATGATTCATTCCAACAAGTACTGTTCCCAATTAGACCAACTAAAATCAGCACTCGACGAAAAGCATCCAGAATTAGTCAACAGAAAACACATAATCTTCCATCAGGGTAATGCAAGACTGCATGTTTCTTTGATGACCAGGCAAAAACTGTTACAGCTTGGCTGGGAAGTTCTGATTCATCTGCCGTATTCACCAGATATTGCACCTTTCGATTTCTATTTATTTAGGTCTTTACAAATTTCTCTTAATGGAAAAAATTTCAATTTTTTTGAAAAATGGAAGACTGTAAAAGGCACCTGGAACCATTCTTTGCTCAAAAAGATAAAAAGTTTTGTGAAGATGGAATTATGAAGTTTCCTGAAAAATGGCAGAAAGTAGTGGAACAAAAGGGTGAATACATTGTTCATTATAGTTCTCGGTGAAAATGAAAAACTGTTTTATTTTTACTTAAAAACCGAAGACACTTTTTGGCCAATCCAATATATAAAATAAACACTAACAGACATAAAGGGAGAAAGTGATAAGAATACAATCTGAGTAGGAGATTTTAACATCTCACTGACATCAATGGGCAGACTTTCCAGACAGAAAATCAATAAGGCAGCAGAGATCCTAAATGACACATTAGAACAGTTTGACTTAATTGACATCTACAGAACACTACATCCAAAAAAAAGCAGAATACACATTATTTTAAAGTGCACATGGAACATTCTCTAGGATAGACCACACATTAGGACACAAAATAAGCCTCAACAAATTTAAGAGGATAGAATTTATTTCAAGTGTCTTTACTGACCACCATGGTATGAAACTAGAAATCAACCACAGAAATAAAAATGGGGAGAAAAACCAATCACATGGAGACTAAACAAAATGCTACTAATAAAAAACAATGAGTCAATGATGAAATCAAAGAGGAAATCAGAAAAAAACCTCAAGACAAATGACAATGAAAATACAACCTTACAAAATCTATGGGATGCAGCAAAAGCAGTTCTAAGACGGAAGTTCATAGCAATACAGGCCTTCCTCGAGAAATAAGAAAAATCGCAAATAAACAACCTAACTTACCACCTTAAAGAATTAGAGAAAGAAGAACAAACAAAACCCAAAGTCAGCAGAAGGAAGGAAATGATAAAGATCAGAGAGAAAATAAATAAAATAGAGATCAAAAAACTAACAGAAAGGATCAATAAAACCAAGAGCTGGTTTTTTGAAGAGATAAACAAAATTGACAAACCTCTAGCTTGGGTCACCAAGAAGATAAGACAGATGACCCAAATGAACAAAATAAGGAATTAAAGAGGAGAAATAACAACTGATACCACAGAAATACAAAAAATCATAAGAAAATACTATGAACAGTTAAATGTTGACAAATTGGACAATCTACAAGAAATGGGCAAGTTTCTAGAAACATTCAGCCTGCCAAAATTAAGCCAAGAAGAAACAGATAATTTGAACAGACCAATCACTAGAAGTGAAATAGAAGCTCTAAATAAAAAAAAATAAAAAAAAATAAAAACCTCCCTGCAAACAAAAGTCCAAGACTAGACGTCTTCACTAGGGAATTCTACCAAAAATACAAAGAAGAATTTATACCTATCCTTCTCAAACTATTCCAAAGACTGAAGAGGAGGGAAGCTCCCAAAGTCATCCTATGACACCACCATCACCCTGACCAAAACCAGAGAAAGACACTACCAAAACAGAAAATTACAGGCCAATATCTTTGATGAATATAGATACCAAACTCCTCAACAAATATTAGCAAACCTAATCCAACAATACATAGAAAGGATCATACACCACAATCAAGTTGGATTCATTCCAGAGTCACAAGGATGGTTCAACATACATAAATCAATCAATGTGATAAATCACATTAACAAACAAACAAAAAAGACAAAAAACACATGATCATTTCAACAGATGCAGAAAAAGCATTTGATAAAATTCAACATTCACTCATGATAAAAATTCACACCAAAGTGGGTATAGAGGGTACATAACATAATAAAACCCACTTATGACAAACCCACAGCCAACATAATATTAAATGGTGAAAAGCTGAAAGCCTTCCCACTAAATTCTGGAACAAGAGAAGGATGCCCACTATCATCACGTCTATTCAACATAGTATTGGAAGTCCCAGCCACAGCAATCAGACAAGAAAAAGAAATAAAAGGTATCCAAATTGGAAGGGAAGTGGTAAATTTATCATTACACGAAGATGACATGATAGTCTATATAGAAAACTCTAAAGACTCCACACAAAAATATTAAAACTAATAAATGAATTCAGCAAGGTAGCAGGATACAAGATTATTAGATTGAAATGTGTTGCATTTCTTTTTTTTTTAATCTTTTCTACATACAATGCTTCGCATTTTTAAAATTTATTTATTTATTTTTGGCTGTGTTGGGTCTTCATTGCTGTGCACAGGCTTTCTCTAGTTGCGGTGAGTGGGGGTGACTCTTTGTTGCAGCGTGCAGGCTTCTCACTGTGGTGGCTTCTCTTGTTGCAGAGCATGGGCTCTAGGCACATGGGCTTCAGTAGCTGTGGCACACAGGCTCAGCAGTTTGGCTCACAGGCTCTAGAACGCAGGCTCAGTAGTTGTGGTGCACAGGCTTAGTTGCTCTGCGGCATGTGGGATCTTCCCAGACCAGGGCTTGAACCCGTGTCCCCTGCATTGGCAGGTGGATTCTTAACCACTGTGCCACCAGGGAAGTCCTGAAATCTGTTGCATTTCTTTACACTAACAATGAAATATCAGAAGGAGAAAGTAAAAAAACCAATCCCATTTAAAACCGCATTAAAAAAAAAAAAACACCTAGGAATAAACCTAACCAAGGAGATGAAAGACCTATATGCTGAAAACTACAAAACATTGATAAAGGAAGCTGAAGATGATGCAAAGGGATGTATCTCATGCTCTTAGATTGTAACAATTAATATCGTCAAAATGGCCATACTACCCAAAGCAGTCTACAGATTTACCCTACCAAGTTACCCTTGACATTTTTCACAGATTTAGAACAAATAATCCTAAAACTTATGTGTAACCACAAAAGACCCAGAATTGCCAAAGCAATCCTGAGGGAAAATAATAAAGGTGGAGGCATAACTCTCCTAGACTTCAGACAATACTATAAAGTTACAGTAATCAAAACAGCATGGTACTGGCACAAAGAAATATATATCAATGCAACAGAATAGAGAGCCCAGAAATAAATCCACACACCTAGGATCAATTAGTCTATGACAAAGGAGACATGAATATACAATGGAGAAAAGACAGTCTCTTCAGCAAGTGGTGTTGGGAAAGCTGGATAGCTTCATGTAAATCAGTGAAATGAGAACTCTCTCACACCATATACAAAAAAAAAAAAATTCAAAATGGTTTAAAGACCTAAATATGAGACATGACACCATTAAACTCCTAGAAGAGAACATAGGCAAGACATTTTCAGACACAAATCATAGCAATGTTTTCTTAGCTCATTCTCCCAAGGCAAAATAAATAAAAGCAAAAATAAACAATGGGACCTAATCAAACTTATAAGCTTTTGCAGAGCAAAGGAAACCATAAACAAAATGAAAAGACATCTTATGGAATGGGAGAAAATACTTGCAAACAATGTGACCAAGAAGGGCTTAATATCCAAAATACACAAACAGCTCATACAACTCAATAACAACAACAAACCAATCAAAAAATGGGCAGAAGACCTAAATAGGTATTTCTCCAAAGAAGATATCCAGGTGGACTAACAGCACATGAAAAACTGTTCAACATCATTAACTTTTAGAGAAATGCAAATCAAAGCCACAATAAGGTATCACACAGGTCAGCATGGCTAACAACAAAAAGTCTGCAAGTAATAAATGCTGGAGAGGGTGTGGAGAAAAAGGAACCTTCCCACACTGTTGGTGGGAATGTAAATTAATGCAGGTACTATGAAGAACAGTATGGAGGTTCCTTAAAAAACTAAAAATAGAGTTACCATATGATCCAGCAATCCCACTCCTGGGCATATATCTGGAAAAGATGAAAACTCTAATTCAAAGAGATACATGCACCCCAATGTTCACAGCAGCACTATTAACAATAGCCAAGATATGGAAACAACCTAAATACCCATCAACAAATGACTGGTTTAAGAAGATACATGTATCTACACAATGGAATACTACTCAGCCACAAAAAGAATGACGGACCTAGAGATGATCATACGAAGTGAAGTAAGTCAGACAGAGAAAGACAAATATTATACAATATAACTTATACATGGAATCTAAAAAATAATACAAATGAATCTATATACAAACCAGACTCACAGACATAGAAAACAAACTTATGGTTACCAAAAGGGAAAGGGGGTGGAAGAGGGATAAATTAGGAAAATGGGATTAACAGACAGCTGACTGAAAAATGGCAGAAGGTAGTGGAGCAAAAGGGTGAATACACTGTTCAATAAAGTTCTTGGCGAAAATGAAAAGTGTCTTTTATTTTTATTTAAAAACCAAAGGAACTTTTTGGCCAACCCAATACTATCTATAAAATAGATAAGCAACAAGGATTTACTATATCACACAGGGAATAATATTCAATGTCTTGTAATAACCTATAATGGAAAATAATCTGAAAAAATATATATATATAAAACTGAATCACTTTGTTGTATACCTTAAACTAACACAATACTGTAAATCAACTATACTTCAATAAATTTTTTTAAAGTTATTATCTCTTTGCCAAAAAATTGTGTGTGTGTTTCTGTGTGTGTCTATGTGTTTGTGTGTGTGTGACTATGTGTTTGTGTGTTTGTGTGTGTGTGTCTATGTGTTTGTGTGTGTGTCTGTGTGTTTGTGTGTGTGTTTGTGTATTTGTGCATCTATGTGTTTGTCTGTGTGTGTCTATGTGTTTGTGTGTTTTTGTGTATGTGTGTGTTTGTGTATGTCTATATGTTTGTGTGTTTGTGTGTGTGTCTATGTGTGTGTGTGTGTCTATGTGTTTGTGCGTTTGTGTGTGTGTGTGTGTACTCCTGGTACTGAACCCACTATGAATGTACCATATTTTCCAAGTACTCAGGTGCCAACTCTAGCAGTATTTTGTGACCGCTGTCTTGCCTTGGCCCCCACATCCACCTCATTTCCAAGCACTATTTATTCCACCACCATGTTGTCTTGAGTCTCTCACACACTGTTCCTTCTCTTTATGTTCTCATTGCCACCATCCTGGTGAAGGCTCCTCATGGCTCATCTCCTCTTTCACAATAGTCACCTCACTCCACCAGCAAATGAGCCTCCTTAATGTTCCTAAACACAGCTGGTTTCTCACTCACCACACTTTTTTGCTCAGGTCATTTCCTCTGCAATCCCCTTTCAGGAAGTTACCCTTGAACCCATAGACTTTGCTCTGCCATTTTGGCATTTTACCATATTGCCTTGTAGCAATTTGTGCACCTCTAATTTTTCATTATGACCTTAATTTATCTTCGAAGCCCCTGTAGAGCTAAAGAGTTTACCATCTGAAAGGGCAAATAAGCTATATTCACCAATATAAAGTGTTGTTCACAGAAGGTGCTTCATAAATCTTTGTAGAAATATGTGTTAATCTTGTTTCCCCTCTAAAATTTAAACTAAAGGTTTAAATTTGCCTTATACTGTTCTATTCCCACTCCCATTCCAAGCCCTGGATAGTGTGGGACACAGAGATCTCAATAAGACTCTGTTATTTGAGGGGCTCATGGACTTTAATAAAAGACCTGGAAAAAACAACCCTGCCCTGAGCCAGGAAAATATCTCAACTAGAGACAGCAAACTGGTGGCCACATACTGATTGCAAACATATTTTGATGATCCTCGTAAGGTTTTAAACATTTTTAAATTAGTTTCTTAACATTCAATAAATCAGAAGTGTGCATGCAAAAGCTGGATTTCCAGCTTCTCTCGAAAAACAGTGACACTTAGCAACACTGGACCTATATTCCCCACTGGCTGACACTTGGCTGGAGCTGTTCATGTGCCCCCTTTGGGACAGGGCCTAGAGACTCCAATTAGCCACACTTCCTTCTCGCCCTATTTAAAGAACCAGCCTGATCCCAATAGACACAGGATTTTGAACCCCCTGATCTAAATCATTCAGGACCATAACTTCATTCTGTAGCCCACCTACCAGTCAGGTTCTTCCTACGAGAACATGCTAAGGGGTTTTCCAGATTTCACGCTGACCTCCATCTCCGGGCTGATCCGTGAAGGTCCATCTCAGAGGGGCCAGTGGAGCCATTCCCTATACCAATTAATGCCTGTGACCTCATTTCGTTTCCTTCGGCCTTTCTTCTCCTTTGTTTCAAGTGAAAGGAAGCCAAAATTCTAAACAAAAACAAGCTTTTGACCTCACTCTCCTTAAAGAACAAAGTAGAGCAATGACTGCCAACCCATTTCAAGTGCAAGTACCTCCACAGAACAAACAGCAGCCGTTTGACATGGCCCAGAGGCCATGGGACCGCAGGGGAAAATGAAGGGACTTTCCCAAGTTCAGCAAGGATTCAGCACTAGTGGCTCCGGAAGTGTTTTTAGATAAAATGTGAAAGTTCCAGAAGCCATCTGGTTATTTTTTTATAAAGCAAATATTTAGGGACTCGCAGGAATCCTCCAGATAATTAATGGAATTTACCCTTTTTCATCCAGTTACCTCGTTCACTGCAGACTCAAGTCTCCATAACTGAACAAGACAGTATTGTCTGTGAACAGACTGAACTCCTTTGACCGTTTATCTTTGCAGAAACTCCAAGGATAAATATGAAATGTCAGTTGCTGGGTGGCACCCCAGCTAAGATGAAAAGTGAAACAGGGTAAGTCTTCGGCTGGAAGTGTGTGTTCAATTAATGTGTCATCCAATTCCTCAAGTTTTACTGTAACCTGATTCACCCACAGCTATTTTTTCTGAGGGAAAATTTATATATATATATATATATAAACACGCACTGTACATACATTGGTACACTGTACATACATTGGTTAAGATTTGATGCTTCTCTACTTCCACCACTTTGCAAAAACACAATTAGATGCGTCAGGAGCATGTTACCTAGGTTGCTGTTAATGCAAACAAGGAGTGAGATGCTGTCACCTTCCCAGGTGCCTCAAGTCTAAAGAAGCAGGGGGTTTTCTGGTGAAAAGTCTTTCCTTAGACTGATTTGTGACCAGAAATGTACCTAATACAGATTCCTAGACATGTGTTATTATGAGGAACTACCGCCATGCAGCTGGACTGGCACTGGAGGGACTAAAGGTCACCGATTTAATTCACCAGCGCCTCTGCCCCCCGCATGTGCAGGGGCAGCGGACCTGCCAGGACCCCTCCTGTGGCTGGGAGCCGGGGCGCCGCGCAAACTCAGGCCAGCCTGTCGGAGGTGCCGGCAATGGCCGTGAGCGGGCTCCGGCAGCCCCAGACAAAGGCCCAGCTCCCACGTGCACTTTCCTGGTGACAGCAGTGACGATAATAAAGAAAATAATACAAGCATGCCCAGTTCCGGGCTACTGTGGCACTGAGAGTCAGCTGAGGTTCCTTGCTTCGGAAACACTGGCTAAGGGCTAACCTAGGTGGGGGCTTGCTCAGCACCCCGACCTCCTCCCCCCGAGGCACCCACACCCCACATCGCTCGGTGCCACGCCGTCCTCTCTGGCTGGGAAGTCTTGCCTGCTGCCATTTCTCCTTCCCACCCCTGTGTGTCCGCTCAGGCCCCGCCAGTCCAGAGCTCCCACGCTGCAGCTGAGGGGAGGCTGGATCCTGCCTGCAGGAAGCGTTTGTCCATCTGCAGAGTGTTCCGTCGGCTGTTTTGCACTCAGCCACTCACTCCACATGCCCCGCAGGTGAGCGTCCCCCCTCCGACGTCAACACCTGGCTCCCTGCTCCACTTGCTCCTGTCTTGAAGGTGAGCGCAGCACCCTGCCCCCATCCCTTCAACACCTGGCTCCGAGGTCCTGACTCAGCACCTTCAGCCACTCCTGACTCGTCCCCACGGGCTCCGGCTCCTCCGTCACTGTCGTACCACATGACCTTAATCTTGTTAAGAGCATAGCGTCTGTTTCTTCTCAGTCTTTTTTGTCAACATGTGCTTTGCTTCCTTCCTGTTGGAAACAGGGAGCTCCTTGAAGGCATGGACTGCAGGTATTTTCACACAGGGTGTTTTTAAGGGGCATTATGGCAGTACCAGGGAGAAGATTCGGTGGGCTAGGAGACAGGAAGAGACAGGGACACAGAGGGCAAGAACCAGCTCAACTCTTTTCATAACGTCCTTCACAACGTTCAAAAGATTCAGGCTACCCATTCCTCAGGTAAGATACTGAGGCCCACAGGCTGATGAAATCAACCACAGACCACGTGTGGGTAGGACCCAGCTCTGAGCCTAGACTTTCAACACAGAGCTCTCTCTATTAAGCTGTGTTGTCTGCCTTTGGCCTATCTAGATATTTCCCTAGATGCAAGAAGAAGCAAAAGAAATATTTCTTCTATCTGGATAAAGGACGAAAACTGAGGAACCAGTGAAGACTTCCCTTTCTGTCATTCATGGTGGAGACAAATGAAAAGTGGAGCAATTCAGCCAAATTAAGCCACTTTGCTCGGCAAAGCCCCACTTGCTTTGCGTGCTTCTATTACACCCGTAGGAAGAGGCCAGAGGCTCCCGTGTGCTCCACACGGTCCCCCAGCACTTACCAAGCGCTCCCGGGTGCTGTGTGCTAAGCGCATCGTTCAGAATTCCTAACGAATGAAGCCGACTTGGAGACTTTGTGAGGTGTGAAATGCAAGGCTATTTTGCCTAGCAGGAAAAAGCTGCTATTTTTCTACCTTATTTTAACTGCTCTAGGAAAATGGTAAGAATGACAAAGTTACTCCCACACCTGTCCCCTCCCCTCAGTGAAGGGGAGGTGGGGCAGGAGAAGCGATGTGACCATCAGGGCTTCCTGCCAGCTCTGCTGCTAAAGGCTGAACTCATTTTAATTTTGTCAAGTCAAATGAAGACATAGGAGGTTTCTTGAATTGAATCTGTACCAATAAGAAGAGGAGAGGACAGGGTCCGTGTTAGGAGGGAGGGGGTTTAAGGTGCAGTTGAATTGTTCAATCGCCCCTGGGCAGGGCCAGGGCAGTCAGGCACTTGGTCACTGCTGAGTGGAAAACTTGATGCCCTTGGACAGTTTGAGGTCTCCAACATCACCCTGATAACAGAACAGAGCAGTTGGTGCGAAGACCTGGCTCTCAGAAGCCAGGCTTCATTCCAGGCGAGGCCAGGACCAGAGGCAGAGCTGGCATCCGAGTGTCCACTAATTCCTCCAGTGGTGTTATCTTGGTGCCACGGGACTCAGTCAAGCCAGAGCAAAGCAGGAAGATGATGACCTGAGAATTCCAAAGGGTGAGGCCCTGAATTCCACGAAATCCCAAAGTTATTACAACAACCTTCGGCAGCTTCTCAATCCTCCAAGCAATCACTCTGTTCCTGCCCAGCTCAGGACATGCCTTACTTTTTATCACATCTACATTTGGGGTGACACATTCTCCCCTGACTGGCTCCTGTTAGGTAACAGTTTGTTCCAATGACTTGATGAGATGCCCGGCTGATGGCCCAAGGATTAAGGATTTAGATTCTGTTCAAGTTCACATATCTCTAGGAAGCCCCACTCTTGGCTGGCTGGTAGCGGGAAAGTTTCTTGAATTTAATTATTTGATTAGACAACCCATTAATGTGCTTCAAAACTCAAAATGATATAAAATGTTCCCATTGAAAAATCAAACGTTCTCTTACCCACCATCACCCCATCCATCCCATTCTCTAACCCACAAAGTAACCATTTTACTAGTTCCTCAGTATGCTTCCGGTGTTCCTTTATGCAAATACAACCAAATATGAAAGTACACTCATTCCCCATCCTTTACACAAAATGTAGCCAATATACACTGTTTTGCATTTTTGCTGGCAATCATTCTCTCTTAGTTTACTGAGAACTTCCTCAGTCATTTTTGTAGCTCTGTAGTGTTTATCTGGTTCCATCACAATTCATTTAACTGGTCCTTGGTAGATGGTCCCTTAGATTGTGTACAGTCTTTGCTATTACAAAACAGAGCTGCAATGGAAAACCTTGGACATACATCCTGTTATATATATGCAGATCTATGTGTAGGAAAATTCCCAGCAGTGAGATTGCTGGATCCTAGGATCAATGCATTTGTAATTTTGAGGGATATAACTCAACTGTCTTCCACACAGCTGGCCTGTGTGCCCCTCACAAGCATCGTAGGAAAGTGCCTGTTTGGTGGGATAAATGTTTGAGGAGAGCCGGTTCCCTATGCAGGGACGGCTCTGAAGATGCTCTGTGAGAGAGAGGTGAGAGGCAGCAGCCTGTTCTGTGTTGTACTAAGTGGTACCCAGAAGTACACTGGAATGAGGTTCAGAAATGCCAAATCCACTGGAGTCACCACAGGGCTCAGAAAGTGCCCTGCAGCATGGGTGCCTTTGGGAAAAGAACTTGAACAACTGCTTTAGACCCTAAGTTGAAGAACTCAAAAAAGATCTGATGCCCTCAAGACCAGTTTTTGTAGGATGAAATAATGCCATTTGCAGCAATATGGACGGACGTAAAGATTATCATACTAAGTGAAATAAGTCAGACAGAGAAAGACAAATATCATGTGATATCACTTATATGTGGAATCTAAAAAAAATGATACAAATGAACTTATTTATAAAACAGAAACAGACTCACAGACATAGAAAACAAATTTATGGTTACCAAAGGGCTTTTCTGAAAGGGAGGAGGGGTAAATTAGGAGTTGGCGGTTAGCAGATACAAACTACTATAAATAAAATACAAAAACAACAAGGTCCTACTGTATAGCACAGGGAACTATAGTCAATATCCTATAATATACCATAATGGAAAAGAATCTGAAAAAGAATATATATATATATACACACACACAGCTGAATCATTTTGCTGTATACCAGAAACTAACATAACATTGTAAATCAACTACACTTCAATTTTAAAAAAAAGGAAAAGACCAGTTTTTGAGCTTATGAGCCTTTCAGCATCTGTGGCTCGAGCGCTGGTGAATGGCAGGAGGGCTGTCGGGGGTTAGGGATCATGTTCTCCTTTCACCTCTGCCTGGCTGTGACTACCTCACTCTCCCTGGGCAGTATGTTCAGCGATTCTTGTCCTGCATCCCTCTCTAGGGAATCAGATCATGTGGACGGAATCCCCTCACCAACTGTAAAGTGCTCTCCAATGTGGGAGTTATTCTAACTGAAAGATGGTGTCCAATCAGAACGCTGAGGACAGTGGATCAGGCAGGGCAAATGAATGAGAAGTAGGTTATGAGAAACTGAGTCACCCAGGTCCCTAGCGTATAACCTGGGTCAGCTGTGGAGAAGACACGAGCCAGTCTGTTCTACACACTGCACACAAGGGCTCTGATTAGAAACTCTCGGATTCCTTCCCCAACACTGCTTGGCCTTTGACAAGTTTAGCATGGACAGGAGGAGGACATTCTGTTTCTTCAGTGTCAGAGGCTGACTCATTTCCCTCTTCTCTGCAATAAGCACAAAGGCCAAAGGCAGTCCCTCCACCCAGAGACAGCAAACAGCTCTGAAAGCGGCGTCCTTCCAGATCAGCGGTAGGGAAAATATATCTATGAATATTCATCCACTACTCATTTAGGAGTGTTCTGTGTAAAGACCCTTTGAAAGCTGATGAGAACTGGCATAAAAGGGTTTGATGAATTCCTGAGTCAGATGGCCCCTACCCCAGAACACGTGCAATGGCTGTCACAGAGAGCGAGTTTACAAAGAAAATGTTTCTGCAGATGTCTGGGCTTGCACTGCAGCAGCCTCCCACTTTCAAGCAAGCATAAAACAGACGCTGGGATTGGGCTGGGCCCTGAGGAACTAAGCCACAGATCTCAAAACCAAACTAAACTTCAACTCCCTGAGGGAACTTCCTCAAGGCTCATAATTTCTAAGATGTCAGGTCTGAGGATGGGGGACCTCTATCTGTAAATGTCTCCCTTCCCTGTCCCCTTACTCAGCTCCCACCATCCTAGACAGATCATCTCAGACCCTCCTGCCTCCTGGTGAGGGCTTTCCTGACTGCTCCATCCCACAGGGATGCTTCATTCTGCAGTCACAGAACTGCCTGGAAGTACCTCCCATGAGGAAGTGAATTACACACCCCGCCATCTTGTCAGTCTCATTGCATCATTGGCCTGCTTTAGTCATGAGCTTCATGATCATTATTTCACTTTCTATATGCCCTTTCCCTGTTTATTCATTCCCACACTTATTTTCATGCAACAAACATGTATTGAGCATATAACACGTACCTTGACTAAGTGCTAAAGATTCAAAGATAATGATAAAGATAATAATGATAATAATAATGATGATGATGATTATGTAACGACACAATGATAACAACCACCACCACCATAATAACAATACTTACTGAGTACTATACTCCAGCTTCTGGGCTATACTCTTACTTCATTTAATTCTCACAACCACCCTTGGAAGGAAGGTTTATAATTATCCCCATTTGGGAACTATATTCAGTATCCTGTGATAAACCATCATGAAAAAGATTATGAAAATGAATATGTATATGTATAACTGAATCACTTTGCTGTACAGCAGAAATTAACACAACATTGTAAATCAACTATACTTCAATAAAATTTTTTTAGAAAAGAAAGAAAAAAAACAAAAAAATCTGGACTGAAAATATATATTTATAATTATCCCCATTTTACGGATGAGGAAACTGAGGCTCAGAAAGGCTAATTAATTTGCCTGAGGCTGGAAGCAACCTAAAAGTCCATCAACAGAAGAATGGATAAAGAAGATGTGGTACATATATACAATGGAATATTACTCAGCCATTAAAAAGAACAAATTAATGCCATTTGAAACAACATGGATGGACCTAGAGACTGTCATTCTGAGTGAAGTAAGTCAGACACAGAAAGACAAATATCAGATGATATCGCTTATATGTGGAACCTAAAAAAAGGGTACAAATGAACTTATTTACAAAACAGAAGTAGAGCAACACATGTAGAAAACAAACCTATGGTTACCAGGGGATGGGGGAGGGAGGGATAAATTGGGCGATTGGGATTGACACATACACACTACTATATATAAAACAGATAACTAATAAGGACCTACAGTATAGCACAGGGGACTCTACTCAATACTCTGTAATGGCCTACATGGGAAAAGAATCTAAAAAAAAAAGTGGATATATGTATATGTATAACAGATTCACTTTGCTGCACACCTGAAACTAACACAACATGGTAAATCAATATACGCCCATAAAAGTTGTTTTCTGATTTGCCTGAGGCTATACAGCTAGTATATGATAAAGTAGTTAGTAAATCCTCAAAAAGCTCCTGACTTTGTGAAGAAAGAGACCCCTTTTAAAATCTACCTATCTGAGATAGTCTGCGCCCTATACACAAATTATGGTTAGTTCGAGCTCCATGCAGGTTTTCTGAGGAACTCTGAATTCCTGCCACAACTAACTGCTCTCCTTATTCATGGTTTTAAGCCCCTTTCAGATTTACAGCACATGTTTCTTTCATGTGTTTCTTTTCTCACGTGAGAGAGAAAAGAAACACATTTTTCCCCCAAAAGAAAACAGGATAACTTTACATAGCAGACCCTGTTTACTTTTTATTTTTTCCCCCAAAAGAAAACAGGATAACTTTACATAGCAGACCCTGTTAAGTCCTAACCAACATTTATCTGGCTGCCCCCTTTCCAACAGCACCCAAATTTTGTTCACTCTCCCCCAAGGATCCGTGCATTTCAGGGAAGGTCTGAGCCTCTGGGAATGGGTTTAGGATGAACATGTAAATGAAACACAGAGGAAGACGGCCAAGGAGGCTTCTTGGAATTTTTTTTTTTTTCAGCTAAAAAGAGATGAGTGGGGACTTCCCTGGTGGTCCAGTGGTTAAGACTCCGTGCTACCACTGCAGGGGGCACGGGTTCAATCCCTGGTCAGGGAACTAAGATCCCATGTGCCATATGGCATGGCCAGAAAAATAAATTTTTTTTTATATTTTTAAAAATTTCAAAAAATTAAAAAAAAAAAAGAGATGAGAGAGAGCAAACAAGAATGCCCTTTTTTCTACCTCTGCACATGACTGACTGTGTGTGAAGCTGGAACTATGGCAGCCACCTTGAGACCAGGGGAGCCAGACAAGCCAACACACTGAAGTCGGGAAGAACCTGGGTCTTTGATGACACTGTTGAATAGCCAATTAGCCAAATAGCCAATTTGGCTATTAGCTAATAGCCAAATTAGCCAAGTCTGGAGTGGTCCTTCTACTAGATTTCTTATTAAGTGAGATCATAAATCCCATTACTGTCCCAGCCTTGTTGCATACCACTATGCTCTCTGCTAGCAATGGCCATGCACAGTGATGCCCCCCCAAAGACGAGGGGAGGGTAACAAGCACATCTCGCTACCCTACAGCTGTCCACAGTCAGCTACAGTCTCCACTGCCCTGCGCTACCTACCAGCTCCCTTGCTCTGGTTCCCAGTGCAACCCTCAGCCCCTCAGGATAAGGAACACACCTGATCACATGAGCCTCACTTCTCTCTAAGGCTTCAGATGCCCTGCCCCTTGCTCTCTGGGTCCATCAGAGGACATAGAGGTGGGGTGGCACCTGGTGACAATGCTGAGAAAACTGTACAAATTGGAATCCAGGACTGAGTAAAGTCCACTTCAACAGTGAGGAAGTCTCAAAGAAAAGAGAAATGAGACTTTCTAACAGTACCTGTGCCAACAAGTTTGCAGAATTGAAGGGGCAGAATAAGGCATGTGAAGGGGAAGGAGACATGAAATGATAACATTCGTTTGTTTTGTAGAAGATACCATTTACTGAGCATTTACTACATGTCAAACTGTGCTAAGCAATTAGTAGATATAATCTCCTTTTCTCCTTACTCTTTCTCCTTTTTGCTTTCCCTGTGAGGTATAGAGATTTCACTGTCTCTATTCCAGAGAGGAATGTTGAGGAGATTATGAAACTTTCCCAACTCTATGCTGCTGGTAAACGGCAGAGGCAGGATTCAAACTGGCTTCAGCTTGTCTGAAAGCCCATGCTGCACAAACAACCACCATGTACTGAAACCAAACAGGACGCTGT
The DNA here is from genome assembly GCF_963455315.2 of Globicephala melas. Lineage (NCBI taxonomy): Eukaryota > Metazoa > Chordata > Mammalia > Artiodactyla > Delphinidae > Globicephala > Globicephala melas. The sequence continues at coordinate 94,222,400 of NC_083316.1, forward strand.
GGGGCTCCTGGGCACAGAAGCCTTTCCATGTCCCCCGTTTCTTGTAGGGAACAGACTCCAGCCTCCATGACCCTCCCTGAGTTCCAAAGAACAGGTGCTAATCTGGGAAGGGAGGCGATGCAGAGACAAGGGAGGACCAGCCAAGAAATAACAGTGCAGCCACGGGGCAGGTCCTGGTTCTGCCTCAGGGATACACATAACAGTATCTTTAAGGTCTTTACAGAATTAAAACCTAACAAATGGAAGGTGTCAGCATTCTTCATACTGGAGAAGACCAGAGAAGCTCATCAAGAAGATTACTTGAGACAAGATTAAAGGAATGCAGGCCCTGCACACACCCCACCCTTGAAACGTTGCTGTAAAACGCCTCATCAAATCCTCTGGGCTTGGGACAGTTGGGGCAGGAGCCCACTGTGTCCCTCTTTGCCTGGCAAAGCAATAAAGCTATTCGTTTCTGCTTCACCCAAAACTCTGTCTCTGAGATTCGATTCAGCACTGGTGCACAGAGGCTGAGCTTTCAGCAACAGTATCGCGTCATTCATTCCTTTTTTTTTTTTTTTTCGCAGTACACGGGCCTCTCACTGTTGCGGGCTCTCCCGTTGCCGAGCACAGGCTCTGGACGCGCAGGCTCAGCGGCCATAGCTCACGGGCCCAGCCGCTCCGCGGCATGTGGGATCTTCCCGGACCAGGGCACGAACCCGTGTCCCCTGCATCGGCAGGCGGACTCTCAACCACTGCGCCACCAGCAAAGCCCCATTCCTTGTTTTAATAAGAATTGGCCGAGCACCAACACTAAGAAAGCCAGGACTTGGGCTAAACACTAAAGATACAAAGACAAGTAAGACACAGTCTCTGTCCTTACGGAATTTACAGGCCAGCAGGGGCACAGCTATATCACCATCTCTGTATAGTACCATAGAAAGACCCCAGGCATGATGGAGCACAAAAGGGGCAGAGAGGCCAGAGGAGGAGTCCTGGAGGAGATGACACCTCCTCGATTTTAAACAAAAGTTAAGCATAGCTAAGGGCGCAGGACGGGGCAGTGCTGCATAGGGGGGACACAGCAAAGACATGGCTGGAAGAGACATGAGATGGCTCAAGGCTGGAGGTGATCTGGGGACTGCTGGAGACAGTTTGGCTCATCACAGTGAGGGGAAGGGGACCACACAGTGAAGGTGAGTAGAGGCCAGGGATGCTGCTAAACCTCCTACAGTGCACAGCACAGCCCACAGTGAAGAATTATCTGGCCTAATTATCCAGCCAAAAATCAGGTCGAGGGCTTCCCTGGTGGCGCAGTGGTTGAGAGTCCGCCTGCCAATGCAGGGGACACGGGTTCGTGCTCCAGTCTGGGAAGATCCCACATGCCGCGGAGCGGCTGGGCCCGTGAGCCATGGCCGCTGAGCCTGCGCGTCCGGAGCCTGTGCTCTGCAACGGGAGAGGCCACAACAGTGAGAGGCTCGCGTACCGCAAAAAAAAAAAAAAAAAAAAAAGCAGGTCGAGAAACTCTGCTTTAGATTTTTAACTTAGTCCAGCCCTAGTCATTTTGCAAAGACTGAGGCCCTAAGAACTAAGTCATCTTGACTCTAAGAAGCCCAGGTCAGGCAGGACTTGGCCGTTGGCAGCTAAGACCTGGCACCAGTAGAGCCAGTGGTTCAGGCTCTGGAGTCAGACTGCTTGGGCTTGAATTCCATATCTGCCTCTTACCATTGTGTGACTTTGAGCGAATCACTGAACCTCTCCATGTTTTAGTCTCCTCATCTGTAAGATGCAGATACAGTAGCACTTAAGAGGTCGGGTAGTTGTTCTAGTTGTTCATTGCTGAATATAAACTACTCAGAAGGTAGTGGCTTAGAACAGTCATTTTAGTTTGCTCACAAGATTGTAGGTCAGTAAATCAACTATACTTCAGTTTAAAAAAAAAAAGAGATCATGGGTCAGGAATTTAAGCAGGCTCAGCTGGGCAGTTCTCAGATCCAAGTGGTGTCACTTGGCGTGGCAGGATTCGAGGTGGCTTTTTCTCTCCCAGGTCTGGTGCCTCGTCAGGAAAAGCTCGAGGCTGGCTTCAACTGGCCCCTGTCCCTCTCCTTGTGGTCTCAGGGGCCCTCCCCATGGTTTCTCTGGCAGAGTAGACAAAGCTCTTTACGTGGTGTCTGGCCCCCCTAGAGTGTTCCAAAAGACAGCTCAGAACGGGCCCGTCAGCATTTCTGCCATATTCTATGGATCAAAGCATTATGGGGCCCATCCAGATTCAAGAGGAGGGGACATGGACCCCAGTTCTCAGCGGGAAAAGTATCAAAGAACTCGTGGCCAACCTTAATCTACCTCAATGGCTGTGGGAATTAAATGTGTTGGTACACATAAAACACTTAGTTCTAGCACGAAGCAAGCTGTTTTTTTAATGCACGTTTGCTGTCAATGCTGTAACTTTATTAGTAGCAGTACATTCAAAAGCCTTGCTGGCAAGATCAGGGAAGCAGCACCTTTCACAGTTGACTGTCCACCTCCCTCCACAACCCTTCAGATAAATGGTGGTTCGTCTTAGAAAGAGGAAGGTGTAACTCTGACCTGATACCTCCACCCAGCACGGTGACCCTGGCCATGACCTGATGTGGCTCCCGAGGGTGACTTGCAGGTAAACTTGAGGGTGGCACCCTGGCCTGGGGCCAGTGTAGAACAGCAGCTGTTTCACCCATCTGCTACCCTGACTCACCCCAGGTCTGTGCTGACCACATCTGGCTGCGATCACCTTCTTTGCAGGACACTCTGTTCCATGAATCCCAAGTAAAGCCTTCAGGAAAAAGGAAGATTGCATTTTCCAACTGTGCCTGTTGTCCTTTATGGCAAATATTTCCTATCTCTTCCTCCCCATCAAGATGAATCTATGGCATCGAGCATGCCTGCATGCATTCACTCATTCACACATTTAACAAACACTTATTAAGCACCTACTGTATACCAAGCACTGAGCTAGACCCTGGGAGTACAGACTGAACAAGATAGAAAACCTTTGCCAACATGATGCTACTATTTTCAGTGGAGGAGCCAGATAATAAACAAGTGAGATACAGATTCTGATCACTGCTCTAAATGAAACAACGTGACATGATAGAAGGGAAACGGAGGAGTCTCTTTTACGTAGTCTCTTTTTCAAGGGCTCTTTGAGGAGGTGATATTGAGTTTGGACCTAAGAAATGAAAATATGCCAACCTCTCAAAACTCTAGGGAAGAGAACTGTCAGCAATACGGACACCAAAGGCAAAGATGCTGAGGTGATAAAGGGCTTAATGTGTCCCAGGTCCAAGGTGAGTGTAGAGAGGAGAATGGGCTGTGGTAAGGTTCAAGTCTAGGCAGTGTTCAGATCCTGCAGGACACATGAGCCTGGAAACTCAACTCAGATCTGAACTTAAAAGGGAATTGATTGGCTCAACTGAAATGTGAAGGCATCACATGGGATTGAACTGGCTTCAAACAGAGTCAACAGGACGTAGCCTTTCTCCATCTCTCAGTCATCTTTGTTCTGAATTGGGTTTAGCTCAGGAATCCTCTCCCAATGGATGGGTTTCTGTAGCTCCAGGCACACATCTTCTTTACAGCCAGCAATCCCCAACGTTCTAGCAAAAGACCTGGACTTCAGTCTTACTGGATAAACTCAGGAGACGTGCTAATCTCTGAGCCAATCACTGTGACACAGGGCAAAAATATGCTGATTGTCTATACTAGAGTTACATGCTGCCCCCTGACACAGGGAGTAGAGTGGAGTCAGCCCGCCCAGACCACTCACAGTAAGAATCAAGGCAGGAGTCATGCTCCCAAAGAGAAATGGAGAAGCAGCTATCACAAGAAGGTACATGGATGCTGGGCAGGCATGGGGGTGGAGGAGGCATCTATAAAGCAGGGCTGTGGTCAACCATGGTAAGGAGTTGGGATTTTATGCTAAGAGCCCTGCAAAGCCATCAAAGGATTTTAAGCAAGGGAGTGGTCTGCTGGCATTTGGCTGGGCAGAGAAAGGGTTCCAAGTAGCAAAACTTGGAAGGGTTGAAATTAGGGGGTATTACAGAATGACATGCAGGGGAGGTTGGTGCCTTGAGCTTGGGTACTTGGGTGATAGCAGTGAGAGTCAGAAAAATGTGGACAGATTTGAGATTCTCCTGTGGAAGAGCTGACATCTACTGTGGATGGAGTCAAGGTGGGGGAGTAAGTGAAAGAAGAATTCAAGCATGATTCCCAGGGTTTTGGCTTGATATCGGGGTGAAGCATGATGCCATTCACCAAGAGGGCAAAGACATGGGAGGTGGGAGGATGGGGACAAGTCAGGAAGGTAAACCCAAGAGTTCCATTGTGGCTGTGTTCAATTTGAGACTCCTGTGGGATTATCAGTTGGAGATGTTGAGTAGGTGGTTGGACAAACAAGTCTGGAACATAGAGGAAAGGTCTGTGCTGGAGTTATAAATCCAGGAATCAGTATATGGACATTATTTAATTAAAGATTGAATGAGTTCACCCAGGGGAACATGAATATAGAAAGAAGGAGGGGGGCATTCATACTATTTCCCCAACAAACTTTCACTCTGCTCAAACCAATCTACTTAGGATCTAAGCAAATATGGGCTCTCCCACCTTTGGACTTGTGTGTGCACGTGTGCGCCACTCCCTCTGCCTGCAATGACTTCCTCTCACTCCCCTGTCCCCCTAAACACTCATTCTTGAAGGATTAGTTCAAATCTACTCCCTGCAGGAATCCTTGCCTCATTATCTGCATTGCATATATCAGTCTCTTTGCTTCCTCTAACTTTGATTGATTCTTCACCATACATTTAGCCTTTACAAAACATTGTCTTTGTGTTCTGTGTATATGACATATTTCCCCCAAATCGATTACAGGCTCTTAGAAGGCAGCCTCGCAAGCCTTTGTACTCCCAACACCTGATTGCCCAGAAAAAAGTTAAAACAAAGATCTGTGTTGATCCAGAACACTCACTCCTACTTTCTTTCGGTAGTTTTTGTTCCAGTGGCTGGGAATTCATCTCAAATTCCTACCCTCGGGGAGACAGCAGCTGAGCCAAGAGTGCCCCAATCAAAGCCCTAAGAATGAGGTAGCAATTGTTCAGTGCTTTAAAATCCTTATGGCACATATATTCTTGTGTCCAATAAAGAGGATGTGAGTCAATCCATATTGAAAAGAATCAGATGAAAGTAGTTTCCCACCGAGGAAAACCAGAGAATTCAAATGAACGCCTGTGAACCACTTCCCACTATGTCTGCATCTATCCCTGAATAATAGTCCCCTTATTTGGAACACATCTCCTGTGTCCTGCGCATTTAACACTCCCTCCTCCCTTCCCAGCCCCGGTTTCATACCTTACAGCCTAAGGTCATTCCAAGAGGTCCCCAGGCGGTTAAACTGGATTCTCCAGCGCCTGGGAGCTCAGCCGGCACCAGGGACTGGGGAGAGCCCCAAATTTTCACTCTTCTGGTTATACTTGCGAAAGACCTCCCCATCCCACCTCTCTGCCAAACTACCTCTCGGTTCTCTAGGTGTATTTGTCTCAACTTGTTACCCCAACGGCCTCCGGCTCTTCCAGGTGCCCTCCATCTGGGCTCTCCCTGCTCAGCTACCCACAGCAGAGCTCTTCAATTAGGCAAACCACCCTCCAACCCCCAAATTCTCTTTAAAGGTGCAGCACGCACACCCACAAGTTTGTGGATGCCAGTGGCTGTGACCACACGGAATCAAATCGAGCAGGTCTGACTCAATTTTCCAAAGCAGCCTTTTACTGCTGATTGAGTCATATCTGCCTGTTTTCCAGAGGTCACATTATTTTCCCTTTTTGACTCATGTTTCACTTCAAAACTAGTGTAACCTGAACCTGCTTTGCCTCTGGGAGCAGCAGCTGCACTCAGCCCCCAGGTCTCAGCCTGCAGATGCTGCGCTGTGGAAAAGGACCCCGCTAGGAACCAGACATGTGATTGCCATTTGTCTCGGTCGAAAATGGCCGAACACTGACAATTTCATATGGCTCAACCTGCCATGAGCTTGCTGCTCAGGTATCTGGGAGATCAGTGTCCAATTGGCTGGAGTACTGGGTACAGAGATGGTAGAACCTCAGAGTTGACTTTTATTTAAATCATCAGAGAATCAAGGACTGCTAGCACCCTGCCAGATGCTTTCAATGCTGGGAGATTTTCTTGACTCTGAGCTAGTTGAGCAAATCTAATGTAAGAGCTAGGATAACAATGCGGCTAGGAGCCTAGACTCAGGGGAGAGATTTCCTGGGTTCAAACCCCAGCTCTGCTGTTCACCAGCCCTGTGACCATGAACAAGTTTGTTAGGTTGTCTGAGTCTCAGTTTTCTCGTCTATGACGTGGGATAATACAGGGTTGTTGTGAGAACTAAATAGGTGTGAAGTGAATAGGTGTGACGTTCTTAGCACACTGAAGTGTTAGCTATCATTAACTTGATTTGAGATAGGTGGTGTGGCCAAGAGACCCGTGGACAGAAATTAGAACCCCAGCAATGGAAAGTCAGCCTCCCCTTCCTGAGCAGCACTGTATGGCAGCCAGGACACCCCTCGGGAAGCTTGAGGATGGTGGATGTCACCACCCAGGAGACCTCAGCAATCCAGTGGCCTTGCATCCTTCCTTCCGGGTGCTTCAAGGGAAGGGTAGAGAATTTTATAGTCACTGAGAGCAGAAGTAACTCACACATGCCCTGCAGTCCCCAACAGAAGAGAGATGACAGGAGAGGAAAAGGGAGGGGAATACAACTACCAGATGCCGAGAAGTAGACACGCTTGTTCTGGTGGGAAACGGAAGCATCGCTTGAATTCAGTGTTTACTTAGTAACTCAGATTAATGAGGACAAAGGCATGGTAAGGAAAATGATTAAAAAATGTCCTACAGGCTTTCCCATAACCACTTCCGTGTATATTATCTGACTAAATCCACACAAAAAAACCTGTCAGTTAGGCAAAGCCAGCATTCTATTGATATTTAAAGGGGAGGAACTGAAGGATCCGGGAGCTTAAATGACCTACTTGAGCCTACCTGGTAGGTGATGGACTTGAGATCTGAGTCCCTTAAAGGCAGGGCCATGTTTATCTTTCTCTTCTGAAGGACTAAGTTCACGTTTATTGAGCAACTGAATGACCGAATGGACTGTGTCTCGAACACAGGCTCACATTCTCAGGCTAGTCTAGGTTCTCAGGCTAATGGCTCTGATGCTTATGCTTTGTGGAGTCCCAGACATGCAGTTGGGCAGGAATCAGGGGCATCTAAAGGAGGCAAAGGGACAGGGTTTCAAAAGTTTGTGCTAGGGGACTTCCCTGGTGGGGCAGTGGTTAAGAACCCACCTGCCAATGCAGGGGACACAGGTTTGATCCCTGGTCCCGGAAGATCCCACATGCTGCGGAGCAACTAAGCCTGTGCACCACAACTGCTGAGCCTGAGCTCTAGAGCCCACGAGCCACAACTACTGAGCCCATGCACCACAACGACTGAAGCCTGCACGCCTAGAGCCCATGCTCCACAACGAGAGAAGCCACCACAATGAGAAGCGCACACACAGCAATGAAGAGTAGAGAAAGCCCGCGCATAGCAACGAAGACCCAACACATCAAAAATAAATAAATGAATTAATTAAAAAAAAAGTTTGTGCTAGAACAGATTAGGTATCTCATATACATAATCAGCATAAAAATTCCCTTTCTCCATAACCCTCATGACAAGTGAGACTGTCCACCCACATTTGGCAGGCTGCCATTTAGAACACATTTGCATATATATATCACATTTGCATATAAATATATCACATCTCATTAGTGACATATCTGGAAGAGCACTTACTTCAAAAGGGTGTCTGAATGAACATCTTTCCTTCGTGGATCTTTGAAGGAAAGGTAGGGAAATATGAGGTTGGGAACTGAACAGCCTCAGGCCTTGCTCTGGGCTTTCCCTTCATGTAAGGGATGTTCCTCCTCCATTCCAATGCAGTGGAGATTTCAATTCTAAGTGTTCAAGCCCTGCTCTTTTCCAAAGAGTTTTCTGGAGTTCTGATATGTTGGAAGAATGAGGGGAAAAGGTGTTTCTCCAAGTGGAGCATGTTTGATGAAGGACTAGGGAGTGTGGAGGCATCACAGCTGCCCGGAAGATAGATGGGCCCTGTGCTATCTGCCGTTAACTGGTGGCAAGTACAGTGATAAACATAGGAATGTCATGCTCACGTGCTTCCTGGTGCTGGTGACAGATGATGCTTGCTCCCAAGAGACAAATATTTGCAGCTTTTATTTGCCAGTTCTATCGTCAGTGATTCTAACCTCTCTATGATGAGTAGAGAAAGTCCTCAGGGTATAAGTTAATGGAATTTATCTTCACTCTTTTGAATCCTTTAGAATTTCCTCATCATCTCGAGACTTCCCTGGTGGTGCAGTGGTTAAGAATCCGCCTGCCAATGCCAGGGACGTGGGTTTGAGCCCTGGTCCGGGAAGATCCCACATGCCGCAGAGCAACTAAGCCCATGCACCACAACTACTGAGCCTGCGCTCTAGAGCTTGCGAGCCACAACTACTGAGCCCGCGTGCCACAACTACTGAAGTCCGTACACCTAGAGCCCGTGGTCCGCAACAACAGAAGCCACTGCAATGAGAAGCCTGCGCACCACAACAAAGATAGCCCCTGCTCACTGCAACTAGAAAAAGCCCACGAGCAGCAATGAAGACCCAATGCAGCCAAAAATAAATAAATTTATTTTTTTTAAAAAAAGTATTTCCTCATTACCTTTTTGAAACATTGCCCACCATGTGGAGTAGGGTGTGTGTTTGTGTGTTCACCTCATTCTGCAACGTAAGGAAAGTTTATTCTTTCATTTATTTGATGGCTTCTTCCCTTTGTTCTTTCCTTGCAAAACTCTTATTAGAAGGCTGTTGGAATTGCTGGATCTGTTTTCCAAGTCTCTTAACTCTTCCCTCCTATTTTTTCTCTTTGTCCTTTTGTACTATGTTCTGGGTCAGTTTTTCAGTCAACCTTCAAGCTCACAAATTTGCTTTTCCTTTGTGTCACTTGTGCTCCTCATCAGAGGAATATTTTAGTAATAAAGCTAACATAAAGAAAACTGTGGAAACTTGCAGAAGGTCATAATGATCAAAATAAATGGAGAGATTCACCATGTTCTTGAATAGGAAGACACAGTAACAGAGAATTGACAATTCTCAAATTAACCTATAAATCCAAAGCAATTTTAGTAAAACCACAGGAGAATTGTTTTTAATAGACAAGCCATCTAAAGTTAATTGGGATATGTTTTAAGAATAAAGATTTTTATCTCCTTTCCTGCTTTGAACTCCACTGATTGATAATAAAGGAGCTACAACAACAAAAAGAAAGTAGAAACCTATAAAAGACAAAGAGAATAAAGACAGAAACAGACAAGAGAATTCAATGCAATTTCGGAAGACAGAACCAGATGGAGGAGAGGTAAGTGACTGATCATAGCAGAGGAAGCAATGGTCTGTCACCTGGAGGGGCATGACCACTAGTAAGTGAGTCAAGTCACCCCAGTGGGAAACCTGAGATGCTCAGCTTTGGAGACTGCAGGTACACTGAAGGGCTGGGTTGCAGCCAGGAGCCAAAAAAAGCTGTTGTTGAAAATCTGTTTATGGAGTAATCATACCTTTCCCTCACCTCACACAGTCAGGTTACTAATTTCCCAGACTGGTGATTAAAAAGTTATTTTCTGTATAACTTAATGGGAAAGGCTGAGACTTAGGGTTACCCAGATGGAGCAGCAGTGGGGAGGCACATGGAAGTCTGCAAAAGAAATGAACTACATAGTTACCTTTCCCCAAATTGCCCTCCATAAGCTGACAGGCACATAAAGAACAGCAGAAGATTCTTTTTCAACAAGCTAAATGGCCCTAAAGAAAAAGCTTCCGGTTTTCTTTTCCCTTCCTCCCTCCCTCCCTCTTTCTCTCTTTCTTATGAACCCCCTGTTCAATCACCCCCAAACAGGCCCCACAGGTTCACTCGTCCTGCCCACTCACTCAGGGCCCCCAAACACTATTTAGAGGCTCACTCTTAAATAGGAACAGAGTGCCAAGGCTCTCAAACAACCGAGTAAAACCTCTAGCGTGAAAGAGAAAAACCAATGCAAGAATAAAGGGAAAGAAGCATCTACAGGAAACAAACAGAAGAGGATATAAGATTTAAAAATCCACAACTGTAGGGAAATAAGATATTTGTATCCTTACACCCAGAAATAGAGGTTATATAAAAGGATAAATCAAAGAAGAAGAAATACAGTTTTCTTCTGGAAATAAAAATTTAATCAAAATAAAACATTCACCGCAAAAAAAAATAAAATAAAATAAAAAAATAAAACATTCAATAGAAAAGTTCTAGAATAAAGTTGAGGAAATCTTTTAAGAACTAGCACAAAAGAGCACTAAAATTTAGGAAAGAAAAGATAATTAAGGTAGAGGATGAATGCAAGGGGTCTATCACCAACCAAAATGATTTCTTTAAAAAGAGAAGAGAGAAAATCGAGGGATGGGAAATATGAAAGTAATATGGCAAAAACATTTCCTAGCAGTAAAAAGTAAAAATCTCCAGACTGAAAGTGTCTCTTTCATGCCCAACAAAATGAACGGAATGAGACCCATACCAAGGTACATAAACTGAGATGTGAGAGTTCTGGGGGAAAAGAGAAGATCCTAATGGTTCCCCAAAGGAAAAAAAAAAGTCATTGGCAAGGAAACAGGCATCAGGTAGGACTAGGATTATTCAACAGCTACAGTGAGTGTTAGAGATCAATGAATGTTAGGGATCAGTAAGACAGCGCCTTCAAATAAGTGAAAGAAAACTAAGTTTCAACCTAGACTTCAAATCGCAGCCAAGTCATCACTGCACAGACTGGATAAAATCACATATTTTCAGAAGGGTAAGAACTCTACAATACTAACCCCGTTCCTTCTTTTAAAAAGCAACTGGAGGCCTTTCAAGTCTGCTAATGACAGCCTAGACCAGTCCTCCCATTCAGGTCAACTAAAACCGCTGTATGGAAAAAAATGTATAGAATATATATATATATATAAAATATATATATATGTAATATTATATATTTAAAGATATTAAATACATAAGTAAATATATTTTTATAAATAATCAATATTTATATTTTTTCTTAAAAGCATCAGAGAGCTTATAAGATGGCAAAGGTTTATCATGCCAAAATGTGAATGCCATACCAAGCACTCAAAGCTGTTCTGACGTGATCAGGAAGAAACAGCTGCACCATGGAGCTGGGGTATTTGGCAGCCTCGCTGGGCAAACCAGATAAAAGGGCCTGCCAAGTAGAGAGTCTGATGAATACCCACACATTAAGTTGAGGTCCTGAAGGGCTTTACTCTTAGAGCAGAGCTTCCCAAACTTGTCTGCACGTTAGAATCATGGAGAGCTTTTAAAAATTCCAAAGTGCAGGCCACACCACAGACCAATTAAATCACAGTCTCTAGGGGTGGGACACAGGCATCCGTGTATTCTGAAGCTTCCCAGGTGGTTCCAGTGTGCAGATGAGTTTGGGAACCACAACTACAGGAGAAAGACTGAATTGGAAATAACACTGTTCCCGCATGGATGACTCAGGCAATCTCAGGTCTGGAAGTTCAATCAGATGGTCCCAGGGTGTCGGGAGCAAATGAGAATTCTCTGCGGAGGTGTATATTTTCATCCTGGGCCTCAAATTAGTTCTACAAATAAAACTTCAAACTCAATATTGAGTATAAGGTCTCTATGGCTGAGAACCAGGGGGGGGATAGAAGACAACAGACATAAACCCACAAAGACATGAAGACTTCAGATAGTGAAAGTATTGGGCACAGACTCCAAAACCATGTTTCCTGTCTTAAAAGGTAAAAAGCAGGGCTTCCCTGGTGGCGCAGTGGTTAAGAATCTGCCTGCCAATGCAGGGGACACAGGTTCGAGCCCTGGTGCGGGAAGATCCCACATGCCACGGAGCAACTAAGACTGTGCACAACAACTACAAAAGCCTGCGCTCTAGAGCCCGCAAGCCACAACTACTGAGCCTGTGTGCTGCAACTAGAGCGTACCTAGAGCCCATGCTTTACAACACGAGAAGTCACTTCCACGAGAAGCCCGTGCACTGCAACGAAGAGTAGCCCCCACTCACCACAACTAGAGAAAGACAGCACACTGCAACAAAGACCCAACGCAGCCAAAAATAAATTAATTAATTAATTAAAAATAAAAGGTAGAAAGAAAAGCTTGAAAACTTCAGTTGGGCAGTGAAAACTAAGAAGTGACTTTGATTTGAAAAAGAATCAAGTAGAAATTCTAGTAATAAAAAATACAATATTCATAATTAAGAATTTAATGGACAGGTTTAACAGTAGATCATATACAGCCAAAGACTAGGGAACTGGAATATAAATTAGAATAAAGTATCCAGAATGCATTCATGGAAAGACCAAAAGGACGAGAGAGAAAACAGAAGAGAAGATAAAAAAACATCGAGTAGGCATTGACAAACTTTTGCCTGAAATGTCAGATAGTAAATACTTTAGGCTATGTAGGTCTTACTATGTCTGTTGCAACTACTCACATCTGCCACTGCAGCTTGAAAAAACAAGGTAAACAAATAAGCATGACTATATTCAAAATTTATTTACAAAAATAGGGGGCTGACTCATAGGCCACAGTTTGTCCACACTTAACATAGAATTAAAAGATCTAAAGTATGCTATGTCTCCAATTAGGCCTTAGAGGAAAATAGAGAGGAATAGGGTAAAGGCAGTAATTGAAGGAAAAAAATCGCTAAGAATTTTCAAGAATTCATGAAAGACAGCAATTCACAAATTCAAGAGTCCAATAAGTCCCCAGGATAAATATCTAAATATCCACATTTTGGTTTGTAAGAAAAAGCAAAAAGAAAGAGAAAATCTTAAACGAAGCTTGAGAAAAAGATTACCCTCAAAGGAGTGACAGAGTGACAGCTGACTTCTCAATATCAAAAAATAAATGATAAAGAGCCAGAACACAGGGGAATGTTATCTTCAATATACTAAGAGAGAGAGAAAAAAAAAGCACCTACCTAGAATTCTATACTCCACAAAAATATATTTCAAAAATGAAGGCAACACAGAGACATTACTGGACAAGTAAAAATGTAGAATGTAGAGTTTGCCTTCTGTAAATCTGCACCTAAGGATATCCTAGAGGATGCACCTCAGACATAAGGAAAAGTGATCACAGGCAGAAGGCAAACTTGAGGGGGAGGGAGAGGAAAGCAAAGAAAATGATAAATATGTGAGTAAATCTAAATGAATACTGACTTCGTAGAACAATGACTATTATGCCTTATGGTATTGTAAATACAGAAAGAATTGAAAAAAATAGTAATAATAGTGTGGAATTTGGGAAGTTGGTAATTAATACTAAAGCGTTTGTGTTGTCTAGGAGGAGGGTGAAGGTATGAATTAACATTTACGAAGTCAAGAATGCATACTGTAATTTCTAGGACAACTACCAAGAGAAAAGAAACAGGATGCAACTTCCAAACTAGTAGAGGGGAAAACGTCAAACTAGTACAATCAATCAAACAAAAAAGAAGGCAAAGAAAGAGAGGGGAAAAACATAGAACAGCTGACACAATAGAAAGTACAAAATAAAAAGGCAGATTTAAACACAAGGTACAGTAAATACATTCAAAGCAGATAAACTAATTGCTCCAGTTAAAAAACTAAGATTGCCTATCTAGACCAAAAAACAAACCAATAAAGAAATCCCAAATATATGCTATTTAAAAATAACTTATCAGGAGTTCCCTGGTGATCCAGTGATCAGGATTCAGCACTTTCACTGACGTGGCCCAGGTTCAATTCTGGTTGGGAACTCCCTCAAGCTATGTGGTGTGGCCAAAAAAACAAAAAACTGTGTAGCCAATAAACATCATTGGCTATATACGCAAAGAATTTAAAAAATAAAATAGGGACTTCCCTGTTGGCACAGTGGTTAAGAATCAGCCTGCCAATGCAGGGGACACGGGTTAGATCCTTGGTCAGGGAAGATCCCACATGCCGCAGAGCAACTAAGCCCGTGCGCCACAACTACCAAGCCTGCCCTCTAGAGCCCGAAAGCCACAACTACTGAGCCCACGTGCTGCAACTACTGAAGCCCGTGTGCCTAGAGGCCATGCTTCAAAACAAGAGAAGCCACTGCCATGAGAAACCCGCACACTGCAATGAAGAGTAGCCCCCGCTCGCCACAACTAGAGAAAGCCCACGCAAAGCAAAGAAGACCCAACACAGCCAAAAAACAAAGATAAAAATAAGTTAAAAAATAAAATTAAATTAAAAATTTAAAAAATACAAAATAAAATAAAAGTAACATATCTAAAACATAACCATACAGAAATGTTGACAACTGGAAAATATACTCCAACAAAATGAGGAAATAAATTTAAAAAGAGAAAGAAATGGGATTAAGGAAATAGGGAACTGGAATAGGAAGACAGAAGGTTCTGAGAAGAAAGCTTCCAGGTGAAAGGAGGGCATTGATAAACTAATGTTTCTGAGCATAGGGGCAGGGTGGGGCGGAAATCTGCTGATAGGTTTATGGTACCTCTGATTGAATATTTGGAAAAATTTAGATATAGATTTATAAAAAATTACACAAGTAAAAACAGAAGCAATGAGTAACTCCAAAAAAAAAGAAAAGGATTTCATTTATATAAGAAAGGAAATGCAATCATAATATACTAGTTGATTCTGCGATTAAAAAGTGTTTGCCCATTCTTAATGGCCATCATTAAAAAGTCTACAAATAACAAATGCTGGAGGGGGTCTGGAGAAAAGGGAACCCTCCTACACTGTTGGTGAAAATGTAAGTTGGTGCAGCCACTGTGGAAAACAGTATGGAGGTTCCTCTGAAAACTAAAAATAGAATTACCATGTGATCCAGCAATCCCACTCATGGGCATACATCCAGACAAAACTATAATTCAGATAGATACATGCACCCCTATGTTCACAGCAGCACTATTCACAATAGCCAGGACATGGAAACAACCTAAATGTCCAGTGACGGATGAATGGATAAAGAAAATGTGGTACATGGATACAATGGAATACTACTCAACCATAAAAAGGAATGAATATGGATGCAACTAGAGATTATCATACTAAGTGAAGTAAGTCAGAAAAAGAAAGACAAATACAATACCGTATCATATCACTTATATGTGAAATCTAAAATATGACACAAATGAATTTATCTACAAAACAGAAACAGACTCAGACATAGAGAAGAGACTTGTGGTTGCCAAGCGGGGAGGGGGGGATGGTGTGGGAGGTTGGGGTTAGTAGATGCAAACTACTATACATAGAATGGATAAATAAGAAGGTCCTACTGTATAGCACAGGGAACTATATTCAATATCCTGTGATAAACCATAATGGAAAGAATATTTTAAAAAATGTGTGTGTATATATATATAAAACTGAATCACTTTGCTGTACAACAGAAATTAACACAACATTGTAAAACAACTATACTTCAGTTTTTTAAGAAAGTGTTCGCCTATTCTTAATGTAAACACTAATTATTGATTTAACCAAAATTTCTGTTATACTCTGTTGAGCAGAAGAGGGAATGGAGCAAGAGAGAGGAATACTTATTAATAGAAGCCAATAAATGATGTTTAAAAGTGATAAGTCAAGAATTAGCAGTATAATCATATTACTTAGAAATATAAAGATTAACGCTAGAAATATCAGCTAAAAGAAGTAACAGGACCTCTCAGGACAAGGAATGAAGAGTTGAAGAGTAGCAGGACGAATGTAGTTTGTAATTATAATCCTTCTCATTTTATTTAGCTTTGAAATTATATACATGTATTATTTTGTTAAAATTTTAAATTAGCAGATGAAAATTTTTTTTAAAAAAAGAAAATAAAAGCAAATAAGAGGAATTTTTCCTACCAGACAAAAAGTTAAATGAAAGCTACGTATCAGAATACATCATAAATTATATATGTTAAACAGTACTTGGCACAGAAATAGACAAATAGATTAATGAAACAGAATAAAAGTCCAGACAGATTCACATTCATATGGGAATTCAAGTCAAGAAAAAAGCAGCATTTCAAATCAGTAGAGAAGCATCTATTTGATGATCCGCTGAGACAGCTGTCAATCATTTAGGAAATTGCTGTTAGATCCCTGTCTCACCCCACACACAGACATAAATTTCAGACAGATTGAAAAGCTAAATGCAAAAACCAAAATTTTAAAAAGAGAATGAGATATTATCTATATGTACTGACTTTGAAAAAGGCCTATAAAATATTTTTAGGTGAAAAAAGAAAATGGTAGTATAATACAATTAGTGTGATTCCATTTTTTCAAGTAAAAATATATGTGAGTCAGTTTGTAAGTGTGTGTTGTGTGTGTAATGAAAACGGTCTGGAACATGCACCAAATTGTTTATATCAGTGACTAGATTTTCATAGTGGTGATAACAGGCGGGATTATATTTCTCAAAAATGTGGCAAAATTATGGATGACTATTACTTTCATTTTTTCCTTTTTTTCATTTTTCAAATAAAAAATGTCAAAAGGAAAATTTTTTAATATTTTAAAGTAAACTTTTAATCTTAAACTTTAAATCTATCCATCTTTTACCAGGGAACTTGTAAAAACTGTGTTTATACATAAAGCCTACAAGAATAAGTGCATATATTTATATCTGCTAAAGCTTCTTCGATCTTTAATTTTTTAAAAAACTTTATTGAACCTTTCTAAATAGGAAACGTTCCCTTTAAGTAACATTTATTGAATGATTATAATGTGCAGTTCATAGAACTAGTTATAGCATGTAATTTGTCATAACACCCTGGGTTCAATATGGCAAATTTTCTACAGAAAATTGCAGGCCAAATTAAAAGAGGAAAATACTCCTTCTACATTATGACATGAAATGACTTCAGAAGTCAAAGACAATAACGGCAATTTTTAAATTGACTCCTGTACTGTAGAGAAACTGAAAACATGGAGATTAAAAAAAAAAAGCATCCCTATATATTATCAATGGCAAGAACTACAAAGGAAGAGATGCATTAGGAGAAATTTTTCTGGAAGCATTTAATTTAAAATAAATCCTGCTTGTCCCAATCGTTTTTAAGCCCCAATAGTAAGATGTTTTTTCTCTTTCTCTGTAAGGTACAAAGCAGATCAACAAAATCAAATTGAAAGCCATAGAGAAAAAAAAAAAGACAATTAGAGTTTTTACATTATCTTGGAAAACCCGCATGGATATCTGACACCTTGAGGAGCATCAAATCTATACCTTGACCTCTATATCCCACCTCAAAGTCCTTTCCATCTCTTGCCATCATTTACTCAAAGACTGATTGAATGCCGGCTCTTTGCCAGGCACTGGACACTGGGGATGTGACAACCTCAAGCTGCTGTTAGCAGAGGGAGTGGGAGAGATGGATAAGCCAACAGGCAATTACAATTCAGAACTCAAATGCCAGCCTGGAGGTGCGTGCAGAGTATGAGGAAGTCTGGAGCTCAGACTGCTTCCCACAGATGTCTACCGTCTCCCCAAAGAGAAGCCACAGGAAGGAAGAGAAGAGCAACAAAATCTAAAAGCATTTTCACTTGTGACTGCAAAGTGGATGCCCTGCTACAATCACTCAGACAGGAAAGTGTGAAATGGACATGAGGGTGAGTAAAGGAGCCAGAGCCAGGCTGTGTAGACCAAGGTAGAAGGTCCTTCGTGAGCTGGACGGGACCAGTGCCCCCAGCCCCCTCCCCTCCCCTTCTCACCTGGCCCCTGGTCCCTGTCCTTCCTGGTGCTGCTGTCGTCCTGCTGCCCCTTGTCCTGCTGCCTCCGGAGAGGCTGCTGTAGGCTGTGCACAGCTGTGCTCTTCCGGAGATGCCTCCGCACACCCCATCTTCACTCCCTCCCTCCCCCGCTGCCCCCTCCACTCAGCTCTCACGGGAGGGGGCAATTCTTCCCCGCCCGCCCCACCCCGGGGTTTTCTATGCCCAGCCCTGCCCTGCCCTTCATTCTTTACACACAACAAATGTCCAGGCACTGACAACTAAGGAATCTACACATAACCACCAGAGATAATGGATGTGTACAATTCAGGGAACAGCTTCCAGGAAGTGCCAAGACTCAGATCCCCCCTCAGGGTCCCTTACATCCCTCTCCCGCTCAGGGCCCAGCCTCTGCCATTGCGGCAGGGAAGTGCTCCAGGCCTCTCCCGCCTCAGAGCCCAGGGAGGGCGGATCTTCTCTTATATTGCCTCTCACTGCCCAGAGAGAGGGAGAACCATCCGTCCTGCTCCACACCTGATGTCCCAGTGCCATTATTGGTAGGTCCCCTTCCACTACCCAAACAGCTTTAGTTTGGATGTTAAGTTTCACAGTCACCTTGACTAGGAATAATCTACTCTAAGACTGACAGTGAGAATACCCATTCCTTTCCAGAAAATCCCATCCCCAGAACCAAGGGAATGATCAGGCCCTGTGGGACCGGACAACAGTCAGACTCCAATTGCCTGCAAGCAGTACATTTACCAAAATCTGGCTCATTCAGTCTTACACATCATGCGTGGGACATCAGCCATCCTATCCAGGTTTGCATTATGACAAGATCAACACTGTCCCTTTCCAGTCACCCTTCCAGTGAGAGGTGAGTGCTAGGCTCATTAGGAGTCCAAATGAACTTGCAAGTCTGGCCTTGTCACAGGCCAGTCAGACTACAAGCCACCTGTCCATAGGACGGTTCGCCCAGCACGGTTCACCTTCCATGGCAGGACCTCCGGATGTAGGAGGACTGAGACATTTTAGCAGATACACAAGCGCCTAAATATACAAATAAACCACGCACCTACCTACTAACTCTATTGGGAGATGGAGCCTAATATCAGCTCAGAAGTGAAAATCTTTCTGTCTGCAACATTTGGTGTGAACGGCAATATCCAATATCTGATCAGCAGGCTTATGCTACCTGCAGGAAGGTGATGCAGATCAGATCAGAGAGGAAACTGGGCCTTTGCAAGCCATTCACCCTCAGACCCAATCACATGGCGTCAGGACGTGACAGGAAGAAGCTATAAAAGAGCAGGCCCGGTACCTGGATGGTCTGGGGTCTACTCACCATGCCTTTCCCCTTTACTACTCACTTCAATGTTTATATGGCACGTGTGGATTCTGCTCCTGCTTTCGAAGCCTCCTAGCACATGAGATGATTGCCACACAAGGAACACTGATTATGTCTGGGCTGCTCAAGTGTCTCACAGACTGAGTGGCTGAGTTTTCAACCCTACCCGGCATCCAGCTCACGCCAGATTTAATAACTGTAACGCCAGCCTAGAGTGGCACACAGCTATCCTATGGGTATGAAACACTCCAACTTGCCCCGTATGTCTAAATCTGTACGGAGTTTCTCATTTTCTAAATTGAGTCAGAAAATTTAGACCTGAATTCTAATTCTAGCGTCTCCTCTAAATAGCTCACATCTACTCCCGAGGCCTCAGGATCCTCAAGTGGAAAATATAATGGTTGGCCTAGGAAGCCACGAACGTCCCTTCCTGCTCTGTCATTCTGTGGGACTGCACTTCTGGTGCCAGTTGTCGTCTGGTTGTTGGACCTCAAAAAACATTCTCCGGGCCTCAGTTTCCTCATCTGTTAAAGTGGTGCCAATACAGTGAGCACCTCACAGGGAGGCTGTGGGCTTTAAGTGGGACCGCGTCCAGGGCAACATGCAGGAAATGAATGCATACAGTAGGAACTCAATAAATGTTCGTTTGCACTCTCCCAGATTCTCCATCTGTGAAAGCTGAATGATACCTGCCAGTCTATCCTGTGAAAATTTAAATGAGCTATGGAGAAAGATGGAAGGTGCCTGGAATTAAGAAAAGCATATGTGAAAAAGAAAAGAAAAGCATATGCAAATGGAAGGAATTATTATTATGCAAATATGGATGGAAATCAGTTTCAGAGCAGTAGCAGATTTGATGTGCCTGATTAATTTATTAAACAAACTACAAGCATAAATATCTGAAAACTAAAAACCATCTGCTTTAAAGCCCTGGGTTCATCTCAGATGAGACTGAAAGACAGAGGGCAAAGGAGGAAGCTCAGAAGGTTCCAGGGCTTCTAAGGCCCTGAAGCCAGGCCAGGAGGGAAGCTGAGGTGGGGGTGATGGTGACAGAGTGACTGTTGAAGGAGAGGAGGTGCCGAGGCCAAGGCACACCTGGGAACAGAAGTGATGACGGCTGAAGCAGAGGGGTCGCCGCAGAACTGCTCACTGTGGCTTATGGAGCACTTTGGCTCTTGTTAACATGAGGAAGTTCAGCTTCCCTTGTTAGGAAAAAGGGCAAGAGATTTTACCTAGGAGAGGAATC
This sequence comes from Globicephala melas, assembly GCF_963455315.2. Lineage (NCBI taxonomy): Eukaryota > Metazoa > Chordata > Mammalia > Artiodactyla > Delphinidae > Globicephala > Globicephala melas. The sequence goes on from NC_083316.1 coordinate 94,242,828, forward strand.
ACCACAAGAAACAGTGTGCCTGCTTCAGCTCAGAGGCCTTGCAGAGACTGAGCTCTCAGGCCCGCAGGCAGTGGGTCTTCTGGGTCTGTTCATACGGAAGCAGAAGCTGTGGGCTGCTCAACGACATACAAAGCTCTGGGCAGGAATCTGGGCTTAGCTGTGGGGTATTTTTTTTACCATTTTATTTCTAAAAAAAAAAACAAAAAAAAAAAACTCAAACATACAGCACAGCTGAAAGCACTTTCCAGGGAACACTGGCATAATCCTACCTGGATTCTATCTTGATTGTTTTGCTATACTACTTTCTTGATCACATCTATCCCTCTATCCATCCATTACTCCATGTTAATTTTGGTGCATTTCGAAGTGACCTACAGGCCTCAATACCCTTCCCCCTAACTACTTCAGCATGCATACTATTAACTGGAGCTCAATAATTTTTTTTACAGATCTTTCCGTCTGATATAAAATTTACATACTAGGAAATGCACAAATACTAAGATAATAGGTGCTGTGTTTTGACAAATGCATGCACCTGGGTGACCCAAACCCCTATCAAGATGTAGAACATCCAGTCACCCCAAGTTGGCTATAGATTTGTTACATGACCTTGGACAAGACCCTGTTTACCTTTGATTTCAGCATGTCCCAAACTTTTCTGATCACAGAACTCTTTTTCCAAATTCCAAGTTCCAAAGTGTGTCTTAAACAATTCAGCCTACTAGATGGAATGTTAAATACCATTCAAGCCCCCATATTACAGTTGAAGAAATCTGAGAACTGGAGACGTTACTTATCCTAGATCCCTAAGCTGGTAGCACAATTAGGACAGGAAATTAAAATGTATTGAGCAACCTCTCCAAACCAGGAAATATATTAGGTGCTGGGTTGATGTAAAGATGAAATACGATTACATATGTGAAGTGCCTTGCATTACGTCTGGAACAAGGAGACACCAAAAATCATTAGTGCTTTTCTCCTCTGTTCCATACTAACATTTTAATATGTTCACATGGCTAAGATAGTAAATGCACATCCTTCACCTCATTCCAATATAGTAATAACCCACGAGGGAGGCGGGGGAGGCATTTTTATCCACGCTTCGCAGGAGATTATATAGCTTGTCCTGATCATCATTAGTAAATGATGGTGGTACCAGGACTTAAACTGAGTCTCCTGACCCTAAATAATTTCAGACGAGAGACTTAGGAGCTTTGTCCATGTTCTCCCAGGCCATCTGGGACTAGAGTGGAAGGGGAATTTGGAAATGTTAAGAAGGCTATATTTGGTTCCAAGGGACAGAAACCCAACTTGAACTCACTAAAGAAGAGTTTAGTGGTTCTTATAATAGAAAGTCTCTCCTTCTCTCTTTCTCTCTCTCTCCCCCCACCCCCAAACCCTGCCTCCAATTTCCTCTTGTCTTGGCTCCATTCTCCGGCAACACCACCCTCATGGAGGTGGGATGGCCACCAGAAAGTCTTGGTTTACATTCACCCAGGTTAGCAATCTCAAAAGAAAAAGACAACTTTCTTTTGTTATATCAGGCAAAAATCCAAGGATTGAGTTTACTGAGCTAACTTGTTTCATGTGTCCATTCTTGAAACAATTATTATTATTATTTTTTAAAAGGATGGAATCTACTACTCCTATTACTGGGGGTAGGGTCAGCTCCTCCCACAGCCTGAAAGAGAGGGAGGATGTGTCCTCCAGGAAAATCAACATGCTGTTATCAGAGGAAAGGGGAAATGGACGATGGATGCTGGGCAGCAAAATCTAGTCAACAAAAATAAGTTTAACCAAACTACTGGGTGGGGGCTTCCCTGGTGGTGCAGTGGTTAGGAATCCGCCTGCCAACACAGGGGACACGGGTTCAAGCCCTGGGCCGGGAAGATCCCATATGCCACGGAGCAACTAAGCCCGTGTGCCACAACCACTGAGCCCGTGTGCCACAACTACTGAAGCCCGCACGCCTAGAGCCTGTGCTCCGCAACAAGAGAAGCCACCACAATGAGAGGCCTGCGCACCGCAACTAGAGGAAAGCCCGTGCACAGCAACGAAGACCCAATGCAGCCCAAAATAAATAAATAAATTTATTAAGAAAAAAAAAAAAAAAACTACTGGGTGACCAGGATCAACTTACACTGTTGAGAGTGGGTTAATCAGAGCTCTCCTGGAACTGTCCAAGCCCAGGCTTTAGAGGTTTTCATGGAGGTTTCACTATGTAGGCACAACTGATCAAATCATGGGCTACTGGTGATTGAACTCAATTTCTAACCCCTCACTCTCCCCCGAAGAATGTGTGGGCAGGGGCTGACAGTTCCAACCCTCTAATCACCTGTTCGGTCTTTCTGGCCACTAGCCCCATCCTGAAACTATCTAGGACCCCCCCTCATGGCTCAAGAGTCAACCCATTAGCATAAACTTAGGTAAGGTTGAAAGGACCTCATTATGAATAAAAAAACACTCCTAACACAAGGCCCAGTGGAAGCTCTTGTCAACTAAGAAAATGCCGAACACTTCCCCATTCCATAATTTAATAAAGCGTTCAGAGTTAAAAGGTCAATGCATTCATGTATTGTGCTTTCCAGGAACTTCACCTGATTTCTCACAGAAATCTTCAGTGCTTAAGCCCAGGGATGCAACAGATGTATGAGGTCCACTCCAAACCCTCCCCAGGAAGGTCCCCAAGCAACTCTGGTCGGTTCCCCCTTCCCCAAAGAGGACAGGGGCTGTGTCCTGCCCCATTGCAGCACTCCCTTACTTCCCTCAGAGATTTTCAGGCATCAGTGAAATTATAAAATAATTTTTCCCCTGGCGAGGGTGGGGGGCTTTGGTTTTGTTTTCCAAGGGAGTCACTATAATTGTCAGCATTTTGAATGCCAGGCCTCGAGGGCAATATTTCTGCTCACAGGAGCCTTCTCATCATCACCATTCCTACTGTGAGGGGGTATGAAAGGTAGGATGTGAAAAGGGATTGGCCCACAGCTTCTCTTTTTCTAAGCACAGAGGACAGAAATAAGAAAAATTGTGGCAAAGATTGGAAGAGGTCAGCAAAGTTCCTCTGGGCCCCAGCCTTCATTTTGCCTCCCTCCCCTATAGTCCTTCCTTTCTCCTTCGACAGGGTCCCGCCAGCTTCCTCCTTTCTGCCCCCCAGGAAGGAGACGGGGAAAGGAAGGACAGAGAGAAGGCAGGGCCCAGGGAAGCTTGGCACCGTGGAGCCAAAGGAAATCCAGGAATTGAGGAGTGAGAACCAGGACAAGAGACTTTTGTATGAGTTGATGTTGATATCGATCAAACACGAAAATGGGGGAATTCCTGGCGGTCCAGTGCTTTCACTGTGGTGGCCCAGGTTCAATCCCTGTCCAGGGAACTAAGATCCCGCAAGCTGCACAGCATGGCCAAAAACCCCCCAAAAAACAAAAACATGAAAAGGGGATCAGAGACAATTACTGAAAAACAAATTACAGATTCTTCAAAACTCACTAAGTGGGAAGAGAAGAACCCAAAATGCAGTTTAGCCAGATACGATTGATACTAATTAGAAAGTCCTCCTGTTCTCTAATCCCAACATAGACTCAAATTGGTCTTGATATCACTGTACCATCCCAACCACCATCACCTGGACTCCACATCAACCCTTGTTCCATCTTGTTCAGTCTTTCTAATGACAGCCAGAGGGCACTTCTTAAAACACGAATTGAGGGGCTTCCCTGGTGGCGCAGTGGTTGAGACTCCGCCTGCCGATGCAGGGGACACGGGTTCGTGCCCTGGTCCGGGAAGATCCCACATGCCGCGGAGCGGCTGGGCCCGTGAGCCATGGCCGCTGAGCCTGCGCGTGCTCCGTAACGGGAGAGGCCACAACAGTGAGAGGCCCGCGTACCGCAAAAAAAAAAACAGGAATTGAGTCATGTAACTCCCGTGCTTAAATCTTTCAACTGTTTCCAAGCCCACTTAGAATCAAATCCAAAATCCTTATCACGCCTTAAAAAGCTCCACATCATCTAGCCTCTACCAACTCATATCTTACTGATCTCCCTCCTTCCACTGAGCACTGGCCACCAAACTTTTAGTTTCTCAAGATACCAGGAAACTACCCCAAGACCTTGACTCATGCTGTTACTGCTTCCTGGAAAACTTTCCAGTTCTCCTCCACACCAGCTCCCGTTCATTGATAAGACCTCAGAGTTCTCTGTTAAATGCCCCCATCTCAATCTCAATTAGGTTCCCCATGTTGCAATGGCTATCAAATAAAGTCAAAGTGTAAATGGAGAATAGCTTAGAACTCTATATTAATATATTCTGGAAAAGATATATCAATTTGTAGATATGAAAGGATTCAATTGATTGGTGGGAAAGACTAGTCCTAGGATACGTAGATAGTTTAGCCTGGACAGCATTAACTTACTTAAATTCTTAAAGTTCCTCCAAATTTTTCTCCATTTTCCCATTCATTCACCTGATCCTCCTGGGGAAGACAGAGCATCAAAGAAGTTGAGAGTGGGGAAGAATGTCGTGTAACAAGAAGTGTACTGAGATGGGGATCGGAAATCTGGACTCCATTCCCCTCTCTGCCAGCAATTAGTGTAAATTGGGGCAAGTCAAATCTGCACTCTGGGCCTTAGTCTCCTAAACTCTGATAATAATCTCTAAGATTCCTTCTAGCTTTTGTTTTTCAAGATACTAGGCTATCTGGATTAAATCCCCCCTTAACTCAATAATTTCTCCTAAAGTGCTCTAATGTAAACATACTCCTCTTAGCTTAGACACATGAGTGATATAGAACTCTGCTTCCCAAGGCATTCATTCCTTCTTTGTCGACCTGTGGTCTTAGAATCTGCCTCTCCGTAATTTCCTCTCATTAATCTTAGTGCACCAGAATAATCCAGAACAAGAGAATTTATCTGGCCCCATGACAGTGTTTAAAATGCAAAGATATTATCCTGGCCTCCATTTTCCAAGTTAAACCTCTCCACTTCCTTTCACTTTGTATATAAATGCCTCAACATCCTTCTTGCCTATACCGGTCCTCTCTAGTTTACGAATGTCCATCTTAACACTTAGTTCCCAAAACTAAATTGTATATCCTTGCTGTGATCTCAGCAGATAGCTCTAAGAGTATCATCAGTGATCCAGGAAGAATACTTCTCCAAGTATTTTGGTTTGATTAGCAACAAAACAAAAGCAAGCATTGGCTATCAATATGGCTGTTGATTTATTGTTTAAACCATCTACATTATACTACTGCTTTTCATAGTAGTGGTTCCAGCTGAGCCTGAACTGGGATTCAGAGGCTGAGATTATCTGATGAACTGGTTCTAATGGTGACCCATAGGCAGTGACCATTCTGCATGAGGTGATTTTCATGGAGGAAATAGCTTGTGGAGAGGACTTGGTGCCAGAGTGCCTGGATGAAAATGAGAAACGAGGATATAGGTGTCTATCAAAATTGTGGCCTTCATGATGTCTTAGATCTCTGGAGAGTCGGGCTGGAAATGATACTAAGGTATACACAAGAGAGTGTCAGAGATTGGTGGAGGTGGCGCTACTCATTTCTGGTCATGACCTAGAGGAGTCTGATGTGGTGAATACTGAAGGAAACATGGCCCTTGCATTGTCTGTCTCTGGGAGGGAACTTGGGGTTCCCTTGGAACACCCCAGCAGGCAGTAAGCAACAGACAACAGTGGGGGAGGGGAACCTGCTCCTTAGGTAGCTTGTGGCAACCTTCTGAGGAACCCAAGAAAAGCTTAGGGGCACTTTGAAGGTGAACTGAAATCCGGTCTCAGGCACTGCCAGGGAAATCCGAGCTAGGGAAGTTGAATTACTACTGGTAATGAGAGCTCATTGGGACCAATAAACTGATGAAGCAAAGAAATTTGGGTTCTCTTAATATCAACAGTTGATGCAATCTCTTTCATGTTAATGTAAATCTAGAGCATCCAAGACTTTTGTGAAAAATTCCCAAGTGATGCCATATCTGCTGGTTTACATACTATATTTTGAGTAACAAGAAATTAGAATATATGGCCACAGATCCTCTAAAAAAGTAGTGTCAGACAGAGAAGTCTCCTGAACTTGTAGTATAATAAGTTGGCGTCATTGCTCTTAGCTGAGTTTCCATCTTTCTAAATCCTCTGACACTTTTTCCTAGTTGCTAAGAATGAACCTTTGCTCCCAACATTTTCACCATCTTTGTGTGGTCCCTGAAAATAAAGAGAGAAAACCCACTTGCAAAGGAAATGCCTGGGAATCGAAGCTATCTGCTTTGGGAGATGGAAAAAATCAGCTTTTCTTAAGGACATATTAAAATTAATCCTAGAAACAGATCTTGAACTTTTGTTATATTTGAACTGATATGTGATTTTCCAGAATGACTAGCAAATGAGAGAAGTGAGAAAAAATAAGTCATTTTGATATGATTTCCTCACTTCTTTAATCCCAATATAAACTGTTTAGAGTTCTGTAGAGACTTCACCCACATAAAATCAAAACAAATGCTTACAGGAGGCTCCCTGGTGAGCTTCTAGATCTCGAGATCATTTTGGCCCGAGGGTGGTGCAGAAGCCAGATGGGTAGGTGAGGGGCAGAAAGAACAGGAAGTGATCTCACCCTGAATGACAGGCCCTGCTCTCACTCAGCCCCCAGCCCAAGTGGCTCATTTCTCTTCCTTTAAACAGGGTCAGAGGATCTTCACTACTGCCCTCATGCATCACACTCCAAAACTCACACAGAAAACCCTTTCTAACAACCAGCCTAAAACACAAGACAGCCCCTCAGGGATCGGGATACCAGCAGAAACTACATTACACTCAGGTACAGAGGGGTCTACAGACACACCCTTTGCCACTGGAAGATGGCATCTCAGAGGAAGACCACCCCAACTCAGGCTCGACCTTCAGAGCAAGCACTGTGGATGCCCTTCTTGTCCCTGCTACCATCTTGAAGTCCTGGGGCCTCAGCTCTCCAGCAGCAGTACTTTGGTGACCCTGCCCACTCAGGCTCAAGTAACATTTCTGCTGACAGTGTGCGAGGTGCAGACTGTTTACACAGCACTTCTCCTCCAACAGAGGCTCCCTGAGCGTAAGAATACTAACTTCAGAAGCCAAAGTGACGACCAGCTGGCTTCTTTCAGTGGGCCAGGCCCCAAGCAAGTCACAGATGAGGGAACACACACCTTGCAGATGGATGGCAGGGAAGCAGCTGCCTCGGGTAAAAGGTAGCCAGGCAGGTGTCCAAACTTGGATGGGTGACTGATAAAGAAATTTATTCTGTCCTTTGATTTCAGCCTGCCAGCCCAGTGGTTGTTTTTCATATCTCCTTCCATTTATTGATCTTTTAGTCCTCACCTTTTTAAAAACTGAGGAAGCTTATGACAAAAGCCAAAAATCCAACAGACCCCTTAAAACCAAAATAAAAGAACCAGGGTCTGGATTGGAAAACCAGGAAAGCACTGCAGTATATAATCTAAGCTGTAGACGATCATTGTAATCATCTCCCAAATCAGCTCTGTGCTCCTGATAGCCAAGGCAAAAAAGGAAAACTATTAATTTTTAAATTCTTACCTAATAAAAGGAAACATACTTGTTTATTAACAGAAACAAAAAGTCTCCTGTCTCTAAACTCTAAGGTGACCCTTCAATATCTTGGGTTTTCCCAATTTGATTAAATCACAGTCAGGGCTGACCTACTGTTCCAGGGAACTGATTCTGCCAACACTGGAGAGTCAGAAGGCCACTGTCTTGTTTCTGGACTTTATGTACACCTCTATGCAGGGAATATGTGATGATGTTATAACTTATAGAGTTACACTTCTGAAATACAGATGAATTATTGAACTTGAACTGTCAAACAACTCTAAAAATTGATATCTCTTAAAATAACAATTATTTTCATATTAGAGTCCCAACATCTTATGGTGGAAGGGTCCATGTATGCTAACTATGGGGGAGGTGACACTCATCTCCTGAAATCCTGCCCTCCTGTTTCTTTTCTTTTTAACCTGACATATAACAGTGCTTGTTTGTCTGCTTGTTGTTTACGTTTTTAAAACCTGGGGTGTGATCATTTACATATATACATAACATAACAATTACCATTTTAACCATTTTTAAGGGCACAGTTCTATAGCATTAAGTACCCTCATCTTTTTTCCCATTTCTGCAACCCAACCTCCACTCTTAGCCCCTCCTATAAAGAGAAAATCTACAGACATTGTTATTTTTCTTGGGGCTTTATGTCTCTTTACCTCTTTTTTTTTTTAATGAATTTATTTATTCTTTCTTTATTTATTTTTTGCTGCTACGTGCGGGCTTTTCTCTAGTTGTGGCGAGCGGGGGCTACTCTTTGTTGTGGTGCGTGGGTCTCTCACTGCGGTGGCTTCTCGTCGCGGAGCACAGTCTCTAGGCGCGCGGGCTTCAGTAGTTGTGGCTCAAGTGCAGGCTCAGTAGTTGTGGCACACGGGCTTAGTTGCTCCGTGGCATGTGGGGTCTTCCTGGACCAGGGCTTGAACCCATGTCCCCTGCATTGGCAGGCAGATTCTTAACCACTGCGCTACCAGGGAAGCCCCTTTGTGTAATTTTAAGGAGATAGTTCAACAACAACAGAAGAAGAAAGAAGACAGCCTCAAACATGCTTCAAGGAATTTGGGAGGCTTGGGAAGCAAAGTAAAAAGTCCCCGAGGACAAAGCCCTGTATTTAAATACCAGTGAGGTGACTCGCAGGGTGAGGTGGGGCTTATGAGATGCCAAAGCAAGTGGTCAGTTGACTAGTTTTCGTCCAGTGAATCATCTGGTTGAGGAAAACACCAGCAATCTCTGCCAGCAGCCTCCCCAGCCTCACCTAGAAACCCACTGTCAGCCTCACTTCCTTTCTCCCGCATTTGAGGTCTGGGCATCTGCATGAAGCGAAGTGAGGAAACATCCATGCTCTGGGTCACTCCTCCAAGCCCTGGCAGGAGACCCCTGCCCCTCCCTCCCTTCTCCCACAGGACGAGTTGAGCTGGGAGACTTCAGGCAGCCACCCATAGCCAGTCCCTCCCACACCAGGACTCAGGCTGGGGCCCAACGCAGAGGGGCTGCTGGGAATCAACGCAGGGACAAGTAGCTTCCTCCTGCCTGGTAAACCCTTGCAACAATCTGATGACTCGATTTTTTAACTCTGTTCCACAAAAAAAAAAAAAAAAAAAAAAAAGTGTTCCTGCAATAAGAGCAGTCAAGGAAGTATCAGTTCTGTTTTCTTTTGTTTTTTTGGTTTTTTGCAGTTGCTACATTTTCCGCTTGAAAACTGCTTGAGTATCTATAATGTCGTCTCCACTTCGCCTCTCTAGCTTTCTTGCTTTACTGAGAGCCCTGAAACTCGCCATGCCTCTAGAGTATACAAACTTTCTCAAAAGTTGTTCAAAAATCCCTACCACTATAGCAGTGAAACTACTGAAAGCTCTCTGTTCTTTCTCTGAAAATGCCTTCTTGTGGCCGAATCTCCAACAACCTCCAAGCTCAGAACGTGCCCAAATCCCCCCAGTCTGTCCAGAGGGTCTGGAATGCTGGGCATTTCCAGGAAAGACCTAGCACCAGATTTCCCCAAGAAAATGGTTGCCCTTTGGTGCAACCATTTCACTGGGCTCAGAGTACTGTTGTATAAAGTTCTGGGGAACCAGGCTCAGTTCCTTCTAAGCACAGAGTCACTGTTCTGAGGACAAGTCCAAAGCCAAGGTTTTCAAGACTACATGTTGGGCCCCGTCTTGCTTTCCTACACTCTAAGGGAGAAAGGGAGGAAAACAAGGAAGAACTATAGCACTTGTTGTTGTTTTAGGATGATAGTACTTTTTTTTTCTGGCAGGTGTGGGCTTAGAGCACAGGTTCAATAACGACATCAGGAAACCCCACCTGTTGGGTGGATGAATCTGTTGGGACTCTCTGAGTTGCAACTGAGAAAAATCCCCTTGCTCAGCAGGCATGAGCAAAGGGGAATTTATCGTCTCAGGGAAATGAACATTTCACGGGTGGGTCTGGCTGGATACCTAATTCAGACCAAAGGATGCCAGGAATCAATCTCTCTCTTGCTAACTATTCATCTAATTTCCTCTATGTTGCCTTCATTCTCAGCACACCATCATGTGGAACTCCCAAAGAATCCAGGCTTTCATTCAATTAGACTAAGGAGAGAGCTTCTCTCCTTTTGTATAGCTCCACATAAGTCCCCGGACTGATTCACAATGGACTGACCTGCACGGCATGCTCTCTCTGCTTCAACAAATCAGGAAACTTGAAAAATGAAATAAGCTGATTGGCCAGGTTTGGCCCTCTGGAGCTCTGCTACTCCAAAGGAAAATTGAGGTGATGTTACCAGAAGAAGGAAAGGATGGAGGTCAGACAAGAATATGAAATGCCCTTGACAGGGGCATGTGGTGGTCTTGTGTAGCCAAGACTGCTTGGGGTACAAGCAGGGACAGCTCACAGGTCAGCAGTTCCAAGGATCAGTCATGTCCGTGGCGCATAAGCTCAAAGGCCTTGGAGAGAGTGGTGAATAAATTTCAGAAGCAATCCACGCTTATGAGCTGAATCATCACAACTCCTAAATGGCAACCTGAATTCAGGGAAACTTAGAGACGCGGGTGAACCAATGAATTTCGTGGAGAACACAGAACTTGCACCAAGTCTTGAAGAATGCGCAGGACCGGATGGAAAGATGGGCCGGGGTAGCAGCAGGAACTATGCAGTTCTGCATGAATAAAGGCTAGGCGTCTGGCACAAGTGTGAGAACCGTGGCAGAGAGGAAGGGCCACGGCTTCCGAGGGCAATCAGCCCCTAGGAGAGGGGGAGACACATGGGCAAGAGTGGATGGGAATTTGAGGAACCAGATGAACGCTCCATCACTGAGAGCAGTGACTGACTCTCGTTCTGTCCTCTTCCTTTTCTGTCTGTCTCTGATGTTTTAACATTGTCAGTATTTTGATTCTACCTTGGGCTAAATACAGGTTTTTCTGTATTGCGTTCTAATTGTTTAAGAGCAGAGCCACATGCAGGAAAGCATTCCCAACAGGATGCCAGTGCACAGTGATCCAAAGCAGGCCCAGGGCCCTCATGCTTTACCCTGTCATGTGCCTACCTGTCATCAAGATTTCAGGGCTGCCAAGAGACAGGGGCATGGTAGCAGACTTAAGCCATCCTGTTACTAGGAGATGCAGCTGATTAGTTAGATCACTTGTAAGCAGAGATTAGTATCCATCATCACCTGGGAGAAAACAAGGGGTGGAAGGATTGGGGCACAGGACAGGTAGGAGGCAGGGAAGGAAGAGCTAAAGAAAAGACTCATGACACGGTGTCCTTCAGAGTCAGGGAAGGGCAGTGAAAACACAGCCTTGGAGCCACAAAGACCTCGGTTTAGTCACAGGGTACAAACTTTCAGTTATAAGACGAATAAATTCTGGGACTCTAAGGTACAGCATGGTGACTATAGCTAATGATAGTACCATATTTGCTAAAATTTGGTAACAGAGTAGATCGTAAGTGTTCCCACCACACACAAAGAGTAGTAACTATATGAGGTGATGCGTTTATTAATTAACTCGATTGTGGTAATCATTTCACTATATATGTATATTAACTCATCACATTGTACATCATTAAAAAAAAATCACATTGTACAACGTAAAAAAAGACGGACCTCAGTTTAAATCTGCGCTTAATAGCTGGGAGGCAGAGCTTAATCTCTTTAAACTGCAGGCTCCTCACCAATAAAACAAGGATCATAAAACTTATATTTTATTGCAAGCATTAATAAAGAGGAAGGAAGGAAAGTCCTGGCTCTGCATATTATTGTTCTGCCACTCCCTCACCATGGGTCCTGGGACAGATTAACCTTAAACTCTTTAAGCTACAATTTCCTCATCTGTAAAATAGAATGATAAAAGTGCCTAGTTCAATGCGTTGTGGTTCGGATTAGATAAGGTAACGCACATAGAAATTCAACAGCGTCTGGCAACAGTAAGCACTTAACAGGCATTAATGATGATGATGGTGATGATGATGATCTTAATTGTATTAGGGTGCTTGCGACTGTATGTGACAGAAACCCCAAACAGAAGTGACTTAAACTGTAAAGAAATGTTATTACATGATGAAAAGTCCCAAGGTAAAGAGGTTCCAGAATGAGTAATTCGTTGGCTCAAAAATGTCATCAAGCATCTATGCTCTTTCCTGCCTTCATTCCGAGCTTCTCAACACGTAGGCTGTTTCCTAACTTGGGTTAAACCTCATGGGTGCAAGATGGCTGACATCACTCCGGATACCACATCTTCTTCTAACAATCTCCAAAGGTGGAGAAGATCACATCTTTCCTTTTCAAGAAAAAGGAAAATTTTTCTGGAAGCCACCCTCTATCAGCAGACCTTCCCTCACAGTGTAATAGGGAAGAAACTTTGTATTCTATTACAAGTTAATCACTATAGGGATGTTGCTTATAAATTTAAATTATATATATGGCCCATCTCTGGGAACTCTGTCTCCCAGGTAATGAGCATTAAGCTAAAATACCTTTGTTTAGCTCACAGGAAACATCCTGACCAGGCCCACCAGTGAATGACTGCAGGAGGGAAGAAATTAACACAACCCCTCCAGAGCTTTACTCTCTCCTCCTTAAGTATAAAAGAAGCCTGAATTCTAACTCAGGCAAGACAGTTCTTTGGGACACAAGTCCACCATCTTTTCAATCTGCTGGCTTTCTGAATAGTCGCTATTCCTCACCCAACAACTCCTCTCTCGATTTATTGGCCTGTCCTATGGCGAGCAGCATAAGTTTGAACTGGGTAACAACAGCTCCTTAGCCAGAATTCCATACACATGCTAACACCTAAACCTATCACTGGCCTCTCAAGAGATGAACGACATCATGGTTCCCTTAGCAAGGAAGAAGGTGGGTATGGCTGTTGAGAAGGCAACCAACACCAGTCACCTTGATAATGACGATGAAAACTCTGGTCACAGAGTACAGAGAGAGGAGAGAGAGCTGTACGTGGGGGAGAGGGGAGAGGGCACTTTAGCTGTGTACTGTAACTCTTTTTTTTTTTTTCGTACGCGGGCCTCTCACTGCTGTGGCCTCTCCCGTTGCGGAGCACAGGCTCTGGGCGCGCAGGCTCAGCGGCCATGGCCCACGGGCCCAGCCGCTCCGTGGCATGTGGGATCGTCCCGGACCGGGTCACAAACCCGTGTCCCCTGCATCGGCAGGCGGACTCTCAACCACTGCGCCACCAGGGAAGCCCCTACTGTAACTCTTAAGAGAAGAATCTTTGGAACCACAAAGTTCTACCCCAAATCTTGGCTCTGCTACTTTCTCATTGTGTGAACCTGTGCAATTATTTATCCTTTATGCCTTTGTTTCCACAGCTTAGAAGGTCAATATCTAAAGGATGTTTGAGAATAAAATTAAGCCACACAAAGTAAGTGCTCAATAAATAAGTGAAACTATCTTTAGTACTTCTAGCCTAGCAACAAGCACAGAAGCCAGATCAGTTGCTATGCCAACAATCACAGAAGCTATTGAACATGTCTATATGTGCTACTACAGTAGACTCTTCTCTGGGGCCACAGAAGCATGTTCAGAATGAGGGGAAGAGATTAGGAATGCAGTTGTGGAACCAAACAGGATCCAAGCTGCTTCCAGTGGTAACATTTAGGAGCTATATAATCTTGGGGAAGTTACTGAACCATCTCTTGGCCTCAGTTTTCTCATCTGCAAAATGGAGTAACAGGCATTAAGTTGTGGGATTAAACGAGTTAATACAAATGCCTGCGGTGTAAACTGTCAATAAAGCTCAGCTATTGTTAGCAGGTTTTCTCCTTTTGCCATAAAGATGCCGTTATTCTATTCTGTCTCTCACTCGGCAAACTGTCACAAAAGCAGCAGAGAAAAACCTGGCTTTCAATTCTTGCTCCTTCTCTTAACAGCCACGAGGCCTCTGAACATCGAGTGCTTCTTCAGTAACAGGATCAGCCCATCTACCCCTCCAGAGATGACAGGCTCCGAACACAAAGTTTTGAAGACCGAAACCCAACATATAATGTCACATTATTTATACTTACTGCCAACAATTCCAATTTTTGTCTCATTCTTTCTTATCACCCATACTCTTCTTTGGCTTCCTGCCTGGAACTTTATCCTCTACTACATCACTACTTATCATCATCTCCAATAACTCCATTTTCCCTTCAACCCAAATCTTTATGCATCATTACTAATAACCTCTTCAATGTGCCTCGAACTTTTTACTCTGGGATGGTGGGAAATACATGTATGTGTATTCTTTTTTTAAAAAAAAAAAAATATTTATTTATTTAATTTATTTATTTTCCTTATTTTTTTGGCTGCGTCGGGTCTTACTTGTGGCACACGGGATCTTCACTGAGGCGTGCGGGGTCTTTCCTTACGGCACGTGGGCTCTTTGTTGTGGCGCGTGGGCTTCTCTCTAGTTGCGGCGTGTGGGTTTTCTCTCTATTTGTGGCACAAGGGCTCCAGAGTGCGTGAACTCTGTAGTTTGAAGCACGTGGGTTCCCTCGTTGAGGTGCACAAGCTCAATAATTGTGGCGCGTGGGCTTAGTAGCCCCGCAGTATGTGGGATCTTAGTTCCCCGACCAGGGATTGAACCCACGTCCCCTGCATTGGAATGCAGATTCTTTACCACTGGACCACCAGGGAAGTCCCGTGTATTCTTTTTATTTATTTTAAATTCAATCTATTTTCCCCATCTCACAGGGACTGGTGCTGAATCAGCATATGCAAAATGCTAGCTAAGCACATAGTAATGCTTATTATAAATGCTAAATAAAATATATGATGTCAATAAATATTTGCAGAAGTCCTACTGTGTGCAGGGCACTAGGCTACTGAGATGACTCAAGCACAGTTACTGCCCTCAAAGAGCTGACCTACTCCAGTTTGGGAGTGAAGACTTGTGACTAAGTAAACATTACACATATAAATACTTCTCAAATAAATATTTAAAGTAATAAAGACCTTTTAGAAAGAATAATGAATTTCACAGGTTTCGAAATGGAAGTCGCTGAAAAAGCACCAGAAGGTGAACTTTCTCTAACAACCTTTAATATTTTAAATGTTTGAGACTATCATTTTTTCCAGAGCAGATGAAACCCAGATGATGACTTGCTAAAAGTGTAACTACTTATAGGTTTCATTTGTTTATCCTTTTCTGATCTGGCCTGAAGATGAAGCAGTGGCTGGGTGTGAGTGTGGGATGAGTGACTGTGGCCTCTAACCTGGGTGTTTAACCCCAACAAAATGTGATGCTGCCCAGGGTGATGGGGAGATAAAGTGTTTACTGGAAGGAAAGTGGGATGAAATTCCCTTTAAGATTTCTGTTTCGGTCTGTGTTCTTTGTGCTTCTTCATACAGCAGAAACCAACTCTGACTGTCTCAAGCAAAACCGTTTAGGTTAGTAGGAACTCACAGAATCCACAGGAAGCTGAAGTTCAGGCTCTGAAAACAGGCTGGAATCAAGGCTGTTCCAGAGAGTCTGAGGCATCCGGATCACAGCCAGGCTCACTCTTAACATTCACAGGGTCCAGGACAAGCCTTCAAATGGAGCCCAGGGCCTGTGCCCACAACCCACCCACTTTCTCATTCCAGCTGCAGCCCCATTTTCCTCCACAAGGGGCCTTTACACACTGGTGAGTAGCTCTCATACAAGCTCCTCCCATATACCACTCTCCCTCCAAAATATGCTCTCAGCCACCCCTTGGACCTGGGGAGTGTGAACACTGTGGCCTGATCTGCCCTCGCAGGCTTGGGGCACTTCGGGCAGGATGCCCAGAATATGGTCTAGAAAAGAGGGTATGGGCTCTGGGTGGACGGACGTGAAGCCAGAGGGATAAAAGTGGGGTCCTCTTGCCCAGGTCTAGGGAAGATACCACCCAGTGGCCAAACCTGTCATCTGTCCTCCCCAAGACTATTCCAAGGAAGAGGCATCACCTGGGTTCCTGGGCTTCCTCCCAAGACCACACGCAGAAGTGCAAAGGCAATCTACAAAAGAAAAAAAATCAGGGCACTGTGGGCAAAGGTGACTGGCTAGATAGTCCTAAAGCAACAAACACTTCTGGCCATCGCTTAGGACTCATGACTTTTCAACTCATAATAGCTGTTTACTCTGTGCTAGATCTGGGAGCATGTCCATCACCAATCATACCCAAAAGAAAACAAATCTCTAGTCAATTCTAACTTTTTTTAGTATAACTATCTGTAAGATCAGAGGACAGAAGGGTGTTTATTTAATCACTGCTGGCATCACAGTAATCTACCTTCCTACTTCTTCCCACATATCCCCAAACCCTATCCCCAAAGTCTCCACTCCCTTGGAACTAATGTAAATGATCAAGATAACGAAGAAAGTTCTCATAGACTATCAGTTTAAAAATCTAGGACAAGGTTGGGCTAGAATGGGACCTGAAACACACATGTCCACTGTGGCTCCCTGTTGACAAAAATACTGTCCTGGACATATACCCGGGACCCAAGGCAGGGAGGGAAACAGCAGATAACAGGGAAGAACAAATCTGACTCCCTATTAGATCTGCTCCTTTTACTTTAATCTTTGTGCTCTGTCGCCTGTGCTTAGTCATGCTGGCTCTGTACCTTTTGTAAAAGAATGTTGCCTGTAGCCTGAAATATACAGGTTAGCCTATTCTGAAGACTCTGACTTTTAAGAGTCCATTCATATAAAGGTAAAATGTTGCAGAACAGAGAATAACATTTGTCTTGTTGGGGGTTTCCAGGAACATCGAGACCTGACCTACGTGGACAGCTGCAAGAATAAAGGATTCTGACACCAAGAGGTTGGGAACAACCAACCATGCCCCTCCCTCGCTTTGCCTTTAAAAGTGCCTTGCTCCAAGCCTCCCAGGAAATTGGGGTTTTTTGGGCATGAGTCACCCATCTCCTTGCATGGCCGTGCAATAAACCTTTCTCTGGTCCAAACTCCGACGTTTCAGTTTGTTTGGCCTCACTGTCCGTTGTCGGGCACACTGATTTGCATTCAGTAACAAGCAGAGAAGTAGTTTAGAGCATCACAGAATCCTCACTAAACTGTCAGGCACCTTAAGTTTCTATGTCTAGTCCCCTATTTATAAAAGAGAGAGATGTAGGCATTAAGTGTGCAAAATAAATTATTTAATGAAAGCTTCACATGTATGCAGGTAACAAGGAGGGAAAGAAAACCATCTTTAGAAACATAGAAAAGTGTACTGATTTGTTACGCGTACTGTATTGTTACGTGGAGAGGCAAGTTGCTGGACACTGTGATGAGTATCGTGACAACTGTATGAAAATCAGGAGGAATTACATGTACATTCATACTTGTAATATGTTTAAAATATCTTGGAAGGGTATATGAGTAAATTAATGAAAGTGGTAGCAGGGACTGGTGGTTGGGGAACTGGGAATGGAGGGAAAGTGATGTGAAAGCAAAGGAAACAAAAGTTGAGGTGCACTTGTTCATATTACCCCAGAGATCCATAAAAGATTAGAACATGTGTTTGTATTATCTATTCAAAACTGTAAATGGAAAGTCAGCTGCAGCGCTGGGGGTAAACAAGGATGTGCCAACCCCTTTCAGAAAACATACCCTCCTAAGAGCAAAGTTTTGAACAAATGGGATATTTTAAAAGAAATAATTGGGAAATCCTGAATTGCTTGACTGATGTATGATTGAGACTGGAATTTGCTTCCAGAATTTATTTCCTTTGTTTCTCCTGCTTCCTGTTTATTCTTTTTTTTTTTTTTTTTTTTACGCAGGCCTATCACTGTTGTGGCCTCTCCCGTTGCGGAGCACAGGCTCCGGATGCGCAGGCTCAGCGGCCATGGCTCATGGGCCCAGCCACTCCGCGGCATGTGGGATCTTCCCGGACCGGGGCACGAACCCGTGTCCCGTGCATTGGCAGGTGGACTCTCAACCACTGCGCCACCAGGGAAGGCCTCCTGTTTATTCTTTATATAGTGGAAGCACAAGAATCAGCAACATTATTTTCTAATCTTTGGAAAAATAATTAAACACTGGCAAAGGAAAGTCTAAGAAGCCAAGAAGCACAAGAAAAAAGAAGCACCCAAATGCTTTAGCCAGCTATTTGGAAATTTCTTAAATATGCTCAGAAATGTGGAAGAGCAGATCTGCCAAAGAGAAAGTAAATTTGAAGGCATGGCAAAGGTGAACAAAGACCATTATGAAAGAGAAATCAAAACCGACACTTCTAGGGACCTCCCCAGTGGCACAGTGGTTAAGAATCTGTCTGCAGGGCTTCCCTGGTGGCGCGGTGGTTGAGAGTCCACCTGCTGATGCAGGGGACGTGGGTTCGTGCCCCGGTCTGGGAAGATCCCACATGCCGCGGAGTGGCTGGGCCCGTGAGCCATGGCCGCTGAGCCTGCGCGTCCAGAGCCTGTGCTCCGCAACGGGAGAGGCCACAACAGTGAGAGACCCGCGTACCGTTAAAAAAAAAAAAAAGAATATGTCTGCCAATGCAGGGGACACCATCCCTGGTCCGGGAAGATCCTACATACCACAGAGCAACTAAGCCCGCATGCTACAACTACTGAGCCTGCCTGCTGCAACTACTGAAGCCCGTGCGCCTAGAGTCTGTGCTCTGTAACGAGAGGCCACCACAATGAGAAGCCCACACACCACAAGGAAGAGTAGCCCCTGCTCTCCGTAACTAGAGAAAACCCACGTGCAGCAACGAAGACCCACGCAGACAAAAATAAATAAATTTTTTAAAAGGTGCTAATTAATCCAAAAAACGGCAAAAAAAAAAAAAAACCCTTAAAACACACACACACACACAAAAACCCACCTACACTCCTCCCAGAGGAAACAAGGAATTCAAATAATTGTTCTATTAACTGAACACTACTCTATACTTGCAAAATAAAGATCTGCAGATACATTATTGACATTCTGAATATACCTAAGTATATAAAGTTTTAAAAAAAGGCGAGAAAGATGATACTGTTTGAAAGAACACAGGAATCTTCCAACATTGCTTGAAAAATTGTTTTAAAAGATTTGCTCTTATCTGTTAAAAATGTGAACTGACTAATAAAAGGACACTTGGTGCCTTGCTCCAAAGTAAGTCAAGCAGGTTAAGAATGCTTCTAGAATGCTACAGTGGTTCACAGACAAGAATGCCCTGATTTCCATCATTGCAACTGGATCCTGAGGCAGCCCCAGGACCCTCGATTGGCTCTAACTGTGATTTCTATCAACTGCCACGTTAAACAAGAACTACAGGGTTTTGGGTTCAGTATTAGTACACAGTCCCCTTCTCTCAAAAGAAACTTACCTGGTGCATCTGCCCTTCAACATTCCACAGACGGAAAATGTGGGTATAGAGAAAAGTGGGAAGCAAAGGTAAAGCAGGGCTAGGAGATAACTCACTACATAAGAAAGGGGAGCAGCAATTAGTAACTTTTACTGACACTCCTGGCGGGGGGGCGCGGTGCACTTTATAAACATCATCTGATTCAGTCCTTACAACCACTCAGTGAGGCAGGTACTGTTATTCTCCCTGTTTTTTCAAATGAGGAAACGGGGGTCAAGAGGTTAAGCACTTGCGGAAAGTCACTCAGCTCCCACAAGCTGCTCTGCTGGGAGGGGGCCGGGAAAGGAGTGTGACGAGGGTAGGGTAGCTCGAAATCTGCCCCCAGCTCCTAACCTCACTTCCACTGGGGCCAACCTAATTTCACACATGGCCTGTATTCCCTTGTGCCCAAGTTAATTTGTAAGATTGTCCTACAATTTCCTTTAGAGAGTGACTCTATTTGAAGGCTCTTAGTCACAAGGGCACAAACATCTTTTCGAAGTGGGTACTGTTTCTGCTAATTAAGGCAGATTGAAGGCTGGCACAGGCAGCAGAGCAGTTTCTGACTCATCCTCTTTGGCTTCATCTATGAAAATGGACCCGGGGACTCAAAAGAAGCGAGATGATAAAAGGCATGGCTGGGATACCACCCTTCAAATGGTTGAAAAACATTTGAACATGGCTTCTGTCTGACCCAGAAATAAGGCTTGTACAACTGAAATCTGTTCAGACGTTCATCAGAAATATTTCTGCCTCTTCTCTCTCCCAAAGAGCCTCTGGAGCCACAGAAAATCTCCACTCCAATATTCCAGAACACCTCCTCCAATTGGCAAAGGAAGACTGAAGCTGTCTAATTTTAGGGTCTAACAGTTGGCATGCAATTAAAACTATATTTATTATGGGCTTCAGAGGAGAATAATTTATTTATGGGTAAATTAGGATCATTGTAATACAAACATGCTCCCACGGATTGGGAATTAGCTATGCTCAACCAGGGACCGTAAGAGCTCTGCCATTTTAACAATATGGGGCTCACTGTTTCAAAACAAGCAAAAGATCAGACACTTCAAGTCCACTTTTCACCACCACTCCCAAGCCCTGTGGCAGGGTTCCAGTCAAGACTGCCTGTATTTTAGCATTGGTAATGATTTGAGGAATTTGATCAAAGGAAACTAAAAGCAAGAAAATGTGTTCCCCCTCCTGAAAAGATATTATACCAGCGTTAAAGTTTAGAAAAGCAGACTGAGATTATTTTGATTTTGTTCTTTGCTTTCAAAACTTTACTGACCGGGGCTCCCCTAGTGACGCAGTGGTTAAGAATCTGCCTGTCAACGCAGGGGACACGGGTTCGAGCCCTGGTCCGGGAAGATCCCACATGCCGCAGAGCAACTAAGCCCGTGCACCGTAACTACTGAGCCTGCGCTCTAGAGCCCGCGAGCCACAACTACTGAACACTGTGCTCTGAAACAAAAGAAGCCACCACAATAAGAAGCCCTCGCACCGCAATGAAGAGTAGCCCCCCACTCACCACAACTAGAGAAAGCCCGTGCAACAGCAACGAAGATCCAAGGAAGCCAAAAATAAATAAATAAAATAAATAAATTTGTAAAAAAAAAAAAAAACTTGACTGACCAGAAATTCAGGCAGGGATAGTTGAGTCTAATTACACTGGTTTATTCTGTGTCATTGATTTAGGTAGAAGAACATGCCTTATTATTAAATAATGAGAAACAAAAGAAAAATAAATGAAATAGCTTACAGTATGTAACCATCGTTCTCCTGAGAACAAGGTTTCTATAATACTCCTGTTTGCCAATTTAGTATCATCTTTAATTTCCTGTTTAAGAGATTCCCAACATGGTCATAGTATGTCCCCACCTTCACCACAGTGGCTTTACAAAAACACATAACGCATAGAATAATACCCAAAAGTGTGTGTCCCTCCCAATTCAAAAACTATATAACAGGGCTTCCCTGGTGGCGCAGTGGTTGAGAGTCCGCCTGCCGATGCAGGGGACACGGGTTCATGCCCCGGTCTGGGAGGATCCCACATGCCGCGGAGCGGCTGGACCCGCGAGCCATGGCCACTGAGTCTGCGCGTCCGGAGCCTGTGCTCCACAACGGGAGAGGCCACAACAGTGAGAGGCCCGCATACCGCCAAAAAAATCCCAAAACTGTATAACAATGTTCTGTGCAGAGTAAAGCATTTTGACTTGAAACTTGTTTCTGTGTCCTGATATAGGAAAAAAAAGTCTAAAACCTAGAGCTAGGATCTAGTTTTGTAGCTCTCTGTTATTTGACCGATTTTCCCCAGGTTGAGGACTTTACATTATTGGTAACCTGTGACTACATTCCTCTTGATTATGTGTTTCTGCATCTTCTTTTCCTGCCCTACTCACAGTTATGCACTGGCCCAGGCAGAAGTGCTTACACATGATTTCCAACTAGTACCTTTAGGGTCAAACCCATTCAGCATAAAGAGACATGAGAACTGATAACTACCCCTTAGTACCCACCCTAATTGAGTACACAGGCATCCTCCCGTTGGGTCAGTCTTCGTCATCACTGAACCTGTTTTGTTTTCATGGAAATATTCATTACTAAATGAAATAATCTTTGTTCATTTTTTCATGTAACTTATTTAATGTTTGTCTCTTTTTAGAACATGCTTTCCATGAGGTTAGAGAACTTCTCTTTGTAATTCATCCCTGTGTCCCAGCACCTAGAAGACAGTCTGGCACATACAGAGATTTGATCAATGTTTGCTGAAGGAATGACTCTTGGGAGTACAAACAACGGATTTGTCCAGAAAGATAGCGCTCAAGGTTCTTAGACTCTTCCAGGTAGATGGAGTCTCGTAGGTCACTCAGAGTTGGCAAATTTTTGTTAAAGGACCAGATAGTTATATTTCAGACTTTGTGGCCTCATGGTCACAGCCACGACTACTCAAGTCTGCTGCTGTCCATGAAAACAGTCATAGTGAATGAGCACTTGTGAATGAGCCTGGCTGGGTTCCAAAAAAAACTATATGCACAAAAACAGTCAGTGGTGGGTTGAAGTGTGCTGACTGCTTCTAGACCACTGGTCTCCTACCCAATGACTTTCTAAGAATACATTTCACCAAGGGCAATAAAAGAAAATATAAGGATGTTTCTGTGAGGTTTTTCATAAAGCTAAATTTTTTCAACTTAAAAACTGTCTTTTTTTCTGCATCTATGTCTTCCTACTTTTTTGGTCTTCAAAAATATTTCTTCAGATAAATTATGGTGATAGTAAATGGGTTTTGTTGTTAATCCCCTCTCTTGGAAAAAGAAAAGTTGGCAACACTAATGGAATTCCAAAATATGTTTTGGAAATTTTTTCTATCCCAGAAAATTCAAACAGTGGAGAACTACTACGGCAGTAGCCCAGAGATCTCATTCTACAACCTGGTTCTTATTTAAGGTCAAGAGAGTCCTTTCTATTTAGGGTGTGCAAAGGGATTACAGAAAAGATCCTAGCAGTTTATGGAATTTGGGAGGACCAGAGAACTAAGCACTAGAAAAAAGCCAGCCCATACCATGTGACTGTGTTGGCAGACCTGACACCCCCTACTGTCTATTGCACTGCATCGACATCAGCAGGGGCTGAATGCCAAAAATCTGCCTCAGCTGCCCCCAAAGAATAGATGCCTCTAGTGCAATGCCTATCAAAAGAACTGTGTCCCATCCCACTCCCAGTCCTAGCCACTGCCTTGCTGTTTGCACATGCTCCTAGTCTCACACAGATCCATGGATTTAGCTGATGCAACGTCACATGCAGAGCCCTCAGGGCAAGGGAGGTGGAGAAAGGAATCTTCAGCTCTCCACCCCTTTGAACAGGAAGTCAGGAGAGAAGGGTGCTGGAATGGGTTCTGAGTAAACCAGTTTATAGCATCTTCCATGAGAATCCTGAGGCCCAAAGCTCTTTACCTTTATCTACACACCCATTCAGACATTCCAGAGGACAAGGAAGCTCCGGCCTCAGGATCTGTGTCATAACCACATTTTTTAGAAGAAAAGTAGCATCTCCAAAGGTTGCCTAGAGGGTTGACACCACAGAAACATTTCAACTTGTTAGTGAAAGCCACATAGTAGAAAACTGAAGAACTGGGATGACTACCCAGATAACTCAGATCTCAAAACAACTTTGCCTAATCATTAAGGTAAACGGTAAGAAACAAACTAACAACACTCGCCCCCCCCCAAAATAAACCACCTTAAAATTTGAATAATCACCTCAAGTCATTTTTTGTACTTGTAGACATATCTTGAAACTCTGCAGTTCAATAGGGAGGGGTTGGGAGTTGCTTCTTCTAAGCAATGCACACACCTCTCAGATCTGAACAGCCATGTCAATTAAGCAACTTGCCCCTGAATATGGAGGATTCTCTCTAAACAAAATAAACCACAGAAATCACATTAGCTCCTTTATACCTATTAATAGATCACTACTGTGAGAGAAAAGCTGGAAACAGCACAATTATACAAGGAAAGTTTGACTTACAATGGAAGTTGTTTGATGTGATAGTTCCACTAACCAGAGACCAAAGTAAATACACTAAAATTTCAGTAACTGTTGCTTCTGGACAGCCGAATTGTAACGACAGTCATTCTTCTCAAAATTTCAAAAATATGTACAGCTGTCCCTCAGTATCTTTGGGGAATTGGTTCCAGAACCCCCTTGGATACCAAAATCCACAGATAAAGTCCCTTACACTGTGTTAAATGGCATAGTATTTGCATATAACCTATGCACATCCGCCTGCGTATACTTTAAATCATCTCTAGATTACTTATAATAAGTAATACAATGTAAATGCTATGTACATAGTTGCCAGGCACAACACCCTGGCAACTATGTACAAAGTGCTGCTTTTTGGAACTTCCTGGAATTTTTTTCTGAATACTTTCTATTTGCAGCTGGTTGACTCTGTGGATGTGAACCTGTGGACACAGAAGGCCGACTGTATATACTATGTATATATAATCCTTTTTTAAAAAGAGAGCAATTTACTCCCCAAAGATATTAGTACACAGGAATCTCTTTATAACGCATTTATTATTTTTACCGTTTCATTAAATATTTATAGTTCATTAAGCACAGGACTGTATTTAAGACATATGAGCCTAAAAAGATGTTTGAGATATCCTTTTCTCAAGTTCACAATTGAATCAACAAAATTTAATAACCAATGATGTCATTACAAATACTACAAAAGGCATAAGTCTTCTTAGAAATGTTTATGTTAAGAGAAACTGTTCATTTTTTGAGGAAAGAGGTGTGAATGCTGATGTACACATGTAATTCTTGGATGCGCAAAGTTGTTGTCCTGTGAGGAGAGGTGGGGTTGGGGAGGATTTGAAGGATAAACATTGCATTGTAGGGAAGGAAACAAGGACTCACATCCAGAGTAGTTCCTATTTGCCAGACCTCAGTTCAGTGGTGTCCGAAATTCCTTAATAAAACCCAATAACCAAAAGTATCATTGGTGCATATTTGTGCAACAAGTCCTCTTCAGGATTAAAAACACATCAAAAAAGTCATGGCCACTGAATTTTCCAAAGAAACAAAAGACAAAAGATATTATATGTCTCAGTCTCTTTAGGCTGCTAGAACAAAATACCACACACCTGAGTGCTTCTAAACAACAGAAATTATTTCTCACAGTTCTAGAGGCTGGAAGCCCAAGATCAAGGCACTGGCAGATTCAGTGTCTAGTGAGGGCCTGCTTCCTGGTACAAAGACTGTTCTCATGTTCTCACTATGTCCTCCACAGTGGAAGTGATGAGGGAGCTCTCTGAGGTCTCTTTTATAAGGGCACCAACCCCATTCATGAGGGCTCTGACTTATGACCTAACTGCTTCCCAAAGGCCTCATCTCCTAATACCATCACACTGGGGATTAGGTTTCAACATACATGAATGTAGGGGGGACACAAACATTCCATCTTTGCGTTATGTCCTAGTGTTTGCAAACAGCAGGCTAAAAAGATTGCCTAGCGGTCAGAGCCCTACAGAACTAGTTTTTCTACTAAGTGCTTTCATTTATTAAAGTAGAAAGCAAGACTTTAAAGAGGCACGACCAAGGGACTTCCCTGGTGGTCCAGTGGTAAAGAATCTACCTTCCAGTGCAGGGGATGCGGGTCCGATCCCTGATTGGGGAACTAAGATCCCACATGCTGCGGGGCAACTAAGTCTGAGCGCCACAACTACTGAGCTGGCGCGCCTCAACGAGAGAGCCCACGTGCCACAAACTACAAAGCCCACACACCCTGGAGCCCGCGTGCCACAACTAGAGAGAGAAAACCTGCACGCCACAACTAGAGAGAAGCCCGCATGCCACAACGAAGAGCCCATGCCGCAACAAAAGATCCCGCATGCCTCAACGAAGACCCCACATGCCGCAACTAAGATCGACGCAGCCAAAAAAAAATAAAGGAAATAAATAAATTTTTTAAAATAAATAAATAAAGGGGGTGGACCAAACCCTGTACTAATCCTCGTTCTTTGGAGTACATGACTATTCTCTCCTAGGCTTGTGGTCAATCTTCCAATCAAAGATTCTTAGCAGAGTGGTGTCTACACAGTTCTGAGGCCTGTTTCTCCACTGGCACTGGAAACGCTGGGTCTGTAGCAGCCTCTGGAATGTGGTTTACATTCAGGGGCTTCGTTCACAAGGAAATAGTCTTGTTCATCGCTGCCTAGGTTACAGCTTACATTTTTATAAAGATGGAGTTAGTATTAGGGCAAATCCGAGTTTACTGGCTTTAAAAAGGGAATGTGTCACCAAGGAACAAAATCAGAACCAAAGTCTGGTCTTCCCAACTAAAGGGTCTCCAGTCAGAATGGAGCTAACATTTGCACAGGTATTTGGAGTTGGACCACACCCCTCCTTCTTCATATCTATTTACCTCTACTGACCTAAACATAGGCCGAGGAAAAAAAAAAGAAGCATGTCCGTAGTTGGCTCAGACCTATACAGACAGACAGGGCTGACAGCCTTCAGGCTTTGATAGAAGACAGCTTCTGGGGTCAGAGAAGTGTCTGGGAGCAAGTTCACCATTCTGAAGCAGCCTGGCAGATTTAGCAGTAAGGCTTGAGTGCCTGGTGAGTGGTTTCAGATAAACAGTACTTGAATCCATCCTCACCCAACTACCTGGGTGGCATGTCTGTGCCCTGGGGAGAAAAAGCCTTGTGTTCCAGGACTGATAAAGCTCTCCAAACTCTGCAAAGCTCCAGAATTGACACAGTCCTTGGCAGAGGCGGTGTGGCATTCTTACTACTTGCTAGGGAAGCTGAGAGCTAGTCAGGCTTCATGAGGAAGATTTTTGCTCAATATAAGGATAACTTTTTTTTTTAAGAAATAGAGAGTCACATTAACAGAACTTTTTATCTTAGAAAGTAGTGAGCACCCTAGCACTGGAAATGTTTTAGCAGAGACAGAAAAATCTACATTGGATGGAAAGTTGTCTTAGCCAGCCTTTAAGGTCTCTTCCAGGGTCCTATGCTTCTTGCTGAAAAGTGGACTCAAATGTGCCATTTTTCTTTGCCACTTCTGTTCAGCTCATATGCATATGCATGAGAGAAAGTGTTAAGTATTAAGAGCCAAGAAGCCAACCAGCACTGTCATGGTTAATTTCACGTATCAACTTGACTAGGCCACAGGATGCCTAGACATTTGGTCTGTGTATTTCTGTGAGGGTGTTTTGGGGGTGAAATTAACATTTAAATCAATAGACAACATTAGACTAGATTAACATTAGACTAGATTAACATTTTAATCAGTCAAGCAGACTGCTCTCCCTAATGTGGGTGGGCCTCATCCAATCAGCTGAAGGACTGAATAGAACAAAAAGATTGACCCTCTTTCAAGTGAAAGAGAATTCTCCAGCAGACTACCTTTGGACTTCATCTGCACCATCAGCTCTCCCCAGTCTTGAATCAGCTGGCCCATACTGCAAATTTGGACTTGCTAACCTTTACACTTGTATGAGCCAATTCCTTACAATTAATTTCTTTCTCTACATATTCACATCCTATTGGTTCTGTTTCTCTGGAGAACCCTAACTAATACAACTTTTTTCTGTCTCCTTTGCTGACTCAGCTTCCACTTTCCAATCTAAATACTGGAAGCATTCCAACATTCAGTCCTCAATAATCTTCCCTATTTAAATCTCCCCATAGGTGAGATCAGCCAGACCCATGATTTTAAATATCATCATCTCTACACTGATGGCTTTATATGCCAGCCCCAACTGCTCCCCAGAGTTGCAGATTGGACTACACTTCACATTTCTACTTGGATGCCCCAAAAGATCTCAAACATAACATATCCCAAACAGAGCTCTGCCCTCTACTCTCACTCTCTACCTCCACTCACCCATCTTAATTAACGGCACCACCATACACCCAGTTACTCAAGCTCAATAACGAGGAGGCATCCTTGATTCTCTTATTTCTTTGTATTCAATATTCAAAACTTTAGGAAGATTTCAGTTATATCCAAAAAAAAATCCCAAATCTGTCCACTTCTCATCATCTTCACCACCTTCTCTGCCTCCATCCTAGCTCCCCTCCATCTCTTCTTTTTTTTTTTTATGGTTTGCTTTATAAAAGTTACTATAATACAGTGGTACATAGTATTGAATTCACAAAAATATGAACAAATATTTACAGCAAGACACACCTACAACGGAAACACTTCTCTTCAAACCAGGTTACATACGATGAGAGTCAGTATGCACAAACATCCCTAAAACTTACGGGTTCCTCTTCTTTGCTGGAGGAGGGAGGTGGGGGGAGGAGGGGGGACAAGAAAAAGAAAAAGCAGAAACCTCCAATTCCTCAAAAGCTGTCAGTGCCATTTTCAAAACATGAATCTAACAACATCCCTTCTGTACTCAATATCCTCCCATGGTTTCCAACTTGCTCAGAATAAAATCCAAACCGCTAATCAGGGCCTCAAAGGCACTACACATTCCTTTGCCCCTCTCTCTGACCTTACATCCTACCACTCTCCCACGCTGGCCTTTCTGCTATTCCTGAAACACCCAAGTTAATTCCCCATCAAGGACTTTACATTTGCTGTGCCCTCTGCCCCCAAAACTCTGTCCCCAAATCTTCACAATGGCTTTCTCCTTCCCATTATTCATATGTTAGCTTAAACCTCACCTCCTCGGAGGGGTCTTCCCTAACTACCCTGTCTATCTCCTTTTCTCTCCGACCTTCCACTCCCTAACACTGCTATGATTTCTCCACGGCACTTGGGCTTGCCTTGAATCAGGTTGACCTCTGGATAGAATTTGTACCACTTGCTTCCTGGGTCTGGATCTTAGGACCCACCTGCAGAAGAGACTGGGCCTCTAGACTACCCCAAACTTACCCAATCAGCACCATAACCGATTGAACCCCGACAGCAAGGACAAAGAGACAAAGGTCTCCAAAAGTGCACGTAGAAGGTAGGTTCTGGGCCTGACCCAGAACCTGGGTGGCGGCAGGAGTGAAAGGAGAAGGCACTGTCTTAAGGGCAGGCTGGCCAGGGAGAGAAACCCCCCCAGGCTGAGCCACAACCTCTACAAACAGATACTACTTCTCCTTGGGAGGAAGGGACAGAGAGAAGGCCTTGCGAGCAGAAGACCCTTCATGAAACACAAGGCCTGAGGAGTTGGGATCCCTCTCTTAATTTAGGGTAATAACAAATATTGTTTAAGGGGATGGACTGAAAAGCAAGTAAGTTGACTAGTTTATCTCCAGAAGACCCTCCTCCAACCACGACTCAATGCTGGAAGAAATGCAGTCTCTGTGACGGCATTTGACCTTTTTTTTTTTTTTCCATCTGGTGCATTGCTCCTTCTTTACTGATACCTTACCTATGGCAAATTAAAGCGCACACTGCCCTACCCCAGCCACAACACCTCTTCTACATGAACTTGGTTACGTAAGTTAATGATCATCCTACTTCTCCTGTCTTTCATGTCATTTATAAATTAAGTTGCCTTTCTCTTCCGTGGCTTTATTATCCTTCTGTATCTCTGTGAATATCTTTCTTAAACTGTAGGCTGTTCATTTCAACCAAGGAAGCAACAGATTTGTGCAGAATGACACCATGTTGAAGGTGCTAAAAAAAAAAAAAAATAGTAGAGAAAAAGAAGAAAACGAAACACCCTCTTTTTCTCCCATCTTCCCAAACTCACCCTCATCATTCTCCATGTGTTGGGTGCTGGGCCAATCCCTGCTCAGGCCTCTGTCAGGTCAGACTCTGTAAGCCTGAGCACCCTGGCTTGATCTGTGCCTTGTGTTCAATCTGGACTTCTACCATTTGTCCTGAGAGCAAGACACAAAGGAAAGAGTGGCATTTTAATGAACTGTGAACCCTTTTGAAGACAGAAAAGGCAACATAAATTGACTTTTATGGGACTTCAAAAATTGTATAAGAATGGATGATGCTGGCGGCTGGGGGTGGGGTTTGGATGGGGGAGGGATGGATAAAGGTCCATCCTAGATTACCAAGTGACTTACTGATGGAAGGTGTTTTCATCTTGGTCATGTACTTCCCAGTATTAATTTGATGACAGTGACTGACTTAATACATTATTTAATACTAATATATCAGGAGAAGTCTCCTTCTCCATGCACTGGCTTAGCAATCAAGGACAGCTACTTTGCCTGGTGATTGTCTTGAAGTTGCACCGGAGGGAATATCCTGTTCCACTGAAGGTACTGTCTCACTTTTCCCACGAGCTAACAAATTCTTTTAATCCACTTCTCACAGTACATATACCACTTTGTGCTTCACTTTTTCTGTTTTATGACTCAGATGTATTAATTCCCTGCACTCCTTGGCCACCCATAAACTGAATATTGTTACACTGTTTTTGCACTTTTGCTCCATTGTTATCCTGGGCGGGAAAAAACGTACTCCAATCATCGATGGTTAAACTGCCTTAACATTTCCTCCCATGAGTCTCTAAACAAGCCAACATCTTTAAAACTGGCTTTTTCATTGTGGATTTTATTTTTATGTTCTATGTGAACCAAAGTCATTTGTAGAGTTCATTTATTTATGCCTTTGGGTTTTTTCCTTTTAAAGAGTCTGACAGCTATTTTCAAAAGCCCATGTATTGTTTTCAAAAGTAGGAGAATTCAAATATCATTTGGGGTGGTGGTGGTGTGTGTGTGTGTTTGTGTGTGTCTGGATTTGTGCGTGTGTGTCTTTCTTAAGATTCTGACAGCGAAGGGAATACCTGCTCTTCCCTTTTTGAGAAAAATTAAAACGAATAATTTAAAAAAATTTTTAAGGTTTCAAATTGAAAAATCCTGTCATCACTCACAAGTGCAATGTATACTGTCAGTCACTGCTGCTGTGTTTCAGGGAGTGGCAGAAATGACTGGGAGTTCTGTCTGATAACTGTTAAGAAAGTGACAAGTTGCCAAGCATCTGGTTATAGAGGCCCTGACTCCTTCTTCCCCTCATACTCATCATTCAGTCCATCAGCAAACCTTTAAGTACCACCTCTAAGCATGAGCCTGTATCCTTCCACTTCTAGTCCCATCATTAGCACTCTAGCCCCCGCCACCACCATCTTTCATCGGGACTATAGCAAGAGCCTCTGAAAGGTTTCCCAGCTTCCACTCAAACAGCTGACTGTCCAGACAGCAGCTACAGCTATCTTTCAATAACATATAGCATGCCAATCTGAGGTCAGAACTCTCTAATGGCTTCCCATCACACCCAAAAGAAGACCCAAACTCCTCCACACGACCACCCAGACCTGATATAATGCACCTGTCAGCCTCTCCCACTCAGGTGCTATGGCTCTGCCAGTCCTTAAATAATCAAGCTAGAGCCCATCTCAGGACCTCACAACTGCTATCATCTCTGTCGTGAACACCCTGTCTCCTGGTGGTGGTACAGCTCCCTCCTTCCTAGCCCTCAGGACTCAGTGCAAACGGCAGACCCTCGTAGGGGCCTGCAGTGACTTTCCTTTCTAAACCACCGCCGCAGTCTCATTCCTACTCACTCTTCATCCCTCTACATTGCCCTTATTTTTTTCCTGCAAAGCACATATTAATATCTGAAATTATTTTATATACGTCTCTCTTCCACTGGAAGATAAGCTCCGTGAGAACAGGAACTTTGTCTTTACTGCTGATTCCCAGCTCCTATGACACTGCCTACCACACAGTATGCTCTCCATCAATGCCTGTTGGATGAATGAATTCTCCTGCTTCTGAATATAATGATTATTCCCATGAGCTATTTAGGATCCCAGTTATCATAACAGAGAACGCTTACGAAAAGCTGAGAATGCCTGAGTGCACTGAATGCCGAAAAGGTGAGAAAAAATGTCTGAAAATGTGGTGGTATAAGAGAAACAGAATTGGAAGGGCCCCTAGAGATCCCTACATTGTACCAGATCACACTGTCTCTGAAAGGCTGTCAGTACTTCCCTGGTCTGTGTACCTTAAAGATCTCTGGCAAGAATTCATTTTCACTTGAGGGTACAGTAACTCAGAGGATGAAAAATGATGACGAAGCACCTGTTCTTCAGCAGCCAAAGGGAACCAGAAATCTAGGCCTTCCAGAGTATCTAGGCCTGTGTCTTGAATCATAGAATTTCCCCAATCTCCTTTGCAGTTGTAGTCTAACCCTGACCCTACTTTAGTCTCTAAAACTGGAAGCCAGTAGCTGGTAAGTATAGTGGCAAGAATTCTGCACTTGGAGTGAGAAAACGTAGGTCTGAAGTTATGAGTACTGACACTCAACTGGTCGAGTTTCGGATGAACTTATTCCCGTATCTGTAAAGTGGAAATTATGCCTCCTGCTTGACAGCTCATCATGGATCATCAGCAAGGTGTGACCGTGACAGAGCCCAGCCCAGTGCTTGTATGGAAGTCCTCAGTGCGCGCTTGCTTCCTTCCAGCCTTCAAACTCTGTAGGTCATTTCCTTTTGTCCTTCAAACACTCGTAAAAGAATGATTTGGCAGGCCATACATACTTTTAGAGCATCAATATACAGGCTTTTAAGGTTTGTTTTCTAAGCCTCACACAAGCAGATGAGTTACATCTAATCAACCAGAGATAAACAGTCTTCTTTGGGTAGTAACAGCTTTAGATTTTGAAAATACATTGCCTTCGGTGTGTTTTATTCTCAGTGCATCACTAAAATGACAGGCTGCCTTCCTCAGAATGTATCAGGAATTCTGTTTCTTAGCAACACCCCTCCCACAGGCAATAAAAGACAGAACATAATCCCCTTTGGGCATTAGGAATCTGCTCATAATACTGAAAATATGGCCAATTTTCTCTTAGACGCAGAATTAGAAATCAGTTCTCCACATCTGAAAGACAATAATTGTGACCCTTCAAATTAAAGCTTTTGAAAAGTCGAGCACATTTCTCATTCCAGGGCCTGCTACTGCAGGGCTTGTTTTTAAAGATATTACAGAATTTTAATGTATTAGGTCTCACAGCCTTGCTCTTCGCAATTCAAAATTAAGAATGAAGCTTTTTTGGGACTTCCCTGGCAGTCCAGTGGTTAAGATTCTATGCCTCCACTGCCAAGGGCGCGGGTTCCATCCCTGGTCGGGGAACTTAAGATCTGCATGCAGTGTGGTGCAGCCCAAAAATTAAAAAAAAAAAAAAAAAAAAAGAATGAAGCTTTTCTAATTCTAGGCTCTCCCCTCCTACTACTACCTCCCAAGTTCATCTCTTAAGAAAGTACAAATTATTAGTCTTGAATACCAGCTGCACTCTTCAGTTTTATATTCTGGATTTCAGAAAATTAAAAAAATTTACATTTATGACCAAGTATAAAATAAGCTCATTGCACCTATTAAGTCTGTTCAAAGATTAAAATCCAAATAAATCCAGCATTTATTTTATTATCTACTTTTCCACCAAATAATATTAATAGCTACTACATTTATTAAGAAATTATTATGTGCCAGGTGTTCTACTTAGCACTTTAAATGCTTTATTTACTTCTCAGAAAAACCTTGTGAGGCAGGCATTATTAATCCTCATTAACCACAGAACTGAATCTTAGAAAACTTAACTAGCTCAAGGTCACACAGCTAGTAATAGAGACCCATGGGCCAAGTAATATATTAATTTTACCCCCTAATAAATTATTAGTTTTAAATTTTGTGTTCTGCTTATCACTGCCATTGATTTGTTGAATCTAAGTGAATGAATAAATAAAATCACATGGAATTTTACCTTTCTTGAAAAGGCAGTATTCAGTAGTTACCTAAGGAAACTGAACACATCCATAATTAATACTTAATCCTTTAACACTGTAATTGTCTGTTACAAAGAAGGTATTTTGAATGAATTCAATGTAGTAAAAAAGCTCCAATGAGCTTTGATTTATTTTCTAAACAAGTTTCTCAACACCAGAGCCAAACTATTTTCTCAGCTGTTTGATAATCAGGGTAATTTACCACCTCTTCCCTGTGTCTGCAGTTCTGTCCTGGGTAACTAGGAAACTACCAAGCAAAACAAACGTGGTCACAATTATTTAAAGTGTGTTCCCATCTGATGGACCCAATCTGTACTTAGACACCTGCCATTTGAATGGCTGTCATTTTCTATGACTAAAAACAGTATTCCCATTATAACTAAATAAGCCACTCCTTAACTTGAACACAAGCACTGCAACAAATATACTGTTATGCCGTTGCCACAATCCAACAAAGCACATTACTGTTTTTGTTTTAATTTATTTTATTATTATTTTATTTATGTTTATTTTTGGCCGTGTTAGGTCTTCATTGCTGTGCGCAGGCTTTCTCTAGTTTCGGCGAGCGGGGGCTACTCTTCATTGAGGTGTGCGGGCTTCTCATTGCAGTGGCTTCTCTTGTTGAGGAGCACAGGCTCTAGGCGCACGGGCTTCAGTAGTTGTGGCACGCGGGCTCAGTAGTTGTGGCACGCGGGCTCAGTAGTTGTGGCTTGCGGGCTCTAGAGCGCAGGTTCAGTAGTTGTGGCACACGGGCTTAGTTGCTCCGCGGCATGTGGCATCTTCCCGGACCAGGGCTCGAACCCGTGTCCCCTGCATCGGCAGGTGGATTCTTAACCACTGCACCACCAGGGAAGCCCAAAGCACATTACTATTTAGCTATACATTAAATCGTGTCTTGGGAAGGATCTTTCTCTCTCTTCTCTCTTTCTGTATGTGTGTGTGTATATATATACACACACACACATATATATATACACATATATATATACACACACACACACACATACACAAACACACATATGTAAGTATATATTTAAATTTATATATGTGTATATTAAATGGAATGTCCTGAGGGTCAATATATAGCATACATTAATGGAATGCTTATGATGAAAAGATACATTAAATACACATTTCTTCTTTTAGATATCTTGAGATACTAGTTCATTGCTAGAGGCATACGACATTGTCTTAAAGGGCCATTTAACACTAAATGCTTCACATACATGTAAATAAAAATATAAGATGGGACTTCCCTGGTGGCGCAGTGGTTGAGAGTCCGCCTGCCGATGCAGGGGACACGGGTTCGTGCCCCGGTCTGGGAAGATCCCACATGCCGCGGAGTGGCTGGGCCTGTGAGCCATGGCCGCTGAGCCTGCGCATCCGGAGCCTGTGCTCCGCAACGGGAGAGGCCACAACAGTGAGAGGCCCGCGTACAGAAAAAAAAAAAAAATAAGATGTACTTTGTACCCCCAAAATAACCCATGAATGAATTTTTCTAGTAAATTAGAGGAAATGCATTATACAAACTCTCATCCTCCTTTTTGCCGTGGAAATTGCAGCAGGGTTTACTTCAGCTAAGTCTACAGTCTGTGACTACAAAATGAAGACCGCTCTGTGGCTCAAAGGTTTTCAGCCCCAAGTCTTGGCCTCATTACAGGCTGCTCTAAGCAACTTTGTTTCCTATTGTGGCAGAGGAAAAACAATGTTCACATTCAGGACCGAATTCCATGGACATGCCCAAGGTCACAATTATACTTCTATGCTTTCCTGATCCATTAACTAAGTGTAACTGATTTCTAGGGAGAATATCAATATAAGAATAACCTTGATTCGACTTTAATTTATAAAACTGAAAATCCCTTAACAACTCTGGTACTTGTGACCCACCAGACTGTGGAATGAGATGGGTGGACCAGCTTAGTGCAGACTACTCTCTCATTCCAAACACGTGGAAATGGCAGATAAATATAACTCCCCCATCTTTTTATAATACATAGCTGAGCTGAGAAGAAAGGAGTGCTTAAATTTCAGAAATGAAGAGGGGAATTCAAAGCCATGCTAATGCCAACACTGATGGGGGTAGGGATGTCTAATGGCTAGGGAGCGAGGGCTTAGCACCCACAGAAGGCATCTCCTTGAGTCCCAGCTAGACAGGAAGCTGGAACTGAATTCTACATAGAATGTAAGGAACCCACGAAACACTATCCTTGAGTTAAGGGGCCAAGAAAACCATAGCCTTTTAGTCCAGTTGGGCAGCGAGCAGACTTTGCTGTCTGTCCATCACTATGGATTTTGTTAAAAAGAATATGCTTTCAGGAGAAACTGGAACTGTAAACCTGTATTCTGTGTACAGGCACATCTTGGAAATATTTCAGGTTCAGTTCCCGATCACCGCAATTAGAGCAAACATCACCATAAAGTGAGTCACAGGAATGTTTCGGTTTCCAAGGCATATAAAAGTTATGTTTACACTATACTGTAGTCTATTAAGTGTGCAAAAGCATTATGTCTAAAAAACAGTACATACCTTAATTTTAAAATACTGTATTGCTAAAAAATGTAAACTATCATCTGACAATGCAGGGTTGCCACAACCCTTCAATTTCTGAAAAAACACAATATCCACCAAGTGCAATAAATCAAAGCACCATATAAAGAGGTATGCCTACATAGAATCCAGACTAACTTCATCCTCTTCATATAGGATGCCCAAGTTGAAAATGTGATATTCTGGAACCCCTGGGGCCCTGGTTGCTCTATGGGGATACTCCCAAAGCCTTGGACACACAGGTCTTCCACCTGAAGAAACACCACATGCTGAGGACAGCTACAGAAATAAAATTATAACCTCTGGGAGGAAAGGGGCCATCCTGAAGAGAGCAGCACAGGGGGACTGGCATGCCAGGAACTCGAGATAGTACAACTACAGGGGATGATCAAGTAGAACTGTTTAAAATGATGAGATAGGTGGAAATTGAAAAAGGAACAGAAAATCGTGAACAAAATAGAGCTTCTAAAAATAAAAATATAGGGACTTCCCTGGTGGTGCAGTGGTTAAGAATCCGCCTGCCAGTGCAGGGGACACAGGCTCGAGCCTTGGTCTGGGAAGATCTCACATGCCACGGAGCAACTAAGCCCATGTGCCACAACTACTGAAGCCCACGTGCCACAACTACTGAAGCCTGCGTGCCTAGAGCCTGTCAACGAGAAGCCACCACAATGAGAAGCCCACGCACCACAACAAAGAGCAGCCCCCGCTCGCTGCAACTAGAGAAAGCCCACGCACAGCAACAAAGACCCAATGCAGGCAAAAATAAATAATTTAAAAAAAAAAACCTCACAAAAAACAAAGTGTCAACAGGGTTAGTTCCCTCTGGAGGCTCTGAGAAAGAAACTGGTCCATGCCTCCCTCCCAGCTTTTGGTGGCTGCCAACAACCCTTGGCATTCCTTAACTCGTAGCTACATCACTCCAATCTCTGCCCACATCTTCAAAGAGCTTCCACTCTGTGCAGCTCTGTCTGACATGGCCTTCTCCCCTATGTCTCCCTCCATGCATTCTCCTTTTCTGTCTCTTATAAGGACACTCTTCATTGGATTTAGAGCCCACTCTAATCCAGGATGATATCATCTCAAGATCCTAAGTTATATCTGCAACTCGTATTCCAAATAAGGTCACATTCCCAGGTCCTGGGTGGACGTATCTTCTGAGAAAGCAATTCAACCCAGTACACATGTTAAAAATGAAAAGGTAGCCACTAAAAATGTTTTTTCTTTAATGGAATGTATAAATTCTAAAAAAATAGAGGGAAAAAAAGAAATATAGAAAACAATCTCCTTGAAGTAGGAAACAAGAAATAAAACCTAAATAAAACCATGGCAAAATAAGCTGTTAGAAATTAAGTCCAAATGAATTATAAATTAAGTGTAAATAAGTTAAACTGCAATTATTAAAAGACAACTTCAGATTCAATTAAAAATGAAATAAAACAAAACCCACATGTACCACTGCTGATCAAAATATTCACATACTTAGGTCCCATTCTCTTTAATACCTTCCTCAGAACCTTAGTTTAGCAAGGCAGAAGTACATTCTCATTTGATTAATATCCTGAAATCATTTTCACCTGTGACAACATTAAGACCAGTCTATAAACAGAGGTTACAAAATAGAAAAAAGGAAAAAACTGTTTTCAAACCAAATTTCCCCCATTCTAGTGGTAGCTAAGGAGTTAAATTTTCTGGATCAGTTTTAAGATTTTTTTATAAGTAGTTTTAGATGGCTTAAAAGATTAACAAAAGGTTAAAACTGTGAGATTTATTTTTGATCCCTCACTCACTTTTATTCTTCTGCCAATTCTACATCTTAATAATAAAAAAATTTCTTTGAAATTCCAGACTACAGAGAACAGATCTTGTTAATGAACCTGGTAGACTCTGACTGATTTTCAATCATGGCGAGCACAAATTCTGAATGCTCAGCATGGGCCAGATTTAATGAGTTCAGAATACAAAAGATGTTACTTGGAAACACACACACATACACTCTCACTCACTCAAAGGATACCTCCTACAACTTTATGTAAGGTAAAGGACACATTTCAAAATAAAATACAAAGTACAAATTTTAGCACAAAAATGATGTCAAATAGATGAGGAAAATTCAGTCAATGGACTATGCACTTTTCCTCTAAACCTCATTTTGATAAAAAGGTGAAATAGCCAGCCAGTCCTAAAAATGTGAACGATGGTTTATAAAAAAAAGTGTACAATGTAACGTATAAGCAATTTTAATTCGAGATCTTTCTCAATTCTTATTAAACCTAAAAGTCAGAAAAACCCTCTGCCCTTCAGAACACAGTTGAAAATTAGCTTCGCTTGCCTCCTTAAAAATATTGTTCATTCTTCAATGGCAAGTTTGTATTATTAATCTTTATATCCCCACTCACTGCAGGGTCAATAAATTTACTGAATGTGTGAGTTTACATGATAAATTACTCCCAAATTTATTTCCCTTCAGTCCTAAGGACTCTTTCCCCTAAACTTTCAGTAGATTGGTAGGCTAGAGAAGTTTAAACTTTGATCTCATGTCATTGTATGCAGATAAAGTATTGGGGCCTAAAGAAAAGCCAGTGCATTCAATATGGATCCTATAAGGTGTTATGGTGGTTACCAGCAACTCTCTTATTTTGGCTTTTAGCACAAATAATTAAGGTGTTTCAGTATTTAAACACAGAGAATAATTTCGGGTTTTTTGGGGGTTTTTTTTCCGCGGCACGCGGGCCTCTCACTGCTGTGGCCTCTCCTGCTGCGGAGCACAGGCTCCGGACCCGCAGGCCCAGAGGCCATGGCCCACGGGCCAAGCCGCTCCGTGGCATGTGAGATCCTCCTGGACCGGGGCACGAACCCGTGTCCCCTGCATCGTTAGGCAGACTCCCAACCACTGCACCACCAGGGAAGCCCAATAATTTCCTTTTAATAATTTCCTTTAATTTTCCTTAAAAAGATAATTAAGACTCTTTCCTAACCTTGCTCCCATTTACTTCTAACGATCCTCAAACATCACTTCATTTTTAAGGCCTACTCAAAATATCAGAAGATGAATTTCACCAACAGACATTCTGATTCTATTTCAGTAATCTCAACTTATAAATTTAACATTAAAAAAAGCTAGAGAATCAGCAAAAGCAGTGAAAAGATACTAGAGTCAGCTTTGTTGAACAATCAGCTGAGATAGGAAGGAGAGAACAATTTTAGTTAGAAACAGGTTAAATGTATGTATTTTTACTTTAAAATTTTATACATTATGTCTGAAACATTTCCCTGTTTTTTTTAATAACAATTCTTTTTTTAAAAATTTATTTATTTAATTTATTTATTTTTGGCTGTGTTGGGTCTTCCTTGCTGCACGCGGGCTTTCTCTAGTTGCAGCGAGCAGGGGCTACTCTTCGTTGTGGTGCACGGCTTCTTACTGTGGTGGCTTCTCTTGTTGTGGAGCATGGGCTCTAGGCACATGGGCTTCAGTAGTTGCAGCACGCAGGCTCAGTAGCTGTGGCTCGCTGGCTCTAGAGCACAGGCTCAGTAGTTGTGGCGCATGGGCTTAGTTGCTCCATGGCATGTGGGATCTTCCTGGACCAGGGATTGAATCTGTGTCCCCTGCATTGGCAGGCGGATTCTCAACCACTGTGCCACCAGGGAAGCCCCATTTCCTTCTTTTTGATGGTGAGCTATATAGCTTGTAGTCAGAACGTTACTCTCTTTGATGCCTATTACAAAATAGTCATTAAAAAAGTTTTGTTGGGGTTAAAAGGTGCTGCCTTAAGTAATCTTAGAAAATGGTGTTTTGACTAAATACTGTAAGGCTAACAACAGAAATAGAAAAAAAGAAATATACATAAGCACTGTACTCGTAGGTAAATTTCTCACAAGGATACCGGGTTTAGCAATTCTAAAACTACTTTATGTAATAGGGTTGAAAAAATAAGTAAATAAATTGTAGATAATGGGAGTTAGGTTTGTCACTGACAGAGAAAGAAGCTACAAATAAGCAAAGGGAGAAGGCTGTAATGAATCCTGTAGTGCTAGATTGGGAGTAGGAGATGTCAGTATGAACTCAGATTTATTTTAAATATATACAGATACAGAAATAATTATAGGTATGTGTATTTACATGTGTTAATATACGTTCAACAAGTACATCCAAAGTCAAATCTTGGATTCTAAATACCATTCTCCAACTAAAGCAACAGGGCTCTAGGGACTTCCCTGGTGACGCAGTGGTTAAGAATCCGCCTGCCAATACAGGGAACACAGGTTTGAGCCCTGGTCTGGGAAGATCCCACATGCCACAGAGCAACTAAGCCCATGTGCCACAACTACTGAGCCTGCGCTTTAGAACCACAACTACTGAGCCTGCATGCCGCAACTACTGAAGCCCACGTGCCTACAGCCCGTGCTCCACAATAAGAGAAGCCACTGCAATGAAAAGCTTGCGCACCGCAGAGTAACTCTCGCTCGCTGCAACTAGAGAAAGCCTGTGCGTAGCAACGAAGACCCAATGCAGCCAAATAAATAAATAATTTTTTTTTTTTTTTTTTTTTGGTGGTACGCGGGCCTCTCACTGCTGTGGCCTCTCCCATTGTGGAGCACAGGCTCCGGACGCACAGGTTCAACGGCCATGGCTCACGGGCCCAGCCGCTCCGTGGCATGTGGGATCTTCCCGGACCGGAGCACGAACCCGCGTCCCCTGCATCGGCAGGCAGACTCTCAACCACTGGGCCACCAGGGAAGCCCAAATAAATTTTTTTTTAAAAAAAAGCATGTTTAAAAATAAAAAAGCAACACGGCTCTAGAGAAATGTATGATTCTAGGGCTGGGGCAGAGAAAATACAAGATGATCCTAGAGTATATTTATAGAAAGTAAGGAAGGCTAAGGAGGAAAAGTGGGGTCATGTCAAAATACCATGGCTCCCAATGGCCAAAGCTGAAACAACCTGAGCAAGAAAACAAACAATTACAGTATTTAATTATAATACACAAAAATAAAATATAAATCCATGATCCTATACTAAAAAATGATTGATTGAGGGAGACGGGACAAATCTCCCTTCCGTTAGAATTCCACATGGATACCCCTGTCTAGGAAGAGGAGCTTAATTACTCTCCTCTTCGAACAAGGGCTGGACTTAGCAACTCACTTGCAAAGGATACCCTATGGAATAGAAAAATATAACTCTCAAATAGAGAAAGAAACCCACCAGATACCATCTCAACCAAGTGATCAAGGTTATTATCATCAGTGTTGTACTGTTGGTAGCATGTACCCTTGATATGATGTAAGGAGAAGGGCACCTCACCTCTGGTGGTATTCCTCCCCAGAAAATCACAATCCCAATAAAATCACGAGAAGATATCAGATAGACCCGAACAGAGGAACATTCTACAAAATACCTGACCAGCACTCTTCAAAAACGTCAAGGTCTAGCAAAGATCAATAAAACTAAAAGCTGGTTCTTTGAGAAGATAAACAAAATTGATACACCATTAGCCAGACTCATAAAGAAAAAAAGGGAGAAGACTCAAATCAATAGAATTAGAAATGAAAAAGGAGAAGTAACAACTGACACTGCAAAAATACAAAAGATCATGAGAGATTTCTACAATCAACTCTATGCCAATAAAATGGACAACCTGGAAGAAATGGACAAATCCTTAGAAATGCACAACCTGCAAGACTGAATCAGGAAGAAATAGAAAATATGAACAGACCAATCACAAGCACTGAAATTGAAACTGTGATTAAAAATCTTCCAACAAACAAAAGCCCAGGACCAGATGGCTTCACAGGTGAATTCTTTCAAACATTTAGAGAAGAGCTAACACCTATCCTCAAACTCTTCCAAAATATAGCAGAGGGAGGAACACTCCCAAACTCATTCTATGAGGGCACCATCACCCTGATACCAAAACCAGACAAAGATGTCACAAAAAAAGAAAGCTACAGACCAATATCACTGACGAACATAGATGCAAAAATCCTCAACAAAATACTAGCAAACAGAATCCAACAGCACATTAAACGGATCATACACCATGATCAAGTGGGGTTTATTCCAGGAATGCAAGGATTCTTCAATATATGCAAAACAATCAATGTGATACACCATATTAACAAACTGAAGGAGAAAAACCATATGGTCATCTCAATAGATGCAGAGAAAGCTTTCAACAAAATTCAACACCCATTCATGATAAAAACCCTCCAGAAAGTAGGCATAGAGGGAACTTTCCTCAACATAATAAAGGCCATATATGACAAACCCACAGCCAACATTGTCCTCAATGGTGAAAAACTGAAAGCATTTCCACTAAGATCAGGAACAAGACAAGGTTGCCCACTCTGACCACTCTTATTCAACATAGTATTGGAAGTTTTAGCCACAGCAATCAGAGAAAAAAAGGAAATAAAAGGAATCCAAATCAGAAAAGAAAAAGTAAAACTGTCACTGTTTGCAGATGACATGATACTATACATAGAGAATCCTAAAGATGCTACCAGAAAACTACTAGAGCTAATCAATGAATTTGGTAAGGTAGCAGGATACAAAATTAATGCACAGAAATCTCTGGCATTCCTATACACTAATGATGAAAAATCTGAAAGTGAAATCAAGAAAACACTCCCATTTACCACTGCAACAAAAAGAATGAACTATCTAGGAATAAACCTACCTAAGGAGACAAAAGACCTGTATGCAGAAAATTATAAGACACTGATGAAAGAAATTAAAGATGATACAAATAGATGGAGAGATATACCATGTTCTTGGATTGGAAGAATCAACATTGTGAAAATGACTCTACTACCCAAAGCAATCTACAGATTCAATGCAATCCCTATCAAACTACCACTGACATTTTTCACAGAACTAGAACAAAAAATTTCACAATATGTATGGAAACACAAAAGACCCCAAATAGCCAAAGCAATCTTGAGAACGAAAAACGGAGCTGGAGGAATCAGGCTCCCTGACTTCAGACTATACTACAAAGCTACAGTAACCAAGACAGTATAGTACTGGCACAAAAACGGAAAGATAGATCAATGGAACAGGATAGAAAGCCCAGAGATAAACCCACGCACATATGGTCACCTTAACTTTGATAAAGGAGGCAGGAATGTACATTGGAGAAAGGACAGCCTCTTCAATAAGTGGTGCTGGGAAAACTGGACAGGTACATGTAAAAGTATGAGACTAGATCAATCCCTAACACCATACACAAA
The DNA here is from genome assembly GCF_963455315.2 of Globicephala melas. Taxonomy (NCBI): domain Eukaryota; kingdom Metazoa; phylum Chordata; class Mammalia; order Artiodactyla; family Delphinidae; genus Globicephala; species Globicephala melas. The sequence goes on from NC_083316.1 coordinate 94,286,229, forward strand.
AATAAGCTCAAAATGGATTAAAGACCTAAATGTAAGGCCAGAAACTATCAAACTCTTAGAGGAAAACATAGGCAGAACACTCTATGACATAAATCACAGCAAGATATTTTTTGACCCACCTCCTAGAGAAATGGAAATAAAAACAAAAATAAACAAATGGGACCTAATGAAACTTCAAAGCTTTTGCACAGCAAAGGAAACCATAAACAAGACCAAAAGACAACCCTCAGAATGGGAGAAAATATTTGCAAATGAAGCAACTGACAAAGGATTAATCTCCAAAATTTATAAGCAGCTCTTGCAGCTCAATAACAAAAAAACAAACAACCCAATCCAAAAATGGGCAGAAGACCTAAATAGACATTTCTCCAAAGAAGATATACAGACTGCAAACAAACACATGAAAGAATGTTCAACATCATTAATCATTAGAGAAATGCAAATCAAAACTACAATGAGATATCATCTCACACCAGTCAGAAAAGCCATCATCAAAAAATCTAGAAACAATAAATTCTGGAGAGGGTGTGGAGAAAAGGGAACACTCTTGCACTGCTGGTGGGAATGTGAATTGGTACAGCCACTATGGAGAACAGTATGGAGGTTCCTTAAAAAACTGCAAATAGAACTACCATACGACCCAGCAATCTCACTACTGGGCATATACCCTGAGAAAACCATAATTCAAAAAGAGTCATGTACCAAAATGTTCATTGCAGCTCTATTTACAATAGCCAGGAGATGGAAACAACCTAAGTGTCCATCATTGGATGAATGGATAAAGAAGCTGTGGCACATATATACAATGGAATATTACTCATCCATAAAAAGAAATGAAATTGAGCTATTTGTAATGAGGTGGATGGACCTAGAGTCTGTCATAAACAGTGAAGTAAGTCAGAAAGAGAAAGACAAATACTGTATGCTAACACACATATATGGAATTTAAGAAAAAAAAATGTCATGAAGAGCCTAGGGGTAAGACAGGAATAAAGACACAGACCTACTAGAGAACGGACTTGAGGATATGGGGAGGGGGAAGAGTAAGCTGTGACAAAGCGAGAGTGGCATGGACATATATACACTACCAAAGGTAAAACAGATAGCTAGTGGGAAGCAGCCGCATAGCACAGGGAGATCAGCTCGGTGCTTTGTGACCACCTAGAGGGGTGGGATAGGGAGGGTGGGAGGGAGGGAGACGCATGAGGGAGCAGATGTGGGAACATATGTATATGTATAACTGATTCACTCTGTTATAAAGCAAAAACTAACACACCATTGTAAAGCAATTATACTCCAGTAAAGATATAAAAAAATAATAAAAATAAATAATAAAAATTAAAAAAAAGAAAAGAAAAAAATATTTCTTTTCTAAAATCCAAAAAAACACAAAAAACAAAAACATCAAGGTCTAGGAAAACAAGACTGAGAAACTGTTAACAGACTAAGGGAACACAATGACTATATGCAATGTGGTGGCTTAGATTTCATGCAGGAACAGAAAAAGGACATTAGTGGAAAACTGTGAACTCCAAATAAAATCTATAGTTCGGTTAATTGTTTTATACCAATGTTAATTTCTTGGTTTTGACAAACTAAGTTTTGATAAACAGGTACCGTGTATGTGAGACGTTAACATTAGGGGAAGTTAGATGAAGGGTATACAGGAACTCTCTGAACTATCTTTGCAACTTTTCTGTAAATCTAAAATTACTCTAAAATTTTTTAAAGTTTTGGAGTATTCATAGAAATAAAAATATTCTACAACTCTTACTAGTTTGTATAATTCATCTGTAAAATAAAATTTTCATAATTCAAATATATCAAGACTTGTTCAAAGTCAGTGATGTAGAGAAAGAACTAAATATGAGAAATATCAGCTTATTTTTAAGATTATAGAAAAATCAGAAAGGTTTAAATGTATTATATAAGCTCTTTATGTGTAACTAAAGCGTCCATAATTTCTTTAATAAGTTGTATTTAGATGAATAGAAGCTATCCTAACATCAGCTATTTCAGAGATAAACAGGAAGGAATTGTTACCTACTGACAATGCATGTGGACTTATTTTGCTAACTGATTTTTTTGTGAAGATTACCCTGAAAGAGCATGGAGAATATGCCTAATTTTCCCTTAACACTCCATTATAAACAGGTCACACTCATCTAAATTCGTTCTTGACCTAATTCTATTTTTCGAATTTTAGCTACCACCTATTGCTTTAAGAATTTGTCTTGAAAGAACTTAAGGTTTAAAACAGAACAAAAAAAAAAAGAAAAGAAAACATACCTAAGCATTAACCATGTATAACTGAGAGGTATGAGATAGGTGGTTTTCTTTTATTTTCGAAAAGCTTCTACAGTGAATAGAATAATCATTTGACACAGTGTCTGTTACTGCAGGAATTCAATATTATTGACTGAATACTGAACTGGTATTACTTCTGCTATTAAAGAATCAAGGTGATCGATCGGAGCCGCCCTTAAAGGAGTGGGACGTACCCGAGCTGGGGCGCCGAAAGCCTGTGGGCAAGAGGCTCCCGTGGCATCCCTGGTGGCGCAGTGGTTGAGAGTCCGCCTGCCGATGCAGGGGACACGGGTCCGTGCCCCGGTCCGGGAAGATCCCACATGCCGCGGAGCGGCTGGGCCCGTGAGCCATGGCCGCTGAGCCTGCGCGTCCGGAGCCTGTGCTCCACAACGGGAGAGACCACAACAGTGAGAGGCCCGCGTACCGCAAAAAAAAAAAAAAAAAGAGGCTCCAGTAGGAGCTGGTGACCCCCAGGAAGTCTAGGGACAAGGGAATTTCTGCCTACCCTGAGTCAGTCCTTTCCACATGGGTGAGGTCCATCCACGGAGCAGCGGGAACAGTCTGCGAAGACCTGATGCCTCCGTCTCTGCGGTTCCGGGTGGCTTCCATCGCAGCGCGTGCGCAGTGAAGCTCCTCAGCCCTGTACCAGCGCCACGTGGATGCGAGGCTCACGTCGGCCTGGACATCTCCGAGAACAAGTGGGTCCACCTGTGTGACATCAGGACCACCTGTTCTCCGTGCAGAACCGACTAGAACCCAACCTCGACAGCTCTCTGAACACACATGCTCCTAAGTTCTAGAAATGCCCACAACCTGTAAGTACCTGCAAGAAAGTCTAGTTAAAGCAGGTCTCCCTGTGAGAACCCTGACTCCAGCTGTCCAGCCTCTTTCACTGTTGCCTTGGTTTTTCCTTAGATGGTCTGTCCTTTCTTTGTTATCTTAAGCTGTGGTGTCATTTTAGTTTTGTTTTTCAATTGTCTTTAGTTAATCCCTTGTAATGAATATGTTAACTACATTTTGTTTAGAAAAAGAAAAATCAGGTGCCAAGTTTTTGAACTAGGTATTATCACAAGTATCCTTTATAACTTTATAATCTACAAACCCATTTGTTTATACGGATGAAAGGATTTTAGAAATAAGTATCAATACTAGGATCAATTGGTACTATAATGTAAACAAGAGGGGAACCTGCTATTAACAAAATTTTCTTTTGGAAAAGGAAAAAATTAAATTAATAAAATAAGGCTCAAATTATGTCTAAAATAAATCAAGGAGACCTCACTTTAGAAGAGACATTACTGGGAAGTTTTGTTAATGTTTTTATAATAGACTATCTTTCTTTATTCATCTTTGGCAATGTGAAATACTTTAAACCACTCCACTCCTTGACTTACACCAAAGTATAGTTATTAATAAGCACCCAATTGTTTTAGTGGGACTACTAATCAAATCCCTCTTTAATGTGAACATATGTGTCTGAAGTGTATCCCATTTTAAAGTTTAAATTTTCAATTTTTTAAGGCATGGAACTGTATTGTTTTATTTTTGAAATCAGACATTCTATATTAAGAAACTAAATTGAGATAATTATTAAAAGCTGAGTTAATTTAGGGAGAGAAAATCTTATTTAAAAGAGCCTTATAATAAAACGTAAGGTAACATGGCATACAGGAACCAATTCACAATTCCCACAACCCCATATTACTCAAGAAAGAACATTCTAAATGTGCAGAAATGGAGGGGAAAAAAAGGATATAATAACTTTTTTTTTTGCTCAAATCCTTAAAAATATTCTTAGCCTTATATATTTGCTAAGATTTCCTTTTAAATGTTGGTGGTGGTAGTTGGGAACAACCATAGCACCAAGGGTAAAGAAGACTAACACTTCAAAGGGTCCTGTGAAAACTATGACAAAGCCTGTATTTGTTACGGATAAGTTAATGATTCAAAAGGGGAAAGCTCATACAATTGAATATTTCAATTTATGCCTGGAGTTTAGAAATTATGCATTTTCTGGATCTGTTAAAACTTCTTATATTAGGAAACTTACATATAAGGAAAAGACAAGGACTACTTACATTTTGCAATTTAAAAGTGATGAAAATAAATTTATAAAATTTACCTTCATAGTAATATATTTATGATATACTTCTGATACTTAATATCAAACTCAGTTAAAAAACTGAGTTAGACCAGTTAAAAAACAAGAGTTAAAAGCAGTCCCTCTCCCATGCATCCCACAACAAAAATCTTCCTATATCTTTAGTTTCTGTGCTCTTTACTGGAAAAAAAAAATTAGAATAAACTACATAAATCATCTTTGTTTTTTACATACTAGTATAATAATAAATGCTAACTCGTGAGTTCTAACTGACTATAAGTTACCAGTAGGTGTTTTTGAGAAAGGAGTCCACTATCATATGCCTTAAGATAACATCAGTCAAGTATTGAGTTAATAAGAATACACTAGTATTTGGCGCAAATTTAATTTTATTAAACCTTACAATGAATGTTGTGGCGTATCATTTTCCATTGTGTGACAGTTTATTGGCTGGCATCTGAATACAGTACTTTTTGGAAAAATACACAATGGGAATTGACAAAAGGGAGAGAAACTAGTTGCTTAGTGATGTATGAGGGCAAAAAGAAAAAGATGACAATTAATTTTAGTTTTCCTAGTAACTAAAATGGTTAAAGTTCCAAGCAATAATGCTGCTGGTACAGTGCACAAGAATATGGTTATTATCTCATCCGGCCCCCACAATTCTGGGGAAATTAAAAGGATTATTATACCTGTAAAATTCAACCTAAGGCTTCTGCTGGGTAATATTATTTTAAAGAGCTACTTTTTCAAATATAACCTCAACAGTTTTCCCAAGTCACAGGAGACGGGGGCCTCGAAAACATTATACATTACAAGTCACTTTACAAGTGAGCAATCACTTAACTGCAAAATCATAATGGGCACCAAATTACCTTTGGTTGATTTGGGCTAATGTCCCTGTCAGATTTATGGATAAGAAAATGACTCTTTTTAAAATCTGTAATCCACTTGTCTTTAAAATGTAGACTGGCATCTAAATAAAATGACCATTTCTTTTACAGAAATGATCAAGAGTGGAACATCTAAAATTCAGCAGGCCTTAACAGGGGATTTTTATGGAAATGCAACCAAAACTTATACATTAGCTCCAGCCAACATTACCATACTACAGTGTACAGCTGAGAGTACAATTAGCTCATTATTAAATTACTCATCTGTTGGTTAAAAAAAATAACACAAACTTAAGTTTTTTTTTTAAATTCAGTCTCACAATTTTGTGAATACTTTCTGACAAAGGCCTTAAACAGTATCTGAGGGCACATTTATGAAACAACCTCCTCTAAAATAAAATGGACAATTTTGAGCTTTTAAACTACGTGATTTTTCAAGAGCTCCTAACATCATTTGGGGAGATGGCAAATAGAGAACTGTATCTTAATTGAAATAAGGCATTTCAGTTATCAAGACTGAGGAATAGTTCTAAGTTATCTATATTCAGTGGTGGGAAAATGCTATGTAAAGAAATCCTTATTTTATACTAGAGTTGCACAATTCAAATTCACCTATAAAATAGTGTGAGATGTGCCTTACTATAAGAGCATGTAAGCCCTCCTACACCCTCCCAAAAAAAGGAATATTAAATCAGTTAAAATCCAATTGCTCACCGTTCACCCCAAAATTATTTAGATCAACTAATGTAGATTTACTGTACTTGCAAAATTTTCCTTTCTTTAAAAAAAAAAAGGCTGTTCACGCATATAATTCTTATTCCAGAAGGTCAGAGGCAAATGATTTCAAAAATTGATATCTGATATTTCCAGAATAATTATCTAAATCACAAACTATTCTTAATTTATGTGGCAGTTCAAATATTTCATCAAATTTTCCTATAGTAAACAAGATATTAAAATCTCTTCATCAAAAGGTTGCAGAGCAACCATTTATATCCAAATCACCTTTTTCAATGGTGAAATTAAATATACAACCTAGTAAAATGAGTAAGGATATCTCTTAAAAAATTAAACTTCAATTATTTAACCAGAAAGTTAAGTCTAATGCTTTTTTGTTTATTTACTATTCTTCATTACAAGTTTTTTACTGAGTAAAGATGAAATAAACCTAATGTGACTGTTTGCAATGATGACTCCTTAAATACCCCTACATCAATCCTCAGAATAAAATGTCAACACAAAAATCCAAGTGATCAGGCTCATTAAACTCACAGGTAAACTGAGTTTTTCCTCAAACCAATAAGGAGCTTTTTATTGAGAACAATTGCATTAAGACATTTGCAGGGCAAATATGCCATCATAAATTTTATTCTGAATAACAATAAAGTGCTGAATGATAATTACCTGAATCTTTTTTAGTACTTTTCACTTATTTTTTCTTAAGTTAAAAGAGCCCTTTCTGTGGCATTAGCAAAGCTGTGAAAAAAAAAAAATCCAAAAAAAAAAAAAGAAAACAAAGAAGGGAGGGAGAGAGGAAAGAAAGAAAAGAAAGGAAGAGAGAAAGAAAAAGAAAGAGAAAAGAAAAGCTAATTTTCAGTAAGGGAAGAGGAAGCACTGCAACCTTTTGTGTTTAATTAGGGTGACAAATAGTTGAGACCAAAGTAATTCATGCAAGTTATCTTCAAAGGTGTACTTAAGCTTGAAGAAAGAAGGAACACTGTTACTGACCTCTGATACTATGGCAGTAAATTGCATACTAAAAATACCTTAATTATCCTAGATGCCTAGATCTGGCTTGGCAAGCATCATGCCACTGACATGCTTCAGCTCTTTTTTGTAAATAAAAGTGATTTGCAGTTCAATTACTGAATACTTCAGTGTGACTCATTAAGCTGTGTGATAAAACTTTGAGGTTAAATTTAAGCAAATTCTCTACACCTAATCACATCATCAGCACAAGCAGGACAATGCTGGCGCAGCATGAAAGGTGGGTCACTTTACAAAGATTCTTCCTTTTACTGCATGATATATTAAGACGACAGACCTAAATTTCAACTGGGTTAATGAGTTAGAATAGCTTTGTTTCCCAAATTTAGCACACAATAATTTCAGTGGATTAGAGGAAGAAACCTCAGATGTAAAGAAAAAAACAACAAAAAAGCTTGAGCTGTGGTAGCTAACCTGTAGCTCTAAAAATTGTCATGCTACAAGAGTACTTTCGTAAAATGAACTTTGTAACATACTTAGCAGTGTTTCAGAGTTGAAGGTGACCAACTGCATAGAAAATATGCTAACATACAACAGTCAAGTTGAAGCCAGTGCATAGAGAAGATAAAGCACTTATGGTAACTGCAAATGGTAACAAGTCCATAAAGTTTGTACAACCTAACATGGATCCATAAGGGGAAAGAAATTGATAAGTAGAAATGGTTAAGTTAAAAATGAGGTGGAAACAGGGGAGAAGCTCAAAGAGAAGGAAGAAGCACAAAAAAGACATTCAATTGTATAAAATTCACAAACCAGAAAAGTATAAAGACACCACTGAAAAATGGTTAACTCTATCCCAAGCACCCAACAGCAAACAAAACCAGAATGGATAAGCCTTTGGCAGACAATTTTAGAAATCTGAATATGAGATTACATTTCTCAATAATTCACAAACAACATATTATATGGTATATTTATATTAAATACTGGGAAACCAATCCTGTAAATTTGATGCTTACAATGCTTTAGCCAATGAGAGCACGATGAAATCAAGCTAAATGAATGCTGGTGTTACCACAACAGTGCTCATTTATGAAACAACTGTTACCAAGTCGTGCTTCAACAGTCAAATTATCATCTATGAAGTGAAACGAAGGTCTCTAGCTTTTCTGGGATATGCCCTTTATAGTATATTCTATGATTCACTATGACACGAGCAGCTAGACACTGCAATGTGGTATGATTTATAGGCTGGATCAAATTTTTAGCCATTTCCTTCTCGTCCAGCAAGTCACTAGCAGTTTGTTTGTGCAAGTTTGTGGCATCAAAATGTGCACCTGATTTAATAAGGAGATTCATGATGTCTGGATGGTTGTTCAGAGCAGCGATATGGAGGGGACTGTTGTCATCCGAGTCTCTGACGTTCACATCAGCACCACATTCTATCAGTATCGCAGTAACTTGCAGAGATGGAAATTTACAAACAGGGTACTGCCCTACACAGGTAGTATTCTTGTCCACAGCCAGATGAAGAGGGCTGAAGTTATTCTTTCCCCTTGGATGCAGCTTAAGAAACCTGTATATAGTTTGCTTTTTGAAATGATCCTGTTCTAGAGTACAAGGAACTTTTTCTAATATGCAAATCAAGTGCAAAATAATGGAAAGAGCCTTATTTAACTGTAATGGGTCTGCTGGACACTGAGTTTGTTTGATCGCTCGCTCTATTTCAAGGACACTTTTGCACAGTATGCCCATAAGATCATCAAATGTAACAGTGGTTCCCAGACCTTTAGCCCTATACTGTAGCATAAAAGAGAACAGTTCTGCAAAAGATAATAAGCTGCTGGCGGTCATCGGGCTTAGAGGGTCCAAATTGTTCTGCTGCATATCCAAAGCATACTTCCATAGGTTGATGCATCGTTTGAAATTTCCAGAGTCTGCATAGACAGCACCTCTATATCTAATATAGTAAGAGGTGTCAGGATGAGAAGGACCGAGAATACGTTCTCTAATTAATAGTGCCTGCATTCTCATCTCATCAGGATCAGCAATAAGACCTTCTAGCTCTTCTGCACTGTTTACCTCCTTGGCATAATCATAAGCCATTATTAGTGTCTGCGGTACTGGTTTGCTAATTATATTAGTCCTATCACTGTACCTCATGTTCATTGCCTTTTTCCAGTATTTCAAAGCCCCAAGGAGATCTCTTTTTTTGTCTACAAATGTAGCTCCCAGAAGCTCTAGAGCATTGATCCTTTCTGTCTTGCTGGTCTGTGCATGGTGAGTCAGGAAATCCACAATATTTGTGTGACCAGTCACACTTGCTGAGAGAAGGGGAGTCATTCCATAACCATCCTTTTCCATCTTGGCACAATACATAAGAAGCATCTTCATGATGTCCAAACTTCCAGATTCTGCGCAATCATGCAATGCAGTATTACCTTAAGGAGGAGGAAAAGAAGAGATAACATATTTGAGGGACCAGGATATAATGTAATACATATGTATACTTTAGAATCTAAAGAGAAGCAGGCAGCTCCAAGCTGCCCTCAATGGGACATACTTTAATTTGATTACAAATAAGAAAAAATGATCCCCAGCACCTAAAGCTAATGTCTGACACACAGCAGGGGGAAAAAATATTGGTTAAATTCTTTGAATAAACGAAATGACAAAATAAGGCATGAAAAGATATTCAAAGTCACTAAATGAAATTCAAAATTAATCCACGGCCTCTTGATATTTTTCAGTAATGTTTTCAAGTGTATATTCTACAACTAAAAACTGACAAAATGAAATTAACCACCTATTTACAGTTTTGCTGACAGTCACTTAACTTTCTGGGTCAGACTCCACATTTATAAATAAGAAATCTAGTCTGTAACACCTAAGAGTCTCCAATTTGATTCTAAGAGCCAGAAATTATTTTTTCAGTATTTCTGATTGCCAAGTGAACCTCAGCTGTTTTAGTCAAAAATCTTGGTAACAAAGTACAATACTTTCTTCAAAAAACTCACATAAGAAAAACAAGTCCACTGAAACCTAAAAAATATGTGGGTGGTTCAACATGAACTTTAAAAGGAGACATCTGAAGTGTCCTTTCATAATGGATTATTTCCCACTGTAATTTAATTTTCTTAAACATTCTTTTTAAATGTACTAAATGTTCTAACACCGTCCGATTCTTCCCACACATGCATTAAAACTGACAATAGACACTGGCACATTAGTAAAAGGCTGTGTGGATGGAACATACTAAGACATAATCACTCATTTTAGCTACCTAAATTTAATCTAAACATTCTACTAATGATCAAAACAGAAATTATCATGCAGACCTTTGATATCTACATACACTGTTTACAGAAAATTTCAACAGTCTTTTTAGGCTGTGTGTGTGAAAAATAACTAGTATAGCTGGCTGAGACAGCTATCTTTAGAAAGACCTGCTTGCAAGGATGGCCCTGGGCTGGCATCTGGAATGTTGTCTGGTAAACAGTTCCAAGATATAAAACTTTCCCTAAATGATAAGGGTGGGCTTTTAAGCTGACTACCTGCTTTCCTTCTGGGACTCTGGAATTTTGCATATGTGCTCAGCAGAGGGTGCCTTTGTGACCAGTGCCCAATAAAAACCTGGACATTGAGTCTCTAACCATTCTCTCATCAATCAAAATGGGTTTCCCTGGGCAGGAATATTGCACACATGCATTTATGTTGCTAGGGGAAGACAGCTCTTTGTGACCTCACAGGAAGGAGAGAGCATAAAAAAGCCTGCACAAAGATTCCTCTAGGCCCCAACTGTGCCTTTCCTCTTATGATCCAGGTACATGTCCTTATTATATCACTGTAATAACTCTTAGCCATGAGTACAACTGTATGCTAAGTTACCTGCAAACATGGGGGTGGCCTTGAGGACCCCTGACACAGGATGTGTACTAGAAAGTTGTTTAAACCTGAATACTTCACATAACAGATCTACAGATAAAATTCCAAAAAGCACAAGTTGTAATACATTAGGACTTTAAATCTCTTCACAAGTTTATCCTGTTTATTAGTCTTCCATGATATCTATAGGGATTATATTAAAAAATCTGGATATGTTGTGACCCAGGATTCCAATGGTCTACAATGGAAGGGTGTCTGATAGAATGTTTTAGCAATGTGTATGGTAACCAACCACTAAGAGAGCCCAGAACTTCTGACTACTAATGTTCATTTGCTCAAAATAATTTCAATTAAACATGACTACTACTAAGTATATTTTTAAAACTCTTTTGAATTATGGATCCCTAATATTCCCATTTTCTCTAAGAAATAGACAATATAATAGAAATATAAACAGAAGGCTTAGATGGCATTCTTCTCTATTCAGAACAATAAAATCAAGAAAAAGAATGCAGCAAAAGCCAGTTTTTTAAGTAACTGAATTGACATATTAGAAAAATGCAGAATATATATATTTTGAATACACCATATACTGAAAAAATGTTGTTTTGTTTTGTTTTTTCTTTTAAAGGAATAAGAGACTCTCACATCTAGTATTGGCAGAGGTAGCATGATTACCCTCCCAATCAGAACCAGAAAAGCTGAAAACTGCATTTAAAAAAAATCTGTACGACCGCCTGTAAGAGCTCACAGGGAGACAACATCCAGGAGAATAAAGAAAATTAGTTAAGTAAAGTCCAGAATTTGGGGAAGCTTTCCCCAACGACCTCTATTGATTCTGGAATAGGCAGCTAAAAAACTGGGCAGAGCTTTTGACCTTTCAGGGCTAGAGGAGAAAACTGGAGTCCAAAGCCCATTAAGAAATCCCTATACACTTTAGGTTATAGCTCTGAAGGGCTGCTCTCTAGGAGTTAAGGTGAAGTGCAAAGAAACCAGCGTTCACAGGCACTGAAATGCAAGTTAAAATCATCTTTATATTGAATTAAAGTGATCCAGAACTGCTAGTATATATGTAATCAAAAGCCAGAAGCAAATACAAATACTACTTAGATGAAGATATTATCATATTAGAGCTCAAATTATTTTTATATATTCTTCATATATAATGTTTGGTATCCAATCAAAAATAATGGACAAAAGAGAAAACAAGGAACCACAACACAAAAACCAAGGATAAGAGCTAAGAGAAAAGCCCAACAGAAGATCTAGATAATACAGTTATCAGACACAGACTTTAAAGTAATAATTATGCTTAGAGTATTCAGATATTTAAAAAAAATTTGAGAATTAGACAGAAAACTGCAAACTACAAAAAAGAACCAAACGGACATTCTAGAACTGAAAAACTCAATGGGTGGCTTTAAAAGCAGACTACACACAGCTGAATAGAGAATTAGTGAACTAGAAAATTAAGTCAGATGAAAATACATAGAAAGAAGCATGCAAGTGAAAGGATGGAAAAACAGGAGACTATAGAGACAGAGGAAACGATGTCAGAAGGGATAACATGCTTAAAACCAGAATTGTAGAGTAAGAAAATAGGCCCAAAGCAATATTTAAAGAGATAAAGTTTGAGAATCTTCTGAAGCTGATGAAAGATTAAGCATAAATTTAATAAGTTTTATAAACAACAAGGATAGACAAAAAGAAAGCCACACTGAGGCACTCTACGGCAGAACCGTTAAAAACTAAGGACAAAGAGAAAAATCTTAAAACCAAAGAATAGGTGGACATGACCTGCCAAAGAACAACAATTAGACTGACAGCAAAGTTCTAATCAGAAACAAGAGAAGCCTTAAAGCACTAAAGGAAAATAAATGCCAACTTAGAATTCTGTGAAGTAAAGGACCGTTTCAGGTGAGAAAGAAAAGATGAGCCACATGGAAGCCTGGAAAGGAGAGTATCAACATTGACAGAAAGGGTAAATTTGTGAGATATCTAAATAAATATTGACGTTAAAAATAATATCTTGTAACAGGGTTTGAAACACATATAGAAGAAAAATGCTTGACAGCAATAGCATAAAAGTAAAGAGGGTAATTGGAGTTGAAGTATTCTAAGATTTCTGCCTTGCTTGGAAAGAGGTAAAATTAGAAATTTATGTTAGCCTTTGATAAGTCAAAGTAGTACTATCTAGAGTAACCACTAAAATAATAGAGGCTATGCATGCATATAATTACTATATCCTCTAATATAGAGAAAAAATGAAAAATAATCCAAACAAAGACAGAAACAAAGCAAAACAGGTAGACAAATAAAAATCAGTAAGTAGCTAGGAGATTAAAGCCCAAATATATAAGTAGTTACATTAAATACAAGCAAACTAAATGTTCCATTAAGACAAAAACTGTCAGACTGAAAATACAAACACACATAGAACTCAACTACATGCTGCTTACAAGAGAAATACCTTAAATGTAAGGATAGAAAAAGGTTTAAGTGAAAAGATGAAAAAATATATATACTTTATGCAAAAATTAACCATAAGAAAGCGGTCTGATATTAAAATATCAGATTAAGTAGACTTTAAAACAAAATACATGATTACAGATAAACAATTTTATAATGGCATAAAATTCAAAACAACAGAAAGATATAATTCTAAATTTGTTTTCACCTAAAAACAGCAAAATAAATAAAGCAAAAATCAACAGAACTACAAGGAAAATCAGATAAATCCACTCATAATACATTAGAACACACCTTTTTCAGTTTAGGAGACCAAAACCAATAAGGATATTGAAAATTAAATGAACACTATAGAATTTAATTTTTTTCTAAGGACACATGGAACATATACAAATGCTGACTACATTCTGGGCCATAAAATGAGACTCACACAAATGTCAAGGGACTGAAATCACTGAATATGTTCTAAGTCCACAATACAAGTTAGATTAAAAACAAGCGGAAAAAAAAAAAAAACCCTAGAAAAATCTCCACATATTTGAAATTTAAAAATATACTTTTAAATAGCCCACGGGTCAAAGAAGGAATCCCAATGGAAAGCAGAAAATATTTTTATCTGGATGATAATAAAAATGTTAAATAAAAAATCTTGTGGGATATGGCTAAACTATGCTTAAATGTACATTAGAAAAGAATGGCTTTTTGAAAAAACAGCTAAGTTTCCATCTCAAGAACTTATAGGGGAAAAACAATATATTAAACCTAGAGAGACTAGAAGCAAATAATAAAAAACAGAAATAAATGAAGAGAAAAGGTACCAGTATGCTAGCACGGCATTTTTCCCCTAAATTGTATTAACTATTGCAAACTTCTATTAATAACTATGCAAAGTGGAGAAGATAAACTTGTTCTACAAACAGAAACCAGAGAAATTGGTAGTAAAATAAAAACCCATGTCTCCCAATTGCCATTTCAGTGTATTGCTCATTACTAAGGTCATATTTTAAATGCTAGTCATACTACACTCCAGTGAATAATTTATTTCTAATATAAACCAAGCATCATAATAAAACTTCCACCAATCATATTACTTTCCAGCTCAAAAGCTTTCATGCTTCCTCTAAAGAAATAGCTGAAAATCTTTAAGATTTCAAAATTCTACAGCATTGATTCTCAAAGCACTATCTGTGTGAGGATGAGAAAGCAACAAGGCAGAAATCTATAGTTTTAGAAGGCATGTCATGTGAAGTAAAGCTTAATCTTGGTAGTGGGAACACACATAAGAAGATATACTCTGGGAAATAGATTTTTAAAAAGAGAAATATTTCCCTAACCTACCTCTCTAGCCTCATTCGTTGTCATCTCCAGTATGAATGCTGCTCTGTGAATCTAGCCCAGGAGCCAGCAAACTTCTTCTGTAAAGGGTTAGATAGTATTCCAGCTTTTGCAGTCCATAAGGTCTCTGTTGTAATCACTCAACTCTACCATATAACAAAAAGTATCCATAGGCAATTGGTTAAATTAATGGACATGGCTGTTTTCCAACAAAACTTTACTTATGGACATTGAAATGTGGCTTTTGTGTAATTTTCACATGTCATGATATATTATTCTTCATTTGATTTTTTTTTCAACCATTAAAAAATATAAAAAATATATCTTAGTTCTCAGGCAGTACAAAAACAGGGGGTGGGCAGGATTTGACCTCTGGGCCAGAGTTTGCCAACACCTTCTCTAACCCAAAAGACATCATCAATACCAGCCACACACAAGGCAAAGAAACGGCTTAGGCTTCCCATCACTGTATTCTAAGTTACCTCTCCCAGTTCCTGGAATAGTCCCGCTTACTTCCACCTCCATGCCTCTTCTCTTAATTTTCCTGTCAATATACTCTTTCTTCTTTGCCTTTTTAACTTCTTTTCCTCCAAGTTGCACCAGAAATTTCAGCTGCTCAAAGAGGCCTTCTTGGTTATACTATGTCAATTTATCATTTTGAGAATGCCTGGTGAATAAATGTTTCATTCATCCTGGTAAGTACTCATGTTATATCTACTACTATAATCTTATGTAATACCTTACATAATATGTTAGTGCTTCACAAATAGGTTTTCTTACCTAAACTGTCTATTCCTAAAGTACACAGAGCCTATGTTATATTTCCTGTATATCCCAGATAGCAGTTATTTAGCACAATATCAAAGCTAAGGTAGATTCTTAAATTTTTAATACTTGATATCACAAAAAATGATTCAAATAAGGACAAAATAACTTTAAAAACTAAAATCTTAGGGCTTCCCTGGTGGCACAGTGGTTAAGAATCCACCTGCCAATGCAGGGGACACGGGTTCGAGCCCTGGTCCAGGAAGATCCCACATACTGCAGAGCAACTAAGCCCGTGCACCACAACTACTGAGCCTGCGCTCTAGAGCCCATGTGCCACAACTACTGAAGCCCGCATACCTAGAGCCCATGCTCCGCAACAAGAAAAGCCATCGCAATGAGAAGGCTGTGCACCACAATGAAGAGTAGCCCCTGCTCGCTGCAACTAGAGAAAGCCTGCGCACAGCAACGAAGACCCAACGCAGCCAAAAATAAATAAATACATTAAAAAAAAAAAAGTAAAATCTTAGCAGGAGGGGATCACCTTTATTATTCTAACAGGTTAAGTATATAACTGCCACACTTTCATGCCCTGGAAGCCCTAAAAAATTTCTGAATTATAACCTAGACCATTACTTAAAAGTTAAGAAAACAGAGGTCAAAAAAAACCCCCAATACAAAAGCATAATTTTACAGCAACTATGTCATGTCTCCAAGTGTCTTTACATAGTATATTTTGATAAAGTTGTAATCAGAAAATATACAACTGTTTCCTGCTTTTCACCTACATCTTAGTCATTTTGTCATGTTCCATGTATATAGTCTACATGAACTATTTACACAGATACTACATAATCACTCTTAATGGCTTTATGGTTAAAGTTCAAGTAAGGAGGCATGTCATAATTTACATAAACACTTCTCTGTTGATGGACATCTGCATTCCTTCAGAATTTTCACTATTAAAATTAATGCCTAAAAAACTATAAGGACATAACAGACCAGTGATTGCCAGAGGGTGGGTGCTGAGAGAATGGTTAACTGCAAAGGGGCATACAGGAAGTTTTCATTCCACCTCTATTGTAGTGGTGGTTAAATTACAGTTTATGTTTTTCAAAACTTAGGGAACTGGGCTTCCCTGATGGCGCAGTGGTTGAGAATCCGCCTGCCAATGCAGGGGGCACGGGTTCAAGCCCTGGTCCAGGAAGATCCCACATGCCGCAGAGCAACTAAGCCCACGCGCCACAACTACTGAGCCTGTGCTCTAGAGCCCGCGAGCCACAACTACTGAACCCGTGTGCCACAATTACTGAAGCCCGCACGCCTAGACCCCATGCTCTGCAACAAGAGAAGCCACTGCAATAAGAAGGCTGCGCACCTCAACGAAGAGTAGTTCCCACTCACCGCAACTACAGAGAGCCCACGCGTAGCAACAAAGACCCAACACAACCAAAAAAATAAAAAATAAAAAAAGTAATTGTCGTGATGGCTGCACAAATCTGTGACCATACTAAAAATCAATGATGGGTGGTTTTTAAATGCGTGAATGGTATGTGAATTATGTCTCAAAGCTGTTTTAAAATCAAAGTATTTGTTTTTAGTAAAGTATAAGTTTTGACTGATAGAAACAGCAATTAAAAGGTTTTTTATCATAACAGATTTGTCTGGAAATGCACAAAAACAGTTCTTATTGTAACAGGCAACAGCCAATTTTGACTCCATGTTGGATCTGTTTCTTGGACTTTAGCCTTTGCTTTTCGTTGCTTTTGTTATTATAATCATACATAATTTCCTGCCTCAGGGAACCCTACCCACCTGTGAACGGCTGCAAGAAAAAAAGAAATTAACACATCCCCTCCGGGAGGCTGGCCATTCCAGGAGATGTTCTCCAAGACTGATGGCCGTTTTTACTTTACTTCCTCCCCACCTCTCCCTCTCTATTCTGCCTTTTTACTTTACTTCCGATTCTGTAAAAAAAAACTGGCATCCAGACCCCATAAGGTGGTTTTTTGGGGGACCCTAGTCTGCCATCTTCTCGGTCTGCCAGCTTTCCGAATAAAGTGGTACTCCTTGCCTCAACACCTCGTCTCCCGATTTGCTGGCCTGTCGTGCGGCGAGAAGAGTCAGCTTACACGACAGCTCCAGCTCGCTCATCATCTCTCTTTAGCCTGCTGTGCTTGGCATCCATTCTTCTACCTTGCAGCTGGGGCTAAGCCGAGTCTTTAAAGAGAGGTCCACCTATAAACATGGGGGCGGGGGGGGAGGGGTGCAGTTCAACTGCATAACAAGGCTGATTGCAAGCATTTTACTCCTGGAATAGCTAATTGGTATGTGTTAAGGGAGCAGGCGGGAAGGGGTGAAGAGGAAAACTTTAGGATATCAAAGGAGCACTAGAAGGTTCCTCTGCTCAGAATATTTCCCTTCCCCATGTATGCTGTAACACCAGAGATACTCAAGGACAAGAGTTTGAAAAAAAAAAAAAAAAGAATCAAAAATAGGATAGGGGGCTTCCCTGGTGGCGCAGTGGTTGAGAGTCCGCCTGCCGATGCAGGGGACGCGGGTTCGTGCCCCGGTCCGGGAAGATTCCACATGCCACGGAGCGGCTAGGCCCGTGAGCCATGGCCTCTGAGCCTGCGCGTCCGGAGCCTGTGCTCCGCAACGGGAGAGGCCACAACAGTGAGAGGCCCGCGTACCGCAAAAAAAAAAAAAAAAAAAAAAGATGATAAAAAACTACTGGTATTAAGATTACCACGTGCCTTCCCCTCATTAATTCTTTATATAAGGCAGTGAGCTAGGAACACAGAGAAATTTAACAATACAGGTCCTTGAGCTCACAACAAAGTTAAATGCTAAAAAATGCTCAAGATGCATTCATGTGACTCAAGGGGGATGAGGACTTGCCTTTGAAATGGGTCTTGATAGCAAGCAGTAATATCTGAGCTAAGGGATCAGGACTAAATTCAACTAATAATAGTATAATTTGATGAAGATTACACAACATAAGTTGATGAAAACATCAACATTACAATTCAGACTTACATTCTAGTTCAGACTCTCTATTCAACTGCAGCTCTACCCAAAGGTAGGGAAAAAAGAGGAAGAGATATTTTAATCAAATTTGCATCCGTGTGACTTCTTTACCTGGGCCTCTCCCCAACTCTTCCACCTCTATCTTCCAACACATGCATTCCCGATGTCTCAGTAGCATACATCTTTAGAATGCCATGGGCTTCCTAAATTTTCTTTTAAACAAATTTAATTAATCAATGTGATTAAAATCTCATAAAGATGAACTCACTGAGGGAACTATATGTAGCTAAAAGATCAATAAGTAAAACTTAACCACTGCCTTAAGTTTGTGTTGCTGGGGATGACTCTGAAATAGCAGTAGTGTTCAGGAGCTACTCATTTTCACCATCTTCAGTTCAATCTTGTGAGGACACAGTTTACAATCCAATCTTCACGGATAGAGGAACACAATAGATATTTCCCTACTGCACTCAATAGACACATCATCTACAGCTTAGCTTCCCCAACTAGGATGCCAAGTTTCCCCGAAGACACAGAGAAAGTGTGCCAGGAGATACAGGAGGGAAAAGGATGAACAAGAAACAACTTGCAGGAGCAACTTGATCTGGGATTAAAATGTTAATGAATTCAACTAGTTAAACATTATTATTATAACAAAATAAGTATGGAATGTTACAGAGTAGAAAGAAATTTTAAATCCCTCTCTTTCACTCTTCTCTGCTACTAGGTGTGTTCTGAGGTAACCAAGAGCTGAGCTAGAGTTCTCAAAGAAGAAAAACAGAATTTCAGCTTCCAACACTCTCAGTCCTGAAGTATACAAATAAACTACCTACATGACAATAGTCATTATCCTTGTCCATTCTCTTAATACCAACCATTCTTAATTTACAGTGGAGATTTTCTTACATGAAATTCCTTTGGATTTACAGTGGATAAGAGAAAAAAAGGATTTCTTTTTTTTAACATTCTCTTGATTGAAATACAGCTATACCCTAAACTGCCTATACTATAGGAGAGAAAGAATGCCTGGGGTTTGCTTCAAGCTACTGCAGAGAACAAAAGGAGGGAGAAATATATTTTTTAACATATATTAGCAAATGTGGATAAATGTTGAAGCAAGGTGATAAATACATAATGGTTCAAAGTATTCTTCTTTCTCCACTTACATATAAGTTAGAAAACTTCCATAATAAAGAGGCAAATAGGGGCTTCCCTGGTGGCACAGTAGTTAAGAATCCGCCTGGTGGGCTTCCCTGGTGGCGCAGTGGTTAAGAATCCACCTGCCAATGCAGGGGACAGGGGTTCGAGCCCTGGTCTGGGAAGATCCCACATGCCGCGGAGCAACTAAGCCCTGTGTGCCACAACTACTGAGCCCACGTGCCTAGAGCCCGTGTTCTGCTACAAGAGAAGCCACTGAAAGGAGAAGCCCGCGCACCACAAAGAAGAGTAGCCCCTGCTTGCCACAACTAGAGAAAGCCCGCACACAGCAATGAAGACCCAATGCAGCCAAAAATAAAGATTTAAACTAAATTAATATAAATAAATAAATAAAACCAAGGTTTTAAAAAAAAAAAGAATCCGTCTGCCAATGCAGGAGACACGGGTTCGAGTCCTGGTCCAGGAAGATCCCACATACCATGGAGCAACTAAGTCCATGTGCCACAACTACTGAGCCTGTGCTCTAGAGCCCACGAGCCACAAGTACTGAGCCCGCGTGCCACAACTACTGAAGCCCGCACACCTAGAGCCCGTGCTCGCAACAAGAGAAGCCACTGCACTGCAACAAAGAGTAGCCCCCACTCGCCACAACTAGAGAAAGCCTGTATGCAGCAACGAAGACCCAGTGCAATCGTAAATAAATAAATAAAAGATTTATTTATTTTTAAAAACGAGGCAAAAAACTGCCTGATCTAGCTCTCTCAAACCCTTTTAAAGCTAACCATACTTACGAGCCTACATGGTTTTCTCCCTTTTCTAAGCTCCTATAGAGTTCTACCTGTACCACTCACTTTTCACAATCACTGTCTTAATGTCTTCATGTACGTATTTCTGTACTACAAGGACCAGAAAACACAGTCCTTGCCATCCAAGAGCTTATAATCTTTCCTCTCCTAAATGCAACACATTCATTCAACAAACTCATTTACCAATTGCCCCCTGTGGGCCAGATTACTCTTTCTAACACATGGATACAAACACCAGGTCTCTAGCCTCAATGAGCTCACAATGTAACAGAATTAGAATGTACTAAGATGGGTTTCTCTAAAAAAAAAAAAACACCACAGTCGTTCCTCTGCTGAAAACATTCACCGACTTACCTACCACTGCATAAAGAATAAAGTCAAACTCCTTTACCTGGAAGTCAATGTCCTTTTATACTCTAGCCCTGACTGCCCTTTGGTCCAAATATGCTACTTTCCAATTTCTGTACCCTCCAAGCATAATTCTCAATGTGCCTTTCCTTATGCCATTTCCTAAGCCTTAAAAACTGGATCAAATCCCTTCTGCAGATCTCAACTCCAACAATCCTTTCAAAGCCCAGTTAACTCCATGAGGCCTTTCCAGTCAGTACACTCTTCCAAAATCCTATATAATGAATTTATACCATTCCTTTATCGGTGAACAAATGTGATGTGCTGTATCTTTTCAGAGCCTCCACAAAGTCCAACACAATATGTGGCCTACAGAACATGCACAGGAATTATCCTATTACTAATTTACTTAATTACCTTGGGTATCTAAAATAATTGACCCATGCGTGAGGATAGCCTGTCCTCTGGGGCCAGTCTCCCCAATCCCAACTCAAAGAGCTGTCCTATATAGGTCTGTAGTACTCAACCAATCACTTTCAGGTGCTCAATTTCCAGTCGAATTTGGGTGTAAAAGCAGAATTGAGGGTTTAAGTAACTTTTCCATAGAGCTGCAAAGTCCTATTATGAGTCAAAACACAAACAAACAAACAAAAAAACCCTCAAATATAAAAGAACCAGGGCTTCCCTGGTGGCGCAGTGGTTGACAGTCTGCCTGCTGATGCAGGGGACACGGGTTCGTGCCCCGGTCCGGGAGGATCCCGCGTGCCGCGGAGCGGCTGGGCCTGTGCGCCGTGGCCACTGGGCCTGCGCGTCCGGAGCCTGTGCTCCGCGACGGGAGAGGCCACATCAGTGGGAGGCCTGCGTACCCCCAAAAAAAAATAAATAAATAAAGAACCAAAGAAAGCCAAAGATGACTATAACCGTGAAGTACTGAGATCAGTGTTATGGCCCTAAGATGGGCTTGTCTAATCACTCCTGATTTGAGGTCTATATTTAAATAGCAACCAACTTTCCTGTCTCAAAAATGAACTGTTGTGTTATACTGCAGCAGCATTTCTAAATATCTCAGTTTTTCTCCCCCTTTTGAATGGCATGGGAAAAAATGGAACCCACTGTCCCCTCAGGTAATGAGTTAGTTGGGGATAAAGTATTTCCAAAAATCTAAAACAAGAAAGCACTACTGCTGCATTTACCACAGTGTGGTTTAAGTATCTGCTTATGAACCTGTCTCTCCAAACAAGCCATGAGCTCCTGAAGAGCAGGGAATCAAGGACTGGGTATCTTGTCTTACTCATCTTTGTATATCCTAAGTCAAACAGTCTGGCACACTCAAGGGACTCAATAAGTGCTCTCTCAATTAATGAATGAATTCCACCTTAGGTTAAAACATGTTCAAAATGCCAACAGCCTGTTAAAAAGTAATGGAAAGAGGTTAGATAATATATTCAAATGTCAACTGCCTGTTAAAAAGTAATGGAAGGTAGAAGTCACATGCATTTTATATTTAAGCAAACCAAGCATAATCTACTGACATTTTCCTTCTTCAGAACCATTTCCAACAGTTTACATATAAAATTTCCTAAGAAATTATCCCATTTTATCCCTCATCTTATCAGTCTTTTCCATTTTTTGCATGGGGATAAAAATGTGGGAAAAAAAAATCCTTTCTTGACACTCTACCAGATCCTTCTCCAGTGTTCCTGCCTCAGTTTCAAATAGTTCCTGTTTTTTTATTACCCCCCAAACCCATAAAATAAAAAAAAATCTGAAAAATCGATGAGGGAATTATCAAAGAATGGAAGCTTCAGGACCAGAGTGGGGGAGGTACATACGTACTTTAATCTGCCCCCAATATTCTTTAAGACTCACTGTCAAATTTAAAAGGCACTATGCAAAAGTTAAAGTACTGCACACAAAGTGATACGTTATATATACATATACTACACACGTATGTATTATGTGTATATATGTATGTATATAAAACTGAAGCTATATGAAAACGATTTTTGGTATAAAATTGTTTTCTCTTATGTGTACTTCTTTAAACAGCATAAATACTAGATATTGATACTGAGGTAAAAAAAGAAAAAACTCTAGAATTAGCCAGAACAGGGAGTATACACATCCTCAAGTACAAAACTATATGATGATGGTGTTAAAAGGTTTTATTACCTCTGAAATAGCAAAGGTAATCAAGTTAAATATTGTTCACAGTTTACTAAGGGAAAATGCTCACTAAAATATGGGCTATTTACACTATAGTTCTCCCATACATTATATCTCTAGAAGTATAAAGAACTTTGAAAAAGAGAATGAAAAATAGTACCAGTACTAATCTCTCCAGTGACCTAAGTTTAAAACATGCCCCAATTTGATTTAAATACGTGAGTTTATCAACAATCTCTACATCATTAGGCTGATGAATAAAAAGCCCAAAACAAACTAAAAATTCAACAAGCCTAAACATGCAGCCATACCTTTTAACCCTTTCTCTTCTAGGTATGATTTCAAAGCATTCCCAATACTAACATGGTCAATTAAGCAGTAATTTGTTCTTTTAAAACAAACATTCTTTAAAAGAATGGTGATTGTTTAAAAAAAAAGAAAGTCATGCTGTCCTTTTACCCAACACCTACATCAAAGATAATCAGAAACAATAAATCATTCATAAGAAAGAATGTTTACAGAAACATTTCTTATAGTGAGAAGGCAGAAGCAATGTAAAACTCCATTAGTAGAAGAGTATGCAGCTACTGAAATTAAAGAGCTATTATTAATGACATTAAGGATAACATTTATTAAGCTAAAAAACAAGTACAGAAGAGCATATAAAATAAAATTTCATACATATATCTAAATGCAAAATTCAGTATCTTTGGGAGGATTATCTTTAAGTGCTGGAATTTTGTGAGGTTTTATATTTCCTCAGGAAAAAAATTTACAAAAAAATCACAATGTGGCTGTATCATTTTTATGACAACCCTTTTTAAAAAAGATTATACTAACTTCAGTAAATATGTCCAGTAACTATGTGGTGCCCCATAATTGTGTGGTTTAGCCACTCTGAGAGGAAATCAGTCACTATCACAATGATAAACTGCACATTCACTTTGATTTAGCAATTACACTTACAGGTATTTATAATACAATTATTTTCACATAAGTGTGCAAAGCCACAGATTTGTTCAAGAATATTCACAGCAGCATTGTTTATTTTGGATGTGACCTGTCTGTCAACAGGGACTAGATAAATTATGCACACTCATACAATGAAATACTGTGTAGCCATGAAACAGAATGAGGTAGCCACGTGTGTTGGAGCTGAATGACATTCAAGATAAATTAAATTGAAAAAAAAAGAAAGAACAGTATGCATCAACTAACAAAGAAGAAAGAGGGAGAGATATACAGACAAGTATACTTGTATTTGCATAGACTATCTTGAGGACACACAAAACACTGTAAACAATGGTAGCTGGTGGGTTGGAGGTCTAGAAATGAAGGGTGTTAAGACTTATTTTTCATACTAAACACTGTAAACCAATTTGTATTGTGTGATTTTTTTTTTTTTACCATGTACGTATGCTCCTTTAAGTTTTATAGTTTTTTAATATTACGCAGTGAATTACTTTGCTGTTGTATAAACAAATATGTTTAAGGAAAATAATGTTAATGCTAAGTATTAATATTATACTATCAAAACACTTGTTTTTAAGGGTTAAAAAAATCCTATAACTATCATCTGAACAGTATACATGACCATAAACCTGAACTCTTCTTCTGGACAAAGAAGTTTACATTGTTGCTAGTCAGCAAATCCACATCTGCTTAACCTAGTCCTTGTTTTGCTCTGGGCATTGTGGCAGTTTAAAAAAATCTGTTCTCTCTTGCTATATTTAATGAAAGGATTTTCTATTGGCCACACAGTAAGTATGGAATAAGGGAACAGATTTTCTCCTTTTCATGTATATTAATCCTCCCGGGTCAGTATGGCCTAGCCATCCCTGACAGAATAACAAATGAAATGCCTACATAAGACAAACATGACAATGACTCACTAAGTATAGTAGTTTCTACTCCAAGGGTATTCTAAGAAAATAAAACTAAGAAAAATATATTAAATCAAGTTAAGTAAACTAAGTAAATTAAGTAAACACAAGTCTAATGGCTCAGATCAACTGCCACTAACATGCTCGAAACTTTGAGGAACCCACTTCCCATAAATTGTAAGTTACTCCAAATAAAGAGAAAATGCGGCTTAACACAGTGATAGAGGGTGTTTTTTTAAAATCACATTTGTCCCATGTACTATCAAATACCAAAGAAACAATCAACAAGGTTATACTGGAAGGGATACCTAATCAAAATAGGTCTGTCAGTGTTGGCTTACTCAACACCACTGCTTATAATTATGTATCAAACTTCCTGAATATAAGTGGTAAACACTTAAAAAATTAAAATGAATATGAACTCACCTTTAACACTTTTTCTATTAACATCTGCCCCCTTTTCAAGTAAATACTGAGCAATCTCTTTGTGTCCTTTGTAACATGAGATCATCAAGCATGTATGCCCATGTCGGTTTGACACTTCCAAATCAGCTTTGTGTTCTACCAGGTACTTGACTATTTCCAAATGGCCATCGAAACAGGCAGCTCGAAGAGGAGTTGAATTGGTTAAAGTCGTGTTGTTGACAGACGCTCCATGATTTAACAAAGACTGAACCACCTTCAGATGTCCTGCTGCAGAAGCGGCCCACAAAGGGGGAGCCCCCTCAATGGTTTCGCCATCAAAATTGACCGAGCCCCCGACTTCTATGGAGGCACTGCACTGCTCTAGGAGAAATTCCACCATGTCAAGGTGCCCATACCTGGCGGCCATCAAGAGTGGGGTGGCCCCATTTGTTTTTTCAGAGATCAAGGAGGAAACCTCCTCTTTAGATTTGCTTGCCAACAATTTGGTGAGAAGCCGGAGTTTGCCATCTCGAGCTGCATTAAATACTGCTGTCTTTAGATCCATTTATGTCCAGTTGAGAGGCTGTGCTTTATCTTTCAAAGCAAAGCTCCAGCTTAACTCTATTGACACAGGCAAGGGTTACAGGAACCAAAGTTCAGTGTTAATCACGGCGCCCCAGAACGGATGTATGTTCTGTCTATTGCCGTCCAACATATGACAACCAGAGCGCCAAACTGGAGAAAGAAAAAAAAAAAAAGTAGCGGTTTTGAAATTTCCATAGGTAAAGGCGAAAACACTAGGTTTTCTTAATTTTTACTCCTGGGGGCGGGGGGAGCCACACTTTAGGGACTACTCCGCCTCCCCAAAAAAGGTGGGAAAGAAGAATACAAAAAAGATACACACAGAGACCCAAATGTTATGGTGGGAGACAGTCTCTTCTCTGTATACGGTAAATTTAAACACTACAGGCAACCGGTTTTCTCGCCTCCTAACCAGCCAAGCTTTGGGCTAGTTTTGCTTTGCACACGCCCAGAGAGAGTACAACCCAAAGAGGCAGGAGACGCGGGTGCAGAAATGTTTCCCTTTCTCACATCTGCAGAGGAGAGCGGGCCAAGGGCGCGAGGCTGCAAGGCCTCGCCGTGGCCAGGATGGCTTTCGAGAAGGAACAAAAAAGGTCGGACCCAACAAACCGCGGCCAGCTAACGCCAAAATCCTCACCCAAAAGGTTCCCTCTCCTTTAAAACTACTCGAGGCTCTCAGGAAATCCGGCTGCCTTTTAGCTAACTTCGCCCGCCCCATTCTGATCCCCACCCCGCGCCCCGCAAAGGGGTCCGTAGGTTCCCCAAACCACAGCCGCCCCTACACAACCTTCACCTCTACCTTTTCCCGATAGGGGCAGCCCCCTCCCCAAGCTCCTCCATCAACCACGACCCCCTCCCGCAGGCCGATCAGCCTGTGGCCTCCAGCCCGCTGCCCGCCTTCCGTTCCTGCGAGCGCCCTCCTTCCCCTTCCCGCCCAGGCCTCCCCGCGGGAGCCTCAGGCCGCGGCCCGGGCTCGGCCGACCGCCGCCGCCGCCGCCGCCTCCACTACCTGCCACGGGGCTAGTCCTCCCCGCCGCCGCCGGCCGCTCGGGCTCGGGCTGCCCCCTCAAAATGAGACCGCTATCCGCGCCGCCGTCCGCACCGCCCAGCTCCGCCTGCGGCCGCACAGCTTCTCCATACCCCGCGCCCCACAGGAATGAATCCGGCCGCGCCGCTCGCCCCGCCTC
This sequence comes from Globicephala melas, assembly GCF_963455315.2. NCBI lineage: Eukaryota > Metazoa > Chordata > Mammalia > Artiodactyla > Delphinidae > Globicephala > Globicephala melas. Next base: position 94,313,256 of record NC_083316.1, read on the forward strand.
GCCTCGCCCCGCCCCGGCGAACTGCCTCCCGCCCTCCCAGTCTGCGCGGGCTGCAGCGGCTACAGCAGCAGCCGCGGCGGATGGTGTAATGGACTGCGGGACGGGGGCCGGACGTGCCAGAGCACTGCTTCACATCACCGACGCGGCAGCCTCGCCATTGGGCCGGGGGAGGGCGGCGGCTGCCGCGAGCAGCCGCCTAGGGGCGGGGCGGGGCGGGGCGGGGCCACGCCGGAGGCGGCCGCCGAAGGTTGGCGGAGAGGCTGTCGAGGTGTCGGGGGCTGCTCCGCGCTCCACCTTTCGGGGCGCTGGTTTCGGGTACCTTTGGGTTCCAAGGCCATAACCCCCCAGAGGGGTGGTAGCCATTCTTTCTTTCTCGCAGACATCAACTCTCTCAAACTAGTCTCTTCTAAGGTTCCTTCCTTTGCTGGGCCCTGGAATATACCGAGCTCGTTGTGAGGCCTCAAAAAAGCAAAACAAGAAAAACGCAACAAACTTGAGAAAAAGCTTAGTTTTGGAGGCTGCCAAACATGGCTTAGTTTATAAAAATATGAACTCTAAGAAAATATAAAGCTACAAGGAATGATAAAGCTTAACAGCAGTGTAAGTCATCGAGTTCTTCACTCTGAACAGTAAAACCAGGAAATGAGAGGAAGCTAAAAAGTTAATATAAATGAAAAGAATTACTACTTTGTGCAGCAGGAAATAAACTTGTGGAATTCATGACGTTAACACATGGGATGTTTTAAACTAGGGTGAGGAAGAGTTTAAATATGTTTGGAGACTTAACACCCATAGTGAATCATGATGAGAAAATAGTTTTGAAAAACGTAGTTTTCAATCTCTTGAACACTTTATTTTGGGGGACTTGAACTCACACACAGTTTTTTGGTACCGTTAAGAGAAAGAGAATGTTAGATTAGACATTATCTGACCCCCAGTATCATAAGTGTAATTAGCATTATTACTTAAAAAGTAATGCAACATTAAAGACATTTTATTTAAAAATCACTTCATTTTTGCATATTTACTTATAGTATTGTCCAGAATTTTATGTAGTATTGTATAATTGAAATAATAATTTACATACAACTACATATTTTGCTTTTTTACCTTAATATACTCTAAAGATTTCTCATTTTTTATGGTCTTAATAATCATTTTTAAGTGGGGCATTATATTTGCCTCAGGCAGTCAGTATATAGGCTCAACATCAGTACTCCAAAATTGAAGTTAAGGTTACTACCACTGAGAGGAAAATAAAGAAGGGCAGAATAGAAAGGATGAGGGTAGCAATCTATAAAAATCAAACAACCAAGAGGAATTGGCTGTTTTATCCCTAGTGTTAAAGATCACAGTTCTACACTCCCAAGGTGTAAACACCAGAGTACAGTTTCCCAACCAAGGCCTAATATGAGCTGACCTATCTCTCTTATCAAATTCAATAAGATGTTGTAAAAATTTACATCAGTGGTCTTCAAATGGACATGAGCATCTCCCAGGGGATTTTCAAGGGGTAGGTGCACACTTAGTTTTAAGGCCACCAGTTTCTGAATCTTCAGCTTGCATCTGTATCACTTCCTAAAACTGATCTGCTGGTAAAGGAATGCAGTATGGCATCTCCCTGTTTCATTTCCCAACTCTTTTACAATAGCCATATATTTCCCAAATTGCAAAAATAAAGGACATAATTTTCACTCACTGAGAATCTTAAAATGGTGCATTGTTCCAGGGTATAAAACCAGGCAGGGCTTCCCTGGTGGCGCAGTGGTTGAGAGTCCGCTTGCCGATGCAGGGTACATGGGTTCGTGCCCCGGTCCGGGAAGATCCCACATGCCGCGGAGCGGCTGGGCCCGTGAGCCATGGCCGCTGAGCCTGCGCGTCCAGAGCCTGTTGCTCCGCAACGGGAGAGGCCACAACAGTGAGAGGCCCGCATACCGCAAAAAAAAAAAAAAAAAAAAAACCTCAGGCAACCTTTGTCAGTTCTTTATCAATTTAAAATATTGGACTGTACAGAGAAAGTATACTCCTAATGACTGGATAACAAATTCTTTTGCAAGCTAGGTGATTTCCAAATAATTACTTTCAACAAAGTATGACCTCAAGATCACTAAGTGAGTTTATAAATTGGAAGGAGTTCAAAGAATTGAGTGAATTGATGTGACAACACTTCTTACAGCCCCATATACTTATTAATGTAAAAACATTTTCTTAGAATTTGTAAAAATGAAAAATTGAGAAAAACACTGACGCTTAACTCTGTCTCATTCTTGTAAGATGTAGTATTTAACAACAAATGTATGCACTAATTGTAAAAAATTACATGTTTAGTAATTATAAACATTTGTAATATATTTTGCATTGTTTAGAATACCTGATCATTTCTAATAAATATAATAATATCTTAGTCTAGAAGAAAATGTTCTAGCACATAGTCTTTCAGTCATAGGAAATTTTAAAATTAAATATATTTATATTTTCATCACAGATAAATATAATAGGATGATCAATAAAATACATTCAAACATAAAAATACATTAAACTAGGATACGATCCTGAGGGATGGGGAAGTGGAATGGAGCTATAAGTGTGAAAAGAAAAATAAATTACATAAAATATACTGAAGGTAAAGAAGAGTTTGTTCATATATTTTGTAAATAGCTGATAATAGGCATAATTGCTATGGTATTTAGATTTCATTGGATTCACTTAAAAGAGTGACTATTCTAGCTTAAAATGTCATTTTTACAGTATGCAGGAAATTGTATCCTTTGCAACTGCTTAAACTTATGACGAAAAAATTTTAGATGTTAACCTAGAAATATGCAAGAGGGTAAATAATATTTCATGTATGTGAACAAAAATATTTGAAGACTACTGATTTACTCATTAACCTCCTACTGGAGGTTGTCTCCGTTTCTACAGATTTTGGCAGTATTTGTTCTTCAAATCTTTGTTTTTAGTTTTTTTATTTTCTTAAATAGAAACTCAACTAAAATTCCGTTTTCTGTTTTGCTGAAAGATCTTACATTGTGTTTCTAAACACCCATCTCCTAGGGCACCTTTTACGATTGGGGAGGAGAAGTTTTTCTTTTGGCTTGCTTGGTTCGACTTGGATTGGTTTGGTTGCTAAGGCTTTGGACTCTGGTTTAATCAGCAATTACTGTGGTCCTAAAAGCCTCAGAATATTTTGGGGGATATAACAAGGAGAACCATGGACTCAAGGTCAAGGAGTCTGCAGGTGGTACAGGTGGGAACCAGAGAGGTAGAAAAGGGGGAAAGGACCAGAGGGAGCCTCTGAATAACCCATTCTGGTAAGTGCCCAGGGGATGGCAGGCAAAAGACGAGCCACTTTCAGGAGCCAAGGCAAACACCCAGTCTACCTCTGAGGGGAAGCCTTGTGTCACTGCATTCACAGCTCTGACTCATTGGGCTTCCCTGAGACCCAAGGCACTACAAGTCCCTAGGAGGGCACCTCTCTGCAAGGCCCCCAAGACACTGTAAGCCCAGAGGGGTCACTACCCCATACCTGAAAGGGTGGTGGGAAGGAACTGGACTAGCAGAGACGGGGCACCCTTATTACTAGAACAACAAACATTTTCAAGTTGTCTAAGTTGTTTTCTTCTTTTCATGTATTGCTTTGGGATAAATTTCCAGGAGTTGGATTATGGAACATCTTTCTGGCTTCTCATACATATTGTATCACTTTCCCAAAGAGTTAGGCCAATCTGCTTATACTAGTGGCAAGAGAGTGTGCTGAATTCGCTGAAACTTGTACCCACTAGATATTATATTTTTCAAATTCTTGCTACTTTGGTATGTATAAAATAGTACATCAAAATTTCCCAAATTTGCTTGACCACCTTGTGATTTTTTGGCATCCATATAATCTCCTATAATTAGTAAACTATTCCTTCTAAAGTTTTCCTTCTGGGGATTTTTCAATGTTTTATTCTTGCTTGTCTCTGCTTAAACCAGAAACCTCAATGAAAGATTCTGCTTGCAGTTTTGGTAAACTTTGTTAACTTCATCTAACTTCAGGAAAGGATAGGATGAATGAAAAAATACTTCTTGGGGCTTCCCTGATGGCGCAGTGGTTGAGAGTCCGCCTGCCGATGCAGGGGACACGGGTTCGTGCCCCAGTCTGGGAAGATCCCACATGCTGCGGAGTGGCTGGGCCCATAAGCCGTGGCTGCTGAGCCTGCGCGTCCGGAGCCTGTGCTCCGCAACGGGAGAGGCCACAACAGTGAGAGGCCCGCATACCGCAAAAAAAAAAAGAAAAAATACTTCTTGTTTTTAGTAACTAACTGAGCACTGGTTTAATTTTTAAAAAGTGTGAAAGGAACCTACTTTAATGACTATAACACAAAAATAGTATAGCAGTGTGTATGCTTCCCAAGCTATTTAGAAATGCCTTTCTTATAAAAGAAATCTATTTTATTAACACTGATAATTTGTTTCGCCAAAGTAGTTTTTCATAAATTCATTCATCATGTCAATAGTTACTGAATCCTATTGTGTACTATGTTAGATGCTAAATGGATATGATCCCTGCTTTCAAGGAATTCATGGTCTGTGGGAGAAATGTAGCAATAAACAGATCAAAGTGAAATATATATATATATAAACATTTGTGAGAGCTCAAACGATAGAGCCACTAACTCTCCTTGGGCAAGCCTGGAAAGGAGGTGATGTTTAAGCTGGATCTTCAAGGATTACTGGAAGGACAGCCAGCCAAAAGGCAGTGGGAGAGAGCAGAAGCCCCAACAAGAAACAAAGAGCTGAAAAAACACAAGAGGTGACCCTTTCTTTCCTTCTCCCCCACTTCCCACCCAGGTACAGAGTGGAAAACTAGGCGACCTTCTGAATGTACAAAGATTTCACCCAATCCCCATAAGATGAAAAATCCATCTCCACTTGCTGCAGCAGAATGGGCCTCTACATTATTGTTTCTTATAATGTGGCCCACAAACCTCAGGAATAAGAATCACCTAGGAAAGTTGTTTAAAATGAGGATTTCTGGGACACACTCTCAGAAATTCAGATTCACTAAGTTTTAATGTGAAGCACAAGAGTCTGCATTTTAAACAAATCCTAGAAATCATTTTATGCCCATAAAGCTTGAGAACCAGTCTTATAAGTCCCTGTCATCCAACTTTCTAAAGAGAAGGTGAGGGAGATTGGTTCAACATGGCAGAGTAGAAGGACGTGTGCTCGCTCCCTCTTGTGACAGCACCGGAATCACAACTAACTGCTGAACAATCATAGACAGGAAGACATGGGAACTCACCAAAAAAGATATCCCATATCCAAAGACAAAGGAGAAGACACAATGAGACAGTAGGAGGGGTGCAATCACAATAAAATCAAATCCCATAAGCGCTGGGTGGGTGACTCACAAACTGGAGAACAATTATACCACAGAAGTCCACCCACTGGAGTGAAGGTTCTGAGCCCCGTGTCAGGCTCCCCAAACTGGAGGTCCAGCAACGGGAAAAGGAATTCCCAGAGAATCAGACTTTGAAGGCTAGTGGGATTTGATTGCAGGACTTAGACAGGACTGATGGTAACAAACACTCCACTCTTGGAGGGCACACACAAGGTAGTGTGTGGATCAGGACCGAGGGGAAAGGTGCAGTGACCCCACAGGAGACTGAACCAGATGTACCTGGTAGTGTTGGAGGGTCTCCTGCAGAGGCAGGGGAGCAGCTGTGGCTCACCTCAGGGACAAGGACACTGGCAGCAGAAGTTTTGGGAAGTACTCCTTGGCAGGAGCCCTCCTGGAGTCCAAACATTAGCCCCACCAAAGAGCCTGTAGCCTCCAGTGCTGGGTTGCCTCAGGCCAAAAAAAAAAAAACAGGGAGGGAACCCAGCCCCACCCATCAGCAGAAAAGCAGATTGAAGTTTTACTGAGCTCTGCACACCAGAGCAACACCCAGCTCTACCCACCACCAGTCCCTCCTATCAGGAAACTTGCACAGACTCTTAGATAGCCTCATCCACTAGAAGGCAAAGAGCAGAAGCAAGAAGAACTACAATCCTGCAGCCTGTGGAACGAAAATCACATTCACAGAAAAATAGACAAAATAAAAAAGGCAGAGGACTATGTGCCAGAAGAAGGAACAAGATAAAACCCTAGAAAATCAACTAAATGAAGTGGAGATAGGCAACTTTCCAGAAAAAGAATTCAGAATGATAGTGAAGATGATCCAGGACCTCAGAAAAAAAATGGAGGCAAAGATCAAGAAGATGCAAGAAATGTTTAACAAAGGCCCAGAAGAATTAAAGAACAAACAGTTCTTTTGTTCAATACAATAACTGAAATGAAAAATACACTAGAAGGAATCAATAGCAGAATAACTGAGGCAGAAGAATGGATAAGTGACCTGGAAGACAGAATGGTGGAATTCACTACCATGGAACAGAATAAAGAAAAAAGAACGAAAAGAAATGAAAACAGCCTAAGAGACCTCTGGGACAACATTAAACGCAACAACATTCACATTATAGGGGTCCCAGAAGGAGAAGACAGAGAGAAAGGACCTGAGAAAATATTTGAAGAGATTATAGTTGAAAACTTCCCTAACATGGGAAAGGAAGTAGCCACCCAAGTCCAGGAAGTGCAGAGACTCCCAGGCAGGATAAACCCAAGAAGAAACACGCTGAGGCACATAGTAATCAAATTGCCAAAAATTAAAGACAAAGAAAAACTATTAAAAGCAACAAGGGATGAATGACAAATAACATACAAGGGAACTCCCATAAGGTTAACAGCCGATTTCTCAACAGAAACTCTACAAGCCAGAAGGGAGTGGCACGATATATTTAAAGTGATGAAAGGGTAGAACCTACAACCAAGATTACTCTACCAGGCAAGTATCTCATTTAGATTCGACAGAGAAATCAAAATCTTTACAAACAAGCAAAAACTAAGAGAATTCAGCACCACCAAACCAGCTCTACAACAAATGCTAAAGGAGCTTATTTAAGTCAGAAACAGAAGAGAAGAAAAGGACCTACAAAAACAAACACAAAATAATTAAGAAAATGGTAATAGGAACATACATATCAATAATTACCTTAAATGTGAATGGATTAAATGCTCCATCCAAAAGACACAGGCTGGCTGAATAGATACAAAAACAAGACCCGTATATACGTTGTCTACAAGAGACCCACTTCAGACCTAGGGACACATACAGACTGAAAGTGAGGGGATGGAAAAAGATATTCCATGCAAACGGAAATTAAAAGAAAGCTGGAGTAGCAATACTCATATGAGATAAAATAGATTTTAAAATAAGGAATGTAGGGCTTCCCTGGTGGCGCAGTGGTTGAGAGTCCGCCTGGCGATGCAGGGGACATGGGTTCGTGCCCCGGTCTGGGAAGATCCCACATGCCGCGGATAAGCTGGGCCCGTGAGCCATGGCCGCTGAGCCTGCGTGTCTGGAGCCTGTGCTCCGCGGCGGGAGAGACCACAACAGTGAGAGGCCTGCGTACCGCAAAAAAAAATAAATAAATAAGGAATGCTACAAGAGACAAGGAAGGACACTACATAATGATCAAGGGATCAATCCAAGAAGATATAACAATTATAAATATATATGCACCCAACATAGGAGCACCTTAATACATAAGGCAAATGCTAACAGCTATAAAAGAGGAAATCGATAGTAACACAATAATAGTGGGGGACTTTAACACCTCACTTACACCAATGGACAGATCATCCAGACAGAAAATTAATAAGGAAACACAAGCTTTAAATGACACCATAGACCAGATAGATTTAATTGATATTTATAGGACATTCCATCTGAAAACAGCAGATTACCCTTTCTTTCTTCTCAAGTGCACACAAAATATTCTCCAGGATAGATCACATCCTAGGTCACAAATCAAGCCTTGGTAAATTTAAGGAAATTGAAATCATATCAAGCATCTCTTCCAACCACAACACTAGGAGATTAGAAATAATTACAGGGAAAATAATGAAACACAAACACATGGAAGCTAAACAATATGTTACTAAATAACTAAGAGATCACTGAAGAAGTTAAAGAGGAAATCAAAAAATACCTAAAGACAAATGACAAACACGACAATTTAAAGCCCATGGGAGGCAGCAAGAGCAGTTCTAAGAGGGAAGTTTATAGCAATACAATCCTACCTCAAGAAACAAGAAAAATCTCAAATAAACAATCTAACCTTACACCTAAATAAACTAGAGAAAGAAGAACAAACAAAACTCAAAGTTAGTAAAAGGAAAGAAATCATAAAGATCAGAGCAGAAATAAATGAAATAGAGACAAAGAAAACAACAGCGAAGATCAGTGAAACTAAAAGCTGGTTCTTTGAGAAGAAAAACAAAACTGATAAACCATTAGCCCAACTCATCAAGAAAAAGAGGGAGAGGACTCAAATCAATAAAATTAGAAATGAAAAGGGAGAAGTTACAAAGGACACTGTAGAAATACAAAACATCATAAAAGACTACTACAAGCAACTCTATTCCAATAAAATGGACAACCTGGAAGAAAAGGACAAATTCTTAGAAAGGTATCGTGTTCCAAGACTGAACCAGGAAGAAACAGAAAATATGAACAGACCAATCACAAGTAATGAAATTGAAACTGTGATTAAAAATCTTCCAACAAAAATCCAGGACCAGATGGCTTCACAGGTGAATTCTATCAAACATTTAGAGAAGAGCTAACACCCATCCTTGTCAAACTCTTCCAAAAAATTGCAGAGGAAGGAACACTCCCAAACTCATTCTATGAGGCCACCATCACCCTGACACCAAAACCAGACAAAGATACTACAAAAAAAGAAAATTAAAGGCCAATATCACTGATGAATATAGACGCAAAAATCCTCAACAAAATGCTAGCAAACAGAATCCAACAGTACATTAAAAGGATCATACACCATGAGCAAGTGGGATTTATCCCAGGGATGCAAGAATTCTTCAATATACACAAATCAATCAATATGATACACCATATTAGCAAATTGAAGAATAAGAACAATATGATCATCTCAATAGATGCAGAAAAAGCTTCTGACAAAATTCAACACCCATTTATGATAAAAATTCTCCAGAAAGTGGGCAAAGAGGGAACCTACCTCAACATAATAAAGGCCATATATGACAAACCCACAGCAAACATCATTCTCAATGGTGAAAAACTGAAAGCACTTCCTCTAAGATCAGGAACAGACAAGGATGTCCACTCTCGCCACTATTATTCAACATAGTTTTGGAAGTCCTAGCCATGGCAATCAGAGAAGAAAAAGAAATAAAAGGAATCCAAATCGGAAAAGAAGTAAAACTGTCACTATTTGCAGATGACATAATACACTATACATAGAAAATCCTAATGATGTCACCAGAAAACTACTAGAGCTAATCAGTGAATTTTGTAAAGTTGTAGGATACAAAATTAATTCACAGAAATCTCTTGCATTCCTATACACTAAGAACAAAAGATCAGAAAGAGAAATTAAGGAAACAATCTCATTCACCATTGCAAAAAATAGAATAAAATACCTAGGAATAAACGTACCTAAGGAGGTAAAAGACCTGTACTCAGAAAACTATAAGACACTGATGAAAGAAATCAAAGATGACACAAACAGATGGAGAGATATACCATGTTCTTGGATTGGAAGAATAAATGTTGTGAAAATGACTCTACTACCCAAAGCAATCCACAGATTCAATGCAATCCCTATCAAATTACCAATGGCATTTTTTACAGAACTAGAACAAAAAGTCTTAAAATTTGTAAGGAAACAGAAAAGACCTGGAACAGCCAAAGCAATCTTGAGGGAAAAAAACAGAGCTGGAGGAATCAGGCTCCCTTACTTCAGTCTATACTACAAAGTTACAGTAATCAAGACAGTATGGTACTGGCACAAAAACAGAAATATAGATCAATGGAAAAGGATAGAAAGCCCAGAGATAAACCCACTCACCTAACATCAACTAATCCATGACAAAGGAGGCAAGGATATACAATGGAGAAAAGACAGTCTCTTCAATAAATGGTGCTGGGAAAACTGGACAGCTACATGTAAAAGAATGAAATTAGGGGCCTCCCTGGTGGCGCAGTGGTTGAGAGTCCGCCTGCCGATGCAGGGGACACGGGTTCATGCCCCGGTCCAGGAAGATCCCACATGCTGTGGAGCGGCTGGGCCCGTGAGCCATGGCCGCTGAGCCTGTGCGTCCGGAGCCTGTGCTCTGCAACGGGAGAGGCCACAGCAGTGAGACTTCCGCGTACCGCAAAAAAAAAAAAGAATGAAATTAGAACACTCCTCAACACCATACACAAAAATAAACTCAAAATGAATTAAAGACCTAAGTGTAAGACCAGACGCTATAAAACTCTTAGAGGAAAACATAGGAAGAATACTCTTTGATGTAAATCACAGCGAGATCTTTTTTGACCAACCTCCTAGAGTAATGGAAATAAAAACAAAAATAAACAAATGGGACCTAATGAAACTTAAAAGCTTTTGCACAACAAAGCAAACTATCAACAAGACGAAAAGACAACCCTCAGAATGGGAGAAAATATTTGCAAACGAATCAACGGACAAAGTATTAATCTCCAAAATATATAAACAGCTCATGCAGCTCAATATCAAAAAAACAAACAACCCAATGAAAAACTGGGCAGAAGACCTAAATAGACATATCTCCATAGAAGACATACAGATGGGCAAGAGGCACATGAAAAGCTGCTCAACATCCCTAATTACTAGAGAAATGCAAATCAAAACTACAATGAGGTATCACCTCACACCAGTTAGAATGGGCATCATCAGAAAGTCTACAAATGCTGGAGAGGGTGTGGAGAAAAGGGAACCCTCTTGCACTGTTGGTGGGAATGTAAACTGATACAGTTCCTATGGAGAACATTATGGAGGTTCCTTAAAAAACTAAAAATAGAATTACCATATGACCCAGCAATCCCACTACTGGGCATATACCCAGAAAAAAACATAATTCAAAAAGACACATGCACCCCAATGTTCATTGCAGCACTATTTACAATAGTCAGGTCAGGGAAGCAACCTAAATGCCCACTGGCAGACGAATGGATAAAGAAGATGTGGTATATATATACAATGGAATATTACTCGGCCACAAAAAGGAATGAAATTGGGTCATTTGTAGAGACATGGATGAACAAAGAGACTGTCATGCAGAGTGAAGTAAGTCAGAAAGAGAAAAACCAATATCGTATATTAATGCATATATGTGGAATCTAGAAAAATGGTACAGATGAATCGGTTTGCAAGGCAGAAACACAGACACAGATGTAGAGAACAAACGTATGGACACCAAGGGGGGAAAGTGTGTGTGGTAGGTGGTGGTGGTGGGATGAACTGGGAGATTGGGATTGACATGTATACACTAATATGTATAAAATAGATAACTAATAAGAAAAATAAAAAGGAATCTTTTCTTAACCAGAAAATTCAGAAAAAATAAATAAAAAGATAAAATAAAGAGAAGGTAACATCACAGGTGTGGGTCTCAGCCATGTTTCCTCCAATTACAGCAGTGTATTTTCAGTAGGACCCATTGAGCAGAAAACCCAAAACTGCTATAGAATTCTTTAGCCCAGGCGTAAGGATATGGCTTTATGGCTGATGGATTACCCCAGCAGTGTTTCGAGAATGGCTTATTGGGGAATTTTCCAACCTGGTTTACAGCCCGATGAGCCCCACCCTAAGTGAAGAACCCCATTGTTGAGTTCTCTGTCACCACCCAGACTGGTATCAGACAGGCCAGGTTCTTGTCAGTTTCAAGCATGTGAGACCCCACCCAAGTCTTAGGAGCCACACTTTATTGGAGAGGGAGGAATCAGATGGCTTCTAACCCAGTAGTCCACCTAGGTCCCCTGTTGCCACACAACCTGAGTCTAGGGCACTCCTGCCCTCTCTCCCAGCCCTGGGAACCGTGCCTCAGACACCACTCCAAAGTCCCTGTTGGCCAGGCCCTAAACACCCAAATGATCTTCTGGTGCCTTACTTCTCACAGAGCCCAGGAAATGAATTTTGCTTTCACAACCCTCACTCCTTTGGTGTCTTCACAACCTGCATCAGTTCCAGACTCTTACTTCAAAGCTGCCTTCTTTCATGCCCACCTTCCCCACTCAGGAGCTCCCAGCCACCTCCTTGGATGCTCAGCTTAAAGGACCTTTTTGCTCCATCGGTGGGGATAAATCATTACTGATGATTCTGCCTCTGCCAAGGTGTTGACCCCAAATTCCAGAGCTCCTTCAACACCTCCCTGGTATTTACAGTCCTAGGAACTTCATGCCATCAGCCCTCCCAGTGGAATCCACTATGTCCTAGTGTAGAATTCTGGAAGGTGATTCTGCTCTAGGTTCAGCTCCACCTCATTTATTTTTCTTCTGACTTCCTGTGCAGCTAGTGACTGTCTGCTGATTCTGTGCCTCCCACTCCACCTTTAGCTCCTTTCTACGTGGGCCCAGTGTGTTCTACTGCCGACCCTCTCTGAAGAGGCCAGTGCCACAGCAGAGTCACTTTCCCTGTCCCCAATCCTACCTGTTTCTGTCTTCTTTTTCCTGCCACCAACTGGCAGGCCCACCATGTTTGGGGCCTGCCCCCGCCCTGAACTCAACCCTGATGGTGAGGACCCTGTCACTTTGACTCTTTCTTGTTAAAGCCACTCAACACACCTTCAACCTTTCAATACTTCTGATTGGAAACCCCCTTGCAAGTCGCTGCCCCAGTTGTGGCTGAGGCCAAGATATTCCTTGGTAATAGTGGCTCCTGTCTGGTTCCTCTACTGGCATTATTCTCCACAGCTAAATTGGTTCTTCAAAGCCAGTCCCACACTAGTAGGTAGGTCTCATGCTAAGTCTCAGTCTCTCTTCCTGCCCCGTAAGGCCAGAGTAGCCCACCATACTTACAATCCAATCTTGAGTTATGATTCCTAGTCAGAAGGGGATAAGGCCTTTAGCATCAGTTTTGTAAGTTCAGTACTCTTGTGGAGCACCCCTGAGAAACTGTCTGAAGACCCACATTGGTGGGAGATCTGTGTTACAGACATAAGGTTCTCCCCTTAAGAAATATAGATGCAATCCTCAGGAGAAGGCTGGCAGATGTGTCCTTGAAGCTGAGTACTGCTGCGCATCCTTCCTATTGAGGCTCAGTACCATCAATCAGTTTACCGTGATTTATTTTATATTTATTTATTATATTTATATTTATTTATTTTATCATTTTACTTAAGTGTTTTCCCATGCCTTGGGACAGGTTTCAATTCTTTATTCTACCATACCCAATCCAAGAACACCAAAAGCATCCCTCACCTTCTAGGTCCCTATTCAAAACAGCCCTCTGTTGGTCATTTGCGGAGGACAGGCATATTTTGTCCATCCATTCATTCACTGATACTCATTCTTTTTTTTTTAAATTTATTTGTTTTTATTTATTTTTGGCTGCGTTGGGTCTTTGTTGTTGCATGCAGGCTTTCTCTAGTTGCGGCGAGCAGGGGCTACTCTTTGTTGCGGTGTGCGGGCTTCTCATTGCGGTGGCTTCTCTTGTTGCGGAGCATGGGCTCTAGGTGTGCGGGCTTCAGTAGTTGTGGCACTCGGGCTTCAGTAGTTGTGGATCACGGGCTCTAGAGTGCAGGCTCAGTAGTTGTGGCGCATGGGCTTAATTGCTCTGTGGCAGGTGGGATCTTCCCGGACCTGGGATCGTACCAGTGTCGCCCACATTGGCAGGCAGATTCTTAACCACTGCGCCACCAGGGAAGCCCCAGTCACTCATTCTTTCAACACCTATTTTTTGGTGACTCTGTGCTATGCCCAGTAATGAGCCTGGGAGCAAGGTCATGTCTCATGTGTCCTCCTGGAGCCCTGGAAACACCTAATTTGGGCTGGGGGGACAAGCTGCAGTGGAAGGGGGCCTACCAGAGGCAGTGATGATTAAGCAGAAGTCTGCAGGGTGAGGTGGAGTTTTCACAGATGACGAAGTGGTAACGAAGAAAAGTTCAGGCAGAGCGGAAACACTCAGAGGCAAGAGAGAGCCTGGCTGCCGAAGAGCTGAAAGAAGTTCCACAGGGCTGGGAACCAACCTGCAACAGGGACTCGTGAGACATGAAGGCAAGGAGTTATTGAGGAGTCAGGTCATGGAGCATCTGAGGAAGCCACATAAAATAATTTGAACTTTCCTCAGGTAGAATGCGAATCTAAACAAATGGGGCAGAGCCAGGTCCAGCTTCTGCTAGCCTAAAGGGTGCCAAGTAAAAATCAACTTCCACTTTTACTGAGAGCAAGCTGGACACGACGCTGAAAACTGTCTGGTTAAGTCACTGGCTCCATAGCCAAGAAGCTATCCTGAGAACAAAGCTTTTGCTTAGATTTCAAGGTCTGCCTCCTGGATCAGTGAGTAAAAACAGCAATTCGTCTATGTTCTACCTCCCTCTCAAAAACAACAAGTGCACATCCAAACTCTAGTCCAGTGCATCTATTCAGTAGGTTTCAGTGCTAGAACCCCATATTTTTCCTGCTCAGAAGAGCCCTACCTGTTAGAGTTCTGCCTCAGCTGAACTCACAACACACAATAACATCCACAGTGTGTTTTTTCATAAAATTACCAGCCTCGGTCCCTTAGTTACAATAATGTAATTTATCTCTGAGTGTAAGTCTATGCCAGTACCAAGTTGGCCTTGGGCAGGAAGACTCTGTCCTAGTTCCCAGACCAAACCAGATACAGAGCAGACAAATCCAAATGTTCTTAGTCTACTCATCAGAAAAACAGGAGCCTCTGACCTGGGGGTAGGTATATGTGAGCTGAGACCTGAAGGTGATGGAAGCTGTAGCCAGTTGTAGAGGAGGGAGAAGGGGTTCCAGGCATCTGGAGCATCTTATGCAAAGCACGGCCCTTGAAAGCTAGCACTGAGGGTTCAAGTGCTGACCATGGGTTTCCAATTTGTTCCTGTTTCCTCTGTTGATAATTAGTACTATAATTTGCTGCTACTGACAATACACTAAGCATTTATTTAGTGCGTCTGTGTGTAAGGGGCTGTGCAATAAAGCTTTAGGATTGTTGCTTTATTGAATTTTTATAACAAACACAGTGAGTACTATTACACAGATGGAGAAACAGAGGGATTGAGAGGTTCAGTAACTCAAGCAAAATCACATGGTCAGTCAGCAGCAGGTGGAATTGGTATCCAGACAATCTGACTCCAGAACTCAAGTTCTGAATAATGGTGCTACATGCCTCTGCCATGTGCTTCCTCAGTAATGGGTGTTTGCTTTCCAAGTTGCCGCCCTCCTGGCCCCCCGGGTCTCTGGGTCCTGGAGCTGAGCTTCTGCTTATATAAGCTTCTGCTCCTATAAGGACTCTGCCTCTCTGGGACCTGTCCCACAGCCTTTAGCTAGCAGGCCTGTCCCTCCACCACTGGGGAAACACCCATGAGAGCAGGCCTCCACCCGGGTCCTGTTCATGGTTTGCATTCCTTAATTGCTTCACATCCACCTTCTCACCGCTCCTGGCTCCTCCAGGACTCCTGCTTCTGGATTTACTGCCCATTTGTAGACTGATTTGCCCTGCAGATCTGACATGTGACCACGTCCCACTGGAACACCTGTGGCTGGCTCATATGAATTATGGTTTGCACCTACTCCTCTCCTTCTGCTGTTTCCGGCTTCTTTGAGTAAATACCACACCCAGGAAATTCCACTCTCTGAAACTTGCCCCTTTTGATAGGCCTCCATGGAGTGTCCACGCTAGCATAGGGCCTAGATGTCTGGCCTTGGTTGGTGGTCAGTGTACATCCAGAACATTTTTTACCCAGGTCACTTCACCCACAAGGTAAGAAGGGCCTAGGGGCCAGATGGCAGACATCATGGTAGAGGTACTTGACCTTTTCTGTGCTTTGTTACCTATTCACCAAATCTGTGCAGAGCAGCAGTGACAGGAACACAGAAAACATGCAAAAAACTATTTGTCCAATTTCTGTTGTTATTCTTTGTGCTCTGGGAGGGGGCACGGGGGAGGAAATTAGCAGAAGAGAATTTCTACAACAATTTTCTATGTGGTATCCATGGAGTTAGTTTCTTATCAAAAAGAATTTGCATGAATGAAGAATTTTGAGAATGAATTCTTTTGAAGAGGACACAGGTCCTTTCTAGAAGGTCTTCTAATGCTAAAACTCTGCACGCCCTGTCTCCAGGCCCTAATAATGTCCCTGCCACATTTTTATAATGTTTCATGGCTACTAAGCTTAGGAAGTTAGCACATCATGCCAGATACAAGCACAGGTTTTAGAGGCCACTGATTCAGTTCAACACACATGTATTGCCTGCACTAGGTTCGAAATAAGATTGCATCCCTCTCCTTGTGACTTTATAGTCTGGTGTGGGCAACAGAGACTCAAACAGGTAATTTCAATTTAATGGGCAAGCTGTGAGAAAAGTATGCAAAGTGCTACAGAAGCAACCATCACTGACTAATTGTGTGTCCTTGGGCAAAGAGCAACCTCTCTCAGAGCCCCAGTTTCTACAACTATAAAATGGGGTCAAAGTTCCTACTGCCTAAGGATTGCTTTGAGAACTAAATGAGACAACATTTATAAAACACATAACACGGTGTTTTACACACAGGAGGCACTCAATAAATGGTGTCCATTAGATTATCTAGTAGGCCGGAACCCAGAGTTCTTGTTCTATCTTTGCTTGCTAAGGGTGTCTGATTCTCCCACTACAAACTGAGTTTTCACACAACCCTCTCACTGTAGTAATTATAACAATAACCCACTGTTAATACTTGCCCTTGTTCACAGGAGAGACTAGACAAGAAATGATGACTGTATTGGCCCAAATCTACAACTGCAACTTGAAAAACGCCTCAAGGAACATTCTGTGCTCACAGTGGGCTTGGACCATTGTTTTAACATGTGAAGAATGAAACTGTCTACATTATCACTATAACTTCTTCCTCACCTTGCCTCTGTCTGCTACAAATCATTAGACTAAAGATCTTTTCTCTCTCTTGCCCATATCAGCCTTCTCATGACTTTGTCTAAGGGTCACACTCAGGACAGCCTTGTGTGGAAGAGGTCTCTGAGGTTGTATGATTTCAATGCCACTGCCAAAATAATCCCAAAGAGTCATCCATGTGCTGGACACTGGGTCTATATTAGGTCTTAGGGAGCTCTTATTTTATATTAACAATTTGACTACCCAAATACATGACATTTGGTAGGCTTTTTCTTATTGATGACATTTGACTATTTTAGAGGAAACTTGGCTTAAGGAAATGCTAGTAAGCTTTGTTTCAAGCATTTATTGTAAACTTTTTTTTTCTCAGTTCTTTGATTTCCTCATATTTCATCACTGAGATAATCGTCTATCAGATGACCATTCCTAATAGATGCTCCTTACTCCTAGAAGTCATCATCTTATGAGTATGAGCTCACTGCTTGGGAAATGACTCATAATCTACCATAGGGTGGTTAATATCATTGTGCTTAAAAACTGGGGTGCCATTTTATTCTCTTCATAAACATTTGGGGACTTACCTGGTGGCACAGTGGTTAAGAATCCACCTGCCAATGCAGGGGACATGGGGTTGAGCCCTGGTCTGGGAAGATCCCACCTGCCACAGAGCAACTAAGCCCATGAGGCACAACTACTGAGCCTGCGCTCTAGAGCCCGCGAGCCACAACTACTGAGCCCACGTGCCACATCTACCAAAGCCAGCACGCCTAGAGCCTGTGCTTCGCAATAAAAGAAGCCACCGTAGTGAGAAGCCCACACACTGCAACGAAGAGTAGCCCCTGCTTGCCACAACTAGAGGAAGCCTGCATGCAGCAACGAAGACCCAGTACAGCCAAAAATAAATAAATAAAATAAAATAAATATTTGGGTTATGCTTACTAATATATCATGTATCCTCATGTATCAGCCATGAATTCCTCAAGATACTTGAAATGAAATCTACACAAAAAATCAAATCATTCTTACAGTAGCATTAGTCTAAGAATGATACTCAATGACCCTCAGAGGCCAGAACCAAGAGTCAAGAGAGTAAAGCAAAGAGTCAAGCAGAATTATTCTCAGGCTTTCAAACCTAATGAGCTGGTCCAGCTGGATGTCCAAACTGCTTTGAACTGATAACTCCTTTGTGCCTTCCATTTACATGCTTTTTGAGTGAAATGCCTATAACAGTTACCATGCCTGTCCCACCACTGTTTGTTGGGAGTGTGGGGACAAACAACTTGTCTCTGTAGTTCTACAGGCCCACAGATAGAGAGGAATTGTGCTCCAAATGAATTACTCCCAGGAGCCTCATCAGCACCTGATTTAGATGATGGTATTTTGGGCTTTTGAGCTGATGATATTTAGATGAGCTTTTGGACTCTGAACTGATGCTGAAAAGGGATAAGGAAGGCCCTTAGGAACCTTTGGAGGAGGTTCATGTATCTTGCATGTGGAATACATGTGGACCACTGAGGGTGACAGGGTAGATTGCAGTAGTCAGAATCCTACCCCAATGTCTTTCAATCTTATATATATAACCAAATTCTCTCCCCTTTCAGTGTGGATGTGATGAGATATCATTCCCATGATTATGTTATGTTAAATGTCAAAAGGGAGTTTACTCAGCGGGGCCTAATCATGTAATTACATAAGCTGCGCAAAAGCAGAGAGTTTCCTCTGGATGAAAGAAACAGAAGTCAGAGAGACTCAGAGCATGACAGGATTCAATGGATGACTGGAGAGTCTCCTGTTGGCCTTGAAAAATTCTGCTGCTGCAACGCTTGAAGGGAGCCGGTGAAGGGAGACCTTCAAGATGGTGGAGGAGTAAGATGTGGAGATCACCTTCCTCTCCACAAATACATCAGAACTACATCTACATGTTGAACAACTCCTACAGAACACCTACTGAATGCTGGCAGAAGACCTCAGACCTCCCAAAAGCCGTGTGGCTGACAGGGTCTTGGTGCTCTGGCTGGGTGTGAGGCCTGTGACTCTGAGGTGGGAGAGCTGAGTTCAAGACATTGGTCCACCAGAGACCTCCCAGCTCCACGTAATATCAAACGGTGAAAATCTCCCAGAGATCTCCATCTCAACACTAAGACTCAGCTCCACTCAATGACCAGCAAGCTACAGTCCTGGACACCCTATGCCAAACAACTAGCAAGACAGGAACACAACCCCACCCATTAACAGAGAGGCTGCCTAAAATCATAATAAGGTCACAGATACCCCAAAACACACCACCGGGCACAGTCCTGCCCACCAGAAAGACAAGATCCAGCCTCATCCACCAGAACACAGGCACCACTCCCCTCCACCAGGAAGCCTACACAACCCACTGAACCAAACTTACCCACTGGGAGCAGACACCAAAAACAACGGGAACTACGAACCTGCAGCCTGCGAAAAGGAGACCCCAAACACAGTAAGTTATGCAAGATGAGAAGACAGAGAAACACACAGCAGGTGAAGGAGCAAGGTAAAAACCCACCAGACGAAACAAATGAGGAGGAAATAGGCAGTCTACCTGAAAAAGAGTTCAGAGTAATGAGAGTAAAGATGATCCAAAATCTTGGAAATAGAATGAAGAAAATACAAGAAACGTTTAACAAGGAACTAGAAGAACTAAAAAGCAAACAAACAGTGATGAACAACACAATAGATGAAATCAAAAATTCTCTAGAAGGGATCAATAGCAGAATAACTGAGGCAGAAGATCGGATGAGTGACCTGGAAGATAAAATAGTGGAAATAACTACCGCAGAGCAGAATAAAGAAAAAAGAATGAAAAGAATTGAGGACAGTCTCAGAGACCTCTGGGACAACATTAAACACACCAACATTCGAATTATAAGGGTCCAAGAAGAAGAAGAGAAAAAGAAACGGAGTGAGAAAATATTTGAAGAGATTATAGTTGAAAACTTTCCTAATATGGGAAAGGAAATAGTTAATCAAGTCCAGGAAGCATAGAGAGTCCCATACAGGATAAATCCAAGGAGAAACACGCCAAGACACATATTAATCAAACTATCAAAAATTAAATACAAAGAACAAATATTAAAAGCAGCAAGGGAAAAACAACAACTAACATACAAGGGAATCTCCCTAAGGTTAACAGCTGACCTTTCAGCAGAAACTCTGCAAGCCAGAAGGGAGTGGCAGGACATATTTAAAGTGATGAAAGGGAAGAAACTACAACCAAGATTACTCTACCCAGCATGGAGAAATTAAAACCTTTACAGACAAGCAAAAGTTAAGAGAATTCAGCACCACCAAATCAGCTTTACAACAAATGCTAAAGGAACTTCTACAGGCAGGAAACACAAGAGAAGGAAAAGACCTACAATAATAAACCCAAAACAATTAAGAAAATGGTAATAGGACCATACATATCGATAATTACCTTAAAAGTAAATGGATTAAATGCTCCAACCAAAAGACACAGACTGGCTAAATGGATATAAAATAAGACCCATATATATGCTGTCTACAAGAGACCCACTTCAGACCTAGGGACACTTACAGACTGAAAGTGAAGGGATAGAAAAAGATATTCCATGCAAATGGAAATCAAAAGAAAGTTGGAGTAGCAATTCTCTAACGGACAAAATAGACTTTAAAATAAAGACTATTACAAGAGACAAAGAAGGACACTACATAATGATAAAGGGATCAATCCAAGAAGAAGATATGACAATTGTAAATATTTATGCACCCAACATAGGAGCACCTCGATACGTAAGGCAAATGCTAATGCTAAAAGGGGAAATCGACAGTAACACAATCAGAGTAGGGGACTTTTCACACACCACTTTCACCAATGGACAGATCATCCAAAATGAAAATAAATAAGGAAACACAAGCTTTAAATGATACATTAAACAAGATGGACTTAATCGATATTTATAGGACATTCCATCCAAAAAACAACAGAATACACTTTCTTCTTAAGTGCTCATGGAACATTCTCCAGGATAGATCATATCTTGGGTCACAAATCAAGCCTTGGTAAATTTAAGAAAATTGAAATCATATCAAGTATCTTTTCCGACCACAATGCTATGAGACTAGATATCAATTACAGGAAAAAATCTGTAAAAAATACAAACACATGGAGGCTAAACAATATGCTACTAAATACCCAAGCGATCACTGAAGAAATCAAAGGGGAAATAAAAAAATACCTAGAAACAAATGACAATGAAAACATGATGACCCAAAACCTATGGGATGCAGCAAAAGCAGTTTTAAGACAGAAGTTTATAGCAATACAATCCTACCTCAAGAAACAAGAAAAATCTTTCTTAGGTCAGTCTCCCAAGACAATAGAAATAAAAACAAAAATAAACAAATGGGACCTAATCAAACTTACAAGCTTTTGCACAGCAAAGGAAACCATAAACAAAACGAAAAGACAACCTACAGAATGGGAGAAAATATTTGCAAATGACACAACTGACAAGGGCTTAATTTACAATATATATAAATAGCTCATACAACTCAACAACAAAAAACAACCCAATTAAAAAATGGGCAGAAGACCTAAATAGACATTTCTCCAAAGAAGACATACAGATGGCCAAGAAGTACGTGAAAAGCTGCTCAATTATTAGAGAAATGCAAATCAAAACTACAATGAGGTATATCACCTCACACCAGTTAGAATGGGCATCATCAGAAAATCTACAAACAACAAATGCTGGAGAGGGTGTGGAGAAAATGGAACCCTCTTGCACTGTTGGTGGGAATATAAGTTGATACAGCCACTGTGGAGAACAGTATAGAGGTTCCTTCAAAAACTAAAAATAGAATTACCGTATGACCCAGCAGTCCCACTACTGGGCCTATACCCAGAGAAAACCATAATTCAAAGAGTCATGTACCACAATGTTCACTGCAGCTCTATTTACAATAGCCCGGAGATGGCAACAACCTAAGTGTCCACTGACAGATGAATGGATAAAGAAGATGTGGCACATATATACAATGGAATATTACTCAGCCATAAAAAGAAACGAAATTGAGTTATTTGTAGCGAGGTGGATGGACCTAGAGTCTGTCATACAGAGCGAAGTACGTCAGAAAGAGAAAAACAAATACCATATGCTAATACATATATATGGAATCTAAAAAAAAAAAAAAAAGTTCTGAAGAACCTAGGGGCAGGACAGGAATAAAGACGCAGACGTACAGAGTGGACCTGAAGACATGGGGAGGGGGAAGGGTAAGCTGGGGTGAAGTGAGACAGTGGCATTGACACACATACACTACCAAATGTAAAATAGATAGCTAGTGGGAAGCAGCCGCATAGCACACGGAGATCCGCTCGGTGCTTGGTGACCACCTCGAGGGGTGGGATAGGGAGGGTGAGAGGGAGGGGATGTGGGGATATATGTATACGGGTAGCTGATTCACTTTGTTATATAGCAGAAGCTAACACAACAATGTAAAGCAATTATATTCCAATAAGGATGTTTAAAAAAAAAAGAGAGCCTGTGAAGAGGAATGTAAGTGGCCTCTGGGAGTGGAGAGTGGTCCCTGGCTGACAAAAGGAGGACCCCTGTCCTATAACCACAAGGAACTGACTTCTGTCAATAACCCATATGAACTTGGAAGCAGGTTCTTCCTTGGTCAAGTCTCCAGAGGAGAATTCAGCCAGTTGACACTTTGATTTCAACTCTGTGCAGCTCCCAGCAGTGGACTAGCTATGCTTTCCAGACTCCTGACAGACAGAACTGTTAGCTAATAAATGGGTGTTACTTGAAGACACTAAGTTTGTGGTAATTTACCGCACAGCAAGAGAAAACGAACACAATTTCTAAGTATGTATTGACTATGTACAATGTTAAGTATGCCTTTCTATAACTGGTCAATTATTATTCATATCATCAATTTCTCATTGTCCAATAGCTATGATGACAACAGCTAACAACCACATACTCCTGCTTTCAAACGCAATCAAATCACACAGTGCTGTGTCCTTCGAATTCCCAAGGGAACTCTAATTCATTACGGTCATCACAGCAATAGAACTGAGTGAAATCAGAGTTCACTCAGAGTTCACCTTGGTAAGGTTCACAGGGGACTTAGGTGATAACAGAACATGGCAGGCCAAGAATGGCTGATGCAGACAGACAAAGGCTGGCAGGCACTGTAAGCCACGTGGGTGTGGGAGGCAGGCTGGAGGGAAGGCCAAGAGAAGATGCTTCAAGGGTCCAGAGTCCAGGCTAAGATACTACAGAAACAAAGGGTCAGGGACATGAGCAAATAACCTGCCAAACTAGTCAGGATCCAGCCTAAGAAGACGCCAAGCCTCAGGCTCTAGACAAGAGGTCCAGGAAACAGAAGCTAGCAACAAGAGGGGAAGTGAGATTAGGTCACCCCCAACTTATCTCAGCATGTTGAAAGGCTAGATGGGAAGGGAGGAACCTATAACTCACACAGCTGGGGGTTCAACAGATAGAAATTTATCAAGAAGAGTCAAGGTTTTCTAAAATGTGGTTCCTCCCTCCTACACTGTTGGTGGGAAAGTAAATTGGTGCAGCCGCTATGGAAAGAAGTATGGAGGTTGCTCAAAAAACTAAAATTAGAACTGCCATATGATCCAGCAATCCCACTCCTGAGCATATATCCAGACAGAACTGTAATTCAAAAAGATACATGCACCCCGATGTTCATAGCAGCACTATTCACCATAGCCAAGACATGGAAGCCACCTAAATGTCCATCGACAGAGACTGGATAAAGAAGATGTGGTACATATAATATATAAAATGGAATATTAGCCATAAAAAAGAATGAAATAATGCCATTTGCAGTAACATGGATGGACCTAGAGATGATCATACTAAGTGAAGGAAGTCAGAAAAAGACAAATACCATATGATATCACTTATATGTGGAATCTAAAATATGACACAAAGGAACTTATCTGTGAAACAGAAACAGACTCACGGACATGGAGAACAGACTTATGGTTCCCAAGGGGTACGGAGGATAAGGGAGGGATGGATTGGGAGTTTGGGATTAGCAGATCCAAACCGCTGTTTTATATAGAATGGATAAACAACAAGGTCGTACTGTATAGCACAGGGTAACTATATTCAGTATCCTGTGATAAACCATAATGGAAAAGAATATGAAAAAGAATATATATATATATGTATATATCCATATATATATATAAAACTGAATCACTTCGTTGCACAGAAGAAATTAACACATTGTAAATCAACTATACTTCAATAAAACAAATTTTTAAAATATAATAAAATGTGGTTCCTGTGTCAGCAGTATCAGCATCACCTGGGAATTCACTGGAATTGCAATTTCTCCAGCCCTACCTGAGACCTAAGGAAACAGAAACTTTTGGGTGTAAGGCTCAGCAACTGATGTTTTAACACACCCTCTGGTCATTTTGATGCACAATGAAGTTTGAGAACCCCAGCTATAGTGTCTTCACTCTTACCTTCCACTGACAAGCATCTTGAGAGCCGTAGAACCAAACCACTAGCCTAGCTTTCTCTTCCCTCATTAGCCAGCTTCCTCTATTTTCACACTAGAACCTCTCTGTCAGGACATGTGGAAGGGCAGCAACAGTCAAATGCTGTTTATTTTCCTTTTCATCTCGGGTACATCATAAAGCAGATTATTGTTGAGCTGCATGTATGCATATTAATTCAAGACAGGTTTATAATAGATTATAAATTATTATTGTGGAAACAAATCTGAATTAAATATACTCCAGAAGAGAATGGGAAAAAACAATCAGGAAATTACTATCGCCAGGCACAAAAGAAGGAAAACAAAGCAATGAGAAAGCTTGTAGGTAATCCTCACCCTTGAGATCTCTCACATGAACAAGATTTTAGAATACGAGTGTTTAAACAGTTTTTCTGAATGAAGAAAATTGTTTTTGCAATGTAAATGAAATAAGAAAATCCTGTCTAAGTTAAAAATCACATATATTAGGAGTGTTGCCTGTGAGAGAGATTTTTGTGTTTATTTTGGGGCAGTAGCTGAACATCTATTCTCTTTATCATCCAAGCATTATTTACTTTTTTTTTTCAGAAATGACACTTACTAAAATGACTTCATTAAGTGTCTCCTAGACTTTTCCCTGTATTTTCCAACTTTTAATCCAGAATCTAACTGCAGCTTTTATTATTCCTACCCCTATGTCTTCATGGTTTATTTTCAGTTTGTAACTGGCCACGTGGCATTAAAATATTTCTAGAACTGAAACACATCAACTGAAGCTCATCTTTACTTATAATACCATTTCCTGTACACTGCTTAACAAGTTATTATCATTATCATGGTCTTTTGTAACCAGTTGTTAAATATATAAACAAGAATAGATAGAAAGGGAGAGACCAAGGACAAAGGTCTTTTTAAAAGTAAACATCAGGGACTTCCCTGGTGGCACAGTGGTTAAGACTCTGCACTCCCAGTGCAGGGTGCCTGGGTTCGATCCCTGGTCAGGGAACTAGATCCCACATGCATGCCACAACTAAGAGTTCGCATGCCACAGCTAAGCAGCCAGCAAGCCACAACTAAGGAGCAGGTGAGCCCAGCTAAAGAGCCCGTGAGCTGCAACTAAGGAAGCACGCCTGCTGCAACTAAGATCCGGGGCAAATAAATAAATAAATATTAAAAAAAAAAAGTAAGCACCACATTTAAAAGAAAAATAAGAATGATAGCTGGGATTTGATTGCCAAAAAATAAATGTGAATGAATAAAACATAAAGTAGAAATTCCTTTTCTATCTTTTGTCTTAGGATGAAGGAAGATGTGGCCAGTCTGAGACTACATCGTTTCTGAGGAAGTATTTTCCTGCTATTATTGGGGTATTCCTAGTCTAACTTTCTTACATCAGCCAAAAAGAAGTACAGAATTTTCCCAGCATGGACCATTAATAGAAACAAAAGTATTTTCCTCCCTTTATATTAAAGTACCATTTCCATATTGTTTTTTGTTCTTGATTTCAAAACACAGCATTACATATAGAAAAGCGTGTGTCTAATATTGTTGCATTTTGAATTGAGAAGAAAACAAAAATGACAGCCGCTGACATCTAAAAACTTGACTTATACTCACAGCGAGGCCATGTTATTCTCCTGTTAGACATGAATCATCTCAGAACATCAACTTCAGGCAAGGTTACTCTTAAGACCATAATAAAATGAGATCAAATAATGTCCCTTCATAATTTTGTCTAAGCACAGACAGCAACAAAGGCATTGTGTTACCTGCAAAATGCCAAATATCTCCTTACTTGGCCAAGATGACTGATTGCTACTTATTAGCCAATTACAACTCTACCCTCCATCTAATCTCTCCTCTCTATAGATAAGATTTATTGATGACCAGTCATAGAATTGCTCCTGCTTTCTTACAGCCTCTGATCTGGAACAAACCCCACCTCCTTAGAGCCTCCCCTAAATTACCTAACCGAAGCCCCAATCCTATAATACATTCTTTCTAATATCTTTTTACTGAGATGCTCCATCATTCTCCATGATGTATGTTCTCCCTCTCTGCAGTGAGTAATAAAACCCACCTTGTCTACCTACAGGTGTGTTCTCATTTTTGCTCATAAACAACAGAAAGGTATTTCTCACCATTCTGGAGGCTGGAAGTTTGAGATCCGGGTGCCAGCATGGTCAAGTTCAGGTGAGGGCCCTCTTCCAGGTCGCAGACTGATGACTTCTCCTAGTATCCTCACGTGGTGGAAAGTGGAGGTCCAGGTGCGTCCTTGATGGTCAATTGTACGTTATTTTAATTTAAAAAGACAAAAGCCTCTTCATGAGGATGCCTATAATCCTTTAATGCAAGTTTTAGAATGGATATGGAAAGCAATTAATGATTGACCCAGCAGCTCATCTAATAGTTCAATGTTCTGTGCCAACTCACCTAGTTCTTACTTTGCACTATGCTTAATCCCTTGAGAAGTCAAATAGCATCAATGATTCTGTTTATATATTACTTATAAGCTTAGATTTGGTCGATCTAGAAATGTTATTAAAAAAGAGAGAAAACTCCATATCTTACTAATGATCAAAAGCTACAAGCTTTTTAGATAACTTTGACCAAGAAGATTATAAGACCCTCTATCTTGAGCACTTACTCTATGCAGGTATTATACTAAGTGCTTTATACAGCTTAGCTCACCTAAAACTCAATAAATTTGGAGTCACAGACGTCCAATTAAAAGTGGTTTAAATAAGGAAGAAAATGCGCTGTCCACATAGCTCCATGATGTTAACACAGACTCCTCTGCTTACTGCCATCCAGAAGCTGTCCTCAGTGCGTCCATGGCGGCTCTTTTGGATTGCAAGTTGGCTAGAGTAGTATTGGCCTTCACACCGCAGGAAATGAAAGTAGATTCCTAGCATTAATTTTTATAAGAGATGAAATGTTCCTCCCATTGATTTCCCCCTCAGGTCCCATAGGCCAAGACTCGGTCATGTGTCCAGGCCGTGGTTACAAGGGCAACTGAGAACATAAGCATCTGGAATTTTCAGGCTTAATAATTGGAGGTGAGCTCTATCGGCATGGAAGGACGGAAGGAGAGGTAGCTGTCAGGTAGGAGGCAGACAGCATTGTTCACAGGTGTTATTATTATCGCCATTTTACAAAGGAGGAAAGGAAGCTTAAAGAGGTGAAGTAATTTACCAATTAATACTCAGCTAGAAGGTTTAGTGCAGAATTCAAATCCAGTATGCAGAATTTCAAAGCCCAAACTTTTTTAAGGGCTTGGGCTCTAAATCAGATGGACCCAGGTTTGTATCTAGACTCTGCATCCTGTTTCCTCATTTGTAAAAGGAAATTATTGTATCACTTACTTCTTTGAACTATGGCAAAGCCTAAACAGATAATGTATATATCTAAACAGACAATGTATATATTTATTGTGTGTTGAGTACAATGTCTGGCCCTGTTATCACTGTTGACTTTGCTATCAATCAGCAGCAGCATTATTACCCCATTCCACTGAGAATGCCACTCACTGGGTGAAATTTCTAGGTGGTTGTTCAGAGTCCAAGTGCTCTTCTTCCGTCCTTCACACTACCCGGTGAATGGAGTTTACTCTGTTACTATGACCATACTCTTACCTGGCTTGTGCCCGTCACTCATCTGAACCGTCCTGGGAGCAGGGATCATGTCTCATTTATCTTTATATCTTTAGCCTCTTGCACAATGTGTAATGCATAGTATGTGCTCAATAAAAGATTCTGAATGAAGGTGTAGGTGAGGGTGGAAATAATTCTGTACTTCAACAATTGAGAACTGAATACTATTTCTCAACCTCAGAAAAATCATCATTTCCTAGAAAAATGTTTGATTACAAAAATCTCATCTGGGAAGGCCTAACTGACAAGGCTCAGCACTGAATAAAAACCACATGTATTTAAAGAAAATTTTTATTTTCCCCATCCCCCAAAGGGTTGCTGCTGTAAATCTTCTCTCATTTTAAACCTTGATGTTCTTTCATTGATTAAAATTTACACTAATGTGTCAACAAAATTTCAGCTCACAGTAATTACTCAAGACTCCATCACAAAATCTATGTGTCTTACAAGGTGAAGTTCTTAGAAAATCAGGAATAACATTTAAAAACTCAGCAATAAGATACTTTTGGGATAAAAGGAAAATGCATTCCATAAATATTTTGAATAGAACCAACTGAAAAGAAATGTTCATTTCTTAGGATTGAGTTCAAGTAAGTTTCCATGTTTCCTTGTGTCTGAGGATAGTAAACGAAGTACAGGATTAGCAGCAGACAGTTGACAACACTCACCCTGAGAACATATAAACACGCTATGGGAAGCAGGTGCTGCTGTACGTGAAATAGGAATTTCAGTGGCAGTAAAAACAGGGCAAACATATGTTGGCGTCCTCACCTGCTCATGATCCACATCACAATCATGTAATTAGCCTCTTTTTCTTCTCGCTAATTTATAAATGGTTAAGACTTTTTTTTGACAGTAAAATTGTAACAATGGTTGATTTCTCTATCATTGTTATTTTGTTTTGTTTTACAAAAAGTGTGCAGTCAAGCTACTGGCAAATAATAAAATTGTCCAATATCCCTTTTCATTCTAATTTTGCACATTTAATTTCACTATTGTGTTTCTTAAACATTTTTTCTATAAGCCACCATTTTTTAAAATAAATTTATTTATCTATTTATTTATTTTTGGCTGCATTGGGTCTTCGTTGCTGCGTGCAGGCTTTTTCTAGTTGCAGTGAGTGGTGGCTTCTCTTGTTGCAGAGTACAGGCTCTAGGCGCGCGGGCTTCAGTAGTCATGGCATGCAGGCTCAGTAGTTGTGGCACACGGGCTCAAGAGCGCAGGCTCAGTAGTTGTGGCGCACGGGCTTAGTTGCTCCACGGCATGCGGGATCTTCCCGGACCTGGGCTGAAACCGGTGTCCCCCGCATTGGCTGGCAGATTCTTAACCACTGCGCCACCAGGGGAGTCCTAAGCCACCATTTTTAAAGCTATATTTTTATATATCAGGTACTCAATAGTGGAATCATGATTCCAGTAAGAGTTCTTTCAGGAAGGCAACTATGTCATAAAGTGGAGGATCATTCAGCATTTATAGGCTGCTCTGATTTCAGAAAATATTTTTCAACCATTGATACACTTCCTATGCCTGTTATTCAAACACAACCTTGTTATGAAAGCTAATTGTTAAGGATTTCATTAAGAATTACATTATTATAAAATAATACTGTTTCTTGTAGAAAAGGGGGAAATACAACAAAACACAAAAAAATTAAAATTATGCACAATCCAACCCTGTAGCTGGCTAATGCTAACATTTTGGTTTACTGCCTTCTTGTCTTTTTTCAAAGAATACATAATATATACACATTCAACTTTTAAAAACAAATTAGAGGGCTTCCCTTGTGGCACAGCGGTTAAGAATCCACCTGCCAATGCAGGGGGCACGGGTTCGAGCCCTGGTCAGGGAAGACGCCGCAGAGCAACTAAGCCCATGTGCCACAACTACTGAGCCTGCGCTCTTGAGCCTATGAGGCACAACTACTGAAGCCTGCGTGCCTAGAGACTGTGCTCTGCAACAAGAGAAGCCACCACAATGAGAAGCCTGCGCACCACAACAAAGAGTACCTACCGCTCGCCACAACTAGAGAAAGCCTGCTTGCAGCAATGAAGACCCAACGCAGCCAAAAATAAATAAATAAATTTATTTTTAAAAAAAACAGGGCTTCCCTGGTGGCGCAGTGGTTGGGAGTCCGCCTGCCGATGCAGGGGACACGGGTTCGTGCCCCGGTCCGGGAGGATCCCACATGCCGCGGAGCGGCTGGGCCCGTGAGCCATGGCCACTGAGCCTGCGCGTCCGGAGCCTATGCTCCACAACGGGAGAGGCCACAACAGTGAGAGGCCCACGTACCAAAAAAAAAAAAAAAATTAGAAACATGCTAATTATACTTTGGTTTCTTGCTTTTTCATTTAAAATTATAACTGGAATTTTTATGGTAATAAATATTTATGAAAAGAAAAATTTTGACTCAGTGAATGGTATTTTAAGATAAAGATTTCCATAATTTAATCAAGCCTCCACTGGTGTACATCTACATCATTTTCAACTTTTGTTGTTATAAAAAATACTATAGTAAGCATCCTTGCACATAACATTTCTATATATCTCTATTTTCTTGCTTTGGAACACTACTAGAATATGAATTTTTAACGTCCTTAATATATATATTTAAATTTAAAATGCTTACTATTAATTTTAGAGCTATAACCATAACACAGAGAGCTAAAATGTCCTAAAGTAAAAATTACTGGTGCACTTGTACAAGGTCCACTTTAGAACCTTGGCACATAATGCATACGAAAGCTTGTCATTTTTGTTAAAAGCTCCCAGAACAGTACATCCATGTTGCTCTTTGGCATAAGATATTGCTAGACAGGAAGACACACATGATATCTTTATCATCAAGATACCAAATCTTCTTATCATACTAAGTGAAGTAAGTCAGACAAAGACAAATATCATGTGATATCACTTGTATGTGGAATCTAAAAAAATGATATACATAAACTTATTTACAAAATAGAAATAGACTCACAGACATAGAAAACAAACTTATGGTTGCTAAAGTGGGAGTAGAGGGATAAATTGAGAGTTTGGGGTTAACTGATACCCACTACCATATATAAAATAGATAAATAACAAGGACCTACTGTATAGCATGGGGAATTATATTTAATATCTTATAATAACCTATAACGGAAAAGGATCTGAAAAAGAATGTATGTAAATACATCTGAATCACTTTGCAGTACACATGAAACTAACATATCATTGTAAATCAGCAATACATCAAAAAATAAAGATATCAAATCTTCTTAAACTAAGCCATAATGTAAAAGTACAAAAGGATTTTTGAAGCAATACAAACATATTTTAATAGTAATATGTTAAAATTAATATTTCATACTCATGAAATATAATATAGGAAAAGAAAATTCTGAAAATGAAAAGTAATAAGCATCGATTAGCTGTCTCAGATATTAAAGCATATTATAAAGTGCCAATAATTAAAACAGTATGATAAGTATGCATGAACAGGTTGACAGATGAACGGGAAATACTACGAAGTCCAGGAATAGACCCAAAATTCGTACGTGAACCCTTATTATATCATAAAGGTGGAATTTAAAACTATTGGGGAAAGACAGATTATCACAAAAAGGTGTTAGAGCAACTAGAAAAAAATTACCCCAACATCTCACACTTTACACCAAAATAAATTCCATAGTGGTCAAAGACTTTCAAATGTGAACAACAAAACCATAGAGGTATGAGAAGAAACCACAGGATAATTTTTAATAATCTTCACATGGGGAAATCCTCCCTAAGCATGAAAAAAAAAAGAAAAAGCCCAGATAAAAGAAAAAACTGATAAATTCTATTATTTTCAAATAAAAAAGTTTCCATGGGAAAAAATAAGCAAAGTCAAAACCTACACTCAGAATAATATTTGCAGCTTAAATCATAGACAAAGGCTAATTTATCCCACACATAAAGAACTCCTATGAAATCCATACGAAAAGACCAATAACCCAATAGAAATTTGGGCAAAGGGTGTACACAGATAGTTCACAGAAAAGGGAACACCAAAGGCTCTTAAACATATGAAAAGATGTTCAGCCTCACTTTTTAAAAAATGCCAACTTAAACTTGGACAATACTATTTTTTTGAGATGCTATTTTTTACCTATTAGATTGGCAAAGATCGACACATTTGGTGACACATTCTCAGAAGGATCTGGGGAAACAGGCCCTCTCACATAATGTTGGTGGCAGTATAAATTGATGCAACCTTTGTGGAGAGCACTTTGGCAGTAAAAAAAATCTATAAAAAACGTTCATTAACCCAGCAAGTCAATTACTAGGCTTTAATCTTACTGATATATTCATTCATACATGTACAAAATTTCATATATACAAGGTTGTTATAAGAACACTGTAATGGAAAAGATTGAAAACAACCTAAAAGTCCATCAACAGGGGCTGGTTAAAGGAAATGATACAACGAAGCAATGAAATATTAGACAGTCAATATGAATAACGAAATGAGGAAGCTCCTCGTGTATTGAAATGGGATGACTGCTGATATTGATTGGTAGGTAAGATAGATGTAAAATCATGTACATATGCACATGTGTTATGGATTGTATACGCATCGAGTATCTTTGGAAGAGAACAAAGAGGTGACGATATTAACTGGCTTTGAGAATGGAAACTGGAGTGCTTCACTGTACCCTTTGAATTTTTAAGTATTTGAACATATTATGTATTTTAAAAATTAAATAGAACTACATTAAATTTTTAAAGTTGAGTAGGTTATAATCACAGAAAACAGCTTGGGTCCTAATGAGTTAGTACAAAGAAAAATAAAAGAAATATCTTAGCAAAAGGATAGTAACCAGGACCTAGTGTTCCTCTAAGTCCCCAATTGTTGGGTAGTCTGAATTATCTACTCCCCAAGCCAACCATGTAGCTAGCAGAGGACTAACCAATGCCAGAAGCTCCCCAGTGGTTCCAATCAGGCCTAGAGCTGCCCTCACCTTCCTCTCTTTGCTTGAAGAGAAGAATGAAGAAGCTACTACAGCACACACTTAGACTGACCAATGAATGAATGGCTGGGAGCCTTCCCATTCTTCAGCCAATATAAAACACAGTGAAGCAAAGAAAGTATTAGTCACTGGGTCAGTGACTACTGATCCTTTTGTTACCTCCCCTTTAGAGCACAGCCTCTGAGTCTGACAGCCACCCAGGCAGGGCTAGAAGGAGGCATGTAGATGAGGCCCACAAAGATGGAGTTCACCTTTACAGACATTTTTTGTTTTTTAAGTTAAAAGCAATAAATCTGTTCTTGTTTAAGTGGCAGATGGATTGTTCCTTGGCTTTAGGCAAACTTATCAAAGGAAAGTGAACCAATATGGTCTGGAAGGAAAAAAATAGAGCAACTATCAAGATCTGGATCTAATTGCTTAGCTAATAGCTTAGCAGTCAAGCCTTGAATAATGGGCTAAGTCAGGATGAAAGAGTTATTCCCCCTTTCTTAAGCACTTTACCTGTATTAACCCATTTACTTTTTTTTTTTTTTTTTGCGGTATGCGGGCCTCTCACTGTTGTGGCCTCTCCCATTACGGAGCACAGGCTCCGGACGCGCAGGCTCAGCGGCCATGGCTCACGGGCCCAGCCACTCCGCAGCATGTGGGATCTTCCCAGACCGGGCCACAAACTCATGTCCCCTGCATCGGCAGGCGGACTCTCAACCACTGCGCCACCAGGGAAGCCCCAACCCATTTACTTTTTACAACAAATCTAAGATGTAGTCTTTACTATGATCTCCATTTTACAAATGAGGCAACTGAAGCATGGAGAGTTTAACCAATTTGCCCAGTTACCCAAGGAGTAAACAGTAGAACCAGGACTGAGCCCAGGTAATGTGGCTCCATAGGCTGCACTCTCATCAAAACATACGACATTCTATGTCATAGTAATTTGACCTATAGTATGATCCAAGCATTACAAAAATAATTTTTGTTGGAACTAGGCCCTTCTGAAACTCATAGACCAGAGTGTATGTGAACGTCCTGTATTTGTTTCCTTTAGTCAATGTTTCATACATTGCTGAACAACCTTTTTGCTTTAAAGACCCAACAAACCACATAGTTACATGTCTCCAGGAGCTTTGCAACACTAATTTTCCTGAAAGAAAAGTGATCCCCACTTATCAGTCCCTCTAATTTTTTCTTCTTCCCTTTAAATCAAAGCAGTGTTTCATTTACCATATTTAACACCTAGCATGAGCAAAGAAAGCAAATAAAACAAAGCAAAACAAAAAAGTCCAAAGCAAAACTTAGGTCAAAACTTCCATCCTAAAGACTGAAGACTGGAAACATTAGCTAGACAGCAGCACAGCAGAGTTAGGACATGTATCTCCTGACTCGCAGTCATGAGCTATTCATACCAGGCAAAGAAGACTAAAAATAGGGCCACCTCACCATGTCACTTCTTGTTTTTACTTAGAAATTGCTATGGTTTTCTCTTTGTACTACAGACCTCTCCTAAGATTCTCCACTTTGAGAAAACAGATCCATTGAGAAGCCGCATTATGGAGCCTAAGAACAACCAAGACTTGGAGCCAGACCAGTTGATATTCTAATGACTTCATTAACTACCAGCCCCTGATCTTGGCTTATGACTTATGTCTCCAGCTTCAGCTTCCTGTCACTCGTATTGGACATAATAAGACCAGCCATATAGAAACGGGGGAATATTGGAGATAATGGAAGTAAAGTGCCTGACACAGTAGGTGATAAAAAATGAAGCCTATTAGTACCAGCATATAATTGATTGTTGGGTCTTCCTCTTTTCTCCACTCCTCAAATCATTGCACGTGTAAGGAAATTCTCTAGCACTTAACATGACCATCAGTGTGTGCGAACTTAAAAAATGATTATTAAGTATTTCAAACATACAGAAAAGCATGGAAATAATACACCACCACCTATGTATGTCTCCATTAAAAAAACGCCACCTTGCATTTCATAACTTTATATAAATGGTATGTTTGTCCATCTTATTCTACAACTTGCTGTACCCTCTCCAGCATTATGCTTCTGAGATTTACCCATGTTGATATATGTAGCTGTTAGTTATTTTAAATGCTCTATAGTATTCAACTGTATGAACCTTCCATCATGTATTTCTGATAGAGACACAGATGTAGAGAACAAATGTACGGACACCAAGGGGGGAAAGTGGCGGGGGTGGAGAGGTGGGTTGGATTGGGAGATTGGGATTGACATGTGTACACTAATATGTATAAAATGGATAACTAATGAGAACCTGCTGTATAAAAAATAAATTAATTAAATTAAATTTTTAAAAATTACCATATGATCCATCATGTATTTCTGAGTTCTCCTACTGATGGACATTTAGATTGTTTCCAGTTTTTTACTATTACAAAGAATATTGTAGTAGACATCCTCCTTACATGTGCTTCTCTGGGTACCTGTGAGAGGGTTTCTCTAGGGTACAAATCCAGAGGAGGGACTGCTAGATTCACAAGATACTGTCACTTTCAACATCACTAGCTATTGCCAAATTGTTTTCCAAATCACTACAGCACTTCGTTGTTGCCCCTTGTGGGGTTTTGTTTGTTCATTCTTTACTGAGCAATATTTTATAGACCATAAAATTTACCCATTTAAGGTGTACAGTTCAACAGTTTTTAGCATGTCTGTGAAATTGTGCAACCATCAGCCCAACATAATTTTAGATTCATGTGATAGTGTTTTTATTTATAAAATATACTTAAGCAATCTGTAAAGCGGGTTACATGTCCTATCCAACGTAACCGCGGAAATACCCTGGGAGAAGCTAGTTTGTAGATTGCCTTCTTTGAACCCTGTTGTTTGAGGCGGTAGCTGGAAGGCACGTTCCCAATTAGATTGTGAAACTGATTAAACGCAAGTTCTTGTTATTTGCTAACAAAGGCATTCCTATTTATTCACCTCAGAGTAAAATGACTCAGAACTGACTCTATTTGGAGAGAAGGGAGGCATGCTATACCAAATAAAGGAGCTCTTTTCCCCCAGAATTTTTCTGGCTCCTGCCAGAAAGGGAGGGAGGTGTGAACCAGGGTAGAGGATGGAGTAAACAGTTGTGGAAGCCAGGGTACTGGCAAAGGGGAGGGGGAGCCACCACCGTCTTTTATTTTCCTCCACAGGTTAACTTGCTGTGCTTTCATCAAATCATTTTTGTACTCTGAGTTATTAATTAATGGCACTTTCAAGTATTATTTACTCCATCTCATACTTAATGTGTTAATTGTCAACGCAGGTTGCCAAGTATGACTTGGAATACAAATTTAGGTAAGAATATTGTTCCCACCCAGCCACTAAGTGTTCAAAACCTAACACATTTCTTTCTACTTGGAATCTCCTGAGAAACATCGGTTTCATGGACAAAAACACTGGTCTCCTGTATTCATTCATTCCTTTCAGTCATTGCTTTAAGGACGTCAATTTTCAGATACTATGGTTTCATTTCATCAGGTGCCTGGCAGCTTTCTGAACTCTCCTCCTTACCCTTCAGCCCTTCCCACAAGTACAGAGTACACAGTCATGTTCCGTGATAGCCCATCAGGTGACACAGACTGGGCAATGTTAGAGTGTGATGTGGAGGAGAGGCACAGACACAGGGCTGACACCCAGGGCAGACGTGTTAGACCTCACCTCACCAGCTACGCAGGCCTGTGATTTAGGAATGAGCTGCATGGGATGGGAGGACCCAAGGAAGTTGCTTCTGTAACTACTTCCCTTGCTCCTTACATGAGGAGGCCTGAGGCTCTGACAGGTTTTCGGTCCACTCCAAGGCCCGACTAAGGCTTTAGGACCCGCAAAAGTGAACGACATGGGACTGAAGTGGAAAACAGCCCTGACTTGCACTGGAAGGGATTAAGGCCAGCAAGCAACCTGGAACGCAGGGTAGAAATCCAGTTAGTCAGGACAGGAAGAAGCAAAGCAGATGAGTGCTTGTCTCACTACCCCTCCACCCACCTCAAGGGGAAACAGTCTAACCAGGCTTCATCCAGCCTGTATCCCCAGCCAAAACAAAATTATCTGCCAGTTCCTGAGCCCCAGCAGAGGGCTGAGTTAAACGGGTTACCCTGCTGAAATGCAAATATATGCAAAATGTACCTACTTCTTCTGAGCATCAAGAGCAAACACACACAGCTGAAGTCATCCGCACCTGGGCGGGCCATTCCCCTGAACAGGCTTCAGAGCTGGTCTACTTTCCTGCTTTTCTAGTCTATGGCCCAACTTCCCTAACTTGTTACAGTCATGGGGCCCCGCTGCCGCGTCTTCCCTGCCCCCAGCTTCCTCCACGCCAACAGCTATAGCTCACACATCTCCTGCGGATCAGGGTGCTCCTCTCAATGGTCAGCGCCTGGATGGGAACTGTCCTGCACACGGAAACGAGGCCCAGCATCTCGCTTCCTCTTTGTTTAAAAATCTATTCCTTACGAGCTACAATGGTTCCAAGAACAAGGTTGCGGGTAATTATATTTTCCCTCTGCCCCATCCCATGTTGCAGAGTCAATGTGTGTAGGCCACAACAATAGTTCTAGTAGGATAGAACTGCTATGGTAGTTATGTGTGAGGCACTATTTGAGTACCTCGCAGGTATTATTTCATCTAATCCTCAAAATAACCCTACCAGGGAGGCATTATTATCTTCATTTTTGGATGAGAACACTGAGACCCAGGAAGATTATGTGTCTTGTATAACATCACAATTTATAGACGATGC
This sequence comes from Globicephala melas, assembly GCF_963455315.2. Lineage (NCBI taxonomy): Eukaryota > Metazoa > Chordata > Mammalia > Artiodactyla > Delphinidae > Globicephala > Globicephala melas. The sequence goes on from NC_083316.1 coordinate 94,351,168, forward strand.
ATGTGGGATTCAAACCCCAATGTTCACTGCAGGACTATTTACAATAGCCAAGACATGGAAGCAACCTAAATGCTCATCGACAGATGAATGGATAAAGAGGATGTGGTACATACATACAATGAAATACTACTCAGCCATAAAAAAAGAATGAAATAATGCCATTTGCAGCAACATGGATGGGCCTAGATATTATCATACTAAGTGAAGTAAGCCAGACAGAGAAAGATACACATCATATAATATCGCTTATATGTGGCATCTAAAAAAAACAAAAAAGATACAAGTGAACTTATTTCAAAACAGAAAAAAAATCATAGACATAGAAAACAAACTTATGGTTTGTTTTCAAACAGGAAAGGGGAATGGGCGGAGGGACAAATTAGGAGGTTGGGATTAACATATACACACTACTATATATAAAATAACCAACAAGGACCTACAGTATAGCACAGGGAACTCTACTCAATATTCTGTAGTAACCAATATAGGAAAAGAATCTGAAAAATAATGGATATATGTATATATATAACAATCACTTTGCTGTACACCTGAAACTAACACATTGTAAATCAACTATACTTCCATATAAAATTTAAAACATTTTAAAAAGATACCTGTAAAGATGAAAATGTAAAATACTCAAATACCATAGAACTGAAATAAAGATACACGGTGAACATCAAAGAAAAAAACACCAGGGCATCTGACTCAACAGTGTGAGGGAGGGGGAGGTGATGGGAGAAGTCCGCCTGGATGCAGGTGGAGAGAATTTAAAACTAATAATAAAACCAATTAGAAGTCAGATGGCTTTTTATTATCACCATAAGCAATTTTCAACAATGCAGTGAAGAAATATTTTTCCTCACTTGGGTGAACCACTCCCACTGTCTTATTAGGCTGGATGCTTCAATATCTGTGCTTAACACTGGTGCAGCCGTAGTACAACTCTAAGGAAAGCCCAGCTGGGAAACTGAGGATGGCAGAACAAAAAGGTGGAAAGACCATATGGGTTTTTAAAAAATTACTGTGGTAAAATATACATAAAATTTACATTTTAACCATACAATTCAGGGGCATTAAATACATTCACAATGTCATACAAACATCACCACTACCCTTTTCCAGAACTTTTTCATCATCCCAAACAGAAACTTTGTACCCATGAAACATGACTCCCTATTCTTCTCTCTCCCCTGCCCCTGGTCACCTCTCTTTTTTTTTCTCTACGAATTTGCCTACTCTAGGTACCTCATATAAATGGAACCATACAGTATGTATCATTTTGTACCTGTCTTTTTTCACTTAGCATTGTGTTTTCAAGGTTCATCCACGTTATAGCATGTATGAGAATTTTATTTCTCTTTAAGGTGGCACAATATTCCACTGTATATAAGAACTGGGTTTTTAATGACACCTTTGAGGCACCATACCTTAGGGGACCTAATGTTAGGTGAGATAGTAAGTTTACCTTATAGTGTAAAAGTCACATGGCACCGGCTTTTCTGTTTCTTACAGCTGAAAGAATCCTGACACACAAGGCACAACTCAGGTTTTTGTTTTTGTTTTTTTTTTTGCGGTACGCAGGCCTCTCACTGTTGTGGCCTCTCCCGTTGTGGAGCACAGGCTCCGGACACGCAGGCTCAGCGGCCATGGCTCACGGGCCCAGGCGCTCCGCGGCATGTGGGATCCTCCCGGACCGGGGCACGAACCCGTGTCCCCTGCATCGGCAGAGGGACTCTCAACCACTGCACCACCAGGGAAGCCCATAACTCAGGTTCTTCTGTGAAGCTCCAGGGTGGGCAATGAGACCCACAGACAACCAAAATGGATGCTCTCCAGCATGTGACAAAATTTTACAGAATTTCCCTCTAAGTCTGAATCTATACACGTGTACACGCGTATACACACACTCACACGACTAGCGTCACACCTTTACCTCTTCTCATCCTCAGTTTAGCTATTTTGATAATCTCTTATTACAACGTTTAATTTCAGCATAGACAGTTATTCAGTACTTAACATCTTTATTCATCATAAAAATATATATATGTAACTTCAAATCAAGTGAGACATTGTGCCTGGTGCTCTGTGGAGGAGTACAGATTGATGCCTCTTTTCAAAACACTTCTCCACAGTCTTCACTGGACTTGGAAATAATCAAGCTTAGTCAAAGGTAAAAAACACTTATTTAAAAAATACCATCCAGCATTAAATGTGCCAACTTTGGCAGGCAGGCAGGGTGGGTGGTTAATGTTTTATTTGTATATGAAATTGGAGATACAGGAAGCAGTGTGGCAAAAAAAAAAAAAAGAATGCTTATCATTAGAACTGAAAGAAAAAGTGAGTAGTATGCTAATATGCTAGAAGGGAACTTTGAGTCACCACACAAAGAGAAGAATCTCATCTTTGATAAGTACTAGTAGTGGGGGAGGTTTGACTTATTTGCAGGATTATGAAACGTGTTGATTCATGACTATGAAGAGGCAGACTGTAGAAAGCTGTGAGCAGACCCTAGTGTTAGTAGGGGATATGGAGAAGTGGGAATAAAGAGAAAGAAAAATAGGGCAGAATGTTTTTGCTCAAGGGTCCCTAGAAAAAAATTTAAAAATTAAAAAAAAAAATCTGAGGGGCTTCCCTGGTGGCGCAGAGGTTGACAGTCCGCCTGTCGATGCAGGGGACGCGGGTTCATGCCCCGGTCAGGAAAGATCCCACATGCCGCGGAGCGCCTGGGCCCGTGAGCCACGGCCGCTGAGCCTGCGCGTCCGGAGCCTGTGCTTCGCATCGGGAGAGGCCACAACAGTGAGAGGCCCGCGTACCACAAAAAAAAAAAAAAACAAAACTGAGTAAGCACGTATTGTAATATTTTTCTGTGACTATAAAAATGTAATGGGAAGCATTAGAAATCAATTACACTGTAAACATATACAATATCCTTTCATCGTGAGCATATATATGAAGCCTCCTGCAACTATTATAAAATCACGTTATAAAATTCTACCTTTTTTTTGCTTGTTCCCTTTTCTGGTTCCTAGTTATTCACATTCTGGGAGAGGACAAAGGCCTTTACAGATTCATCAATCCAATCCTTTCTTTTCACAGATAAAGGAGGGTAAATAGCTTGCCCGCGGTCCCATTCATCCTCAGTGAAAGAGACTGGACTAGAACAACCAGGTCTCCTGATTCCCATCTGGTGCTTTTCTCATTACAACATGACCTGATTCACACGCCGCCTTGTCCCTGGTCTGTACCTGGTGGTTCTCCCTCAATCTCAGCTGGCGCAGAAGGGCTGTGAAAGACAGGACCCGGTCCTCTTGGGGCCTCTGGTTTGCTATGAGTGTGGGGCACTAGAAGAGGACGCCAGAAAACGCATCGCCCACTTCTATCCCAAGTCTGAAAGTGATCTACAACACACACACACACACACAGTGTCAGGCTCTGTGATCACCTAGCTGAGAAATATTTCCTTGATAGGGCATTGTGTGAGAGAGAAATTTTTAACAGCTGCCATAGGAGAGGTTATTGATTTTAAAGGAGAACATCTGGCCTAGGATACATACACCTTTCAGAAGCTCCTGGTCACACACAATGACCAACAATGGAGAGCTTCCAGCTCCAGGAGTCATGTCAACACCAGGCACGAAGTCCCTGACCACAATACCATCAAATGGGCCACTAATCAGTGGTGGGAACTGCCTCCAAATATGCAAATTCCAACAGAAAGGAAACACATTTGATTGGATTCTTCTCCCCCCCCCTCGCCCCCCGTACGCGGGCCTCTCACTGTTGCGGAGCACAGGCTCCGGACGCGCAGGCTCAGCGGCCATGGCTCACGGGCCCAGCCGCTCCACGGCAGGTGGGATCCTCCTGGACCGGGGCACGAACCCGCATCCCCTGCACCGGCAGGCGGACTCTCAACCACTGCGCCACCAGGGCAGCCCCTGATTGGATTCTTTTAAAGAGCCCTACCATTCTCACATCTATTTTGGGTTTCATATTTATCAGCACTCAACATTCTAAATGTTCTAGTCTGGCTATCCCTATTTCTGGGTGACAACACCGGGAACACTTTATTGCAACATTCATGAGAGGTGCCTCGAAAGTGAGGGCGCTCGGATCTCTCGAGGCCATTTTTTTCTGCGGTTCCTTTGAGAACAAAATCAGTGTTATTGTATTTTTTAAATGTCTATCATATAAGGTTTTGATCAAGTTCAATACGAGGAATATGAATTTAAAATATCCTTTGTTGTAATCATGAACTAGGAAAACTGAGAGGAAACAGTTCTTTTTTTTTTTTTTTTGGAAACAGTTCTTGAAACTCTGACAATTTCAAGTTTATGGAAACATTGAAAAGTACCACAATTCTATAGACTGTCCTGCAGAAATTTATCTTTCTTGGGCTCCATAAGTTTCTGTAAGAGTAAGGTTCTCTTTCATCTAAACTCTTCCTAGAAATTTGCTTTCTCAAGTGGAGATAAATCATTTGTTTTACAAAACAAGAGCCTGTTGTGTGTTGTGTGTTCCGTCTCAAGCAATAAATTGCCTTTGTACCGTATTTCTGGTCTCTTTCCATATAGCCCACTGTATCCTATATACAGAATCCTGAAAAATCCTTTCCACTTGTGTAGGAAAGCCACGACTTTCTTCCTCCAGGGCGTTGATGGTTCGCAGAGCAAAGGGAGTCCTTTCTCGGGGCAGGGGGTTGTTCAGAGGCCGCATGGGGATGACGGAGTTGTACTTGTGCTGCCTGTTAACAGAGTTCATGAGGGACGTATAGAATTGGAACTTACACCAGGTATCTCTTAAAAAGTTTTTGGTCAATAATAAGATTGTCCAGGCAGACCCATTGACAGCATCATCCAAATTCTGTAAATGCTGCCTGCCACATGGCATCTCAGCAAAGATTATTCCAGGTTTGATGCCGAAGTCATTTTCCAGAAGATTCTGGACTCGGAGGGCTTCGTCTGTGTCTTCTTCAGCATGCAGTATCACAAATTTGAGGAACACCTCTTCTTCTGCTTCCTCTTCTGGCATCTCCTCCACTCCCTTGGCTCCCTCCTGCTCCCCTGTTGGCATCTCTGCTGTATTGCTATGAGCAGCAGCGTCACTCAGGGACGTTTCTTCAGATTTCTTGGAATCTGACTTGTGCTGTCTTTGACTCGTGTCCACACTGTGGCTTTTACCCCAAGTGAGAGAAAGAGGGCAGGGATCCGTTTTAGACTTTCCGATACCCATTATAAAGATCCAAATCAGAATAGGAAAGCTTTATTTCTCAGCATTTCATTTCATTCTAAAAGGAGAAATAACAAAGCAGAAGAATACCGTAAACTTATCAAAACATTAAAAATGGAAAATTTCATTCACCCCGAAAACCTCAAAAAGATTATAATATAAAGTTCTCTAAGAAAGAATTGCCAAACAGATCATTGGGAAATGAAATCACTGGTCTTTTTTGAGCTTCACAAGGGCTACCACAGGTAGTCAAAGGTAAGTTAAACAGAGGGTCCAGTTTAATATAACAGGAGACATTTGGAAATTTTAAATCGTATTATAACCACACTATAAACCTCCAAATTAAAATAAATTACTTTGGTATTTTAGAGAAAAGGTACCATATCAACTCTACCCATATGGAGTTTAAATCCAACTTCTCCATAACCAAATTACTGTGTAAGCTAGAAACAGGAAAACCTAAAGAAACCAAATATTCCAACATTAAACACAAAATTTGTTTTTGTATCAAACACAAATACAAAACAGAATACAAATATCCTAAAGGTGGCTAGCAGGCAGCTCTACTGACTCAGAACAAAGAGAAGATCTGAAATGTCAAATGACTTGTTGCCCAGAATTCATGGGTTCAGAGCCTTTTTGTTTGTCTAGGATCAGGCCATGTTGTAGTGGGGCTCGTGCAGAAACTGTAATAAGGATTGTGAAAAGTAAGGAATATATTTTCCAGCTAATCTTGGGAATACTTAAGAAAACATTTATTCACCTAGGGAGAAATTAACATCTTGGTTTGGAAGTGAAATCTGGAAACAAAGCCTTGTGATTTTCACCAGTGAAATTAACAAATAATCACTGTAGTCTATACTTGTTCTTTTATTTTAAAGATCCTAAATTCAGAGTGTAAGAATTAGATCAGCTGTGAAAGAAAGGTACTCCATGTAAATCTAATTTAAATAAATCTTCAGATAATGTTGGCAGTGTTGTTAATATAACCCCCAAACAGGCAGTTTCAAGGGGGGTTCTTTTTTATCAAAAGACAGAAAATTTAGAATAGATAATTATAAATTCCATGTTTTCAAACTATGGGCCCATAGGCTATATTCTAAAGCATTTTTATTTATTGTTCGTTGGCAAAGACCAGAGTTCAAGAAGAAATCAGAATTTTATTCATTATGACCTAAGTAACATAGCTACATATACCAAAATATTTCAGGTTTAGAAGAAACCATTCAGCAAAAATGGTGAAAAACTGTTATGGGAAGAAAAAACAAGGAAAAACACAGAATTTTTTTCTAATGTATATATGGAGTGAAAGGGTTTGCTACTGCCTCTGAATAGTGAAGGAATTGCTGGCTATTGCCTGTCATTTATTCTGTCTGTACTTCAGGTTCTGATCCACAGTATACTGTGCCAGCCACCAAGTGGTAGTCTAAGGCATGACAACCCTCCAATGCTATTAATATCCCAATTAATAAACCTAAATGAACTCAGACTCTCTTCACTGGTTAGGATTAACTGCTGACTTTTTTATTGTATCATGAAAAAAGTTTTACCATGCAGAATTGCGAAAGAAGTTTCCCCTGAATTTAAAAAAAAAAACTATCCAGAGAAATCTATTAAAGCATCAATTAAAATGATCTTCACTTATTCGTTGAGATAGGTTTGTTAAACCAACTTAACTTCATTATCTTAATCACTAGTTGCTGCAGATGAGTGCATGTGAAGTAATATAAAAGATTTTCACTAAAAAGTGTTGAAAATTTCTAAGGTAAAATGGTGTGTTGAGTCAGAACACAGAATCTTTTGAGATAAATAAAAATAAACAACCAAAGAATTACATTATGAATAAAAATTACAATTTTACATCTCATTTTTCTTAAACACTGTTCAGCAAAAAACAGCAAAATACTCCAGAAATCTACAATGTGCTGTTCCAACTCCCAAGCACTCCTGCCCACCCCCACCCCCCACCCGAAGCAGACCAGCGAGAAGAAAATTAGTGACAATGTCTGAAAACTTCACCATAACCTTCTAATTTGGAGAGGAGAGTAAGGAGTTAGCCAAGGGGAAAAGATGCGGGAAGTTCTGCGCTGGAGATCTACCTTTCCCACCACCACATGAGTCAGAGATGGGGAAGTGGTCCAGATTCTTCACAGGGGTTCTCAAGGCTGGAAGGAAGCGTGGAGAACCTGACTGTGCTCACCCTGAGCTAATTAACTCCATCAACAAAGAGAACAGAAGGAAGGCAGGGAACGCAGAAAGAAATAGGGGAGGGGAGAAGGGTGGCACAGAGAATCCTGCAAAGCCTCTTCAATGTCCTCCTCCTCCAACAGGGACAGTTAGCATCAGGGTTAAAACACTGAGATTTCAGCTCCTTCCCCTCATCTAAGCGGGAGGAGAGTGAAGGTGGCTGCAAGGGAGAGGCACACAGGATCACTGTTCACAGGAATAAAAACGTGTGTGTGTGTGTACATTTTTTTATTTACTTTTTTAGAAGGGTAAACTTTGAAAATATTTATATTGAAAAGTCCCACTCCCATCCTTGTCTTTCCCATCCATCCTGTTGCCCCCATGGCCTCTTACTGGTGACCGCTTTTATTAGTTTTTCCTATATCCTTCCAATATTTCCTCATGAATACATATATTTTTTCTTTCCTTTTTTTAAAAAAAGTATTAATGTATATATACACATACACTGCCAAACAGCAGTAGGTAGGTAAGTAGATAGACAGATAGACAGTAGATGGCTTTTTCCCTTAGTAATATAACTTCAGAGCCTTCCATATCAGCACACGGAGAACCTCCTCTTATTTACATAATCTCGTAGCATGTGAATGTACCATAACTGTCCCGTTCTTCAGTATGTGATTTGTTTCCAGTCTACTACTATCATGAACAATGCGGCAATGAATAACTTTGTACAAAGGTCATTTATGTGCACGGTCATCTGCAGAATAATTGCCCTAAACAGAATTTCTGTATCAAAGGACAAATGCATTTGTCATAGTGATAGATTTGGCCAAATCGCTCTCTGTAAGACTGAACCTTTTCCGGTTTGGTTTTGCTTTTCACTTGACAGAATGACACCTCCACCTCCATCCCTTGCCCCAGAAAAGATCTAAGACCAAAACTACCAATTACTATTGACCACAGCCCAACTGAGCTAATCACATCCCTTCAGGGCAACAGAAATGTGGAAAGATACAACCCATCAGAATGGAGCCCTAAAACTGAAGTTCTGAAGGGAAGATCAACAGGTCCAGGATAAGAAGGAAAGAGTCCAGAATGTATTCACTCTATATCTAGGCAAACAAAGGTGCCAAAGGAATCCCCCCACATTCAATAGGAGTAAGATGAAAAGAACAGCACGGCATATATGCACACTGGGCAAGTGCGCACATATGTTACAGGAAATAAGAAAGAAGAAGAATCAGAGCATGCAAGAGACAAATAAAAAATTCCATTCTCATTAAGACTACGTGCTCTGGAATCAGACTGCCTGAATGTAAATCCCAGCCCTACTATAAAAAAAACTGCAAGACTTTGTACAAATTACTGTACGTGTATCTCTGCGTTTGATTTCATCATGTGTAAAATGGTGATAATTATAATACCTACCTTTAAGGTTTTTACAAAGATCAAATGGCTTAGAAGAGTGCTCCATAAATGTCAGCAGTTAATATTGTTATTAAATACATAACAAAGAAGCTAAAGAAAACTTTACGGTTTCACTTTAGTAGCAATAAGAGAAGGCAGAACTAAGCTGTGTGCCTACAGGGGGGTGAGTCGGTGTGGCAGAGGACACCTGCAGAAGTTCCCTTTGACTGTTTCATTGTTCTCAGTAAAAGAGGAAGCAAAACCCCTTCCTTAGGACTGCCCCAAACCTCAATCTCATTTTGCAGTATAAATGATACAGGATGGAGGCTACTGAGGTGAGATTACCATGTCCACAAGGTTATTATTCTTCCTCAGCCCCACCCAATGCCGATTAGTGTCTGTGTGTACTCTTGCTCCCAGCAGAAGACTTCTGTGGCTGGAGAAGAGTGAGGGCAGCACCCGTTGGGTCCTATCCCAGGACAGCCCCTCTCCATGCAGAAATTTCCCAGGAGGTTCCTCAGGGTGGTTACAGCCATCAGCCCTCTCTCCCCTGTCCCAAACTAAAAACTGAAACTTCAGTGTGAATTTCTCTTTCATACAAAGTTTACTTTCCTCACCAAGACCTTTGTGAGAGTCAACTGTATGTGTCAGCTGGGCTAGGCTATGGTGTCTAGTTGTTTGGCCAAACACCAGTCCAGATGTCGCTCTGAAGGTATTTTTTAGGTGAGACTGACACTTAAAGCAGTAGACTTTAACTGTAAAAATAATGAATCACTCTGCTGTATACCTGAAACTAATATAATATTGTATTAATCAACTATATTTCTATTTTTTTAAATAAATAAAGCAGTAGACGTTGAGTAAAGATTACCCTCCATAGTGTGGGTGGAACTTACTCAATAAGTGAAGGCCAGAGCAATACTGAGGTTCCTCAAAGAAGAAGGAATTCTGCCTTGGGATGGCAACATAGAAACTCCACCTGAGTTTCCAGCCTTCAGACTCAAGACTGCAGTCACCTCCTGTCTGTTTCTAGCCCTGCAGATTTGGGACCTGCCAGCCCCGCCAGTCACATGAGCCAATTCCTTAAAATGAATCTCCCACCCTCCCTCCCTCTCTCTCTATAAAACCTACTGGTCCTGTATCTCTGAAAAACCCAAATACAGCCCTCCTTAAAAGTTTGTTGCCCTAGAATTAAGAGTTACTGTTTCCATTTAAAAAAAATTTTGACCACTTGGGAAGAGAGGCTCCCAAAAAGCAGTTAAGTAAAACAATGATCAGTAATAATTTGATAATAAAATACATATGCATAAACCATTTTCAACCTGTCCATGCATTTACCACAGAAAAAGCTTATGTGTTTAAATCACTGCCTCTGAAATTTCACACATTTAACGAACATTTAGGCATCTAGTACTTGGATCCTTTAGCCCTGGAGAACTCTTCAGTTGTCTTTCCTATCTGAATAGCACCATCTTGTGGGAAATACATACAAAATTAATAGTTTCCCTTAATTCAATTAATAAATAGGTTTTGTCATTATTAATAAGGGTTGTCGAAAACGTACTCTGCACCAAGACCTGCTGGGTTTTCGGGATGTGGACCCAGGATAAGCAGATGATTAGGACTCATTGCACTGCTGCTTCCTTCAAATAACAGGTGCTACCAGAGCACTCAGGATGGACACGCAGTGGGGAGCACTGCATCAGTAAGGCCGAGAGGCGGACGGTTTCCAGGCAGCGGGAGCGGCACTTGCAAAAAAAAAAAACACTGAAGCACCAGAGGGCACAGTGTATTAGGATCATTTTGCACCAGGTGTTTAGATGGCTCAAGTCCAAATATGCAGGGGTGTGAGAGGAGAGGATAGTGGTGAGAGATAAGGATGGAGAGATAAAAAGGATTAGAGTGAGTAAGGAACCTAGTTTACTTGGTTCAGGACTTTGAACCTGATCGTGTTGGCAGACAGAGAGCCCCTGGTGGGTATTAAGCAGGGGAGTGACACGATCTGACTTGTTTTAGACAAGAGTAAGGAGACTAGGCTTAAGGACTGTAAGGCCCGGGATGGGGAGAACAATCAGTTGAGAGGCTGTCACAGTAACCTAGATGAGAAAGCAGAGCCCTGAACTGAGGAAGGTATGGTGGAGATGAAGATATGTAGGAGGTGCCAGGGGTTGGGAGGGTGACAAAGAAAGAAGGATTAAGTATGCTTCCCAAGTCTACGCCTTGTTACATTCACTGAGTCATTTGCTGAGACAAGCAGGGTGTGGGGGCTGGATGTAGCTGACCAGTTAATCCAGTTTGGGACACAGGGAGCTTAGGGTGCCTGTGACCTGGAAGAGGAGCTGTCCAATAGGTACTTACACATGTAGGTCCGAGGCTGAGGAGAGCATCTTGATGGGAGATAAAACCTTGACACTAGCTCAAATCTGTGAATAACTGAAAACAAGTAGAAAGAAAAGAGAAAGAAGAGAGCTGAAGACAGAATCAATGCCTGAGGGGCACCTGGAGGAGGGGGACCCATAAAGGAGAGGGAGGAGTGGCACCCGAGCAGCAGGAAAATCAGGCACAGAATCCGGAAGCCAAGGCAGGAGAGTACCTCGAGCAGCGGTCGGCGTCCAAGGCATTGAGCCCCTTGAGGTTCACCGGAGCAGTTACAGGGGATGGTGGGAGTCACCAGTATGCTCAAGAGTCTAGAGGATGAGGGGGCGGGGGAGGGGAAAGCTTAGCTAAGAAGGAAAGAAGCCAACAGCTACAAACGAACATAGGGTGGGGAGAGGATTGCATGAAGAGAGGAGAAACTCGGAATGCTTGGAAACGGAGGGAACTGGCTAGTAGAGAGAAAGGATGAAAAGTATGGATGGGAGCTTCTTAGAGCTGAGCTGTTCTCCTCTTGGTCACTGGGCAGCTCTCTCTCCTACTCCCCCTTTCCCTGGGAGAGGAGAGAGGCCACCTAACTCCTGAGGGTGCTAGGTCCCGGGGTAATGTCTGTGATGAATACTGCAGATGATGTGGTGACCTACAGAACTTTGGGTTTTAGCTTCTTGGGAGAAGGTGAGTGCTCTTTGCTTTTTTTAAAATCAGGGATGGCTGCATTATATTGTAAGAGAGCACATTTCTTGCTGGAGGTTTAGGTATGGAAAGAAGGGAAGGTATGGATATTAAGTAGCCAAAGGGGCGTTCTGTAACAGGTCCTGCAGATTTGCTCACCCAAAACTTATTCCAACTTCCTTTTAGTGAACCTCCCTGTACTTCCTGTGCCACAAGTACTAAAAGCTCTATTTCCTAGACTTCCTTGAAGCTAGGGTTCTGGATGTAATTTAAGTTCTGCCAATCAGATGTACTTACTAGTGTGAGTTAAATATGAAGGGAGGCAGAGCATGAGGCAGTGACTTTGCTGGTTAAGGCTCTAGCAGAGTTGGTGTGATTCAGAGCTGGCAGCTTGCTGATCGGGCGGGAGGTTTCATGGTTGTGGCAAAAGCTCCAGCTCCGGACTTCCCTGGTGGCGCAGTGGTTAAGAATCCGTCTGCCAATGCAGGGGGCATGGGTTCAAGCCCTGGTCCCGGGAAGATCCCACATGCCGCGGAGCAACTGAGCCTGCACTCTAGAGCCCACGCACCACAACTACTGAGTCCCCATGCCGCAACTACTGAAGCCCGTGTGCCTAGAGCCCGTGCTCCACAACAGGAGAAGCCACCGCAATGAGAAGCCCGCGCACCGTGACAAAGAGTAGCCCCCACTTGCCGCAACTAGAGAAAGCCCGCGCGCAGCAACGAAGACCCAACGCAGCCAAAAATAAATAAATAAATTTTAAAAAGCTCCAGCGCCACTACACCCGTACGGTAGGTGGTGGTCTGAGGTATTCCTAGAAACTCAACCTGGACTCTAGCTCTTCAACTTACCCAGTGATACTGTACATTTTGTAATATCCTCTAATGCACACTTTCCTGCTTCAACTAGCTATAGTAGACTCTGTTCTCTGCAACAAAACTATGATTGATACAACATCCAAATCCAGGCCAGGGATCTACAGCAGGTCAGCAGCAAAACATGGTGTGCCACCTGTTTTTATAAGTAAAGTTTTACTGGAAGACAGCCATGCCTATTCATTTCTGTGCTACAGAGGCAGAGTTGAAGAATTCCAACAGGAGCCGTGTGGCCTGTATCGCCCGTGGTATTTATTGTCAGGACCCAACAGAATAGACCTGAGCCAGCCAGACAAGGAACGTGTAGACTTTTCTTTCAGACTTCTTCACACTGGAAATATTTTATTAAAATAAAATCCCAACTAGGGTGATCAATATCTTCAGGAATAGGATGGGTAGAATTTGAATCCACCTGTTCTTTATTGAAATAACATTATTGAGAGTCAGCTGTCATTTATTGATTTTCTTCCTTTGGGACTTGCACAGAATCCATAAGGATAGCAAAGGCCCAGTATAAAGGAAAGGATTAATTATCAAATACTACCCATTGACACTTACAGTCTAACTAAGCTAGTGCCTGTGTTTTTCATTTTAGGTACCAAAGCCTGCATTAGAAATGTTAAGGATCTGTAGGAGTCTAAAACCCTATATCTTCCCTTCATGGCTCTAGTCACACTACAATTAATTACATGTTTGAGTATCTGCTTAGTTTCTCATCTTTCCCATTAGACTGTAAACTCTATCAGAATTAACACCAAATCTGTCTTGCTTGTCACTGTATCTCCAGAGTCTTGCACATAGCCAGCATTCAACAATACCTTCTGAATGAATGAATGAAATTAGACAATTCCAAATATGAGACCTAACAGTTTTTCAAGTTGAGAGATAGCTGAACAGATAGCTCTTTATCATCCCTAGCATATAAATTATTGACTCAATCAGAATAGGGACCATTCTATCCAAATGTATGGATTTTTTAATGAGCAATTACGTTACATTTTTTAAAACTGTGTGAATATAAATATGGTACATTCATTTCAAGATACAGCTCAAGGGTCATATTTGGCAGAATGCTTTTCCTTTGATCTCCAGGTTAAGTACTCCTCCTCCGGCTGCCCATAATATCTTGCTCATAGTTCTTATAATATGTGTCGTACAGCACTTTTAACTTGTCTTCCTTGCTGGCCTGGGAGGTAGCTTCCACCTCATTTTCCCAGACTTCTCCACCATGGAAAATGGCGCCATCATCTGCCCAGTTACAACAGCCAGAAACCTCAGGCATCACTGACACTTTCCCCTTCCACTCCTACACTTTCACTTCCAAGCTGTCAGCAAGCCAACCCGTAAGACACATCTCAAAATGTTCCGCTTCCCTCCCCACTGCATTTTCACTCTAGATCAACATCTCTCCCCTAGTCTACTACACTGCTCCTTCCTAATCGGTCTCCTACAGCCACTCTTGGTCAGTCTAATCCATTCTCCACTCAGCAGCCACAACGATCTTTTTAAGTACATACAACTGATCAAATTACTACCATTTACACCCCTGCAATGGGTTCCTACTGCTCTTAGAATCAAAATTTCTTAATATGGCAAGGATGCCCTGCATGATCTGGCTCCTTCAGCTCCAAGCTTATCTCGTGCTTTTCCTCCCTCTGCTCCCCCAGTTCCCTATGTGTGTGTTTTTTTGTTTCTCAAACTTGCTCAGCTTTCTCCGGTCACAGGATCTATGGAAACATTTTATTGCAATTCTGAAGTATGAGTTACATGACTATATTTTCTTATTAGAGAACTTGTACATAGTATCATAGGCTAGCCAACATTCTATTGGAGGTACACAATCAAAATGTTCAAAAAGTAGGGAATGGCAACATAAACTATGTCATATTATTCATATGGTTGAACCCTATTAAATCATCAAAATGTTTACGAATGTTACGAATTATTTTAACGACATGAGAAAATGCTTCCATAACAATAAGTGGAAAAAACAGACTATAAAATAAAATATACTGCAAAACTTTGTAAAAACAAACTATAGAGAAAATAGATTGGAATGAAGTATACCAAAAAGTTAACATTGGTTAGCTGTGTATGGTAGATGTGTGAATGTACATGTATCTATATCTATACACCCTTTTTCTACGATGATAATGTAATCTGGAAAAAAGAAGATTTTTTAGTAAATACATTATTCTCTAGATTTTGTGTTTTTAAATAGAGGTCACATTCACTTAATGCCTCAAATAGTATATACCTTATGTGTCATATCTGCACATTTTGGATAGGTTGAGCTCACCTCCAGGTTTAACTGTTTGATCTCCTGTTTTTGTTTTTTTTTAATCTACATGAAAATTTTCCAATAGTCTGGATTTGCTAACTCTAAACCCAACAGGGGTCCTCCAATATCTTACTTAATTACACATACTGGAAGGCAGAATATTCATCTCCACAGTACCTAAAACAGGTCCTTGAGCAAGTAAATGTTTAATTAATTTTTAAAAAATTGCTTCTATCAGGTAGAAAAACAAAAATACACAAACTGGTCTTCCCCTGGGCACCGTCTTTTTCACCTGTGGAGCCTGTCTCTTTTCTCAGCTGCTAGGAAGGTCCAGGTCGATGAGTGCTGTCTAATCAACATACAGAAGCTTGGGGCAGGAGATCTGATCATGATTTTCCTCATGGCTTTCCTTTAACCCTCCTATTCTTTGTTCCATATTCCAAATCCCTTTATTTTAAAATTTTATTTAATCTTCTATTATATATGTTTATTCAAGCATCTGAAATCCCAAATCTGAAATGAGAAAAAAAAATGTTTTTCTGTTCTTTTAAAAGAGAGGAAGGTATTGGGTTGGCCAAAAAGTTCATTCAGGTTTTTCTGTAAACTTTTTGGCCAGCCTAATAGTACCTATTCTACTGGTAACATCACAGAACTAGTTGCTTGGGATTAAAATGACAAATAAACATTATGTAAATTAAACGGTCTTTTATTCCCCAACAGCTTTCCGTGAAGATGAAAATATTGTTTTTCATTTCCATTCCCACATATTTTAAAAAGAGAACTGAATCTTGCTATGAATCTTGTTATTCTGACACTGGCTCAGTCACTACACAACTTAAAGACGTGTATAATATTCTCTGCACAAGTGCCTTCATTTTTCTTCTTCCCATTAAAACTACCTGTTTCTGGTACCACTCAACAACGCTCTGAATCAGAGACTACTGCTTCCCACTGAAGCAAAGGAACTGAAAAAAAATATTGCATATTCCTTCCAGTAAACAGAGTATTTTCCTTTCATTTTCTATATTTAAGAATGAGAACTAGCCTTAAAGGGCAAACCTTCTCCAAACCAGGAACAACATTTTATAAAAACACAGACGGTAAGGGCAAACTTGCACATTTTATCAAAGTGAGACTCAAGAGAAAGCTGCTTGTGCACTTTCAATATTAGAGAGTCCTAGCAACCAATAAGGATTTAACGGTGCCATAAGCTTCGTGGAATATTAGAGAACAGCGCTCAGTATCTAACAGCCACCAACCCAGAGGATCAGTGACAAGAAGATGTTACCAGGACTAAGGCAGTAACCCCTGAGACAGTATGTGAACAGGGGAGTGAGGAAAGTGAAGGTGTACAGCCTGCGATGGCCTAGCAGAGGCCTGCTGCAGGCAAGGAGAACAGGAGCAAGATCAGAGCCACTCCAGCTGAGAGGTCGGGGCCGGGGGCGGGGCGGGGGGAGGCAGGTGGGAAGCAGAAGATAAGACCAGGGAATCAGTCAGGGGTAAGATGACACAGGGCTTTGAGCCATGGTAAGAATTTGGTTTTTATGATTCTGATAAGAAGCCACCAGGTTTTGAAGGGACGTGAAAGTTCTGATTAGATATTTTTAAAAAACCACTGCTGTTTGGAGAAACACTATAGAGAAGCAAGGGTAGAAGCTGGAAGGCCAAATCAGAGTCTTCACAGTCGTCCAGTAAAAGAGAATTGTGGTTTGTGTTAAGAGAGGGCACATAATACGTGGTCGAAATTGAGCTATGTTTTCAAGGTAGAGTCAACAGAGTTTGCTGGATGCTTGGATGTGCGGTCAGAGCTGAAAAGAGGAGTCGATGATGATCCCTAGAGTTTCAGCCTCACTGAATGGCAGTAACATTTCCTGTGATAAGGAAGGTAAGTGAGGGGCAAACAGAAGAGGACTGGGTGGGTGTGTATCAGTAATTCTGTTTGGACATACTACATTTAAATGCTGATCAGACTTCCTAGTGGAGACGTTGAGCAAATAGCTAAACACATGCGTCTAGAGCTCAGGACAGAAGTAAAACTAGAAAGAAAAATTTGGAAGTCATCAGCTTATAGATGTTATTTATAGGCATGAAATATGGCTTGGGATAGAAATTGCCTTGGGAGAAAGTTATGGCTCAAAAGAGAATATGGCCAAGAACCAAGCACTGTGGCAGTCTAACAGTGGTTGAGAAAAGAAGAAAAGCCTGGAGACACAGAAAGAGTGACCAGTGAGGTGAAAGGAAATGCAGAAGAAGGTGGTGGTGACCTGGAAGCCAAATGCAGAAAAAATATCAAGGAGGAGGGAGCGAACAACTGTGTCACAGGAAGTGGAAATGTACACAGACACTGGATTTCACAAGTGACATAGGGGTGATGGAGACAAAAAGCCTGAGATGAGAGTGTGGAGGAGGAAACAGGAGGAGGAGAAATAAAGGCTTAGAGGCAAGTCTTTCAAAGAGCTTTTTCTCATTCTCTTTCTTTTCTTTCTTTGTTTTGTCTTTTTAAGTAAAAGGGAGCAAAGAAATGGGTGGGACCTAGGAGGAGACGTTTGGTCTAGTGGGGATTATTTAAAGGCGAGTTATTTATCAGCAGGTATTTGTTAAACGAATAAATTTAAAAATACCACAGGGAGCCAATGATTCAACAGATGAGGTGCAAGACATCCAAACATACAGCTGGAACTCTGAGTAACATTTACTTTGTTTCAGGAGAATGTAAGGCATTATTCTATATATGACCATCTACTTTCTGATTTCAGTGAGATATAAAATGGAGTTGCTTATCTCTATTTATAACCAACGCACTATTTAAGATTATTTTTAAAGACTTTTAAAACCAAAGTTTACTGCCATGAAAAACTGGAGAGGTCCTAACTAACAAAATTCTGAAAACGAGCTCACAGCTGCCAGCCCAAATTATTTTTAGCCAAATTAGCTTTGGGACAAGATCCCAAATCAGCAAACCAAAACCAAAACTTTCTGCACTGGCTCAAGTGTGCCTGGAGGAGGCTCCCACAGAACCTTTAAGCCCTCTGAGACGCTGGGCTCTTTGCTTAGAGTTCTGAGGTTTCTTTAAAAGATAGGTTTCCTAATCAAAATGAAACTTAAAAGACAGGCAGAGAGTTGGCGGGTGTGCTCCCTTCAGAGCGAGGCAACTCTGCTGGAAGGACGGCCGGCTCGCCCACCCCCACGCCTGCCCGGCCCCCAGCCCACCCGCCCGGACGCCCGCTACTTGCCGGGGAGGCGGGCGGCGCAGCAGCTCCGCCGTGGCTCCGTCCTCCTCGCCCGCCGAGCGCTGCGGGACTTCCCGTGGGCGTCGGGAAGGCGAGGCGGCCCGCCCACTACGCGCCGCAGACCCCGCCCCACGCCCGCGGCCCCGCGCCGCGCGGAAGTCAGGGGGCCGCCGAGTCCCCTCCCCACGGGGACGCGCCGCCACTTAACCCTTCAAGGCCGGCCCCGCCGGAGGGAGTACGGGTTTTACGAGGCTGAAAGTCTCTGGGCGGCGGGAAGGAGAGCCCGGGAGGGCGGAGGAGGGGAACTCGCGCAGGATAATTGTCCCTGCGCTGCATTTTGTTTTCTCTCTTTTTTTTTAATGTCCCTTGAGGCCCGCCTTGGAGGCCAGGAAGGAAAGGGACTCAGCTGTCTGTTCCTTACAGACGTGAGTGCGGGCTTGGGAGCTGCATTCGCTGCTTCCGCGCCTACCTAGCGCGCCCAGCATTGAGCCTGCAGCGGAGCCCGGGGCGCCCAACAGAAGCCCCTAGACTCTAAAGGGAGGAAACAGCCAGTCTCACCCAAACAAACCCTCTAAGACCTTTCCCGAGGTACAGCGACTCTCCGGGCCCTCCAAGTTGGTCCCTTGGCCCTTCCTTTCTCTTTGGGGTTCTCTCACGGACTACTGCTGCAGTCAACCACATCCCTGGTTGGGGGTGGTGGCGTATCAGTACCTCCCCACTCTCAACACCAACCAAAAGCCACCTTGAGAAAGATTCCTTTCTCAGATTCTTTTTCACAGCCGGCTTTTTCACAGCCAAAATTGGAACTCCGCTTAATATTTAGGGAGAACAGAAAAGCAACCGAGTAATTCTAAGAAGGATAAAATGCCTGATAAAGCCAAATATGTTATCCTACCATATCTATCTCAGGCTCCCAATCCCAGTCATTCCCAAAGAACCCAGTTCAAAAACCACATACCCCCCCAACCCCACCCCACCCCACCCCCGCCTTCTTTTCAGGCAATCCCTACTCACTGCCAAAGGAGGAGAACCCCATTACTAAACATCAGAGAAGACAATAGTACATTGGAATTGAAGGTCCATACCTGGATCTTAGAGGCTTACTACTGGTAGAGCTAAGTTATTTTCTCTTCCTCTCCCCACTACCTAACATGAGGATGGGCCATTGAAGGTGGCACTGGCAGACAGTAATTACTTGGTGAAATGCCCAATTAACCATCATGTCAATACAATTCATTATCCACTGACAGCTGGTTTCTCCTCCTCCCTCTATTGACTTTTCAGGTAAACAGTGGCCTCCCTGTTACTAAATCTGGTACTTTTTGTTGCCTTTATTTCCCCTTCATTTCCTAATCTCCCTTTGGCAATTGACAAGGTTGATCATTGTCTCCTCCAGATACTCTAGTTCCTTGATATTAACAACCCATGGGGCCTTCATGCTTATCCTACTTGTTAAAATTCTTCTCTTTCAGTCTCTTCTGCCTGTGCCTCTTCCTCTGGCAACCCTTCATACCACTGCTTTCCAAACTTCTTCATTGAAATATCACTAATGACAAATGCGATAAACATTTACTTCCCCATTCATCACCCACATCACATGCATAAGTGAACCTAAAGTCACTAATGTCAAGGGCAAATTTACTTGAATTGTCTCATTTTATGTTTTAAATTGCTCCAAATTTTGCACTGTTCTTCATAAATATTCACATGTTGTACTAAAAAAAAATTTCAAATTGGTTACAAGTTAAATTTTTCTCCCCAAATTATCAAGTATACATGTCAAGAAAATGCACCACTTATGCCACAAATATTTAGAGTCTTCTAAAGGCACTAGGGATATAGTGTGAACAAGACAGAGATGGCCCAGTCCTCATGGAGATTTTGCAGTCTAGAGCAGGAGACAGAGGACAGACATTATGCACAATTTCAGATCCATTAATTGAAAAGAATGAATGGAAGAAAGCAGAGTAAAGTGGGGAGGAGTGCTAATTAAGTCAGGAAAGAGATGGCTTCTCTGACATGTAAAACGTCTTTCCTGTGGCTTCATACCCTTGAAACCCTTGGCATTCAATGCTCGTGTTTTCAGGGTCTTGATCCACTGTCCTCTTTCACTTACTCTACCATTTCCCTGGATTATCTTACATATGTCCATCAGACTCACAGCTCAATCGGTAAGGATATAAATGATTTGAACATGATTAATGAACTTGACCTCATTGACAGATACAGATTATGGCACCCAATACAGTTTCAGAACACATATTCTTTTCACGTACATATGGAACATTAACAAAACCAGACCATGTTTTTGGCCATTGAGCAAGTCTCCACAAAGCAAATCAAAACAAATCAAAAGACTGAAATAATATGAATGTGTTCACTAACCACTAATCTGAAAAACAAAAAACGAGAAAAGCCCCTATATGTCTGGAAATTAAATGACACATTTCAAAATAAGCCGTGGGTCAAAAAATAAATCACAACAGAAATCATAAAATATTTCGATTTGAATGTTATTAAAAATACTAAATATCAAAACTTGTGGGATATAGCTAAAATACAATGAGAGGGAAATTTCTGGTCTTAAATGGGCATATCAGAAAACAAAGCCAGAAAGTCAACTGTCTAAACAACCACATCAAGAAATTAGGGAAGGAAAAAAACCCCAGGAAATGAAATCCAAATAAAAAGATAGAAATAATAAAAATAAGACCAGAAATTCAAGATTAGAAAAAAAATAAGAGGATCAACAAGAACAAAAGATGGTTCTTTGAAAAAGACTAATAAAATTAATAAACAGCTGGTAAAACTAGTCATCAAAAAAAGAGAAGACACAAATAACAATAGTAGAAATAAAAAGGAAACATCACCACAGATCATGACATTTAAAATATGAAAGATATTAACAACTTCATTCCAATAAGCTATTTAGATGAAATGAACTGGGAGAGACAGTTACCCGTGTGTCTCTTATGTTCCTCTATGTCTTACTGAGTACGAGCAAGATCCTGACTACTCTTTACCTGAGCCATTTCTTAGGGTAGCATTTACAGTGAGCAACCTTGAGATATGAGGTACTGTCTCCTTCCAGGATAGAGAACAAGCTTGCTTACTGCTTGCTATAAAAGTGGTGGATTCCTTAAGCTCAGTGTTCCTCAGATGTGACACAGACCCACTGCACGTGTAGCACGGACCTGGGCCTCGTGTCACCCACAGGGGGCTTGTGAGGAAGAGGAACCATTGCAAATATGCTGATAGTAGTGCTGCTGGCTGTGTCATGAGTAACGAAATCCTTTGTCTCTGATCCAGGAGTTTTGTGTCTTCTGCCAGAATCCATGAGACAGTAATAGGCTAACTTATTAGATTGTAAGTGGGGTAAAATCAAATCCCAGACCTGACAAAATGGATAGGAGGGACTGCTAGTGACAGTGAAGATATCATCAAATTCTCTCCCCCCCAAACAAATATAAACTGGACAAAATTGTCAAAAACAATCATTTGAGGGTTCTGGAAATTGACCAAAGGAAAACAACAAATTGAGAACCATTTATTCACTTTAAAAAACTCTGCTGAATTTTGGGTAGGAGTAGTGGGAATCTGCAGCATTCTAACCAGAAGCTGCTCTTATCTCCCAACCCCCATATACTCCTCAGCTTTGTTGGGGCAACAGTGCTACCAGCATGAGGCCAGCAATGAAAGCCAGGAGCCCCACAGCTGGAGGCAGCCAACTTGACTTGGTAGAGTAGAGGGCAAAAAGTCCATACCTAGTGGTGCTGTCAAGAAAAATTGCACCCTTGGGAGGAAATAAATGGAGAAAGCCCATAGCTGTTAGCCTGAAGTCATGATCTCACGTGAGGTGTGCAGCAGACCAGTGGATTTAAGTTCTCTTTTGGCCAAAAATTTAACAGGGAGATCCTGGAAATGAGAGAGCCACTGAGGGTCAAGATAGGCTCTTCACTTATCTCTGCGTGACTGGGAGGCTGCATATACACAGGGAGACACAAGCTTGCCCCTACAAGCCTGCCCCTGCAGACATCTGCATTTGAACCCTGGTTCTAGCACTAATTGTGTGACCTTTGTCAAGTCAATTTAACTGTTCTGTGCATCAGTTTCTTAATCTGTAAAATGGGAAAAAGCAGTTTTTAAATATAATAGTTATAATAAATACAATTTATTTACTTGAGAGAAGTAAATAAATTATGTTGAATGCAGAACATAGTACAGCAGGCAATAGTATTACAAAAGTATTTACTATTATTACTTCTCAAAATGTGGTTTAAAAACACTTG
This sequence comes from Globicephala melas, assembly GCF_963455315.2. Lineage (NCBI taxonomy): Eukaryota > Metazoa > Chordata > Mammalia > Artiodactyla > Delphinidae > Globicephala > Globicephala melas. Next base: position 94,373,711 of record NC_083316.1, read on the forward strand.
CCTCAGAATTCTGGAGGGAAGTCCAAGATTCAATCCAGGTGTACTGAATCAAAGTCTCAGGTTCAGGGGAAGGAACCTGAGAAAGATCAGTTTTTTACAAGTTGACTAGGTGATTCTTACACCACCAATGCTTGAGAACTATTATTTTTAGGTAAGATTTCTGGTTTTCTGTTTGGGGTCTATGTGCACATGCTTGAAGGTATAAATTATCATATTTACTTCAGTATCCTCATTGCCTAGCACACAGCAGACATTTAGTCAAACACCTATTAAATAACAGAAAGCTTTATTTAAAGTCCAGCTCTGCAATTCCCACAATGTGGAATAAATAACAAATTAGGCTTACAATTCAAACCTTTATATTAATATGAAAGAGCTAAAATTACTCTAATATCATACAGAGCAGGGATTCTTTAATACAACTTTTTGAGTCATGGACTCCTTTGAGAATGTGATGAAAACTACAAACTCTCTTCAGAAGACTGAAGATATATATTAAACCTTGCAAATAATTTTAAAGGGTTCACCTCAGGTTAAAAACATCTCATATGAAAACTGGCTTGTTGTCTGTCTCCTAGAACAAAACACTAAGTTCTTGTTTATCACTGAATCTCTATTTCTAGAAAAAAGGACAGAGCATACTTGGCACTAAATAAATATTTGCTGAATGAATAAATGAGTCACTGATAAAAGGATGCTATCTGGAGGTTATCTGGAACTCCTTGAGTCACCCAAGGGTGATGTACAGTAGAGAATGAAAGCACAGATGTTGTATATCTTATTCATGACCAAGATGTAACCTTGAATTTCTAGAGGTGGGTAATGAAAAAACAGGTCACTTGGACCAATGTTTCCACTTAAGATGAAATATGAAGAAACACAATAAGCACCTTGAAGACGTAAGACAGAATTTACCTCATCAAATTCAGGAAGAGGTTGAGTTCAGGAAGCTACTTTTGCCCTTCGGGTGGCTGCCAATCTAGAGAAATAAGTTGAGAAGCAGAGTTGTACTGTCATCAACAAGAGTTGGAAAGACAACGGTTGGGTTTGGTATTCACCGAAAGTGGTGAAACACCCCTTGCTCTACACTGAAGCCCAAGGGCGCTACCCTGGAGTGAGGGTACAAACTGCAGTGCAGTGGGCCCTCTGGAAGGCCATAAAATCTAAAGCCTAAGTTCCAGACTGCTAATGACCACAGGTACACAGCAGAAAGAAACAAAAACCTCTTAGGGAAGAGAAAATCATCCTAGATCTTACATTATTTCTGTTTTTTTTTTTTTCACGTTTCTAATGCAAACAATCAAAGATAATGAGGTAGAAGAATAACCAAGACAGCATTAACTAGAAGCAACATGAACTACAGACAGCAGAAACAGAACCAAAGCAGGCTATAGATATTGGGATTCTCAGACACAAAGTGTAATCCATGGAAATAAAATCCTTACTGAAAAGTGCAGCAAGGGACTGGAAGTAACAGAGCAGATAAGAAAAAGAATCTAACAGAAAAACAGAATTAAAAAATATAAAAATAGAAATTATGAACTCAATGAATGAGTTTCACTGCAAATTAAAAACACCTGAGGGCTTCCCTGGTGGCGCAGTGGTTGAGAGTCCGCCTGCCAATGCAGGGGACACGGGTTCGTGCCCCGGTCCGGGAAGATCCCACATGCCGAGGAGCGGCTGGGCCCGTGAGCCATGGCCGCTGAGCCTGCGCGTCCGGAGCCTGTGCTCCGCATTGGGAGAGGCCACAGCGGTGAGAGGCCCGCGTACCGCAAAAAAAAAAAAAAAAAAAAAAAAAAACACCTGAAAAGTGAAGTTGTGATTTAAAAGCTACATAAGAAGAAACTATCTAGGATGATCAGAGAAAATAAATATAGAAGAAAAATGAAGAGATATAAGAAATACACCAAGAAGGTCTAACATATGTTTACTCAGGGCCCCAGAAGACAGGAGAGAGAATATTGGGCAGAGGCAATATCTAAAGAGATTATAGTTGAGAATGTCCCAGTACTGACATGTCAGCTCATCCAAGATGCCTAATAAAACCCAAGTGGGAAAATACAATGAAATTTTCACTTAACACAGCATAATTAAACAGCAGGAAATCAAATACAAAGACAAAATCTTGAAAGCAGCCAGAGGAAAAAAGACAGATTAGTTTCAATGGAGCAAAAGACTGATAGCTGATTTCTTCAGAGTAACAAAATGGAAGCCAGAAGACGATGAGAAGATATCCCCAAGTGAATTCTATGTCCAGCAAAAATCTCCTTCAAGAATGAAGCCAAAATGAAGACATTAAAAAAACCCAAAAAAACGTGCATTTGCAACCAGCTGACTGGCACTAAAGGAAATTCTAAATGTATTCTTCAGGTGGAAGGAAAATTATTCCAGATGGAAGCTCAAAGACACAGCAAAGAACAAAGAGCAGGACTTCCCTGGTGGCGCAGTGGTTAAGAATCCGCCTGCCAGTGCAGGGGACATGGGTTCAAGCCCTGGTCTGGGAAAATCCCACATGCCACGGAGCAACTAAGCCCGTGCGCCACAACTACTGAGCCGGCGCTCTAGAGCCCACAAGCCACAACTACTGAGCCCATGTGCCACAACTACTGAAGCCTGAGCACCTAGAGTCTGTGCTCTGCAACAAGAGAAGCCACTGCAATGAGAAGCCTGTGCACCACAACGATGAGTAGTCCCCTCTCACCGCAGCTAGAGAAAAGCCCACATGCAGCAACAAAGACCCAACATAGCCAAAAATAAATAAATGAATAAATAAATTTACTTAAAAAAAAAACAAAGAGCAAAGAAGGTGGCAAATCCATGGGTAAATCTAAATGAATATTGGCTATATAAGACAATAGTAATGACTTCTAGATGCAGAATATATGACAATATACAAATTGAGAGGGTGGTAAATGAACTCATAAAGCAATTGTCAAAAAATTCCAAAGAATTTAAATCATATACAGAATATATTATCTGATCACAATGCAATTATGTTAGAAGTCAATAATAAAAGAGAACTTAAATACTTATTTTTGGAAAGTTAAGAATAATAGTTCTAAATAATATCTATGCCTCAAATTAGAATAATGAAATCAGAAAATTCTTTGAAATTGATGAATAACTAAAACAGATATCAAGACTTGTAGAATGGAGTTCATGGTAGGCAGAATTCTAAGATGGTCCCTGAAATCCCTCCCTATGTCCATATCCATATCTTTGTGTGGGCAGAACCTATAACTTGCTTCTTACCAAAAGAATATGGCAAAGGTGAAAAGATTTTGAAGATGCAGTTAAGGTCCTTATTCAGGTGACTCTAAATTCATCAAAAGGGAGATTATTTAAGGGTAGGGCCTCTGATCTCATCAGGTGAATCCTGTCAGTCTTTTCCTGAAAGAAGAGACTCAAAGCAACATATTTCCTCCTGCTGGTCTTGAAGAAACAGTCATGATGTGAAATGCTTATGGAAAGGAGAAGCCTCCAGTGACTGAGGGCCTCAGTTCTACAGCTGCAAGGAGCTGAATTTTGTCAACAACCTGATGAGTTTGGAAGAGGACCCCCAAGCTCCAGATAAGAAGGCATTTCAGGTGACTACTTGACTGTAGCCTTGTGAGACCCTGAGCATAGGACTTAGCTAAGCTGTGCCAAGACTCTTGACCTATAAATACTGTGCAATTATAAAAGTATGCTGTTTTAAACTGGTATGATTATGGTAATTTGTTATGTAGCACAGAAAATTAACATGGAGCTAAAGTACAATAAGAGGTACATCTATAGTTTTAAATATGCATTAGACTGCAAAGTTAAAAATCTGAACTAAATATCCACTACAAGAATATAGAAAAATAATGACCAACTCAACCTAGAGAAAAAGAAAATCATAAAAAGCTGAAATCAATGAAACAGACAACAAGAAAAACAACTGAAATAGTGGCTCTTGTATATATACAATGGAATATTACTCTGCCATAAAAAAGAATGAAATCTTGCCATTTGCAACAACTGGGTAGACCTAGAGGGCATTATACTAAGTGAAGTCAGACAGAGAAAGACAAATACTATATGATTTCACTTATATGTGGAATCTAAAAAACAAAACAATGAACAACCATAACAAAACAGAAATAGTCATGGATACAGAGAACAAATAGGTTGTTGCCAGAGGGGAGAGGGGTGAGTGAAATAGGTCAGGGGAATTAAGAGGTACAAACTCCCATACAAGATAAATGAGTCACAGGGATGAAATGGATAGCACGGGGAATATAGTCAATAATAACATAACATCTTTGTATGGTGACAGAGGGTAGCTAGACTTACCATAGTGACCATTTTGTAATGTACAGAAATATTGCATCACTATGTTCCAGGAACTGGCATAGTGCTGTAGGTCAATTATATTTCAAAAACAACCAAACAATCTCATAGAAAAAGAGATCAGATTTGTGGTTACCAGAGGTGGGGATGTGGGGATGAGGGGTGAGGGGGAACTGGATGAAGGTAGTCAAAGGGTACAAACTTCCAGTTATAAGATAAATAAGCACTAAGGACATAAATTACATGATTAATGTAATTAACATTGCTGTATATTATATATGAAAGTTGTTAAGACAGTTGTAAGAACTCCTACGAGTTCTCATCACAAGGAAAACTTTTTTATTTTTCTCTCACTAAAATTATTGTGGTAATCACTGCATGATGAATGTAAGTCAAATCATTCTGCTGTACACCTTAAACTTATACAGGGTTGTATGTCAATTATATGTCAGTAAAACTGGAAGGAAAAAAATATTGGCTCTTTGAAGAAAACAATAAAAGTGATAAGCCTCTGGTAAGACTGGTCAAGTAAAAAAGAAAGAAGATACAAATATTTTACATAATACACAGTGGTATAAATTTGTATACTACAAATAGCAGTAATAGGAATGAAAAGAACATCAGTACAGATTTGGCATATGATAAAAAGTGGGCAGGGATAACCCTGTGCTAATAAATTTGAAAATGCAGATGAAATGGACAGATTCTTGGGAATATTCCATTTACCAATATTATATAAGAAGTACTCTTATTAATAAAAAAATTGAATCAGTATCCCACAAAGACCAAACCAGACTCCAACCAAACACCTCAGATTTGTAACAAAACATTTAAGGAGGAGTAATGTAAATTTTATAGACTCTGTTCCAGAAACTAAGAAAAGAAAGCCACTCTCCAGCTCACTGTATCAGGATATATAATCTTGATATTAAGCAAAAATATTAAAACAAACCAAATCCAGTTATTAAAAACAAACAAATCACATCATGACTAGACTGGTTTTACCTCAGAAAAATGTTGGTTTAATAATAGGAAAGCAATTCTTTGACCACATAAAAAGAATAAAGAGAATAAAGGCAGCAAAACAATCATTTTTCTCAACAAATACAGAAAAAAATTGTTTTATAAAATTCAACATCATTTATGATCATAAAAAAAAACTCTTAGCAAACTAAGAATAGAAGGGAAATTTCTAAATTTAGTAAAATTACTGTAAACTGTCTACAGGATACCTTGAAAGCATTCCTAGAGAACAGGAACAAAACAAGAATGCCTATTATGACCACTTCTATTCAGCACTGTACTGGAGGTCCCCGCCAATGTAATTAGACAAGAAAAAGAAAGAAAAGGTGTGAGGAATAGAAAGAAGAATCTGTCCCGGCTTGCAGATGGTACAACTATATACACAGAAAATCCAAAAGCATATACAAATTACTGTAATTGACAAGAGAATTTAGCAAAATTGCTGAATAGAAGAATCAATTTAAAAGTTGTATTTCCACATACTAGCAACAAATAAAAAATTTAAAGATTATAATAGCATCAAAAATATAAAGAAAACAATATTAATTTAACATGGGACTTCCCTGGTGGCGCAGTGGTTAAGAATCTGCCTGCCAGTGCAGGGGACACAGGTTCAAGCCCTGGGAAGATCTCACATGCCGTGGAGAAACTAAGCCCGTGTGCCACAACTACTGAGCCTGCGCTCTAGAGCCTCCAAGCCACAACTATTGAGCTCACGAGCCACAACTACTGTAGCCCGCGCACCTAGAGCCTGTGCTCTGCAACAGAAGCCACTGCAATGAGAGGCCCGTGCACCACAACGAAGAGCAGCCCCCACTCGCCACAACTAGAGAAAGCCCGTGCACAGCAATGAAGACCCAACACAGCCAAAAATAAATAAATAAATTTTTAAAAAGATTAATTTAACAAAAATATACAGAATACTTCTATGAAGAAAATTACAAAACTTTATCAAAAGATTTAAGGAAGACCACAGCAATGGAAAGATGGGTTCATTCAATGGAAAATGCACTATTATAAAGAGGAAATTGTTCACACACTAAACACAATTCCAATCAAAATCCTAACAGATTTATTTTGCTTTGTTGAAACTTGTGCTAACTCTAAACTTTGTATAAAAATACAAAGGACGGATGACAGCCAAAATCTTGAAGAACAAGGTATAAACACTTGTTTTACCAATATTAAGAATTTTAAAAGCTTTAGTAATTAAGATAATATGTTACTGGTGTATGAACAAACTGATCAATGGAATAAAACAGAGAGCCCAGAAACAGACTCAGGTAAATATGGGCATTTAATAGGTGAAAGACTTGGCATGGCAAATCAACAGAGAAAGATGAGTTTTTAAGGGGGGGCGAGGGGGGGAACCTGGACACATACCTTATCCCATTTACAAAACTCAATTCAAGTAGAAGACAAAATCATACATATTTAGAACATAGTACAGGAGAAGATATTCATGACCTCAGGATAGAAAAGTATTTCTTTAACAATACACAAAACACCAACAATATGGGAAAAGACTGATATTTCACTAGGAGCAGAAAGATTAACACAAACTGTGAGAAGATATTTGAAACCAAAGGATTAATCTCCTGAATATATAAAGGAATCCTTTTAACCAAAGCATCCAATTATTTTTTAAATGGGCAAAAAATGTGAACAAGGACTTCACAAAAGAGGAAATCCAAGTGGTAGATAAACCTGTGAGGAAAAAAAAATTAACCTCATAGAAAAGCAAAGCAAGCAGCAATGAGGTATAATAGCATTTTCTTTAAAAATATACACATATATCTACAAAAATAACTGAAACACATCAAAATGCATAATGGAATTACGGGTGGATTTTATTCTGTGAACCATTATTTCTCAAATTCTTAAGTGTTGCTTTTACGACATTACAAACTCATGAGATTTTCTGAAGTTTTAAAGTCTGACAACACGAATTTGGAACTTTCCATTGTTACTGGTGAAAGCACTGATTGATACAATTGCTTTAGAAAAGTCAGGTGTCACCTAGTAAAGATGAAGATATATGTAGTCTATCAGCAAACGATTCCACTCCTAGATGTACTCTCAAGGGATGATACATATGTGCAACGACATAATATACAAAAATGTTCATAGTGGCTTTGTTTATAACAGCAAAAAAACCTGGAACAATCCAAATGCCACCATAGTAGAAAAGACACATAACTTTGGTATATTTATATGATGAACTACTATGCAGTAATGAAAACTATAGCCATATGCATCAATATGGATGACAGCAAAACAAAGTCACAAAAGAATATGTGTAATAACTAATTCATTAAATAGAATATTCCATTAAACTTTATTTATTCAGGTTTACTTTTGCCTGATTTTCTTAGACGTTTTTCAGGAACATAAACATCAGTACTATTCAAAGTATGGTCCAACAACCATACTGAACTGTCAGTGGCTGATGAAGAGAGAAGCACATAAAGTGAGAGTAAGCATGCATAGAAAGTAAGCATTTGGAAAGACTGATAGCAATTTGCTATTACCAAAACATTCAAGCACAAGATTTTTTATTTACAAAATTATGAGTTTGTGATTACTTGGAAATTTTTTTTTTTTTTTTTTGCTGTACGCGGGCCTCTCACTGTTGTGGCCTCTCCCGTTGCGGAGCACAGGCTCCGGACGCGCAGGCTCAGCGGCCATGGCTCACGGGCCCAGCCGCTCCGCGGCATGTGGGATCTTCCCGGACCGGGGCACGAACCCGTGCCCCCTGCATCGGCAGGCAGACTCTCAACCACTGCGCCACCAGGGAAGCCCAGAAATTTTTTTTAAAGTAGTTTGAGAACTAGTATACATAACTGGTAAAAAGAAAAAGAAAAATTATTTTCATTACAAGCAGAACATTGGTTATCTCTAGGGAAGAAATTGAGAGATGTGATCAGGAAAGGATACATAGAGCCTTTTATGGTGCTGACAATATTGCATTTCTTAACCTGAGCATTGGTTATTATGAGTATGTGCTTTATAATTTTATATCTCTTTAAATTGTACATGTTTAATACCCTCTTCTGTATTATCACAAATTTCACAATTTTTAAAAGTTTACAAATTTGTTATAAACAATACCAATTCTTTAAAAATATATACATTTATCTATGGAAAAACTGAAATACATCAAAGCAGATGGTGGATTATTGGCAGATTTTACTCCTCGAACCATTATTTCTCAAATTCTTGCGTTGTCTTCTCTTTGTAAGGTAGTAGCAGTCACTAGTAATTACCAGCACTAAAAACAGATTATGCCAGGCCTAATATATGTTGATTTCAGCAAGGAATATAATCATCCTAATGATGCTATCTTATGGATAAAATGGAGAAACGCAGACTGAAAAATAGCACATTTGGTGGTTTAGGGATAACATCCCTATATTTTCCTCCAGAATTTGGAAACAACTGAGATGAAGTTATTCAGATCAAAGATCACCTTTACTAGTAACAAAGTTAAAGAACATGTTTTTTGATCTGTACCGAGGAGTCCACACCCCTGAATTAGGGATTAATTCACTCAATTGCTGGCCTAGCTAGACAACTATGCACCACTCCCCATACCTGGAGAGGACAAAGTGAAATTCCTTAGGGAACAAGTCTTTTGATCTATATATTTTCTCCCTCCTCTAGCATCCTATAAAGGTCTTAGAACCTTCAAGTCCATTCTGCTTCATGACTTGCTTAACATTAGTTTCTTACATAGCTATCCTGTCTCCCCCAACAATTATGTTCCTGGAGGTCAGATTATCTTACTCATTTTTGAAACTTCTAGCAGTCTATTATGTACATGATAGACTTTCCTATTTGTTACATACTATTCAAGAGCCCATATGAGTTGAAGCTACAGTAAGAACTTTAAGAACTAAAGAAAGATCAAGTGATTAAATTGGACCAATGACAAAAATATAGCTATTATTTATTAAGGGCTTGTATATGATAGGCACTGACCCTAAGTGTTTTATGAACATCTCATTATATTCTCATTATAGTAGATATTACCTTAGTAATAAATGAAGAAACAGAAATGCCGAGTTAACAAAATCATTCGTGTGAGGTCACCGACCATGATCTGAACTTGACTATGACTCCAAAGCCAAAGCACTGAACCGCTATTTTTTTAATTAAAAACTTTTATTTATTAATTTTTGGCTCTGTTAGGTCTTCATTGCAGTGCATGGGCTTCTCATTGCGGTGTCTTGTTGCCGAGCACAGGCCCTAGGCGCCTGAGCTTAGTAGTTGTGGCTCACGGGCTTAGTTGCTCTGCGGTATGTGGGAGGCCGATTCTTAACCACTGCGCCACCAGGGAAGCCCCTGAACTGCTACTGAGGTATACTGAAATCAAGACTGCTAAACCTTTGGAGATCTATCCTTAAGTGGTGTTTGTAGATAATTACTGCATAGTGGTTGAGAAAGGGGGGTCTGGAGCCAGACTGCCATGGTTCATATTCCAGATTTTGTTAATTACTAACTGTGATATAGGCAGGTTTCTTAACCTCTCTAGGCCTCCCTTTCCTCATCTGTAAAATGGGAATAGTATCCTTACTTCATAGGATTATTGCAAAGATGAAACGTGTCAATACAAGCAAAAGACTTATCACAGCAGCTGGCACAAGGAAAGCATTCAATAAGTGTTAACCCATTGGGTTGGCCAAAAATTTGATTTGGTGAACGAATACGTTGCTCAATTTAGTTCCTGGTGAAAATGAAAAATGTCTTTTTACTTAAAACTGAACGAACTTTTTGGCCAGCCCAATATATTATTATTTCTCTGCTACTTTTGTACTTGTGCCTAGGAATCAGAACATCCCCCATAACATTATAATGGGGAACAAAGTTCAGAAAACTTGGCATTATACAACCAAAGGTTAATTTACCTAAAAACTAAGAGCTTTTTAGGGAATTGAAGGCTTAACTTCCTTTCACCGAAACTTTCAGTAAGAAAAGGAAAAGTAAGGTTAAAAGTGAGGTGTTTACAGGTTGTATTTCTCTTCTTTAACCTTCTTTCTTGGTCAGTCCCTGAGATGTTCCAATGAAATATCAAGTAAATTATCACTCTCTTGCTACAAAACTATACTCCAGGCTGCAAGCTGATAAGGAGCTTCAAAAAGATTTAAATCTTGACAGAAATAAGTGAAGTCAGTTTGTTGAAATATTTTTTTATTCTACAAGAATTGATTGGTGCAATCCTGCAGAACCAACATTTTTAATTTAGAGAAATTTTTCTTTTCAAAAGTAAATGAAAACCCCCTTTGAATAATTTATATATCAATTTGTTTAATTCTTGAAAACAACAGTCATAGGGTCTGCTTTGTCCTATTTAACCATAAATGTTACACATTTACAAACTGAAGCAAAAATGGATAGTACAGAGATTTAAATGAAATCTTTCAAAGAATAAAATTGCTTTTCAGTCCACTGTGTTTTCAAAGTTGATTATCATCAAGCCAGGATGAAAGCTGTGAACCCCAAACCATTTGTTTCCTTAATAAAAAATGAATATTTAGATTATTAGCAAAGTAATATCTTAAAATGTATCTTCACACAGTTGGAATTTTAGTATAAACTTATATATCAAGTCCCTTTCCATTATTTATTCTGCTTTAAAAATATATACAGCTAATGATGTTTAAATATGTATTCTGAGCCATATGTCCAAACGTAAATATTTGGGGAATTCAAACTGTTGCAACAAGTTATGAAAGGATTAAAGAAAAAAGATGAGCTACAAATTATATAGGGGAAAGAAGAAAAAAGTTCTTACTTAATATTCATGTCTAGGTAGATATGTATTTTCTAATTTTAATATACATACCTAGTTGAGTATAGGCAAGCCATCAAACTTTAACCAGTTACAAACAGACTAGACTAAGTCACTACTATTTTCTACAACAGGTAACAGTGGTGATTTAAAAAAATTTTAATATATCTCAATAGTTTCACCGCAAGTTATCTGTGGTAATAATCTTTAAATATCATGAAGTTTTGATAGGCACAGATTAAATAACTGCATTATCTATGCCAAACTCGGCACACTTATGATACCCAGCTCTGCTGAATTATGGTGTTAACTATCTGAATACAAAAGAGCAGACAGGCAACCAGAAAAGGACATTTAACATACTCCCATGTTTATCACTTTAACATTAGTGTTTAAAATTTGCAAATCTAGAGGGACACTTAAAAAGCTACAGGACAACTCCAATACAAGAACCCCAATAGATAAATCTGCAGAATCTTAAACTTCAGTTCTTAATCCACTGGTATATATTGTTGAAGGAGTAGCTATTTGATCTTCAAAAATTTTAGAATTAAAAGTCTGAAAATATGTTCATCCCTTGCTACACTGTAGCACTTGAAATTAGCAAGCAGGACAACCTGAATTCATTTTGCTCTTACATGCAGCAGTGTATATGCATCTTAAGACAGCTTAGAATTAAGAGTTAACTTCTAGTCAGTAGTGGTAAGTGACTAGAATTGCTATCCAATCAGTATTCTGTGGTACCACATATCAAAGTCCTAACAATATGACAGTCACGTTCAGCACTCATCACTTTTAGGTGGGGGATAGAAGCATGGCAAAAAGCAGTTGCAATTTTTTTTTTTAACAGCATAAAAGCTTTAAACCCAGTTCTGCATCATCTTGTATTCCATTCTAGAATACTTGGAATCTTATTTCAATCAGCTCAATGTATGCAAGTTATAAGACACAAACACAGTCTAAACCCTATAGTCTACAGAAAATGCACTAATACTTGTTAAATGCAGTACAATCAATGAAGATTATCAAATAAGAAACACATACACGGCATTCTAAATTTTTAAAATCATCTTAGAGCTGTTAACCAGAAATTGTACAAATTACATGTGCAAGACAAAAAAAACCAAAAAAGAAAGAAAGAAAGAAAAAAACCAAAGTAACTAACTTCTCAGTGCATCACACCCATTAGGATAAAATGTATGGCACTTTTATAATACTATATTACAACTCTCAATTTAAGCTGGGAGTGACTCAGACATTAAAGCCACATAAGAGCAAGAACTAGCCATTTCAAATGTTTACAATGAAACAGATCACCTTTTTTCTTTGTAAAAGCACTGAAAATGTAATATGTGCAGATAACTCACTAAAAGTCTTCTCATTTCATTTGCCCCCCATTGTAGTGTCTTAAATTATTCTGTAATTATTTTACCTGTTACAACAGTCTGACTTTTAAGGCCTGTGTAAACTCTATTATGTTATTGAAACATACTATTTTCTGTGTGGTAAAAATGTCTTTATGAAAAAAAATAACATATCTGGTTATAGATCATAGAATAAACCCAAACAATAAAAACGATATTTTCCAAGCTACTGAGAAATAAATTAAACCATGATGTATCAATTTAAAATTATATCAATATTAACTAACATTTCTATGGTAGATTTTTTTCCTCATAAAATTAAACAGTGCAGAATAGGGCTTGGGCTATAGCTAATCACAACTGGTTTTCTTAAAAACAAAACTTTATTTCCTATAAACAACTGAAAGGTAATTTTCTTCCTCCACAACACATGTAGACATTAAACTGAAGGTTTTAAAAATCTCCACTACTTACAAGAAAAGTATTTTTAAATGGCTAAAAGGAACCAAAATACCAAAATATCAAATCAAAATACTTTAGTGTGCGAAGAGCAGATAGAAACAACCAAGAAAAGAGTAGATCATTGTGCTGAATATTTATGAATAGCCCAAAATAAGTCCCAAAGTTTTTCTACCTTTACAAATAAAAAAAGGTGTCCTTTCCACAGCTTGGGGAATGCATCGTACATCCCTCCACAACAAGTGTATGAGTAAGATTCTAAAAATGTTGCCAATATTAAGTTCTTCGGTACCTAAAATTAATTAGAGGACAGCAATATTACAGCGGCAATGGTGGATCAATTCTCAAAACGTAGTTACGATCCAACACGAGTTGTCGTGGTTCTTTTATCTGAGAAAAAGCTTTTCAGAAGAAATACCTGCCCTATGCTAACCACCAGAAGAATGAGGGCTTCTCCTACTGACCAATAGGCCACTCTTGTATTTAGATCCTCAGCTCGGCTTCGGCCTTGGGCCTCTCTCAAACGGAAATGAGTCTGATAGTCAATGACAGATTTCAGAGCTTCGTGAATTGAAACACAGGCAGATTCCATCTAAAGAGAAAGATTTTCAGTTAGTATGTTTTAATACTTTCTGTACAATCCATCTAGCATATTCTACTAAACTGGCACTCATTCATTCACTCATTCGTGTCAATGGTCCTGGCAAAGCAACGCTTCTACACATTCTCACTAGGATGACTGGTAAGGCTAGAGATCCCACGAAGCAGCTATTGCCCCAAACTGGAACGTCCCAACTGTGGCATCTGTTAAGGTGGCAGATGGAACATGAAGCTAACAGTAGGAGAAATACTAAGCAGTTAAGGTTGGTAGCTACCGAGTTTCAAGGCCAGGTTTCTTAAAGAGGAAGAATTAGGAGGAAGGGAATGGCAGGTCAGTAAATTTGACCAATTATAATGATATGAATCAAAGTCCAAATATATACAAAAACAAACGAAATATGGCATAAAAGTAGATTGTTAGTCAAAGTTATTTCAACTATCTTAAAAGCAGCCGAAACTGAAAAGTGATAGGTCAGAGTAGGAATTTTTTTTTCACGTTTACCACTTTGCTAAATAAGTCTTCCTCATGCCAGTCAACAAAACTAATATATACGTTCTCAACAGGACATAAGTTTCATTTTCACTGTGTAATGAGTTTGTAGGCCTTCATCTGATGACACCATAGCTTTTTCTAAATTACACTATCTGCTTTGAGATAGGTTAAGAGTAATTTTTTTGTTGTATACCAGTTTAATGTTTTTCTACTGCTGAAAACTTAATCCTGGTGATGAAATATATGCTTTATTATACTTATTTTACATCACAAACCATGTATTAGTTTTTTATTTAGACAGGAACACAATGCCACCCATTAGCAGAGAAGCTGCCTAAAGTCATACTAAGTTCACAGACACAGACACATACCAAAACATACCACTGGACACAGCCCTGCCACCAAAAGATCCAGCCCCACCCACCAGAGCACACGCACCACTCCCCTCCACCAGGAAGTCTACACAAGCCACTGAACCAATCTCACACGCTGTGGGCAGACACCAAAAATAATGGGAACTACGGACTTGCAGCCTGTGAAAAGGAGACACCAAACACAGTAAGTTAAACAAAATGAGAAGACAGAGAAATACATAGCACATGAAGGAGCAAGGTAAAAACCCACCAGACCAAACAAATGAGGAGGAAATAGGCAGTCTACCTGAAAAAGAATTCAGAGTAATGATAGTAAAGATGATCCAAAATCTTGGCAACAGAATGGAGAAAACACAAGAAACGTTTAATGAGGACCTAGAAGAAATAAAGAGCAAGCAAACAATGATGAAGAACACATTAAATGAAATTAAAAATATTCTAGAAGGAATCAATAGCAAAATAACTGAGGCAGAAGGACGGATAAGTGACCTGGAAGATAAAACAGTGGAAGTAACTGCCACAGAGCAGAATAAAGAAAAAAGAATGAAAATAATTGAGGACAGTCTCAGAGGCCTCTGGGATAACATTAAACACACCAACGTTCGAATTATAGGGGTCCCAGAAGAAGAAGAGAAGAAGAAAGAGTCTGAGAAAATATTTGAAGGGATTACAGTTGAAAACTTCCCTAACGTTGGAAAGGAAATAGTCAAACAAGTCCAGGAAGCACAGAGAGTCCCATACAGGATAAATCCAAGGAGAAACACGCCAAAACATGTATTAATCCAACTAACGAAAATTAAATACAAAGAAAAATTATTAAAAGCAGCAAGGGAAAAGCAACAAATAACATACAAGGGAATCCCCATAAGATTAACGGCTGATCTTTCAGCACAAACTCTGCAAGCCAGAAGGGAGTGGCAGGACATATTTAAAGTGATGAAAGGGAAAAACCTAAAACCAAGATTACTCTACCCAGCAAGAATCTCATTCAGATTTGACAAGAGAAATTAAAACCTTTACAGACAAGCAGAAGTTAAGAGAATTCAGCACCACCAAACCAGCTTTACAACAAATGCTAAAGGAAGTTCTCTAGGCAGGAAACAAAAGAGAAGGAAAAAACCTACAAAAACAAACCCAAAACAATCAAGAAAATGACAATAGGAACATACATCTCGATAATTACCTTATATGTAAATGGATTAAATGCCCCAACCAAAAGACACAGACTGGCTGAATGGACACAAAAACAAAACCCGTATATATGCTGTCTACAAGAGACCCACTTCAGACCTAGGGACACATACAGACTGAAACTGAGGGGATGGAAAAAGATATTCCATGCAAATGGAAATCAAAAGAAAGTTGAACTAGCAATTCTCATATCAGACAAAATAGACTTTAAAATAAAGACTATTACAAGAGACAAAGAAGGAGACTACGTAAAAATCAAGGGATCAATCCAAGAAGATATAACAACTGTAAACATTTATGCACCCAACATAGGAGCACCTCAATACATAAGGCAAATGCTAACAGCCATAAAAGGGGAAATTGTCAGTAACTACAAATCGACAGTAACTACAAATTACTGGCACTACTACAATAATAGTAGGGGACTTTACACCCCACTTTCACCAATGGACAGATCATCCAAAATGAAAATAAACAAGGAAACACAGCTTTAAATGAAACATTAGACCAGACGGACATAATTGACATTTATAGGACATTCCATCCAAAAACGACAGAATATACTTTCTTCTAAGTGCTCATGGAAAATTCTCCAGGATAGATCATATCTTGGGTCACAAATCAGGCCTTGGTAAATTTAAGAAAATTGAAATCGTATCAAGTATCTTTTCCAACCACAACGCTATGAAACTAGATATCAATTACAGGAAAAAATCTGTAAAAAATACAAACACATGGAGGCTAAACAATACACTACTTAATAACGAAGTGATCACTGAAGAAATTAAAGAGGAAATAAAAAAATACCTAGAAACAAATGACAATGGAGACACGACGATCCAAAACCTATGGGATGCAGCAAAAACAGTTCTAAGAGGGAGGTTTATAGCAATACAATCCTACCTTAAGAAACAGGAAACATCTCAAATAAACAACCTAACCTTGCACCTAAAGCAATTGGAGAAAGAAGAACAAAAAAACCCCAAAGTTAGAAAAAGGAAAGAAATCATAAAAATCAGATCAGAAATAAATGAAAAAGAAATGAAGGAAACGATAGCAAAGATCAATAAAACTAAAAGCTTGTTCTTTGAGAAGATAAACAAAATTGATAAACCATTAACCAGACTCATCAAGAAAAAAAGGGAGAAGGCTCAAATCAACAGAATGAGAAATGAAAAAAGGAGAAGTAACAACTGACTCCGCAGAAACACAAAGGATCATGAGAGACTACTACAAGCAACTCTATGCCAATAAAATGGACAACCTGGAAGAAATGGACAAATTCTTAGAAAAATACAACCTCCCAAGACTGAACCAGGAAGAAACAGAAAATATGAACAGACCAATCACAAGCACTGAAATTGAAACTGTGAATAAAAATCTTCCAACAAACAAAAGCCCAGGACCAGATGGCTTCACAGGCGAATTCTATCAAACATTTAGAGAAGAACTAACACCTATCCTTCCCAAACTCTTCCAAAATACAGCAGAGGGAGGAACACTCCCAAACTCATTCTACGAGGCCACCATCACCCTGATACCAAAACCAGACAAAGATGTCACGAAGAAAGAAAACTATAGACCAATATCACTGACGAACATAGATGCAAAAATCCTCAACAAAATACTAGCAAACAGAATCCAACAGCACATTAAAAGGATCATACACCATGATCAAGTGGGGTTTATCCCAGAAACACAAGGATTCTTCAGTATACACAAATCAATCAATGTGATACACCATATTAACAAACTGAAGAATAAAAACCATATGATAACCTCAATAGATGCACAAAAAGTTTTCGACAAAATTCAACACCCATTTATGATACAAACTCTCCAGAAAGTGAGAGAACCTACCTCAATGTAATAAAGGCAATATATGATAAACCCACAGTCAACATCGTTCTCAATGTTAAAAACTGAAACCATTTCCTCTAAGATCAGGAACAAGACAAGGTTGCCCAATCTCACCACCATTATTCAGTATAGTTTTGGAAGTTTTAGCCACAGCAATCAGAGAAGAAAAAGAAATAAAAGGAATCGAAATCAGAAAAGAAGTGAAACTGTCACTGTTTGCAGATGACATGATACTATACATAGAGAATCCTAAAGATGATACCAGAAAACTACTAAAGCTAATCAATGAATTTGGTAAAGTAGCAACATACAAAATTAATGCAAAGAAATCTCTTGCATTCTTATACACTAATGACGAAAAATCTGAAAGAGAAATTAAGGAAACACTCCCATTTACCATTGCAACAAAAAGAATAAAATACCTAGGAATAAACCTACCTAAGGAGACAAAAGACCTGTATGCAGAAAACTATAAGACACTCATGAAAGAAATTAAAGGCGATACAAACAGGTGGAGAGATATACCATGTTCTTGGATTGGAAGAATCAATACTGTGAAAATGACTATATTACCTAAAGCAATCTACAGATTCAATGCAATCCCTATCAAACTACCAATGGCATTTTTCATAGAACTAGAACAAAAAAATTTCACAATTTGCATGGAAACACAAAAGACCCCAGACAGCCAAAGCAATCTTGAGAAAGGAAAATGGAACTGGAGGAATCAGGCTCCCTGACTTCAAACTATACTATAAAGCTACAGTAATCAAGACAGTATGGTACTGGCACAAAAACAGAAATATAGAGCAACGGAACAGGATAGAAATCCCAGAGATAAACCCATGGTTACCTTATCTTTGATAAAGGAGGCAAGGATATACAATGGAGAAAAGACAGCCTGTTCAATAAGTGGTGCTGGGAAAACCGGACAGCTACATGTAAAAGAATGAAATTAGAACACTTCCTAACACCAAACACAAAAATAAACTCAAAATGGATTAAAGAGCTAAATGTAAGGCCAGACACTATAAAACTCTTAGAGGAAAACATAGACAGAACACTCTATGACATAAATCACAGCAACATCCTTTTTGACCCACCATCTAGAGAAATGGAAATAAAACCAAAAATAAACAAATGGGACCTAATGAAACTTAAGCTTTTGCACAGCAAAGGAAACCATAAACAAGACCAAAAGACAACCCTCAGAATGGGAAAAAATATTTACCAACGAAGCAACTGACAAAGGATTAATCTCCAAAATATACAAGCAGCTCATACAGCTCAATATCAAAAAACAAACAACCCAATCCAAAAATGGGCAGAAGAACTAAACAGACATTTCTCCAAAGAAGATATACAGATGGCCAACAAACACATGAAAGGATGCTCAACATCACTAATCATTAGAGAAATGCAAATCAAAACTACAATGAGGTATCACCTCACACTGGTCAGAATGGGCATCATCAAAATATCTACAGACAATAAATGTTGGAGAGGGTGTGGAGAAAAGGGAACCCTCTTACACTGCTGGTGGGAATGTAAACTGATATAGTCACTATGCAGAACAGTATGGAGGTTCCTTATAAAGCTAAAAATAGAACTACCATATGACCCAGCAATCCCACTACTGGGCATATACCCTGTGAAAACCATAACTCAAAAAGACACACATGTACTCCAATGTTCACTGCAGCACTATTTACAACAGCCAGGTCACGGAAACAACCTAAATGTCCACTGACAAGATGAATGGATAAAGAAGATGTGGTACATATATATAATGGAATATTACTCGGCCATAAAAAGGAACGAAATTGACCATCTGTAGATGTGGATGGCCCTGGAGTCTGTCATACAGAATGAAGTCAGTCAGAAAGAGAAAAATAAATATCGTATATTAATCAATATATTCCACGCATATATGTGGAATCTAGAAAAATCGTACAGATGAACCTATTTCTAGGGCAGGAATAGAGATGCAGACGTAGAGAACGGACATGTGGACACGGCTGGGGGGGTTAGGAGGGATGAACTGGGAGATTAGGTTCGACATAAATACACTACCACGTGTAAAACAGATAGCTAGTGGGAACCTGTGGTATAGCACAGGGAGCTCAGCTTGGTGTTCTGTGATGGCCTAGACGGGATGAGGGGTATGGGAGGGAGGTCCAAGAGGAGGAATATATATATATATACACACACATACAGCTGATTCACTCCGTTGTACAGCAGAAATTAACACAACAATTAAAAAAAAAAGAATAGAATAAAATGTGATACAAATAAAAGAGGTTAAGCGGTCCTAAAAGCGTTTATCTATGTAGGTTTTTATCTACCTATCTATCTTGCCTATACCAGGTCTCAGTTGTGGCACGTGTGATGCTCGTTGTGACATGTGGGATCTTTTTTAGTTGCGGCATGCGGACTTCTAAGTTGCGGCATGAGGGCTCCTCAGTTGCGGCATGCAAACTCTTAGTTGTGGCATGCATATGGGATCTAGTTCCCTGACCAGGGATTGAACCCGGGCCCTCTGCATTGGGAGCGTGGAGTCTTACCCACTGGACCACCAGGGAAGTCCCTGCTTAGGTTTTTAAAGCAAACTATCTTATTTTACAAATTAAAACTTATGAAGGTTAAGTTATAAACAATGGCCCCAAAGAAAAATCTTTTTACAAAGTGCTGTTCACACATAATGCTAAAATAAAGAGAACATTTCTAAAAATAAGAACATTTGAACACATCTTATTAATGCTTACAATAGGTTTATGAATTAAGGCTCTTACACATTCTTAAAAACTGCCTCTATCACTACATGATTTTGACCAAGAGACTACCTGGAACCTGGAAACAATGAAATCCAATTTAAGGTTTTAACAAAAAGGTGATAAATAATTCCTTTGAATACCAAACTACCTTTTAGACATACTCTAAGCTCAAAATGTATCTGAACTAGAAATAAAACAGCTCTTCTCATCACCTGAGCAGTATTTGTTCACTGACTCTAAATTTCTTTTGCTATCTTTCCCTCATTAAGCTATTCTTCAAAATAAAATCCAATTTAGTTACCTTAACTATTTTTGTTAGATGACTTACTATTAATCTTTACTAGTTTACCTTCAGTTACAGCAAAAGTTACTGTAACAGCAGTTTGAGTAACACTAAATACTGGTATAAAAGTATATATATATATATATATATACATTAATTAAAGCATCATTTTTGCTTCCAGTTATACCAACCTGCTAAGTTATGGTAGCAACATTCCTCCATGAATTATAGAAAATGCTTCATAATGCTAGAGTACTGTTTAGACTTTTAAGCTTTCTTTGCCATTGATGTTTCTACCTAAGTGATCCCCCTATTTTAATGTCTATTTTCTTTTCATAAAATCCTTTAACACTCTTCTTCACTAAAAAAGTCTGAAGTTCTCTGTGAAATGCCTAATCTACTGTAAGAGTTAAGATACTTCTTAAAGGTTGAGTTAAAGTCACAAAATTCTGTATTCCATCAATGAGTTAATGGATATTAAATTATGCTTTTTTTCCCTTTAAACATATCAATGTTGTGTTACTGACTTTTCATTACCTGGGTAAGAGCACTGACTCGGTTCTCACTAGGAAACAAAGGTGGGTCTTCTCCAACTTGAAAATCAAAATACACGGTTTTATGTGTGAAAGTAGAAAATTCATTGCTGAAGCAAAATTTGTATGTCCCATTTTTGGAGGCTGTGAAGGTAAAACTATCATACTGTTTCTTCATCTCTTTGTATAACACATTACCATCAGGATCTTCTAATCGACAATCTACATCATAGTGACCACCAGTAATCACCTACAAAAGAGAAAAAAACAAACAAAAAATGAAGAGATCACTGCAACTAACAAGTTTGAGAAATCAACCAGGTTTCCTGTTGAAATGGCTATAAGGTTTTTTTACCATCACAGGCAATTTTACATTTCTTCTTTTTTTTTTTTTTCTTTGCGGTACGCGGGCCTCTCACTGTTGTGGGCTCTCCTGTTGCGGAGCACAGGCTCCGGACGCACAGGCTCAGTGGCCACGGCTCACAGGCCTAGCCTCTCCGCGGCAATGTGGGATCTTCCCAGACCCGGGCATGAACCCGTGTCCCCTGCATCGGCAGGCGGACTCTCAACCACTGCGCCACCAGGGAAGCCCCATTTCTTGATTTCTACCAGTGGATGGAACTTGGGAGGCAGATCTCAGTTCAACTAAAGCTTTACAGAAACTGAACAAATTTCCTCATGACAGGAGAGAGGGAACTAACCAACAATCCAGACAACTGTTCTAGTTACTAGAGGCCTCTTACATCACTTAATTCTCCCAACAACCCTACAAGACAGTATTTTTCCCTCAATTTGACAAACTGAGTTAAAATAAATAAGCTACCCAAGATTTTTCACCTAGTAAGAGGCTGAATGCCAAATTCATACTCTTGACCCTTAAGCTTACTACCACGTAATATTTTCCTTCCTCCAATTTTTTCATCTAGTTTCCTATTAGCATCATCCTAGCACTCTCAGATAGTACAGTGAAGTACTTAAGTAGGTCAGTCCTTAGCCTAACACCCCATGCATACTTCTTTTAGAGAACTTAAGCTCATTTTACTGCCAAATTACAAACAGACTGTGTTTCTTAAGTTCTTTTATAGGTCAGTTATATGGAATTTGATACATACTTTGTTTTGAATTACATTTTGAGCAGAATAGACTTGTGGCCTGTTCCAAGAGTATATAATTATTTACAAACTTGTTTCCAAGAGAAACATAAATGATTAAACTACATTGTTTTAACCCCTGTGATTAAAGCAAAACCAAAACAGAACAACATGAAAGCAAATAAATGTTTTGTTCCTCTGCACAGTCTGTGTTTCAGGCAAAGCATATGAAAGGAAAGCCAGGGGTAGGTGAAAAGCTTCTGAAGAGGATTTTGGAGCTATTTTCAAAGGCTTATGCTTAATCAGTTACAATTTGAGCCATCTGAGTTATACAAATGAAGAGAAGAGGGAGACATTTTTCCTGAGGTTACTTGGCAAGCATAAGAGAGGAAGAAGGAAAAGGATTAAAGAGGAGAAAAAACTCCTTATATGAGAAAACACTGACTGGGAAAAAGAGGGAGAGGAGACAGGAGAAGAAACATAGGGTGCCTGTATCCACCTGAGGTAATGAGGAAGAGACATTGGGTTTGGGGGTTTCCAACCACCATGAGATATATTTTCAAGCTTGAACCCTCTGGGTTAGCATAATATTGACATTCTACATTTGTGGAACACAGAGATCAAACTTTGGACTTCAGAGAAGATTGATTATTTATATGACCTTTTGTCACTAAAGAGATAAGATAAATAACTGAACTATGTTAAAAGATCATTTTGATAATTAAATGAAATATAACTAGGCACTGAGGAAACCGTAGAATATGCAAATATTAACATACAGATATAACGTTTGACATAAAAACAGTGTCTTATCAATTGGGCATTTACCCCTCCCCACCACAAGTCGACAACCTTTCTTCTAGTTAAAATAATGACTTCATTTTATATACCCAATTATTCATACTTAACCATAGTACTTTGAATAATCAAAACATACATACAAACAAAAATATAGAACCAGAACTGATCATCATGCCACTTTTCTTCTATCAAACTTTAAAACAAATAATCTTACTTCAGATAAAAATCACCCTTAAAACCTATCTGGTCACATAAGAAAGAAACAGGGGATCATCTCAAATTATGTGTCTACCTGTCCAGTTAGTCACAGAAACCTCTCGATATTATTGCCTCTCTCAAATTCACCCCATCTCTTCCATTCCCAATCCACAATCCAGATGGGACTATTGGCTCAACTTCCTAAAAGGTCTTCCCATAATCCAATCTCTCCTCCCTCTAATCCAGGGTTTCTTAACCTCAGTTATTAGATTATCTGGGGCTGGGTAAGTCTTTCTTTCAGGGGGCTGTGTTGCCCTGTGCACTGTAGCATACTTAGCAGCATCTCCAGTCTCTAACCACCAGATGACAGTAACACCTCCCTCCCCACGTCTCAAAACCTTTTGATAATTCCTGTGGCCTACAGAAAAATCCAAACCTGTTAACAACAGCATACCACACCCCTGTACTTCCTCAAGGAAGTCTCAGCACCTTCTACACCCTTTCTCACTCTATGTTCCAAAAATACCAGAAATTCTCTGAACAAGTCTCTGCTCTACATCTGCACTAATAGTGACAAATTGCACAGGGTTTGTGTAGAAGAAGAATCACAGGACCCCAAATGACTACGCTTATAAATCTACAGTTTATGAGAGGGAGAGAATACAATATAAAACATCACAGCCAAAAGCTGTCTCACAGCAGGAGGACAGAAGAGATCAGGTATGGGCTCCTTTGTTCTCCCTCTGTGAGGGATGTGGCCAGAAATATACCCTCTCAGATCAGGAACCACCCAAGTGTGCAAGAACACCTTGGAATCAGTGAGCCCAAAGTAGAGTCTTGACTGGGTTTTTTTATATTTTGCTTTTCCACATAAGCATATTTTTGCCGTATAACTATTCTCAGTAGCAGATTCTCCGGGGGTCTCACTGAGACCAGGTACAAATCATCAATCTCACTGTCATCGATGAACAATGCTGACAAACTGGCACAAACCTCCCCCCTAAAGCCCTCAGACCCACAGTTACAAAGCAACCCTGTGATTCAGTATTTTCAGTGCCGACTCAGGTTAATTTTCAGGCTTGCTGGAATTAAGTCTCACAAGCATAACATATCTGGTGAGGAAGTCCCTCCCCCCTCTGCCACCCTGTAGAGTAACTTCTATTTATCCCTCTAGACTCAGCTCATACATCAGACCCTCAGCTAAATTTCCCCTGATGATCCTCCGTCGTCAGCCAGCACTATATCTAGTGGGTACTTTCATTATTGCATTTAACATTACATGACTATGTGTCTATGTAAGGTCCCTGAGGTCAAGTTCAGCCTTATTTGTCTTTGGGAGGTAGTAAAAGGAAGTGGTTAAGAGCTTAACCTGGGTGGGAGGGAGGAAGACGCAAGAGGGAAGAGATATGGGGATACATGTATATGTATAGCTGATTCACTTTGTTATAAAGCATAAACTAACACACCATTGTAAAGCAATTATACTCCTATAAAGATGTTAAAAAAAAAAAAGAACTTAACCTGGAACTGCATACTGATTCTGCTGTTACATTTTGTAACCCTGGGTCTCAACTTACCGAAGCCTCAGTTTCTTCATCAGTAAAAAAATAATAAAAACTCTCTAATAAACCCATCTCATATCGAGTTGTCCTGAGAATTAAGTAATACACCTGAAATGCTTGCTATACTGTCTGCCACATAATAAACGCTAATTTTTTAGCCCGCAAGAGTAGTATAGTAGTACTCTCACCAACAAGCACAGCATCTGCACGTAGAAGTCAAGAAATGTTTGTTAAATTCAAACAAATAAAATTTTCACTGACACTTTATATTACAATTCTTGCTATCATCTTTTCTGTCTCCTGGTCCTAACCCATGAAGTTAAGCAAGCCTAAAAGTCATCCTTGGCCTCCCTCCCTCCCTCCCTCACTGTAGCCAAATCATCACCAAGTCCTGTTGCTTTTATCTAAAAAGTATCTCCCATCCTTTCACTTTTCTCCTTCCCCAGTGCTACCACCCTAGTCTCAGCCTGGACCACTACAATAGCCTCCTAATCAGTCTTCTACATCTACTTGGCAACACTCCATAATACCTTCTCTACCTGCACAAGTTAACATCCGTACAGCTACCAAGAATACTCAGAACTTGTCACTACACTGCTTACAACCCTATGATAGCTTCTCATACTCTTAGGAAAAACAAAAATCCTTTACCTGGCCAGCTGGGCACTACATGGTCTGGCCCCTGCTGACCTCCCTTCTTCTGGCTCCTTATTCCTCGCTATAGTGGACCTCTCTGTTTTCTTCAAATTCCCAGTCACTGTTACCACAGTGACCTTGCAAAGGCCATTCCCTCTTCCCCCTCCCCAAAGCATTTACAACTCATCTTTTACAGTTCAGCATCAAATCACTTCCTAAAGGAAGCCTTCCCAGATTCCAATGACCAGACCGTATATCACCTATTCTCTGCACTTAAAGCACAATTCTGATGAATGAACAGGTACTAATTAAGAAAAGAACTGTAGGATGGGTAGGGAATCAAGAATGATGGCAGCGACCCTATCTATTTTGTTCACTTCTCTATCACCAGCACCTAGTACTCAACAGCTGTTCAAACACGTTAAGTCTACCAACAAAAATAGAAACAGTAAAGACTGTTCTAACCAATTTAAGAAACTACGTTTTGTTAAATAGGCACTTTTTATATAATCCCTCAAATGAAAAGGGGCCTCTCATTTATCACAGCAATTCCTTCTACAAATCCTTTGGCAGATGGTCTTCTGGTCTGGAATAGAGCTCTTCCAACGACAGGAACCACATTAACCAATAATCCTAATATCAATGGAAAAACTGAAAAGCAACGGAGTTAGATACCGGCAGCACTTGAAATCTGATTAAAGTGGAGGTGCGGATTAGACAGCGGCGGACTGACGTTGGGCACTATGGAACAGGAATACATTTTTCTTTTAAAAGGAAACTCTTAAAGAAGAAAGTTCAAAATGACGGACATTAGAGAAAAGACGGAAAAATCACAGCCACAGGAAGCATTTCTGGAATTTATATACCTTAACATCTGGTCTTAAATGTCTAATGCGCAAGGTTTCGGACAGGAAAGCCAAATGGCCTGCATCAGCTACCTAGATGTGATTCCTGAATCAGCCAAAGAATGAGAAAACAGTCTCGACCCTGGAACCGCGAGCTGGGGCCCGCGACCGCCTGAGCCCGTAGTACCTGGAACTCGAGAGTGCACTTGGTGCCCTGCGTGATGTCCTCGTAGAAACACTGCTTGGCATTGTCGGGCAGCTCGAACGTGATCTCAGAGGCGCCGCAGGGCCCCGGCACCAGCAACAGCAGCAGCGCGAGCAGCCTACAGCCCCAACGGCCCGCGACGGCAGCCCAGCGCTGCGCGGACCACAGCCGGGGCATCCCGAAGCGGCGGCGGCGGCCTCAACCGAGCTGCGGGGAGATGCGAGCTCACGTCTCCACGGACTCACGGCGCGCGGCAGGCCTCACCCCAAACGGCACCGCGAAGACGCACCGCAGACTTGCTCCGAGCCCCGAGAGATTCGAGATGCGCAGCGAGTCGCTGGTTACAGGGTAGGGGTGCTGAGGGACCAGGGCCTAGACGCCAGATAAAGACGGCAGAAAACAAGCGGAAAAGACTTGAGATAGCCGGAAGCTGGAACAAGAGACTGGGGAAAGAGGCGGGGCTTGAGGCACCTGCTCCAGCGACCCGGATGTGCTCTCCCCCGGCAGCGGGGAGAGACGTTGGAGTGTGTACGTGGAAGCTAGCAAGGCGTCAGCTAGGCCTCCGACAGCGCCTGGGCCGAGAGGCGTGGCCAGCATGGTGAACGTGGCGGGGCGGGGCGAGGAGAAGGGGTGTGGCCTGTGGTAGGAGCTGCCGGCCCGTGAGTGTTTCTGCTAGAGCTAAACGCTAGGGAGGCTCAGAGGGAGTGATGAAGAGCCGATATTGCTCTAGAGGGCTAATCACCGGTGGTAGAGCGCTTTGTAATTTGCAGAGAATTTTCTTGTAAATAATAAGTTTGGGGGGAAGCAGCTTTGCTAGGAGCGCGAATTCTGTGACCACCAGACTGCAGTAGTTCTAATCCCTACTCTGCTGGTTACTGGCTGTGTGACCTTAGACCAGCTGCTTAACCTCTCTACTTCAATCTTTGAATTTGAAAAATGAGAAAAGTAATAGTACCTAACCCAGAGGGTTACTACAAGGCTTCACTATTTGAAAAAAACCCTAGAAGAGTGGTTGTCATACAGGAAGCATCATACAGTAAGCATGTATGTAAGAGCCAGGCAGGGAAGTCAGAGGGTGGTGGGAAGGCCGGGTGGGGAGGTGGAGGCGTTTGATGAGGGGGGTGATGAAGGACCTTTAATGGCCTCAGGTGCCCAAAGCCTCTGCAGGGGGAAAGGAGCCCCCAGGAGATGAGATTTGGGGGAGATTGCACCTTCCTGAGACCAAGTGAAACAGAGCAGGACCCTATGGGGCCTTCCCAGGACAGACAACCCCATGCCCTAACCGCCCCAATAGTGCCATGTCCTCAGCCTGCCTTTTGTCTGTAGAAAAACTTTAGTCAAAGAACAAATTTAATCAAGAAGTGAAAAACTGCAGAAGCAAAAGAAAACCGTCAAACAAGACAAAACAGCAATAGTCATTAAA
Organism: Globicephala melas; assembly: GCF_963455315.2. NCBI lineage: Eukaryota > Metazoa > Chordata > Mammalia > Artiodactyla > Delphinidae > Globicephala > Globicephala melas. The sequence goes on from NC_083316.1 coordinate 94,401,531, forward strand.
CAATGTCAAGGACATTTCGTTCCTTCTCAAGGGCTATAGATAATATTCTGAGCCATATCCTTTGAGCAGCTGTCTTGTAGATAATGAAATCCCCACCAGGTGGAAGAAATTAACTACATGATGACCAGACTGTAGCCATGACATAAGCTACCACAATTCCGAGAACTGGCCTCAAAGAAATGGGAACAAACTGACCCTGGAAGTGAAGACTAACTGTACTTAAAACAATCGAGGTGACACTGGTCAGACCACTGCATGACTAATTGCAGGACAACTGTCAGAGGTGACTGTGCTGTTTCTGCATGTAGCCCCCTCCCTCCACCTATACACACCTGAAACTCCCCTTTAAAAGGTCTTGCCCACTGATTGATTGTCAGTGGAGAGTTGATCCTCGGAGGTTGCCGGCCTCTGAAATAAAGCAAACTTTCCAACCAATCTTGCCTCTCGATTATTGGCCTTCGAGCGGCAAGCAGCTGAACCCACTTTTGGTAACGCTAGGCCAGAAAAAGAAGTAGTTTTTTGTGTGTGTCTGTGAGTGGAAAGAAGAATGAATTTCAAAGTAGAAAGCTTGGGTTCTATTTTCTAACTCTTGACTCTTGGCAAGAAACATTGCTCTTTTAAACCTCCATTTCTTCATGCATCAAGTGGCAATACAAACAAAGAATGAATGAATGAATAAGATTAAGACCATAATGCAATACAGTACACACCACCAGAGAGGCAGATAGACAAATTTTTAAAAATACAGCAATACCAGATGTTGGCGAGCAAATAGGACAACAAGATCCCTCATGCATCGCTGGTGGAAATGTAAATTGGCCCAACGGCTTTGGAAAACAATGTGGCATTATCTAATAAAGTGGAAGATACATATATGGCCTAGAAATTCCACTTTGCATATACTTTAAAGTATGTACTTTACAGCAGTGGTTCTCAAAGTGTGCCCCAAAGACCTTTGGGAGACTTTGAAACCCCTTCAGAGGATCTGAGATTATCTACTGGAGGTTGGATTTCCATCATACATCTCAACCAAAACAACATACAACATATCGAATGTAAAAGCAGACGAGCACCCAGCTTCTTGTATGAATCTAGATATTAAAGAGATTCACACAAATGTAAAGCAATGTGATCCTTATCACTAAATTTTCATTTGGACAATATTTCTCTTTTTCATGTTAAAATGTGTTACCTATGTTAACATATGTAGTAGGTGAAACTGTGTACCCCAAAAAAACATATGTCCAAATCCTAACTTCCAGACCCTGTGAATTCGACCTTACTTGGAAATAGGGTTTCTGAAATATAATTAAGTTAAGCATCTCAAGATGCAATCATCTTGGATTTAGAGTGGACCCTAAATCCAGTGACTGGTGTCCTTATAAGAGAAAGGAGAGGGAGAACTGAGGCACACAAACACAGACACACAGGGAGAATGCCACGTGAAGACAAAAAGATTGGAGTGATGCACCTATGAGCCAAGGAATCCCAAGGATTGCCCACAGCCACCAGCAGATAGGAGAAAGGCATGGAACAGATTCTCCCTCAGAGCCCTCCAGAAGGAACTGCCCTGGAAATACTTTAATTTCAGACTTCCGGCCTCCTCAACTGTGAGAGAATACTTTTCTGTTGTTTTAAAACACCACATTAGTGGCAGTTTGTTATGGCAGGCTCAGGAAATGAATATAACACATAATGGGTTTATTATTGTTATTTTATTTGTTTATTTTTAATTGAAGTATACTTGATGTACAAATTATGTCAGTTTCAGGTATGCAACATAATGCTCTGACAATCAAGTACATTGCAAAATGATCACCACACATCCAGTAACCATTTGTCACCATACAAAATTGTTACAATATTATTGACTATACTCCCTATGCTGTATATTACATCCCAATGACTCATTTATTTTATAACTGGAAGTTTGTGTCTCTTAATCCCCTTCACCTATTTCATCCAACACCCACCTACCTCCCCTCTGGCAACCACCAGTTTGTATTTTGTATCTATGTCTGTTTCTGTTTTGTTTGTTCCTTTGTTTTGTTTTTAGATTCCACATATAAGTGAGATCATATAGTACTTGTGTTTCTCTGACTTATTTCATTTAGATGACTACCCTCTAGGTCCATCCATATTGTTGCAAATGGCACAATTTCATCCTTTTTTATGGCTAATATTCCATTGTGTATCTATTGTTGTTATTTTAAATAAATTATTCAATAAATATTTTGTCTCAAATCTCTATAATTTAAATTTTTCATTAAATAATTTTTATTAATTTATTTTATTTTATCTGATTTTTAAGATTCTGGAATCAAAAATTTGAGAACCACTTATGCACAGGTATACCACGATACATAGGCAAGAATACTTAAAGCCAAAGTCTAATAATAGTCCCAAACTGGAAACAGCACAAATATCTATAAATTTGAGTGCAGTCTGAAATGCAACATTACATAGCAATGAAAATGAACAGATTATAGCTACACAGGACAACATGGGGGAATCTTATAAACACAATGAAAAAGAAATCATATAGAACATAAAGGCTGACATCAGGCAAAACTAAATGATACTGTTTCCCCTAATACACAGTGAAACTATGCAAAGAAGCAAGGGAATGATTATCTCAGAAGTCAGGATAGTGGGGAAGGATAGGGTGATAGGTGAGAAGCAACATTGGGTGGGGAATGGGGCAGCTTCTTTGGTGTTGGCAATGATCATTTTCATAGCCTAGGGGGTGGTTACATATATTTTCACTTTATAATTACTTGTTAAACTTATTTATTTTTATATGGTTTTATTTTTATATGCTTTTCTGCATGTGTGTTATATTTCACAGTGAAAGAAGGAAAACTTAATATGCTGGATGCATCACTTAGCCATTATTGTGGTAAAAAACACCCCAGAAAGTGTGGCTTAAACAATATGTATTTATTACTGCTCGAGAGACTATAGGTCAGCTGATGGGTCTGCTCTCAGGTGGGCTCAAGCATCGTCTCTGGTCAGCTGGGGGTTGGGTAGGCAGCTGTGCTTATCTTGGTTGGGCTTGCTTTTATTTGGGTGGGACAGCTGGTTATAGGCTGGTCTAGAATGGACTTGGCTAAGACAACTGGGTTCCCCTCTGTGTAGTAGTCTCTCATACTCCAGCAGGCTAGCCCTGGACGGTGCACGTGGCAGTTACAGAGTTCCGAGAGAATGTGCAAGGCTTCTAGAGGCCTAGGCTCAGAAATGGGCCCTGTCACTTTTGCTTCATTCTATTAACCAAAGCCAATCACAAGGCCAACCCAGATTCAAGGGACAGGAAGGAACTGCAAAGACATTGTGTCAGTCAGGGCTCCATTAAAAGAAGCAGGACCACTAGAAGAAAAAACGACAATAACAAATATATAAATGAGTGTGTGTGTGTGTGTGTATATATATATATATATATATATTTATGTATATATATTTGTTATTGAATATAAATATATTTAATATTTCTATAAATGTAAATATATGTGTGTAGACATATAAGATAAGGAGTTGACTCTAGGAATTTGACTTTATTAATGTGGGAGCAGGTTAAACAGTCTATGGGAGGCTGCGGCTTCTTTGTCTGGTTCTGGAGCCTGAAGTCTGTAGATAAAGCAGTCAAAAAGGAAAGATGGATATGAAGTGGAAGAAGAAACTGGGCCTGTGAGGATGGGCCACAACCCACATCACTTTCTCACTCCCTCCAAGCGTCTGATTTCAGTGATGGCGGATCTGCAGGAAAAGCTGGTGTTCTTTACGCACCTGGCTCAGAATCAGAGAAGATTCAGGTGTAAAAAGCGATATCGTGGCTGCTTCATCCCTTCTGTCTTTCCGAATGTCTTTTGTGGTTCACTAACCTCCAACTATGTAGGGAATGGAATTCTAGGAAAGACTAGTTCTACTTCAGCTAATTTAATACACTACAAATCCACCATATACATTTTGCAAAAGTGTTGGGGGAGGTAGGTGTGAGAGAAGAATTTTGTTGATTTTTGCAATCAATCTACTCCACTGGATAAAGACAGAAAATGAAGAAATCTATATTCTTGTCCTTGGAAGGTTCATAAACTAGAAAGTAGATATTTAATTGTGTTCCAGATTTTTAGTCTATCTTTTCACTTCTCAGGATTAATCTAAGAATCAGAAAGAATATATATGTGAAAAAGCTTCATAAAATACACAAATTAATATCATCTTTATGTCAGGTATACCTCCTTACTAGGGACTACAAGATATTATAAAAAAAATTAACCATTATTTGTTTAGCTTACGGTGATAACACAGCAATGCAAATTTTGACTCAAACATAGTCTTTGAGCCTACATAACGTAGGAAGTATAATGTAGTGTAAGCTTGGGGAAATGACCTACCCTTTCTGATACCTAATTTCTTCATCCATAAAAAGGAGGTAATTATACCCATTTTGTAGGTGGCTGAGAGGACTGAATGAGATGAGATAATATCCATAACAGTGCATGAAATGCAGTGGAGATTCTCTATATAATTCTCCTTCAAAAGGTTACTATTTAAAAAACCCTTTATTTTTCTTTTTACTCCTATAGATGGGGGGGGGCTCCTCTTATTTCTGTATGTTAAAGTATTAGATCAGATTAAGTAATTAGATTAGAAATAACATAAATCTAAAATCAAAGTTTCAAATGACAAGGTTTAGGCAGAGGGAAGGGACATTGCTGTGACCTCCTTGGCGTCAGCGTCAGATACAGATCAGGGAAGCTCTAGGATTAAGCATTTGGCCTCGCAGAGATGAAGATGGCGGTTCAGGCAGCTCCTGACATAAGGGAGCAGGGACCGAAAATGTCAGCATCTTCATGATTCTCCCTACAGCCTGCATTCCTCTTTATCTGAATCTGAAATATTCCTGAAAACATGTTGGATAGAAATTTAGGCACTAGAGTTAGCCTCTAATCTAGTATTTTTAGAGGTAGTCTATATTCTAGTATTTTATTTTATTATTATTTTAAAATTTTTATTTTATTTATTTTTGGTTGTGTTGGGTCTTCGTTGCTGTGTGCGGGCTTTCTCTAGTTGTGGGAGTGGGGGCTACTCTTTGTTGCGGTGCGCAGGCTTCTCATTGCGGTGGCTTCTCTTGTTGCGGAGCACGGGCTCTAGGCGCACAGGCTTCAGTAGTTGTGGCTCACGGGCTCAGTAGTTGTGGTGCGCAGGCTCAGTTATTGCAGTGCATGGGCTTAGTTGCTCCACGGCATGTGGGATCTTCCAGGACCAGGGCTCAAACCCGTGTCCCCTGCATTGGCAAGTGGATTTTTAACCACTGCACCACAAGGGAAGCCCCTATTCTAGTATTTTAAATGGGAAAAGTAATCATACATTCCATATTCATACAAAAAATCCAACTAATTTTCCTAAATATCACTAACTACACTCTTTAACTTACATAACATTCCATTTATTATATCTACATGAGATAAGCATTTAAAATACTGATCATCCTATCACTTATATGTGGAATCTGAAATATGACACAAATGCACTTATCTACAAAACAGAAACAGTCTCACAGACATAGAGAACACACTTGTGGTTGCCAAAGGGGAAAGGGGTGGGGAAGGGATGGACTGGGAGTTTGGGATTAGTAGATGCAAACTATTATATATAGAATGTATAAACAACGAGGTCCTACTGTATAGCACAGGGAATTTTATTCAATATTCTGTGATAAACCATAATGGAAAAGAATTTTTTAAAGAAAGTATACTTGTGTATAACTGAATTACTTTGCTGTACAGCAGAAATTAACATGACATTGTAAATCAACTGTACTTCAATAGAAAAAAATTTTTTAAATAAAATACTAATCATCCCATTATTCAACACTTGATGGTCTTATCAATGGTATGTTTGTATGCAGCTCTCAAAGATAGTATCAGATTTAAGTTGTGTCTTCCTTCTACATTGCAATGAACATGCACTGTAATGTGAACAAACAAGGACGAACCACGTTAAAAATACATACTAAATCTTGGAAACTAAAATTTTTATAAAATGAGGCAATTTAAAAAATAGTTCCTTTCCAATTGCACAAGTGAGCTTCAGTGATGGGAGGGAAGGGGGACTGTGGTCTTGGTAGAGGTTTGGTGATGGGTGAAAGTTGAGAGAGAGTGAGCTAGTGAAGGAGTGAAGTAATGCAGTACATGCCACAGGTGTGTCCAGGTCTAAATTCAAGATATAGTTAGACAGTCTTCTCAGCTTGGCAACTGAGACTCAATGCCAAGGATTCTCAATTGAAAATCCTCACCTGAATCAAAAGGACAAATACTAAAACAGACAATAAAATAGCTCCTCAAAATGGATAACATTCCCTTATCTTGCAGTTATGTGGCTCCCAATAATAAAATTGTGCGTGGGAATGCATTTCTGAATGTAATACTTCTGCTCATGCTATAATCACAGTTATTTATAACACTAATCATTTCCTGTGCGTGAGCTAAAATATCTTTTAAACATCTGGCACAGGGTATTCAGAGTTGCTCTTCTTCCCCTTTCTCTTTTTCTGACTAACAGTGAGCCTTAAGTTGAACAAGTTTCCTTTAAGTTCTTCAACATTGTCCCTATGTAACTATAGCCATATAAATATAAGGTTAGAGTTATATAAAGGCATATACTTAGCAATAAATACATTTGATTAGCAGCATCTGTGATTTTTTTGCTTGCAGTTGATCACTTCCCCAAAATGTTGATAGTTAGCAACTAATTGGCAGGGTTGGTTTCCTGGAAGACATTTTTACTTAATGTCTCAGTGCATTTGGGTACACTGCTACAGACTGGGTAGCTTATAAACAACAGAACTTTGTTTGTCATAGTTCTGGAGGCTGGGAAGTCCAAGATCAAGGTGCCAGCATGGCTGCCCTCTAGTGAAGCTCTCCCTGGCTCATAGCCAGTGTCTTCTCACTGTGTCCTCACAAGATGGAAGGACCTAGGGAGATCTGTGGAGTCTCTTTTGTAAGAGCACTAATCCCATTCATGAGGGCTCCAACCTCATGACCTAATCACTCCCCCACCTCCTAGTATCATCACTTCTGGAGGTTAGGATTTCAGCATATGAATTTTGGGGGGGTACACAAACATTCAAATCATAGCCCTTAATAATGTGAAGATGATATCTACAATGTACAACCCATGTAAACAGGGACAGCAAGGATTCATCCTATCTGGAAAAGGTCATTTATTACAGTGGGTTTTGATTTAGAGTGAATTTGGAGTAAAATTGTTTGCAATCTTCAGATGGTGAGAATTCAGAAAGTCAGGGATGCCTGTATTTTTGCCCAAGCTCATAGATTGCTCCCTAGTAAAGACTTATCTGGTATCTCTGATATTTAAGAGAAAGTCAAATGGGCACATTAATTCATTATTCTTCACAGTTCCTTAATCTATTTGAAGAGATAGACACAGAGATAAGCAGGAAGGGTACTTATTCAGACTCTTGTGAATACCCAAATCTGTGAGTACTATTAAGGCATATAATTTTTCCACAGGAGGCAATAAATTTGAAATTTAAAAATTGATGTCACCTCTTCAGAATCTTGCTGAGATTAACTGCCTACTTGATAGTGAATAAAGAACAAAACCACAAGGAAATCAATCCTGTTGGTCAATCATGTAAATCATATTTGTGTCTCAAGGAAAGAACAGATTCAGAAGCCACGGAGTCTCTCACCAATGACTGAATGGAAAACACGGAATCTTTGGAAGCCAGGAATCCACTCCACTATATTGTCAACTCACCAGAAAGCTGTAGTCAGACCATGTTTTTCCCTCTCCAAAGTAATTTCTCAACATTGTAGAGTTAGGATTTCAGGTTATGAGCATGTTATGGGGCAATATTTTAAATATGCATTTGAAAAATGTTTTTGTACTTTAAAAAATTGAAGTTGGAGACAATAACAAATACACCACCTTCCTTGGGAACACCAGTTCTGCATTCTCCAAAATGCAGGAAGCAATGGAGGAAGCATCTCCATTTGTAAATGGGCAAGCGGCCCTCTAACACACTCTGAGGTTTTCAGATTCACCTCTCACCCTCAACGCCCCACCAACACCATACTGACCGCTAGGGGGTGCTGCTCCCTTTCTAATACTTCTGCTCAGGTACAAACATTCAATTGTTTCTTTTTCATCTGGAATTTATAGCTGAAATATTTAAGCAAAAACTTTGCTCAAGGGACCAGGATAACAAAAGAAAGATGAGGATGAAAAGTGATTAGTGAATGTATTACAAAACTTCTGGAAAGTCATGTTAACAGGTTTGGACTTTTTCCCAGGGCAATGCAGAACCATTGAAAAATTTTAAGCATGAAAGAAGCTAATTAAAGTTGTATTTTCAAAAGAGCATTCTGGCTACCATATAAAGACTGGATTAGAGAGGTGAAAATATTGAAACAAGGAGACCAATTGAAAGACTATTATAGTACCCAAGATAAAAGATGGTGGTGACCAGAAATAAAATAGTGTGTCTGGTGATGGCTGACTGGCACCTGTTGGGATGGGCGTAGGATGGAAGAGGATACGAGTCAGTACAGTAGGAGATGAAGAGATACTGGACAGGAAGAACTGAGTAGAATTCAGAAGATGCTGTGGGATAAAGTGAAAGAGCAATTTGACTGACTGACCTGATGGATTTTCTCTGAGATTGAGGAAAGCGTTCCCTAACTGAAGCCAAGCTACTCAGCTATTCAGAGACATCCTGGTGATGCAAAAGAAACTGGAGCAGCCTGGCAGTAGAAAGCAGAGAGCAATCATTTCTGGGAAGACAAAAATGTGGCATTCTATAAATGAGCATCTCTGTTTTCTAGGAACTGTGCTAGGTGTTTGAAATACACAGAAGTCAAGCATCCTTATTTTTATTATAATTTCCTCCTTTAAAAAATCACATTATAAGACAGAGAATTGTCTTCCCTTTGCTCCATTATTTGGCACATAATAGGTGGTAAATAAATATTGGCTGAAGGGATGGGTGGATAGAGAATACAAATGATAATTGTTTGGATACAGAGCACTGTATCCAGAGCACTGTATTCAGAACCGAGCTCTTTCCTTTTCTATTGTGGCAATCTTATTTTAGCCATTTGAAAATATTAGGATTATATATGTGTCATTTTCCAACAACTATATTGACTAGGTTACCCTTAATCAGATAATAATCATCATTTTCATTTGTAGGGATATCGCAGTTGGAAACAAAATTGCATTGACAAATGCAGAGGAACAGTTCCAGATAGGTGGTCAGGGCAGGAAGCAATTGGCGAGAACCTTAGTTCATTTGCATTGAGCTTAACTGGCAAGGCTTACAACACATCGTGTCTTACATATCATATTATATAATTGGGTAGCAAGAATCAATAATAAAACAATGTATTTTAGCTTAACATTGGCACGTGGAAAATTCAGCCGTGGTCTTGCTGAATGAGACAGTCGATGCGTGTAATTAAGAAGAGCCTAGTTAGGGCTTTCCTGGTGGCGCAGTGGTTGAGAGTCCGCCTGCGGATGCAGGGGACGCGGGTTCGTGCCCCGGTCCGGGAGGATCCCGCGTGTTGCAGAGCGGCTACGCCCGTGGGCCATGGCCACTGAGCCCGCGCGTCCGGAGCCTGGGCTCCGCGGCGGGAGAGGCCGCAACAGTAAGAGGCCCGCGTACCACAAAAAAAAAGCCAAATAAATAAATATAAAACCCCAATAAGGCTTAGGAAAAAACCCACTCTGCTGCGTGTTACAATGGGCAGAACCACATTTTTTATGACACGCTGTCTTTAGAGACCCTTCCGACCTCACTGAGCTCAGGGAGCCCATTTTTTTTAGCTTTTCCTACCAGTCTTCTCAGCTTACTAAAGACAGCCAGTAAAGCACATTTTAATGGCAGTGGTGTTTTCCTCACCGATCTAATGATCATGGCAAGATGGAGAGTCTTCAGGGCTGAAGTGATGGTGAGAGGATGGGTGGAAAGGATGCTTATAATACTGAATCCAACATGGATGTCCTCTGAAGTCTTTGAATTCATACCTCCACCTCATGCAAAGGAATTTGTCCTCTTCGATATAATTTAACGCAATCAGTCATTCGTTGTAGGCTTGTATTCGTTAATCCAGTCAACACGCTTTTAGGATCACAGTTGATTTCCTGAGCCAGCTCAAAGAATGGCAACACTTGCATCGAAATATAAGCTATCTGAAAATACTCCCTCCTCAACCAAGCATCTTCAAAATCCATTTTCATTAATATTCTAAAAAATTTTATGACGTGAATTAGTAAATTCCTGCAATCCCTTATCCTGTAATCCTCATTCTCCCCACTCTGGTACTATGTTTCACTCTGAGCTTGAATTCCGGTTATCAGCCAAGCCACAGTGAGACTCAGGGGGCTTGACTGTTAGCTTTCTTCTGCAAGGGAAGTGAGCTTCCCTAGCACAGGCAAAGAGAGACGAGTATCTCAGAGGATTTGCGGGGGGGGGGGGGCGGTTTAGACTCTCCACGTCCTAAGTGTGTCCTAATAATTGCTCTTCTAATCGTCAGGATCCTAGTTTTTCCTGATCTTTGTCTTAATTGTTTTACCTAATCCTGATCATTTTACTTGAAAGACATAGTGAGGTTGTGAATTCAACTAATATTGTAATAAAGCAGCCCTAGAATTTATCTTTAGGTTTGATTTTCAGTGACTTCAGGCTCCATCCATCACTGGAAAGATTTGGAGTTTCATACTGTGCTTTGAGGAAAACTTTTTAAGATTTGAGAGTGCCTTTGAGAACAATTCTCTTGCCTAGTGCCCCAGAGATTTGCCCCAGGTGAACACAAACTGGAGATTACCTGTCCCACCACTGGGTACTGTTGGCTTCCCAGCCTGGAATCTGAACTTTTGTCACTGCTTCAGTTGGATTTTTTTCAGTTCGAATATGCATGAAATATACTATAATAATCATTTGGGTCGGTGAGGGGCTTGTGATTTTTAAAAGTTGAACAAATGCTAAGTTATTGGGCATTTTGACATTTATGCTGACTATATGTGAGCTCTTGGACTTGTCTCCAAAGGCCCTGACAAAATGATGACAGGCCATCTCTTCAGAGAATATAGCTCATCAGATTGTGTGATAACACGTGCTCAGAATTTCATCTAATTATTGCCCATCTTCAATCCACTTTAGAATATGACACACATAAGTTAAAAAGAACTCTGATAATTAATGACTTATATTTTTGTTACCTCTAGCTTTACACTGACGATAGCTTATTAAATTTCTGTGACTTGTGACATATAGAATCTGATCCCCATCAAGAAAAGGCACAGAGGGGACTTCCCTGGTGGCGCAGTGGTTGAGAGTCCGCCTGCCGATGCAGAGGACATGGGTTCGTGCCCCGGTCCGGGAGGATTCCACGTGCCGCGGAGTGGCTGGGCCCGTGGGCCGTGGCCGCTGGGCCTGCGCGTCTGGAGCCTGTGCTCGGCGACGGGAGAGGCCGCAGCAGTGAGAGGCCCGCGTACCGCAAAAAAAAAAATAAAGAAAGAAAGAAAAAGAAAAGGCACAGAGGGGTTATGTAATGCATGCCACATAATCACCTCCAGAATATAAATATGATTAGACAACCCCACACTGGCCTTTCTGAAGAGATAAAAGAAAACGTTCGTTGGCCATGCCCAGATGGCATCACTGGCTATCTGCCCAATATATAAATTTCTTACCATACAGCTGACTAGGCAAGAAGAAAAAAAAAAATCTACCAGTAATTTGACAAACATTATATATAATACTGAGTGTTCATATTTCATATTTTAGGTAGTCACTTAATTCAGATGGCAAATAGGGTCATCTTTAATTTTGAGACTTGTGATTTTCTTTGTGATAAAAATGAACCCATTCCTGGTTCCTCACTCACTGGTTACATGTGATGAAGTAGTTAATCTTGAGGGTGGGTGAAATTACTGAGCTTTCCTAATGCTAAACCATAATAAATTTTTATTTTATTTTGCTTTCAATTTTATTTTATTTTTTTAACATCTCTATTGGAGTATAATTGCTTTACAATGGTGTGTCATAATAAGATTTTAAATGGCTTTTAAAACAGGGCAGGGATGCAGTTTCTGAGTTAGGCTCCACCATATGTATGTATATATTTGGCCTGAAAATTCACTTCAGAGACAGGACAAGGAAAAAAAAAAAATGACAAGATAGTGTGTCAAAGGTGAAGATGACAGAGAAAGGGCTAGGGTCTAGATAGTAATCTCACATCAGCTTTCTTACTACACAGGAATAAAAGACAATATATTATTTTTATATCACTGTGGTCTATGTTGTCTATATGTGCTACTATATAATACTGTGTTTTCCCTAAGCCCATACATAATGATGCTTTTTATGTTTATACTTTTATAAAGTATAAGTTATACTTTTATAAATAAATAAAAGTATAACTTATACTTTTATAAATAAGTATAAAGCCCATTTTATACTCATTTATAAAAAGAAGCCATGTTTCTAAGGACTAAATGCAAGAATAAATACTACAGTAGGTAGACTAGCTCAGGGGGCAGAAATAAAAATTTCCTGAGGAATTGTGATTACAATGTGAGGTCCTGCCACAAAATGTGACAAGGAGCTGCAAAGAGCAGAGAATTGTAAATCTTTGGGGAAGGTGGTATGGAGAATTAAGTTTGGGTATGAGATGCAAACCGAAGCCTATGCATGAGGGGCAACCGTGAAGTGACGTGTCAGATTAAACTCATGTGCCACACCTAAGTGTGGTCTACTCCACCCTCAAAATTGTAGCCTAAGGAATGCTTCACAGTGCAAAAGATTCTCTGTAGGCCTCCTCCTTTGTGACTACCCAGAGCGTATTCTTTTGAATTTATGGGCATGGAAAAATTTTAAAGAGGAAGATGCTTTTTAAGAAATAACCAAATATCATTGGAATGTGGACAATTTAACTGGATAGTGCTATTTTTTAGAAGAAGAAGGGGAAAGAGAAAGGAGATAATAAAATAATAAAGATGATTTTCTTGCATATCTGATAAATTAATTTTAAAATAATTACATTTACAACTTATATATGCATGCTCCTATGTGTACGGCACATCTACTCAAACATTTATATTGATATAACATTACATTATGATATATGACATTGATATAACATTATATTATAATAATGATATAACAACATTACATTAGTTGTTCTGAAAACAGGAAAAGTAATTAATTTCAATTTGGACTATAGGTTTTATGTGATTGATCCACATAGAATATGTTCACAGCGCCCCTGTCAACTCTGGGGATGGATAAAAATTATAGAGAAACAAAATACATGGAGAAAGCATGAAACTTCGTGTAAAAACCATAACTAATGGTAGCTTTAACTGTGTCAAGACAGTAACCTTGTAAAAAAGGAGCTGACACAAATCAGCTCTCAATACACCATATATGAGATCAGTCAGTGGGTGGAGCTGCCACTTAGAGCACTTACTGTGTACAAAACACTATCAATTACTTTACATACATTATCTTGTTCTTTCTCAGAACAGTCCTATTACATGGGGATTACTATGATTGACTTTAAATAGAGGTTTAGAGAGGTGAACTAAGCTCACACAGCTAATTAGTGGCAAAGCCAGTTTTTGAAACTGTCTGTCGAACACCAGATTCTCCACTCTTAATCCTTTAAATCTTCCTTAATGTTTTTGTAAAAAGTAAACAAGAGGTATTATAAAATGGATGTGTTCTGATTACATTGAAACCATTACTCTAAAGTCTGCCCTTGGAGCAAGTGCACACATGTGTGCGCATGCACACAACACTTAGTGACTTGCACGCGAGCGCATGCACACACACACACCCCTCATCCAGATGAATGAATTCCTTCTCTCTTGCCTTTTATCATTTGTCTTCCCTCACTTCCTCCCTGTCACCCTTCCATCAGACTCTGCCTCAACCTTGCCATTACTACTCATTTCACCTAAATCCCACCCTTACTTCTCTTTTTCCCCAAAGGCAGGGACCTTGGTGTGTGTGGGGGGTAATAGAAAGAGGTCCCCCACACCCAGCTCCAGGCCATGGATCCATTTAACTCTGTCTGAGAAGTCTCATTTCCCAGCAGACTATGTGCCTCAATCCCAAAACCCTTCTCTAATCCATAGGCAGAGATGCCCCGAGTTATCTCAGTGTCATTTTCCTCTGAATTGTACCATCTTCCTTTAGATCCTAGGAGGCATATCTTCACCATCTGTTTTCTTTTCTTAATGAGGTTAGGAGGGAACACATGGGAAGGGGTGCAGGAGGAAACCTTTGCTACACTTAGATGGTTTCTAAAGTGTGTTACACTCCTGGATAGAAATAAGCCTGTTAAAAGATTATTCAGTATGCAGTGCTATACGTCAATTATATCTCAACAAAACTGGGAGAAACAAAGTATTCAGTAAGTGGGGCTGCTGACCTGATATTGCCCACTCTGGGCACCAAGTCTTGACCATAATAGGCAGGAGGTCAGTGACTGTGTCTATCTTCCAAAGTGCTCTGGGGAAAGGGGGATGAGGTGGAGGGGGAATTCTTCGACTCCAGATTTCATTAAAGTACCAGCAGGATTTGTGAGAAACGACTGAATCCACACTATGGAATAAGAACTAATTTAACCATAATTATGTATGATAAACAAATGCTACACATTGTTCCTAATATTAATTTCCAATTCCTTTCTCAATAAAGAATTGCTCTAAAAATGCCACTGGTTAAGAATGGCTAAAAGAATAGTCTCTGTTCTACTCTAGTCCAAATGTCTCTTCTCCAATATGTTGTCCAAATTATCTTTTACTTTCATTTAAATTATTATTATTACTTTTTATGATACTCAAGACTGTTCCTGTCCCATACTGGGATGTCATATCTATCTCTCTGCTTCAGGGCCCTTGTTACTAATCAGTAAACTATCACTATATGCAATTGCTTAAAGTTCAGATTTTAAACAACAGAGTCATTATCATAGAATTGCCAACATTTGTTTTCAATATGTTCGTGAAGATGCCTGAACTGAGCAGTTTTTGCTCCAGGAATAGTGTAAAGCAACTAACAAGCCTACCGAAATGAGCTTAGTGGGGAAAAGGCAAGTTAGCAGAAGGATACAGGGGTACCTTATGGTCTAGGATAGGACCTAGGATAGGAAATGCAACTAGGCTTCTTCAGTAGGGACTGGAACTTGGAACTGGAAAGTTATAAACCAGTTACTCTGTCCACATTCATGTGACTTCTTGTTTCTGCTTCTCTGTGTGCAAATGCTTCACTGTCTCTCTTCCAGATCAGCTTTCTGCTTCTCCCAGTGCATGGGAGAATGCGGCCACCCCATCGGCCCAGATTTTACTTCCCTTCCAATTCACACATTCTTTGAAGATCTGGAGTCTCTACAGACCAAATCCATATTTGCAAGAAAGCGAAAAGATTGACCAGTGGGAATCAGATTTCCACCCTGGGGCCAACAGAAACCAGGGTGTGGGCAATGATGGGAGTCAGGTTTCTGAGAAGGACGTGAGGGATGGTTCTTTAGGGAGGGGCTTGGGATGGGAAGAACAATGGCTTCTTGCTCTGGGATAAATGGCTTCTCTCATGGTATGGTGCTGATGGGGTTCCTGCTACCACTTCTTTCTGACTGCTCTTTTCTTTTTGCTTCCGTATCCTTTGGCTGGACAAAGAATTTTCCGACCAAAGTCAAAGGTGCAAACTGATCAGCCACTGGGCTTCATAATGAACTCCAGGACAAGTCCCAGGTGTTACCATTAAATATGTCCCTGGCAACAGCAGCTCAAGGGTGTAGCTCATCGGCCATGTCTCCTCTTGCTTCGGAGACAAGAATAGAAGCAAAGAGGGAGGAGTAGAATCAAACCTCTTTCTTCGTAAGCCAAGAATGAAGGAAAGAGCAGTTAGAAGAAGACAGTGTGTCTCCTTCCCTGTTCTAGGTTGTAATCTCCAATCAGGATTTAAATCATATCCAAGGGAAGCTCTCTCCTCCACAGAGTGAAGTCTAGAAACTGGTCAATTAATAGAGAAAAATCAATTAAATGGGAAATTATAAAAAATAATACATGCACACCTTAAACATTCTGTTTTAACTTAAAACATGCATATCTCATTTGCAAATATTTTGATGTAGGCCCAAGGCCTTTTCTTTCAATATAGAATCATTGCTTGGTGTTTTCCTTTGTACTTTTTGCCTAATCCCCAGCCACATTGTATGATCTCAAGATTTGGTTTACTTAACATGGAATGAGGGACTTCCCTGGTGGCATAGTGGTTAAGAAACCACCTGCCAA
The DNA here is from genome assembly GCF_963455315.2 of Globicephala melas. Lineage (NCBI taxonomy): Eukaryota > Metazoa > Chordata > Mammalia > Artiodactyla > Delphinidae > Globicephala > Globicephala melas. The sequence goes on from NC_083316.1 coordinate 94,417,857, forward strand.
TGCAGGGCACACGGGTTTGAGCCCTGGTCCGGGAAGATCCCACATGCCATGGAGCAAGTAAGCCCACGTGCCACAACTGTTAAGCCTGCGAGCCACAACTACTGAGCCCACATGCCACAACTACTGAAGCCCATGCACCTAGAGCCCGCAACAAGAGAAGCCGCCACAACAAGAAGCCCACACACTGCAATGAAGAGTAGCCCCCGCTCGCTCCAACTAGAGAAAGCCTGCATGCAGCAACGAAGACCCAACGCAGCCAAAGATAAACAGATAAATAAATAAAATTAAAAAATAAAATAAAATGGAATGAAGACCTTTATGAAACAGACTAAGTTCAAAACACTAGATGTTTACTACTTTTTCTCCCTCTTTCAAGAACATTTTTAGTGACTTGTGTTCATTGAGTCTTTCTGAAAGATTCAATTTAGTTTTCATCAAAATAACAATTCTCTTTCTTTTTGCCCTCATAATTCATGGTAAATATAATAATAAATTAAAATATGTAACTAGAGTGACAAATACAACTGGCATAAACATATGTGGGAACCAACCCAGAAGTTTCTTGGTAAAGCAACAACTCAGCTGGTGAGAGTGAAGTTGCATTGTGCACGGAAACAGTGCTGTGCAAACTTGAGTGTGCATCAGAATCACCTGGAGGGCTTGTTAAAGCACAGATTGCATCTCAAATATGACACAAATGAACTTATCCAGGAAACAGAAACAGACTCACAGACCTAGAGAAGAGACTTGTGGTTGCCAAGGGGGATGGAGGGTGGGGAAGGGATGGATTGGGAATTTGGGGTTAGCAGATGCAAACTGTTATATATAGGATGGATAAACAACAAGGTTCTACTGTGTAACACAGGGATCTATAGTCAATATCCTGTAATAAACCATAATGGAAAAGAAAAAAATAATAGAAAAAAAAGGAAAAAAATATAGAAAATTATGAAAGTCTAAAAAGATGGTTAACTTTAAAATGATCTAAAAATTTATGTTTCAGTTGGTTAAACAATAAATGTCTATTGCTGTCTGGTAGGCCTGGACTTCTCTTAATGGGCTTAATTCATTGAATGTTCTATTTTTTTTCAAAACTTGCCTTAGCTAATATTCTAAAGGATAATTTCCCAAAATAAAGTCAATAGATTTCTTCACATTAAAAAAACACACACGGGCTTCGCCGGTGGCGCAGTGGTTGGGAGTCCGCCTGCTGATGGAGGGGACGCGGGTTCGTGCCCCGGTCTGGGGGGATCCCACATGCCGCGGAGCGGCTGGGCCCGTGAGCCATGGCCGCTGGGCCTGTGCATTCGGAGCCTGTGCTCTGCAACGGGAGAGGCCACAACAGTGAGAGGCCCGCGTACCGCAATAAAAACAAAAAACAAAAAACAAAAAAAAAACACACACACATACATATTGTAGAACTTTATCTGGTCTGATCTTGCATTTTTAACAAGTTATCAGAGGATGCTGATGCTTCTTGTCAGAGGGGAGGGTGGCAGACTTTGAGAATAACTGTTAACTGACGTAGGCAACATTTTGGACATTTTAAGAGTGATTGTTAGTGCCACACAATCCAGTAGGCTGATTAGATGAAGTGTGACTATGAGAACTCTCCCTGTACTTCTCTATCAGTCCCTCACCTGCTTATCCAGGTGTTCTGTGTTTAGCTTCAGAGGCTCAGTCACCCTGGGCTCTGGTCCTGTCTTTGCAAGTAAATGTGTGATCTGGGATGGTCACTTAACTTCAACAATCCCCAATTTAGTCATCTGTAGAAAATTGGTATAATAATCTTTTTCCAGGGACAAATGACTTTATTACTCATTGCACAGCAAGTGGCATGAGCATCAACATGTTCATGCTGGTGGCTTTGGCCACCAAGTCTCACCAGGTCTGACACAATATGAGCCAGATGGATGCTATGCACACAGTGGATTTGTGGTGCAGCTGAGGAACACTGAGCTTGGAGAATACACTGCTTTCATAGCAAGCACTAAACGAGTCTGCTCTTGAGCTAGAAGACATTATTTCTCAAGTTTACCATCTGTATAAAAGTAATCCTGAGAAATAGCTCCAGTAAGAGTAGACAGGGCTTTGTAGTCCTGGAAGACACAGCAAGAGTAGTACAAGAGGCCCAGGAAGGAATGTCTCTCCCAACACTAGGCACTTGTACAAGGTGCAGAATTGCTTTATCCAAGCATATGCACATTTTACAACCTGACACCCATTGCCAAATTGCCCTTCAGAGAACTTGTACCAGATTACATTCCCACCAAGACTGCACAAGAGGGCCCATTTCTCCACATTCTCACTGACACTGGGTATTACAAGCCTTTTTAAACAATTGAAGTACAGTTGATTTACAATATTGTGTTAATGCCAGATACAACACAGCGATTCAGTTTTATATATATATAAAACTATATATATATATATATAGTTTTTCAGATTCTTTTCTATTATAGGTTATTATAAGATATTGAATATAGTTCCCTGTGCTATACAGTAGGTCCTTGTTGGTTATATATTTTATATATAGTAGTGTGTATCTGTTAATGTCATACTCCTAATTTACCCCTCCCCCCTTCCCCTTTGGTAAGCAAAAGTTTTTTTCTACATCTGTGAGTTTTTGGTTTGTAAATAAGTTCATTTGTATTATTTTTAGATTCCACATATAAGTGATATCATATAATATTTGTCTTTCTCTTTCTGACTTATTTCACTTGGTATGATAATCTCTAGGTCCATCCATGTTGCTGTAAATGGCATTATTTCATTCTTTTTCATGGCTGAGTAATATTCCATTGTACATATGTACCATATCTTCTTTATCCATTTATCTGTTGATGAACACTTAAGTTGCTTCCATGTCTTTGTTATTGTAAATAGTGCTGCTATGAGCATTGAAGTGCATGTATCTTTTTGAATTAGAGTTTTCATCTTTTCTGGGTATGTGCCCAGTAGTAGGATTGCCAGATCAATGGTAACTCTATTTTTAGTTTTTCTTTTAAATCAAATAATGTTTTATTTGCAATTTTCATGATTATAGTTTCTTCATTTTTATCGTATTTGTGTTTTTTAAATTAATTAATTAATTAATTAATTTTTGGCTGCATTGGGTCTTTTGTTTTTTTAACATCTTTATTGGAGTATAATTGCTTTACAATGATGTGTTAGTTTCTGCTTTATAACAAAGTGAATCAGTTATACATATTCATATGTTCCCATATCTCTTCCCTATTGCGTCTCCCTCCCTCCCACCCTCTCTATGGAACCTCCAGACTGTTTTCCATAGTGGCTGCACAAATCTACATTCCCACCAACAGTGTAAGAAAGTTCCCTTTTCTCCACACTCTCTCCAGCATTTCTTGTTTGTAGATGTTTTGATGATGGCCATTCTGACCTGTGTGAAGTGATACTTCACTGCAGTTTTGATTTGTATTTCTCTAATAATTAGCGATGTTGAGCATCTCTTCATGTGCATGTTGTCCATCTGTATGTCTCCTTTGGAGAAAGGTCTGTTTAGGTGTTCTGTCCATTTTTTTATTGGGTTGTTTGTTTTTTTGATATAGAGTTGTATGAGCTATTTGTATATTTTGGAAATTAAGCCCTTGTTGGTCACATCGTTTTACTCTTTGCTAGTTTTATACATAAAAGGCAAATTGTCATTTCATTTGTGTCTCTTTGATCAATGGTGAGGTTGACCATCTTTTCATACTTACTCGCCATCTGTATCTCTTCTGCTGCAAACAGCATGTGCTTGTTTTCTCAAGACCAGTTGGCTCGGTTCTTCTTCTTGGGCCCTGGAAGAAGGCATCCTGATCATCAGTTTTAAGCACTGAGCATCTACTATGATCAAGACTCTGGATCTGCCTTTGGGCTTCCCCAGAGTAGCTGGGGAAATGAACCACACTCCAATAAAAAGGGAATTACAGTTGCAGCCTCTGAATGCTAAGGGTCAAAGATGTAACACACTTATTCATTCAGCTATCACAGAGCCCCTTCCAGTGACAGGTGATAAGAACCAAACAGAAATAGCCACTGTCCTCAAGGTATTCACAGTCTAGTGGAGAACAGGCAAGTAGAATAGTGTGAGGAGAGCTATGGTAATAAAGGCATACATAGGGTGCCATGACAGTAAGTTACGAGATGATAATTTTTATCTTTTCTAACCTATGTAGCTTTTGTTGCATAATGACAATACATAAGAAAACATTATGCAAATGAACAGCTCTAAAAAATACATCTTATATATTCTTGCCCTATTAATTTTGTTGGTGTTTAGGCTTGGGCTTGACGATCCCTGGTAGGAGATCAGACAGAGGGAGAAGAGTAGACCTGAGGTATTTATCCACCCAGCTACCTCCTGTCAGGGCTGCCATGGGCTGGCACAGCATCTCTTGCTCAGTTCTTATTTTCCTATCAGGTGATTCTCTAAACTAGGTTCTGATGACTGCCCCCTCTCCTTGCCTCTTCATGAAACACTACTGTTCATAGTCCCAGAATATTGCACTATTCTTTGTGGTTTTCCTTACTCTGCCTTCACTTTTATAAATTGTCCTTTTGTAAAACTCTCTTTAACTTATCCAGTTTGAAAGCACTGTCTTTTTCCTGCTGGGACTCTGATTGGCTCATTAATTGGTAGTGTAACTGGCCCCAGAGAACAAATCAGAATCTTTAAAATGGCATCAGATCAGAACTGGTTTGTGCAATATTTGAAGAGTACAGAGAAAATGGGGCTATGGGTAATCCTTGACATATAGTAGTATCACAATTACTCAAAATGTCACTGATGATGACGTGGAAGGGCAAAGTACTGGGAAATCAAGTGACTGTGGAACTTGATTTCTGAGACAACAATAATGATTTGAGGGATTATGGTACACTCTGGGTTATTCTGATATACCTAGACGGCAGAAGTAAGGAAAAGGAGAAATGAAACAATCGGATGAGAACTTGGGTTATGTCAGAAAATCTTGATAGCAGCTTTAAAAGAGTACCTTATTTCCTACAGTTGAAAAAAGATG